>NC_050580.1:53739729-54400979 GCF_011100635.1 Trichosurus vulpecula
TTGTGTAGGGAGATGCCCTTTTCCAGACCTCTCTCTGCTTTCCCGTCTGAGGAATGACATTTTGTAGGATCTGAGCCTGGGAGGAAGCAGGGGAGGCAGGGAGGGTGGCAGAGACACTGAGCAGGTTTGACTCCTTGGAATCTGGGACTGCTTCTACAACCACCAATTTCTGTTGGTGAGCAACCACCAATCAGAAGCACAATGCCAAGGTGTGGCTGTCTTTGTGAGATTTCTCGAATCCCTATATCTGATATAGGTAGGAGTGGGAAGGGTCGGGAGAGAACTCATCTTTTCCCTGTGGAAGAGGTAGTAATTAATAGTGGTTTGAAACCTCCCCCCCCCCCAAAAAAAACACACTTTCCTACAATCTGATCTCCTAGGGACAAGCCTAGGGCATCTTGCCGGGGGTGGGGGGAAGGGTAGTTCCCTGGATGAATATTTGATTTTTCAGACACACACACACACACACACACACACACACACACACACAGAAGATACATGCACTAGCATAGGAGAACACTTTATGAAGTGTGGGAAGTGAGGGCCCAGACAGGGCCCCTCCTTCCTGCCTCCCCCACCACTTGTTCCCCGATAACTTGGGCTTTTAAAACCCTAACCTAAGACAGAGAAGAAAACCTACCCAGTCAAACAAGGGTAGGTGAAAAGTGGTGGGGGCAGGGGGAAGGATGGGAAAGAAAGGCCTTACAAAGAGATCGCTCCCCTTCTTAATGCATCCTCCCCTCTTGTTGCAGGGAGGCAGGAATAAGGAGTCAGGGGCGGGGGGAGGATGGAGAAGTTGAAAGTTGCAAGCCAGCCCCTTCTGGCAGGCAGCTGATAACGGGGGACACAGGAGGATTGGCGTTCTGCCCTCCACAGGGGGCACAAAGGCTTCAGTAACCAGGAGCAAAGAGAGCTGCATGGGAGCAGAAATCATCAGGGGGAGAATTATTTTATGTGCCGAGCTCCCCGTCCTCCTCCCTCCACCTCCCCCTCCCTCCCCCTCCCAAATAAATAAATAAATAACGTGAGCCGTCTCAGCCAGCCTCCCCATGGGTAGATGGGGCCCAGCTCCCCCCCAGATGACACGTGGGGAGATGCAGCCGCTGGTAATTGGGGATGGCAGTTATCACCAGCCCGATCAGATTTCCCAGCTGGAAAGGAATTTAATCCACCAGGCTCCTCTTGGCACATGCTGGGGTTCCTTTTGATGTTCCTCTCTATCATGCTTCCTGACAAAATAGCCCCTCGATAACCCTTCAAGGACCCCCTACCACACACACCAACCCACAAAAAGCTGCCCATGGCAGACAGCCCAGGAAAGTGCCAGGCGTGGGACTCCGAGACAAGTCAGTGACCCCTCTCTGAGCCATCTTTTGAGGGTAAAGGGGTAGACAGACACTTTCAATCAATATCAAGTGTTTTTCGCTCCTTGTGCTTTTGAGGTAACAAGACCTTAGTCAGTATCCTCGCTTTCACAATCTGTAGAATGGGAGCAGAATACTTATGTACCTCTCTGCTTCACAAAACTTCTTAAAGAACCTTTAGCTGTCTCCTTCCTTCCCACAGCTTCCAGCTACCACCTCCATTTAGATAATTCTCAGCATCATTATCCCAGTGTCCCTGGTTCACCCCCATACTCATTATTTGACTCCTTCTCAACTTTCCCTTCACTCGTGATCAATTATGTCTTTGCCTTTCATTTTCTTAAGCGTCCTCCTGATATGCTTTCTCTCTTTGCATTTTTACAACTACCTGTACCCCAGACCTTTGTCACTTCCCACCTGTAGGCTCTGAGCTGGTAACTGTCTTGACTCCAAGCCTAGAGAAGGTATCTATGGGCCATGGGAAAGGTTTGAAAATGGGGGGGAAGGTCCACCTTGCCCACCCCACCTCCCACATTTGAAAACTGTCTGCTCTGTGTCACCGACTACAGCGGCTTTGAACTTCTACCCATAACATATGTAATCAGCATCTTGAAAGCTATAGTTTCATCTCTCTCCACTTAGATCACTCCTTCACCCCTTCATAGACAATCTTCACCAACAATAATCATAATGTCAGCAATGTGCCAGGCTTAGCGCAATGCCTGCACATGGCAGGCACTATATAAATGCTAGCTACTGTTATGACAAGGATATGGTCTGCCACTGACATAGAAGGCCATTCTCTCCAGCTTGGAAGGACCTGCCAGAACCTCATTCCCCAGCAGCATTGCCTTGGCAGACTCAGGGTCACCTCCATACTTGTGTAAGGAGAAGGAGGAAGAACTCAACATTTCCAATCTCTTTTTTTAGACATTATTTTATTTGCTCCTCAAACCACCCTGAGAGGTGAAGAACCCAGTGAGATAACAAATGGCAAGCTCTGCTCACTCTGAAACTCGGCATTATTACATACATAAGCAAATACAAAGGATGTCAAAGTAATACAACATAATTTAAGGAGAGAGAGAGAGCGTGGACAGCTGGCAAGAAGGAAGAAGGGGTTCCTGTGGGAAGGGGGACCTTTGCTGTGCTTTGAAGGAAGCCAGGGATGCTAAGAAAGAGGGAGGGCATTGCAGGAATGGGAGACAATAGGTGCTGGAGTATCACATGTAGAAATTCTCTAGCATGCCAACATGGCTAGAATGGAGCATGGGAGGAGAATATTATGGAGTAAGACTGAAAAGTAGGTGGGAGCTAGATGGTGGGGGGCCTTCAATAACAGGCAAGAAGGGGCCAGCCCCTGAGGTCTCTCCTGTCACATTCATCTGAGCATCCAAGGGGAAGACGCCAAAAGCAGATTTGTAGCATAGGCCTATCAGGCAGGAAAGGAGCCCTCTGTAGGGAGAGGGCATTGGGCATTTGCTTTATAGAATCTCTGTTGCCTAATCAACAGGTTTTATTTATTAGACATTTTCTATGTGCCAGGCACTGTGCGAGTCGCTGAGAGTACAAAGACAGATGAAATAGCCCCTGCCTCCAGAGTGCTCAGACAGGCCCACAAGGCCCCTGATCCGTGGCCTGACCCCCCACCAATGCCTTCTGGCTCAGCCCAGACAACCACTTGCAGACTGCTGTTTGCTCAGCCCACCTCAGCATCTTTGCTCAGTCTGTTCCCTCCACTTGGAGCATCTCTGCTAATCTGTGTGTGTCCTTCCTTTTCTCTCACACTCAGCTCAAAACTCATCTCAGCCAGGAAGCCAATGTTTAATCCTACAAATTGTTTGATCTTGGTTTTCACTGGGTTGATTTGCATGTTATTAATATGGCTGTCACAAGTATTTTTTATTCATTTCGTGGATGTATGTACCCAATTCTCTAACCAGATGTCTAGTAGCAGGACAGTCGTTCATTCCTTCCATCCCCACTTCCTTCCTCCCTTCAAAAGAATCCCTTCTTCCTTCCTTCTTTCCTTTCTTTACTTTCTCCTTTTCCTTCTTTCTTTTTTCTTTTCTTCTTTCTTTTCCTTCCTCTCTTCTTTCTTCCTTCATTTTTCCTTTCTTTCTTTTCTTCCCTTCTTTCTTTTCTTTTCTTCTTTCCCTTCCTTCTTTTTTCTTCCTTTTTTCTTTTCTCTCCTTTTCTTCCTTTCTTTATTTTCTTCCCGTCTTTATTTTCTTCCTTTCCTTTTTTCTTTTGTTTTGTTTTCTTCTTTTCTTTCCTTCCTTCTCTTTCCCCTTTTTTCCTTTCCTTTCCTTCCCTTCTTTCTGTCTTCCTTCCTTTTTTCTTTCTTTCTTTGTTTTTCTTTCTCCATCCTTTTGGCCAGTAGGGTAGGCCCTCAGTTAAAATCCTGTCTTTGATACTTCATAGACAGGTCACCCTGGGCCAATCCCTTCCCTTTTCTGAGCCTCAGCTTCCTCATCTATAAAATGGGGTGAATTATATCAGCATTATCTACCTTATAAGGTTGTCAAGAGGCTCAAATTAGATAACGTATATAAAGTACTTTGTAATATTGAAAGCACACTATGTCACTTATCATTATTATTATTGGAGTCATACTGTGAGGGGCTTTGAATGCCAGACTAAGAAGCTGATATTTTATCTCAGAGGCAATATGAAGCATCCCTGATGATTCACAAGTAAGGAAGAGACATAGCCAGACTTGTGCTTTTGGAACATTACTTTGGCAGCTGTGGAGAGGATAGATTCAAAAGGAGATAGACTAGAATCGGGAGGAATAATTAAGATGCTGTTAAAATAATCCAAGGAAGATCTTGAGGGGCGGAGCCAAGATGGCGGCTGGTAAGCACGGACTAGAGTGAGCTCCCTACCCGAGTCCCTCCAAAAACCTATAAAAATGGCTCTGAACCAATTCTAGAACGGCAGAACCCACAGAACAGCAGAGGGAAGCAGGGCTCCAGCCCAGGACAGCCTGGATGGTCTCTGGGTAAGGTCTATTCCACACGGATCTGGGAGCTGGGAGCTGGGAACGGAGTGGAGCAGAGCCCAGCCTGAGCGGCGTGGACGATCCAGACCAGAAGCCGGGCGGAGGGGGCCCTAGCGCCCTGAATATGTGAGCTGCGGCGGTTACCAGACCCCTCGACCCACAAACACCAAAGACTGCGGAGAAGGTTAGTGGGAAAGGCTGCGGGAGTGGAAGGAGTTCGCGGTTCAGCTTCCAGCCCTGGGGGCAGTGGAGGTGGGGCAGCTACAGCTGTTGTTACTTCCGGCTCCAGGCCCACCTGGTGGGAGGAATTAAGTGGCGGATCAGAGCAGGAGTGCAACAGCCTGCTGAAGATCTGAGCCCAGTCTGGACTGGGGGTCCTTGGGCAAGGAGGAGTGCGGCTCTGACAGAGCTGGCACCTCCCCACCAAACGTAGAACATAGAACTCATTAGTCTACAAGCAGTCATACCCCACTGAAAAACTCAAGGGTCAAGTTAGTTGGTTGGGAATATGGCCAGGCAGCGAAAACGCGCCCAGATTCAGTCTCAGACTTTGGATTCTTTCTTTGGTGACAAAGAAGACCAAAACATACAGCCTAAAGAAGACAACAAAGTCATAGAGCCTACAACCAAAGCCTCCAAGAAAAACATGAACTGGCCCCAGGCCATAGAAGAACTCAAAAAGGATTTGGAAAAGCAAGTTAGAGAAGTAGAGGAAAAATTGGGAAGAGAAATGAGAAGGATGCGAGAAAACCATGGAAAACAAGTCAATGACTTGCTAAAGGAGACCCAAAAAAATACTGAAAAATACACTGAAGAAAACAACACCTTAAAAAACAGACTAACTCAAATGGCAAAAGAGCTCCAAAAAGCCAATGAGGACAAGAATGCCTTGAAAGGCAGAATTAGCCAAATGGAAAAGGAGGTCCAAAAGACCACTGAAGAAAATACTACTTTAAAAATTAGGTTGGAGCAAGTGGAAGCTAGTGACTTTATGAGAAATCAGGATATTATAAAACAGAACCAGAGGAATGAAAAAATGGAAGACGATGTGAAATATCTCCTTGGAAAAACCACTGACCTGGAAAATAGATCCAGGAGAGATAATTTAAAAATTATTGGACTACCTGAAAGCCATGATCAAAAAAAGAGCCTAGATACCATCTTTCAGGAAATTATCAAGGAGAACTGCCCTGATATTCTAGAGCCACAGGGCAAAATAGAAATTGAAAGAATCCATCGATCGCCTCCTCAAATAGATCCCAAAAAGAAATCTCCTAGGAATATTGTTGCCAAATTCCAGAGCTCCCAGATCAAGGAGAAAATACTGCAAGCAGCCAGAAAGAGACAATTTGAGTATTGTGGAAACCCAATCAGAATAACCCAAGATCTGGCAGCTTCTACATTAAGAGATCGAAGGGCTTGGAATGCGATATTCCGGAGGTCAATGGAGCTAGGATTAAAACCTAGAATCACCTACCCAGCAAAACTGAGTATCACGTTCCAAGGCAAAATATGGAGTTTCAATAAAATAGAGGACTTTCAAGCTTTCTCAGTGAAAAGACCAGAACTGAATAGAAAATTTGACTTTCAAACACAAGAATCAAGAGAAGCATGAAAAGGTAATCAAGAAACGGAAATTGCAAGGGACTTACTAAAGTTGAACTGCTTTGTTTACATTCCTACATGGAAAGATGATGAGTATGATTCATGAGACCTCAGTATTAGGGTAGTTGAAGGGAATATGCATATATATATATATATATGTATATGTATATATATATGTGTTTATGTATATATATAAGTGAATGTGTATGTATGTATATATCTATGTGTATATGTATGTATGTGTATGTATGTGTATATATATATATGTGTGTGTTTATATATATATATATATATGTAAAAGAGAGAGAGCAGACACAGGGTGAGTTGAGGATGAAGGGAAGATAGCTAAAAGAAATAAAATGAAATTAAGGGATGAGAGAGTAACATACTGAGAGAGGGAGATAGGGAGAGATAGAATGGGGTGGATTATCTCGCATAAAGGTGGCAAGAGGAAGCAGTTCTATGGGAGGAGGGGAGCGGGCAGGTGAGGGGGGAATGAGTGAACCTTGCTCTCATCAGATTTGGCCTGAGGGGGAATACCATACATACTCAGTTGGGTATCTTACCCCACAGGAAAGAAGAGGGAGGAAGATAAAAAAAAAAATAAAAGGCGGGGGGATGATGGAGTGGAGGGCAGATGGGGGTGGAGGTAATCAAAACAAACACTTTGGAAAGGGGACAGGGTCAAGGGAGAAAATTCAATAAAGCGGGATGGGTTGGGAAGGAGCAAAATGTAGTTAGCCTTTCACAACATGAGTATTGTGGAAGGGTTATACATAATAATACATGTGTGGCCTAGGTTGAATTGCTCAACTTCTTAGGGAGGGTGGGTGGGAAGGGAAGAGGGAAGGGAATTTGGAACTCAAAGTTTTAAAATCAGATGTTCAAAAACAAAAAAAGTTTTTGTATGCAACTAAAAAATAAGATACACAGGCAATGGGGCGTAGAAATTTATCTTGCCCTACAAGAAAGGAAGGGAAAAGGGGATGAGAGGGGAGGGGGGTGATAGAGGGGAGGGCTGACTGGGGAACAGGGCAACCAGAATATAAGCCATCTTGGAGTGGGGGGGAGGGTAGAAATGGGGAGAAAATTTGTAATTCAAACTGTTGTGAAAATCAATGCTGAAAACCAAATATGTTAAATAAATAAATTGCATTTAAAAAAAAAAAAAAAGAAAACCACAAAAAAAAAAAAATAATAATCCAAGGAAGGGGCAGCTAGGTGGCGCAGTGAGTAGAGCACCAGCCCTGGAGTCAGGAGGACCTGAGTTCAAATCTGGCTTCAGACACTTGACATAGTTACTAGCTATATGACCTTGGGCAAGTCACTTAACCCCAGTTGCCCTGCTTTTTTCCCCCTGCAAATAAAATAAGAAATAATACAGGGAAGAAGTCACGAGAGCCTGACCCGGGCTGGGGGGGCAGGGAGGCAGTGTGATAGACAAAAGAGGACAGATACAAGAGATGTGGTAGAAGCAGAGTTAACAAGATTTGGCAGCTGATTGAATGTGGTGAGAGGGGGAAGAGCCATCAAAGCCCCTCAGTTGTATACCTGAATAATGGGAAGTACAGTGAGGCTGTCAAGAAAAATGATGGAGTTTGAAGGGAAAGAGAGGTTGGGTAGGGAAAGAATAAGTTCTGTTTTGGATGTCCTGAGTTTCAGATATTCCCAGAACATCCAGGTTTGTACTCTTAGACAATATGGAGAAACAGTAGGACTGGACACACAAATTTTTTTAAGATCTTGATTGAGCCTGTGGGAACAGTTGAAATCACCAAGGCAGAGAATATAAGGCCAGAGAAGGACCTAGGACAGCACCTAGGACACGCATTCATAGAGAGCCTGAAATGGATGGTGACCCAGCAAAGGAGACTAAGAAGGAGCAGTCAGGAGGAGAACTAGCAGAAGAGGAAGATGGTCCAGAAGCCAAGGAAGAAGATACCATTCCAAAGGAGGCTGCAGTTGATGCAGGCGGAAGCAATAGAGACGTCAGAATGAAGACAGGGAAGAGGCGATTGGATGTACTAGTTAAAAGGTCATTGATCACATTTCACAGAGCAGTTCCACTGATATGGTAGAGTCAGAAATGAAATTATGAGGGCTTATGAAGGTTTGGAGAAGCCAAGTCTTCCCCCAAAGCAATTTCCCCCTCCCCAAATCCTGCTAGAGTGATTTTCCTGGTTTGCTCCTTCTGGCTTATATCTACTGATCTATATGTTCTGTGCCTACCCTTTCCCAACCCCCCCCCCCACCACCACCACCAAAGAGTTTAGAAGGCTCCTTAAGAGCAGAGATGGTGGGTTTTTTTTCATCTTTATGTCCCCACTGCCTAGGCTAGTGCCTTATACATAGTAGATAATTCATGAAAAGCACTACTATTTAACCTAGAAGATCTGGATTTAAGTCCCAGCATTGAAATTCATTAGTTTTATAAACATGAACAAGTTCTTGATCATAAGATCATGGATTCAAAGCTGGAAGAGATCTGAGAAGCCATTGAGTGCAATCCATTTCATAGATGAGGAAATGAGATCCAAGACCCCACAGGGAATGAGAGAAGTGGCATTTGGACCCATTTCCTTTGATTGCAAAGCCAGGTCTCTTTCCACTGGACCATTGTCCCTGCAATGACAGACTTTGATAGATTACATCTTACCTTATCTTGTCCAGAAATAGACTGTTATGTCACTTCCTAGCCACCATTTCTAACTCTCTTTGCACCCACACCTTTCTAACTCCCTTTTGTATATTGTCTTTTCCTGATTAGAATGTAAACTCCATGAGGACTCACTTGCTTGTATTTGAGTCCCCCGGACTTGACACAGTGTTTACACATAGCAAGAGCTTAGTAAATTCTCTGTCTATCTATCATCTATCTATCAATCTATCTATCTGTCTGTCTACATGTTGATCTATCTATCATCTATCTATTGATCTGTCTCTGCATGTGGGGTCTATCTATCATCTATCTATCCATATCTGTTTGTCTGCATGTCAGTCTATCTGTCTATCCATCTATCTGTTGGTCTGCATCTCTATCCATCTATCTATCTACCACACCACTTGTTGGAGTCACATTTTTTCTCATCTGTAAATGAGGCTAAAAATGTTTGGATGACCTATCACCATGTTGTTGTAAGGGAGGCACTCTGTGAACCATTGGTGGTAAATAGATACACACATACGTATGCATTTATATATACTTATTACTATGTTAATTAGCTGGGGTAAGGGCATGCCAAAGAGTTATAGTGGTAGCCCCAGCTTAGAGTAGAAGAATCTGAGGGTTGACTTGGGAATTAGGAGGCAGTTGTCTGGGGTATAGAGTACTTCTGGAGTCTTTATCCTATTCTAATGTAGGCCACTGACCAGTCAGGTGTATCCCCAAAGCTGGTTGTGAAGGGAATTGGGGCAGGGGAGTGCAACCATGTAATCTCTGTCCTGCATCCTTGCTTAAGCCTCCCCATGAGTTGCTATCTTATCTCTCTGTCCTGTTTCTCTATCTCTCTGTCTCTGTCTTGTGCCTCTGTCTTGACTTTATCTGTCTTGCTTCTCTTTCTGTCTCTCTGTCATCTCTCTTTCTCTCTGTCTTATTGCTCTTTGTCTTATCTCTGTCTCTCAGTCTTGTCTCTCTCTGTGTCTATCTTGTCTTTATCTTGTCTCTGTGCCCTTTCTCTCTGTCAGTATTGTCTCTTTGGCTGTCTCTCTATCTTGACTCTATCTTGTCTCTGTCTCTCTATCTTGTCTCCCTTTCTGTCTGTCTGTCTCTCTGTCTATCTTGTCTCTCTTTCTGTCTCTCTGTCTTGTCTCTCTATCCAGTCTGTCTCGTCTCTCTGTCTTTTCTATCTGTCTTGACTCTCTGTCTGTCTGTCTTGTCTATCTTGTCTGTCTTGTCTGTCTATCCATCTTGTCTCTCTGTCTTTTCTCCCTTTCTGTTTGTCTGTCTGTCTTGTCTCTCTTTCTGTCTCTGTCTTGTCTCTCTATCTTGTCTGTCTGTCTTGTCTCTATCTTGTCTCTGTTTCGGTCTTGTCTCTGTCTGTCTGTCTTGTCTCTCTATCATGTCTCTGTTTGTCTTGTCTCTCTATCCTGTCTATCTTGTCTGTCTTGACTCTCTGTCTGTCATGTCTCTCTATCTTGTCTCCTGTTTTGTCTCTCTGTTTTGTCTCTCTTTCTTGACTGTCTGTCTGTCTGCCTTGTCTCTCTGTCTTGTCTGTCTCTCTCTCTTGCCTCTTTGTCTTAACTGTCTCTCTGTCTCTTTCCTTCTCTCACCACTTTAATTTCATTCCCACTTAAAGACCATGGTAAGTAACTTAGAGACCCAGCAGGAAGAACTGGGTCAGGAAGGGGGCCAGGTAATAAAATATCTTCACTCAGGTCTCTTCCCATCCCCTCCCTTATCTCTGCAAAGGGGTCTTCAGAGGCTCAGAGCATCTCCCATCCCTGTGGGACTGGAGGGATGGGAGCATATCATCCACAGCTCACTCCCTCTAGAGGCCCTGCCAGGGAAGGGCTGGGCTTTAGGTCCAGGAGAAGGGAGAAAGGGAGATTCTCTGTCTCTGTCACCAGCTCAGAACTGTCACGCTCTGACAGCTTTAGCTATTAGTGACCCTTCGGGCATTTAATTGATCCCCTCCTAACAGGATGGAGTCCACAAGGGGTAAAATTGAAAATTCTCCTGTTAGGACCAGAGAGCTTTACCGCCATGGTCTGTACCAGGTCACACTCCAAGAAGGGGAGAGAAAGAAGGGTCGTAAAGTAAGAGGGTCTTGCAACAGCCATCTGCCCTGGAAGGGGGGAGGTCCCCAAGGCAGGTCAGACAGAGGCAGGAGAGGGCCAAGGGAACCCAGGCAGGGTATGAACCAAGGCAGCCTGGACATATACACCAAGGCAAACTATCTGTAACAGATGGCATACCCTATCACATTTAACAATGAGATTCAACAAATATTGATTCACTGATAATAAGAGTAATAACAAAAATTTACGGTTTCCTCACAGCAACCCTGTGAGGAAGGTATGATACAAGTATCTTTATGCCCATTTTAGAGATGAAGAAACTGAGGGCTTAGAAAGCTTAAATGTTTTGCCTGAAGTCATCCCTCCAATAAAAATCAGAGGCAAGACTGAGAAGCAGGTCTCCTAAGAATGAAGCCAGAGCTGTTTCCATACACCATGCTAGCATAGATGGGGGAAGCCAGGAGGCACAGTAGGCAGTGTGCAGGGCCTGGAGTCAGGAGTTCAAATCTGGCCTCAGATGCTTACTAGCTGTGAAATCTTGGGCAAGTCACATAATCCCCTGCCTCAGTTTCCTCATGTATAAAATGAGCTAGAGAAGGAAATGGCAAACCACTCTAGTATCTTTGCCAAGAAAATCCCAGATGGGGTCACAGAGAGTCAGACATAACTGAAAAATGACAGAACAACAAAAAGCATAGATGGATGTATGTTCTGCTTCTGAGAACTAAAAAAAGACTGCGTCCACACGTGCCCTTTACCCAAATGTAAAATGATGCGGACACAAGTGAATTCATAGCAGACACTATATTTACTTGTATAATGGCAAGCAGGTTCTTTGTTTGTCCCTCACCCTCCAAGAGGCAGCTGTTTATAGTGTCCTTTTTAGAATGAGCCATCCAGGAGAGAAGCTTTAATATTGTGAGGAATGAAGCCTTCCATGACACCATCTCCACATTCCTTCTCATGCAGTAATGTACAAGGGGCAAGGGGAGCTAGAGGATAGCCAATGGAAGCCAGAATGGCAATGGGGGCTCCACCCTCACAGACCAGGAGATCCTGTACAACACAAACAAGAGACATTTTACAGGAATCTCTCCCCAGGCAACAAAAAGAGAAATATCCTCCCTCATTGACCAAAGCTTCCCCCAAATCAGTACTATCTGCCCAAAGGTGTTACACTGAGGTGATATCTCAAAAAGTAGAAGACCCAAGCAGTTGGTCAGTCAACAAGTATTTCTCAAGTGCTTACTATGTGCTAAACACTGGGCACATAAAGAAAGGGAAACACTGTTCCTGCCATCAGGGAGCATTCATTCTAACAGGGAAGACAACATACAAACTATCATGTCCATATAAAATGTAGACCTTATAAATGGGAGGTAACCTCCAAGAGAAGACCCTAGTGGAGGGAGGGAAGGGAAGCTAGGAAAGTAGGAAAGGAAAGACTCTTAGAGAAGGCAGGATGAGGAAAGAGTCTTAAAGGAAGCCAGAAGGTGGCAGTAAGAAAGAATATTCTGGACATGGGAGACAGCCAGGAAAAGGTGTGATGTGTATGAGGAGATGGAGTGTAACGTGTGAGGAGCAGCAAGAGAGCTGGTATCACCTCCTATTAAAGCAGCCTGCCAAGTGATCGCAAAGAAACTCACATGAGCCAAGGTCTTCATCACTGAATTCATGCAGCCCATTGGAAAGGACTCTGGGCTCCTCATTAGCCACAAAGGCATTCTTTTAGAAAGACATTGATAGGCATCCATACCAGTGTACACAATGCCTGTGGTGGTTGATGTACAAGTGTTACCACTGGCGACCAGTGTGCCTGATACTGATGTCAAGGGAATTGATATAGTCATGGTTCCTAGGATTGCCTATCTGAGGAGAGAACCATATTGCTATTTTGACAGAATTTAGCCAGTCTCAGCTGGAAAGGCCCTAAGACCCAAGCCCAAAGATCAAGGTGAAGGTTTCCTTCCTTCCCCTTTGTTAAGTCGAGATCAGTGTTCCCATCCCCTAAACCATTTTCAGAACAAAATCCAATAGGATAGATAGATGTTGAACTCTCTCCAACCCCCTCCTGAGGCTGTTCCAGACCAATCTTGCCTGTTTTTACTTCCTTACTTGCTACCCCTCTACTTATGTGTATTTGGTCTCCAGTCACCCTGCTCCACCATCCCCAACACATCTTCTGCCTAGGCCCACACTCCCTGTAGCCCCAACATCCCAGTCGCCTGTGTCATTGTATCATGGAGCTCTTTGTCTTACATTCCTCCAGGGCCTCAACAGCATGTTCGAAGTATATCTGGTAGGCAACAACTCCCATCACTTCATCGTCTCCCCCACCTCCATCCAAGGGAAGGCTGACATCCGAATGCGAGTGGCCCAACCACTGGACTACGAGACTGTCTCCCGTTATGATTTTGATGTAAGTATCCTCCTCTCCTCTTTCTTACCCCTTGGGTTAAGGGGAGGAGTGCAAATTCAGGCAATGGAATACATGAGCTGCATCCCTCCCTAATATCTCCAAGGGCCTAAGATAAGAATAGTCCTGAGTCAGGCAGTTGAAGAGACTGGGGCAGGTTAACTTTTCCAAGGAGAACAAGAGAATTTCTGCAAAGCCAAACCAATGGATGGTTCTTCACAGGGATGAACAGGAAAGGAACACATTTCTGAGTAATAGTAACAGCCCATCACTAAGATTCAGGAGTTAAATGCCAGATCAGCTCCAAGTTCACCCCAGAAAAATGCTGCCCACTGGACAAATTCCTGACAACATATCAAGTTAAATAGAGGTTTGGGCAGCTGTATCTGATCTTTATGCATAGGCTGAGTAGGAGGTGGCTGACTGTGGAATGTGAGTTGAGAAAATTACTAAAAGGTCTCTTCTAAGACCCCATATCTCTCACTATCCAGATACCATCCACTATTAGCCCTCTTTCAGAGTGAATATTATTTCTCCCTGTGATTCTTACTACCCTGGGAAAGAGTACAGGAGGGAGAAGGTACACGTATGGACATTACAAGACGGCAAAATATGGAGGCACAGGTTACTTGGAAGGAGAAGGGGATATTGAAAGAGTGAGGTTTGAGTTCAGAATGAAAATGGAAGGGTGAGCCAAGACCTGCTTCAAAGAACTACATCAAGCCCAACTCTACAAGTGGCACAGCTGCCCTGGGATTCAATAGGACTTGAGCTTTCTGGTAAAGCAGGGAAGAGGGCTAAAGAGGACAGGTCTAGAATACCTTCTATCTATGGTGCAGAGATGCCAAGACCAGAAGTGCAGAGCAAACTCCATAAGCAGGAACTTGAGTATTCCCAGAGTGATGCATGTGGCCCAGGCTAGGGGTTAAGGAGGACTCATGATTCCTGTTTCCCTGGAAACTGACCAATCGGAAAGTAGAAACAGAGGTGCCCACTTTCTCAAGCCACTTTCCTTCCATTCCCCAAGCTCAGAACCTCAGTAGCAAAAACTGCCAACTAATCACAAGGTAGCCACCATTAGGGAAACTTCACATTTGCTGAATACAAACCACTGGTATATGTCCTTATCAGACTAGGTGATGGGAGTCCAGATGCTCACATTCCCCACTGGCCCAGTCCACCATCAATCCTGCCAGGCAGGGCCAATAACTCCAAATGGTTTTCCAGAGAGACAGTTGGAAGAATGTCAATAGGCCATCACACATTCTTGAGGTAGGGTATGGCAGGCGGTTAGAGGCCCAAGAAAGAAAGGTGGGTAGAAACTGAGAACAGATACTTTGGGTTGAGATGGGTTGAGTTGGGTAGATGTTCCTCACCAGTGGTAATATACCAAAGGATGATGATAAGCATACACTTTTCCCTGCCTAGATGTTTGCCAATGAGAGTGTACCTGACCACGTGGGCTATGCCAAGGTGAAGATTACCCTCATCAATGAGAATGACAACAGGCCTATCTTCAGTCAGCCTCTATATAATGTCAGCCTGTATGAGAATGTTACTATAGGGACAACAGTCCTGACAGTTCTGGTGAGTCCTCCCGCCCTCCTCCTCAAAAGTCAGTGATCTCTTCTACATGGCTATATTTGATAAGGTTGGTAATTAATAATAATTATTATCATTATATTATTTATATTGTGCTTTAAGATCTGTGAAGCACTTTATAAATATATTATTTGTTCTCACAGCAACCCTGGGAGGGAGGTACTATTATTATCCCCCTTTTAACAAATGAGGAAACTGAGGCCAATAAAAATTAAGTGACTTGGCCAGGGTCACATGACTAGTAAATATCTCAGACTGGATCTGAACTCAGGTCTCTCTGGTTCCAGGTCCAGTACTATCACTCATCCTAGCTGCCTCATCTAGCTGAATTTGACCCAGATACCTTGAGTCACTTTTGGACATCTCCAGCCCCCTGTATTAGCACTGACCTAGATTATGTATTCAGTTAGTATCTATTGATTGCTGGAGAACATTGAGGACTCTGCAAAAGACCAGAGCACCCCTCGACAAAGCTTAGCAAATGGTATTCAAGGATCTAAGAGGAGAAACCCAAAGACAGAGTGAATTTATACCTGAAGGTAATAGGGAAATCTGCCTATTTGAGAGAGGAGTTTTAGCCATATACCTGGAAAAATGCCCAGCCACCTCTGGGATAGTGTCCCACATCGGCTAAGGACACAGCTCCTAGGAAAATAGAGGCAAGTGAGAGGATTGAAGGTTCCTAGCCATCTAGAGTGGGCATACATCTGTCACCTACAACCTCTATCACCTTGGACAAATTGCTTTATCTCTTTGGGCCTCAGTTTCCTCATCTGTAAAGTGAAGGAGCTGGACCATGAGGTCCTTAAGGTCCCTGCCAGCTCTAAATATGTGACCTATATTCTTCTCCCTTCCCCACTCTCTCTCTCTCACCCTAGAGCCCCAAATTCTGGTGCATTTGAATGTTCCCATTAGCTTCCTCCAGATTCCCCACCCCCACCCCTAAGCAGACACAGGAGAATGCCTCTTTGGCTCATGGGGTCCCACACTTATAAGTGTGTTTACTCTACAGACAGATGGTATGAAACTGTATTGAGCCCCCGGGCGCTTCCCATCTGACAGTTATTAATATTTCAAACAGATGTTTAGCTAGTCAGGCTGTCAGACACTAAACAATAAGTCTGTGGTTGCCATTGGTTGCTTCGCTTCCCCCCACCCTCTGGCTCTGCCAGCCTTCACTGAGGCTTGCCCCTGCCATAAATCAGCCTGTGCACGATGCCACCCAGGGCTTCCAGACCTAATATGGAATGCTGTTGTATGAGGAAAATCTGGGGATGGCTGTTGGCATACTCTTGACTACGCTTAGCTCTGGAGTACAGATTATATTCACTCATTCATTCAGCAGGAATGTGTTAAGAGCCTACTGTGCGCCAGGAATGGTGCTAGATGCTAAGGATAAAAACACACATACACACACAAAAAAAAACCCAGTCCTTGCCCTCAAGGGACTTACATTTTATTTAGGAGGAGCAGGGAGAAACATGCCCCCCAAAAAATTAAGTGCAAAGTATCTATATGAAAAGGAGAGTCTGACAGGTGAGCTTGAAACCAAGCCACCATGTCTCTTTCTGCACATTTCCAAACAATGCCACATGCCCTTTGACCATCCTCCTTATCCTCCTCATCCTCTTCCCACTAGAACCTTGGACTCTGCCCCTGGGATGGAGCTAAGCCCTAATAAGGGAGCTTTCACCCTACCTTGCTCAGAACCGGACCACCATGTCACTTTCTAGTCATTTCCAAGCCATGCCACCGGGCATATCCTTCCCACCCCCACCATCCCAACTCTCTCTCTCTCTCTCTCTCTCTCTCTCTCTCTCTCTCTCTCTCTCTCTCTCTCTCTCTCTCTCTCATCCCTCCTCTCCTGCACTTCCTACTTGATAGCTTCCCCTTCATGTGTTGTGTCCCACCATTAGAATGTAATCTACATGGTAAGTGCTTAAGAAATGCTTTATCACTCATTCATTCTGAGGAGAAGGGGTCTAGCAATTGGGGAAATGAGAATAGACTTCCCGTAGGATGTGGCATCCGATTTGGTCCTTGAAGGAAGCCAGGGATTCTTGGAGGCAGATATGGGCAGAGAGTACATTCAAGGCATGGGGTTGGCATCAAGACAGGAGTTGGAATACTGTGTGGGCAAAGGTAAGCAGACAGATTTGACTGTAACATAAAGCACATCAAGGAGACTGGTGACCTGGAATCAGATTGGGAAGGACTTTAAATGCCAAAGCGAAGAGTTTTTATTGTTTTCCTAGAGATGTTTGGGAACCACTGATGTTTATGCAAGCGATATGGTCAGACTCGTGCCTCCAGAATAACAATTTGGAAACTGCAAGAAAATGAATTGGAGCAGGAAGAGACTGATCACAGGGAGGCCAATTAAGAGAATATTGTAAGAATACAAGTGGACGGTGATGAGACTCTAACCTCGGATGGCAACTATGCGAGGGGAGAGAAGGAGACAGAGAGATGCGAGGCTAGATTAGGATGGTAGAATCGACAAGATTTGGCAGTTGATTGGATATGAGGGATAAGGGGGGAGGAAAGACTTTAAAATAACTCAAAGTTTGGGAACCTGGGCAATGTAAAATGCTATGTGGTCAGAGGACTTCCTCTCTTGCCTTGACAACAGGGTTGGAGGTTCTGACCACTTGACATGTACCCTGGGAGGAGCCCTGAAAAGGGAAGCATCTTGTTAATCATCCTGTAACTTAGGGTCTTGACACCACCCAGATATCCTGTTTGTCAGAGAGACACCCGTGGAGAGTTCCTGCTTCCTAGTGAGCTGAGTATTTTTCCATCACTGCAGACCTGTGATTTCATCAGCATGAGGAGCACCCTCTCCTCAGGCATCTTATTTGTAGCTTATTATCTTAGCAAGGTTCGATTTATGTCAGTAAAGGAGGCCCCCATTTTGACACTCTTGCCAAGGGCTCTAAAGCATCCTGCAATTGAGTTAAATCAATATTGCTGCCCAGGATGGCCATGACAGTCCACATGTAAAGGACCTGAAGGGTTTAGTGGAGTCCCAGTTCAATGTGATCCAATGGGATTACATGACAGTAAAAGCAGCTGATGTGATCAGTTGATGTAGTCAATAAGAACCCAGTGGTGAAAGAAGAGGAAAGAGATTCCCGTCTCGCTCCACTTGGCTGCTGATCAAACCACCTCTGGAGGGCTCTTTTCCATTTGAGACACCACCATTTGAGGGATTTCTTCAGGATGAGACATGACCATGTAACTCTGTTTGCTTCAGTTCTCTTATCTGTAAAATGAACTAATGAAGGAAATGGCAAACCGCTCCAGAATCTTTGCCAAGAATACCCCAAGTGGGATTATGAAAAGTCGGACACAACTGAAATGAACCAACCAAATGACAGAGATTAGAACATTTTGGCTAAAGCCAAGAGTGAATGGAAAGAAGCAATATGAGACAAGTTTGGGAAGACGCCAGGTTGTAAAGGGCCTTGAATGCCAGCAAAATAAGTTTTAATTTAGTTTTGTAGGATATAGGGAACTGATGCAGATTTTCTGAGCAGAATAGCAATGGGCTCAAATCTCTGCATGAAGAGGCTAATTCTGGCAATTGTGTGAAGGAGGATTTGGACAGGGGAGATGGTAAAGTCGGGAAGATGTCAGCATTCCAGCTAGCCAGAGATTAGGGTTCATCCTAGGGTGGTTGCAGTGGGAATGGAGAGTAAGAGAAAGGAGAGGCATTGCAGGGGTGGAATTCACCCCCAAACCCTTCTCAAGTCAGCCTTCCTTTCTATCCATAGACGCAGCATGTCACCATGGATAGAGTGTTGGCCTTAACAGTCAAGAAGCCCTGAATCTGGCCTCATCCATTTATTAGCTATATGACCCTCAACTTGGAACCTCAGTTTCCTCATCTGTAAAATGGAGATACTAATAACACCTACATCACAGGATTGTTTTGATGAACAAAGGAAATAATATACGCAAAACTCGGTACACCTTAAAGCACCATGTAACATCTATCATCATCATCATCATCATTATTCCCTTCCCCACACCCTACTCAGGAAGAGAAGTGGAATTGTTCAGCTTGAAGAACTGACTTGGATTTGTTAGCCCACTAGTCACTGGAGAGCCATGGCACACCCCTAAGCTATCCCCTCCAGCTGCTGGGGAGCCCGGGATCTGCCTCTAGGCTAGAGAGAGCTTTACTCCTAGAGGTATTGAAGGAGTGAGGCAAGGCAACCCTTTTAAAGGTAGCCCTGGTGAAGCCAGGCTACACCCAATAGCAAGAAGGCTCATTGAGCCAGGACACAGGTGCCCCCACTACCAACCATTGTGGCCAGTTTCCCAAAGGAACCTGGCCAGACCATCTTTTCCCTTAACCTGAACAAAGGACTAGGTGGCTTGGAAGAATTAAGAGAGAATTGGGTGGAATCCCTTGGGGTCATTAGCTAAAAAAGACCTCAGAGATCACCTTGTCAAACCATCTCATTTTATATTGGAGGAAACTGAGTCCCAGAGAGATGAAGAAATTTCCCTTAAAGTTATACGGCTACTTAGCGATGGGGCCAGAAATAGATCCCATATCTCAGTTTCCCCTTATGTAAAACTAAGGATTTAGAGTACATGATCTCTTAGAACCCTTTCAGACTAATTTAAGAGTTTATCATAAAAAGCATCTACGTCTTCCCCAGCTCCACATACCCCACCTTTTCAGGACTTGCTGAAGAAGAGCAGCAGCTCAGTTGGAGATAGGGGACTTTCTTGACCATGGTTCCTCTGAAAATGCAAAGTGATGAGATCAATCACGAGAGAAGTCCTAATATGAGGAGATCTTTACCAATTCTGGATATCTCAAAGATGCCCCCCACCCCAGGTAATCACTCAGGACTGTTGCTGAATGACTGAATCGTGAGCTGTCCCAACTGTGCTCCTCACTCACTGTGGCAATTCCCTAAGGGTGTAGGCTGAGCCCAAGCTCTTCCCTTGCATGGGCAACCTTGGACGGTCAGTCAGTCAGTCAACAAGCATTTCTTAAGCACCTACTGTGCACCAGGCATTGTGGTGAGCACTGGGCACTGACAGCCGTGGTGTGTGTAGAGGAGTTGGGGATAGTATTTCTGGATGACATCAAATTTCAAGATGGATTCCCTGAAGCAGTCCCATCATGGCCCCCTCAGCCCTTCCTCTGGAAGAGCACACAAGCAAAATGATCCCCTCTCCTCTGTGGTGCCATCCTTGTGCCAGCCCCCCTCCTCACTCTCCCTCCCTTTCTCCAAGTCTTTCAATCCAAGGGATGGCAAACACCTTCCACCCAGTCCTGTTCCCAGCCCATCTGCCTGGGAGTCATGTTTCCCATATCTGCAGAGGTTTCTGGCAGCAACGCCTGCAGCGAGGACCTTTCAGATGACGTGCAGGGGCTCCTTCGAAACTGGCACCTGCCTGAGGGGGAGCAGCAGGAAGGGAGCCCCAGGGTAGGGGAGGGGCTGCCAGGATCAGCCTTCTCCTAGTCAGGGGAACACTGTGTCATTCTCCAGGCTTCAGAGGCCTTCTCTGCTGGAACTGGGTGCTTGGCAGGGCCTTCATGAGTCTTTGGGAACGAGGAAAAGGAGGACATGAAAAACTGAGGAAGAGCCAGGGTTAACAGATATTGATACAGTTTTTACAGTATTGATAATAATAATACTAGCATTGTATAGTGCTTTAATTCATTGGATCCTCACAACACTGGGAGCTAGGTGCTATAATTATCCCCATTTTATAGATGGGGAAATGGAGGCTGGGAGATTAATTAATTTGCCCAAGGTTACACAGCTAGTAAGTATCTGAAGCAGGTTTTGAACTCGAGTCTTCTGTACCCTTGCCAATGAGCCACCCAGCTGCCTGTGTTGGATGTGTGGGTCAGGAAGGCCTGAGTTTGAATCCTGCCTCAGACATTTAACTGGCTACATGAAGATGGGTAAGTCAATGTCTCTCAGTCTCACTGTTTCTCCTTATGTTTTGAGGACCCAATGAGATGATTTAGATACAGTGCTTGGTCAACCTGAAAGCCCCATATAAGTGTCGCTATTTTTGAAAGGGTCCTCAAGGGGAGTCCTCTGGCCTCAAGCCTGCCTTCTTCCCATCTCCCTCTTTTCTCATCGTATTGGGAGAGTTGGGAGAAAATGCTGTAGGCTAGAAGGAGGTCGAATGTGCAGCCAGACCTTAGAGCCATTCTTACTCATTCACAGTTGGGTCAGAAGCTTTGGAGATTCGCTCCCTTTCTGTCTGGGCCCATTCTTTGTACCCTGAAGCATGTCCCACAGGATAGATCACCTCTTTGCATTCCTAGCCCCCAATTATAGTGGATAAATTTGTTTCTTTCAAATTGGAAAAACTAGAAGATAGTTATGCTCAGTTCATAATCCCACGCCATCACTTAAAGGCCAGACTTCCACTAATTGTCATGTTGTGATAGGAACCCCTTGGCCTTCTCCCTCCTCCCCTCCCCTCTCTGTCAGCTCCAGAGTCAGCCTGGAGAGAGCCTGTCTGCTGAGTGAGAGTCAGGACCCACACACTGTCCTGCCTTGCCCACTCTGCCCCCTACACTCCCATCCCTGCCCTGCTGGGCTCAGCTCCTTAATGGGGCTGTGCTGTTCTCACACCTCCCCCACACACTTAATTTTAGGTAAGGCCAAGTCTTTCCGTCTCCTTTGCTGCTAAAGGGGATGAAGTTATAGCTGCTTGCTCAGGGACTGTGAAATTCCTTCTCCCTGACCTTTTCTGTGATGTTATTAAAAGGTTTCATGGCCAGTTGTTTCAGAAAAAAAATTAAGAAAAAAATAAAATATTTCAATATCCATTGAGAGCACGGGTAGAATTGCCTGAGATTGGCTTCTCTCCTGCTTACTTTTCCCTCCTCCCCACCACCCCCACCTCTGATTGCTCTCAGGTCTAGAAGAAAAATGGGTTATTTTTGGGAGGTCTGTTGTTTAACATCAGAAAGGGTCATCTGGAGTGATTACAGAATCTCCCCCACTAAAGAGACAGAAAAGGCATCCTTTTGGTTAGAGAAGGAGGAGGTGTGTCTAGGTAACAGTTAATCTGAAAAGGACCTGGACACTTAAATAAACAGCAAGTGCACAATGAGTCAACATTATGATGTAGCAGGTGAAAAAATGAATATGATTTGAGGCTGGAAGGAAGCATCCAGAATGCAGGAGGTGAGAGAGAGAGAGAGTCCTGCTGTATTTGGCTTAGGTCAAGTCACATCTAGAGGATTGTTGCTAGTTCTTGGTGCCATATTTTAATTTTTTAATAAAATTTCATTTTTTCAACCAATATCTGACTGCTCTACCTCCCACATCTCCCTCCCCATTGACAGAGAAAGAGAGAGATAACCCATTACAAACATATATCATTGAGCAAACAAACCCCCACATTGGTCGTGTGTGTGCGTGCGTGCGAGTGAATGAGTATGTGTGTGTGTGTGTGTGTGTGTGTATGTGTGTGTGTGTGTGTGTGTGTGTGTGTGAGAGAGAGAGAGAGAGAGAGAGAGAGAGAGAGAGAATGAGAGAGAGAGAGAGAATCTGCACCCTGATTCCATCATTTCTCTGTCAAGAAGTAAGTAGTATGCTTCATTATGAGGCCTCTGGAGTTGTGGTTGGTCAGGGTGCTGATCAGAGTTCTTAAGCCTCTCAAAGTTATTTGTCTTTTATAGTATTGTTGTTATTATATAAACTGGTCCCTTGGTTCTCACTTCACTCTGCATCAGTTCCTACAAGTCTTCCTGGGTTTCTTTGAAACCCTCATATCTTCTTCCTTCCTTTCTTTCTTTCTTTCTCTCTTTCTTAGGCAACTAGGATTAAGTGATTTGCCCTGGGTCACACAGCTAGTAAATGTCTAAGGCCAGATTTGAATTCAGGTCTCCTGTCTCCAGGGCCAGGGCTCTAGCCACTGCACCACCTATCTGCCCCCATCTTGTATTTTCATATAGCACCACAGTATTCCATCACATTCCTATATCATAAGTTGTTCGGTAATCTCCCACTTGATGGGGGTGCATCTTTTTTTTTAATTATTATTATTCATTTAATATTTTTAGTTTTCAGCATTGATTTTCAATAGTTTGAATTACAGATTTTCTCCCCATTTCTACCCTCCCCCCCACTACAAAACGGCATATATTCTGATTGCCCCATTCCCCAGTCAGCCTTCCCTTCTGTCACCCCACTCCCCCCCCATCCCCTTTTCCCTTACTTTCTTGTAGGGCAAGATAGATTTCTATGCCCCATTGCCTGTATATCTTATTTCCTAGTTGCATGCAAAAACCTTTTTTTTGAACATCTGCTTTTAAAACTTTGAGTTCCAAATTCTCTCCCCTCTTCCCTCCCCACCCACCCTCCCTAAGAAGGCAAGCAATTCAACATAGGCCACATGTGTATCATTATGCAAAACCCTTCCACAATACTCATGTTGTGAAAGACTAACTATATTTTGCTCCTTCCTATCCTATCCCACTTTATTCCATTATCTCCCTTGACCCTGTCCCTTTTCAAAAGTGTTTGCTTTTGATTACTTCCTCCCCCTATCTGCCCTGCCTTCTATCATCCCCCCCTTTTTTATCTCTTTCTTCCTTCTTTCCTGTGGAGTGAAATACTCAATTGAGTGTGTATGTTATTCCCTCCTCAAGTAAGATCTGATGAGAGCAAGATTCACTCATTCCCTCTCACCTGCCCCCTCTTCCCTTCCAACAGAACTGCTTTTTCTTGCAACTTTTGTGTGAGATAATTTACCCCATTCTATCTCTCCCTTTCTCCCTCTCTCAATATATTCCTCTCTCATCCCTTAATTTGATTTTTTTAGATATCATCCCTTCATATTCAACTCACCCTGTGCCCTCTGCCTATACATATATATATATATATATACATATATATATATATATATACATATATATATATATATATATATATATATATATATATTCCCTTCAGTTACTTTAATACTTAGGTCTCATGAATTATACACATCATCTTTCCATGTAGGAATGTAAACAAAACAGTTCAACTTTAGTAAGTTCCTTATAATTTCTCTTTCTTGTTTACCTTTTCATGCTTCTCTTGATTCTTGTGTTTGAAAGTCAGGTTTTCTATTCAGCTCTGGTATTTTCAGAGAAAGCTTGAAAGTCCTCTATTTTATTGAAAACCCATATTTTGCCTTGGAGCATGATACTCAGTTTTGCTGGGTAGGTGATTCTTGGTTTTAATCCTAGCTCCACTGACCTCCCTAATATCATATTCCAAGTCCTTCATCCCTTAATGTAGAAGCTGCTAGATCTTGTGCTATTCTGATTGTGTTTCCACAATACTCAAATTGTTTCTTTCTGGCTGCTGGCAGTATTTTCTCCTTGATCTGGGAGCTCTGGAATTTGGTGACAATCTTCCTAGTTTTCTTTTTGGGATCTTTTTGAGGAGGTGATTGGTGGATTCTTTCCATTTCTATTTTACCCTCTGGCTCTAGAATATCAGGGCAGTTCTCCTTGATAATTTCTTGAAAGATGATATCTAGGCTCTTTTTTGATCATGGCTTTCAGGTAGTCCAATAATTTTTAAATTATCTCTGCTGGATCTATTTTGCAGGTCAGTGGTTTTTCCAATGAAATATTTCACATTGTCTTCCATTTTTTCATTCCTTTGGTTCTGTTTTATAATATCTTGATTTCTCATAAAGTCCCTGGCTTTCATTTGCTCCAGTCTAATTTTTAAGGTGGTATTTTCTTCAGTGGTCTTTTGGACCTCCTTTTCCATTTGGCTAATTCTGCCTTTCAAGGCATTCTTCTCCTCATTGGCCTTTTGGAGCTCTTTTGCCATTGGAGTTAGACTATTTTTAAGGTGTTATTTTCTTCAGTATTTTTTGCATTTCCTTTAGCAAGTCATTGACTTGTTTTTCATGGTTTTCTTGCATCACTCTCATTTCCCTTCCCAATTTTTCCTCTACTTCTCTAACTTGCTTTTCCAAATCCTTTTTGTGCTCTTCCATGGCCTGAAACCAGATCATGTTTTTCTTGGAGGCTTTTGATGTAGGCTCTTTGACTTTGTTGACTTCTTCTGGCTGTATGTTTTGGTCTTCTTTGTCACCAAAGAAAGATTCCAAAGTCTGAGTCTGAATCTGAGTCCATTTTTGCTGCCTGGCCATGTTCCCAGCCAACTACTTGACCCTTGAGTTTTTCATTGGGGTATGACTGCTTGTAGAGTAGAGAGTACTTTGTCCCAAGCTTGAGGGGCTGCGCTGTTTTTTTCAGAGCTATTTCTACACAGCAAACTCTGCCACACCAGCACTCCTCCTCCCCCAAGAACTGCCAACCCAGACTGTTACTCAGATCTAAGCAGGCTCTGCACTCCCCGCTCTGAACCGACACTTAATTCCTCCCACCAAGTGGGCCTGGGGCTGGAAGCAACTGCAGCTGTAGTTCTGTCCTCAGACCTTCACCACCTCTGCTGCCTCCGGGGTGGTGGCCGAACCACAACCTCTTTTCACTCTGTCCCCGCAGCTTTTTCCCACTTAACTTCTCTGTTGTCTTTGGTGTTTGTGGGTTGAGAAGTCTGGTAACTGCCACAGCTCACTGATTCAGGGCGCTAGGGCCTGTCCCACCTGCCTCCCAGTTTGGTTGGTGCTGGCACAGCCTGCACCAGGCTGTGCTCTGCTCGGCTCCCAGCACAATGTGATAGACCTTACCCAGCGAACATCCAGGCTGTCCCAGGCTGGAGCCCTGCTTCCCTCTTCTATTTCATGGGTTCTGCAGTTCTAGAATTTGTTCAGAGCCATTTTTATAGGTGTTTGGAGGGTCTTGGGGGAGAGCTTTCAGCAAGTCCCTTCTTTCCAGCCGCCATCTTGGCTCCACCACCTGGGTGCATCGTTTTAAGGAAGGGATTGACAAGCTAGTGATCCTCAAAGAGATGGGGGGCGGGGCAGCAACCATGATGGCAAGGAAGCTCAAAACCACCCAGGGTTGTAGGGATACATTATAGAGGGTATTTCTTCTGAATATGGGTTGAACTAGATAATAATTATAATTCACAAGCATACACAGATGCAGAGAGTCCCTTAAAGTATATAGTGTTTTTTTTTTTTCCATATGAGATTAAGTAGTACAAGTATAATTGGCCCCATTTCATAGATTAGGAAGGTGAGGTTCTTAAAAATAGGTAAATGTGACCCTCTGAGAGAAAGTCATAGATAAAAGAAAATGTGGATAGGATCCATGTTCAATGACTGAAAGACTCATGCTCTGAGCAATACCCTCCCAGACAATATTCTCTCATCTAAAGAGTTTTTCTGCCCATGGCCTTGCTGATTTCAGCCCTGCCTTGAGAAAATGCCTTGATTGTCTGGACCAAATATTCCTCACCAGTTTAACCTTTGCACTGGTGGCCAGCCTCTCCATTCCTAACTCATCTGGGCTTTGGACAGTAGGCACCATCCATTGCTGCAACCACACTCAGGGTTTTTCTTTCCTCTTAGTAGAACCTGCTTGAGCTCATTGGCTCTTCTGGTCATTTTCCAGACCCCTGGGTCACCTCCACACCACAATGAGGCACTGGCATAGGATTTGGAGAGGCCCATAGCACGGGCAGACTAACTTCCCTACAACATGGAGATATGGACTGCCCTGGAGAAGATGGCGTGACTGGGTTGTGATCTTTATCGATGGGCATGAATATCAGGACAAGGATCGAGATTGTTGCAGATGCTACTCTGCTTCAGTTCCTACAAATCTTCCCAGGTTTCTTTGAAACCATCCCTTTCATCTTTTCTTTCAGTACAGTGACATTCAGTGACATTCATATACCATCATTTGATCATTGAGGGGCACGCCCTTAGTTTCCAGTTCTTTGATGGCGCAAAAAGAGCTTTTGCAAGTGTTTTTGTACATATGAACTCTTTTCTTCTGTCTTTGATCTTTGTGTTCCCACCCACTTTCCTGATACTTCATTCCTTATTCTAAGCTTGTTTTCTCCCCTGTAAAAGGAGTGTGTCATATTAGATATTTCTAAGGTCCTTTCAACTAATCAATAAACATTTATTAAGCACCTACTATGTGCCAGGCACCATGCTAAGCCCTTCAAATTTTAAGTCCTCCCATCCCATATTGGGAACTTCATTCTTCACAGAGAGGTGCCCTCTCCTTCCTTACTTCCTCCTCAGACTTGCTAGCTATGCCTTCTACAATTTGTAGGGAGTCTCTCCAGAGAGGGAAGTCATTCTGCTCTTCCAATGCCACCCCTGGCATCCCAGATCTGCCCTCACATTGTAGGTGAATACGTTACCCCCTTCTAGGAGTCCGGGAGAATTGGCTGGCCTAGCTTTGCCTTTTACACTTTTCTCCCCGGTTAGTTAACCCTTAAATGAGGACCCTACCTCACCGCATTTGTATCTCCTGACAACCCGCTTTTTCCTCTAAGTGACAGCTTCGAGTAGAGTCCAGAGATGTGTACTATCTAAAGCCTGCAGCTTCTAATAGGTACCTCATTCATGCAGTTGATACTATCTCTGTTTCTCACCCTGCCTGGCCCACCTTACTGTTGCCTCATTGATTCAGCCTTTCAGGGGCTCACTGGGACAAGAGGATCGATAGAGACTGTTTTTCTTCCCACCCCCAGACTCTGCCAGTTAAGGCCAAGGTTGAGAGGTGGGGGAAGAGTAATAATGTGGCCCTTCCACGCTGGACCAGAGAGCAGCCAGCATCAATATCCTAGCATTTAAAATGCTAATCACCTTCCCTTTCAGCTGTCAGGCTGCATATAGGTCTGGCTCTAGGAATGGCTGGGGCTGCCCACACACCCGGGGTACACAGGACAAACCTGGCCCATCCCTGTAGGACCAAAGTTCAGGGCTATGGGACCCTGTCTTGGTCTCTTCTATTCTGAGAAATGGGCTGATCTTTCTGTGGCTCAGAGTTATGCACCCTGTTCTCTCTGATAGCCTCCCTCCCTGAATGCCTTGTTGATCTGCTCCCTGGCTAAGAAGGCATCATCTCCCATGATTGTTTTCTCCAAACACATGCAACCTCAGACAGGCTAGGGGAAACCTGCCTCACTGACCCATGGGGGGAGGGTAGAAAGAGAAATAGTGACCTGAGCCCCTGTGTACTTGAATCTCAGTCAAGTGTCCTCCCACATTTCAGTCGAACTCAGTGAACATATGTCAAATACTTACTATGTCTAAAGGCTCTCTGCTCAGACCCCAGGATGAATAACTCATAGTTTTGCCTTCAAGGAGATTATACTCTAGTATAGACAATGTGAGAAGCTCTTTAAAGTACTTGCCATGTAATATTTTGTTTTGTCCAAAGCTAATAATACCAAATGAGTGGTGTAGACACATAAATAAGCCCAATAGGAGTTCAGGCCACTCCAAGGTGGAATGATCAAGGAATGTTTTATGGACAAAGTGGGGCTTGAATTGGGTCTAGAATTTGAATTAAAAGAAACGAGGAAGAAGAGGAAGAGGAGGAAGGAAATGACTTGGGGAATAGGTTTATGAGGATTATGAACAAGAAGGTCATCCCAGTTCTGGCTGTCCCCCAACCCTGAGCTACTCATCTTCATATTTCTAAGCCCCTGACCCCTATCTCACATGTTCTTAAGTCTGTCAACAGTCTTAATAATAAAAATAGCTAGCACTTGTATAGCACTTTAAGATTTTCAAAGCACTTTATAAATATCTCATTTTATCCTCACTACACCCCGGGAGGTAGGTGCTATTATTCTCCCCACTTTGTGATAAGGAAACTGAGGCAGACAATGGCTAAGTGAACTGTCCAGGATCACACACCAGTAAATGGCAGGATTTGAACTCTTAGCTTTCTGAGGACAGGGCTAGCATTCTATCTCCACTACCAATGAGCTTAGGGCACTTTTAGGTCTCTACCAAAATTCCTTTTTACCTAGCTCAACCTAGACTTTGCCTTTTAAATCAGTGATACTCAACAGCTCTAAAAGGTGCCAACCACTGTTTGGAATCTGACCAGAAAAAAATGAAAGATGGATTTTGAATGTATTTGAAACACAAGAGACCAGTTTGAAGGCTCTTGTGGTAGTCCAGCTACTGAACTAAGGTGATGATCATCTGAGTGAAGAGAAGGGCATAGATATTAAAGAAATGGAGGTTAAAATGCCATGATTTGGCAACTCATTGGATATATGGGATGAGTAGGTGGAAAGGGTTGACATTAATGTTGGGCTTTCCAGCTGTGAGTGGCTGTGTGTCTGACCACATTCCAGAGCCCAACAGAAATCCATTTTTTTAGTATCTGTGGTTTTGCATTGTGCTCACTCTTCTCTCCTCCTGTTTATGTGCACAGGTTAGGGTTGACTCATTGTCTGATAACAATTATTATATATCTGATACTGATAGAAATTATAAAATAGTTCCCAATTAATGACTGTGGTCCCAAGAGATGACATGGACTCTACAGATGAGGCCAGGCCTAGATTCAGTTTCGTAGGATCAGAGAGAAAGGGTGGGCTGGTGACCCACTCTGCCCTCTGCCCAGAAGCCCCAGTTTTCAGACAATCCCCTACAACCTACTTCTGCCCTTCCTCTTTCTCTCCCTCTCTCCTTCCATCCCTACATCTCCCCCCTCTTCCATTGGCATCTTAATTGATCTCATTGTTCTCCGACCCCTTGAGACTGGAGACTCCAGCTGTGCTTAAACAGAACAAAATCTCTTCCAATTTCCCCACCGTTTAAAAGAAAATTGAATTCTTTATCTGCAGTGGGGGGAAGGGAAGAGGAAGAAGGAGGCCAAAAACAGACTGACAGGCTAAACATAAATAGTTAAATAATCTGACACCAGCTTCTAAATTGGCCAAGAAGGCAAAGGCAAATAGATTCGTGCCTTTTGTTTTTGAAGGAGGGAAGAAAGACTCTCATGGTTGTATTCCTTGTTCCTTTCCAATCTTATCAGTTCATCTTTCTAAACAAAATTAAACAGAGGGGATGGTGGGGGAAAAAAGAAAAGGAAAAGGAAAAAACCACCAGGAGAAGGAAAGAGACATTGTGGAGTGATTGGCAGCTCTGAAGTCCCGTCTGTCTGTCAGGCCTCAGTGCTCTTTGACTGTGTTTATCTCTTTAATCTAAATATCAATCCATAAAAGCGAAATGGGATGAAATAAAAGTCATAACGGGCACCATGACCAGAGAGAGGAGGGAGGGAGAGAGAGAGAGAGGGAGGAACAGAGAGAGAGAAAGAGAGAGAGAGAGAGAGAAAGAGAGAGAGAGAGAGAGAAAGATGGAGGGAGAGAGAAAGAGAGCTACTGATGGCAGCTTTTACCACCATTGCCACTGTCTTAGGTCCTGATGGAGCTGTCCCTCACAATAGGGTCTCTGCTTTCCAAAGGAGACACAAGGGGACAAAAGGGGGTTAGGGTTGAATGCCTACCCAAATGCTGTCTTTCCTCCTCTCAACCTAAGGGAATTGCCATCACCCTTCCTGTCTGAACATGGAATCCTAGAACCTTAAGGGATTGTTTGATACCATCTCATCTAACCCCCGCCTCTACATGGGGTAGCTTGATTCTATTCTTTAAAATCTCCCATGACAGAGAGTCCATATTCTCCTTCTCTTGCTGGTCTAGCATTTTATGGACTCTCACCCCACTCCCGGGATGTCACTTCTGCATTTAACCTCAAGCCCCTCTGCTGTGACTTAAGCTCATTTGCTCTCACCTTGACCTTAGGTCACCATCCTCTATCCAAAACTGAGGAGCAGGAGACCTGGGCTCTGGCAACTGCCCTGTGGCAAGTGACTCTCCCTCTCTGGAGCTCAGCCTCTGAAATGAGAGGCTGGACTAGATGTCCGTCTCTCAGCACCTGGCATTGTCTCTGGCTGGCTGTCTGTGTGCCTGAAATTCTCTCCCTCCTCATCTCTTGAGTTTCCTGACTTTCCAGGTTTACTCTAAGTCCCAACTAAAATCCCATCTTCCACAGGAAGCCTTTCCCAACCCCTCTGGACTTCCTCCTTTTAATCATTTCCTATTTATCCTATATGTAGCTTGTTTGTACATATTTCATTCTCTGTTATCTCTCCCATTAGGCTGTGAGCTCTTCAAGGTCATGGACTGTCTTTTGCCTCTTTTTGTATCTCAGGGTTAGCACAGTGCCTGGCACTGACTAGGTGATCTCTGAGGTCCCTCCCCGCTTTCTGCCTCTATGATTAGATGACCCTTCAGGGCCCTCTGAGAGTCTGTGATTCTATATATTCCAAGTCTATCCAAGTTATCCTTCAGTAATCCAGCAGCTGGTTGGTTTTATTCAGCATAACTGCTAAGAATAGAGAGTGGTCCTTTGAGGTTGGGGGGATGAGGCAGTGAGAGGGACAAACTGCTGGTGGACTGACAAGGGCCAGAAATGAGTTCATTGATGCAATGAGTTGACCGCTCTTTAAAAAGTCCACTCCATCAAACACTAAAAAAGATTGAGTTCTAGGAGAAAGAAGGGGCCTGGAGAAAGCCCAGTGGTAGAACATTGGTGGTCTTGGACCAGAAGGTTATCTGGGAAAAGGTCAGGGAGTAGGGAATTGCTGAATTGTAGTATATGGGCCTTCGGTTGTTTGCCCTCTGTGGCTGGGAATGGGGTGGGGAGGAGGAGAGGAGAAAAGGGTGGTGGCAGAGGGGTGAAGAAGAAAAAAGGAGGAATATTCATGCTGTTTGAAGCCAAAGAGGAAAATGGTTACTATAGTAATGGTACTGATCTCCTCAGGCTTTCTTCCCAAGGAGTTCAAAGTCAGGCAGCATAATTTATTAAGCACCTACTATGTGCCAGGCACTGTGCCAAGTGCTAAGGATACAAAGAAAGGCTAAATAAATGAAGAGATGAATTAATAAATAAATAAATTGATGAATGAATGGATAAAAAGATAAAATTTTTAAAAGGCCCTGCTCTCGAGGATCTCAGTCAAATGAGGATAAATGATATACAAACAACTATATGCAAACAAGATACACAGTCACATACATATGCAGTATAAGTTGGAAATGATCGACAGAGAGAAAGTATGTGCATTGAGGACAATGGGGAAAGGCTTCTTATAGAAGGTGGGATTTTAGGGTTGGGACCTAAGTATCACATAGCTTATTGTGAAAACAATGCTCAACTTTGGAACATGGATAAGGTTTTTCGTGGTTCAAGGTTGTGATTTATTTCTTTACAAATCTTTAATCAATGCCTTTTGTTGTTTTTATAACGCATTCATTTCCATATTGACTCCTTTCCACCTTCACCTGGTGACTTTTCCCGTTTAGCAAAGCATTAAAAAGAACAAGAAAGCATTTGGCAAAACCAGCCAACACAATGACCACTTCTAACAGTGTATGTGGTATTCCACACCCATGGTCTCCTACCTCTGCAGTGAAGGGAGTGGTCATGCATTTTCTCAACTCTTCTCCAGGACACAATTAGTCACAATTAGACAGTGTTCGGTTCCATTTTATTGCTTTTGCTTACACTGCTGTAGCTATTTTGCATCTTGTTTTCCTGGTTCTACTTACTTTTCTCTGCACCTGTCATACAAGTCTTCCTATGTTTCTCTGAACTATTCATATTTGTCATTTCTTATAAACAAGCTATGTGGTCCAGTGGATAGAGCACAGGGCCTAGAGTCAGGAAGATCTGTTTTCAAATCCTGTCTCAAACACTTACTATGTGGTTAGGGGTTCAAATCCTATCTCAGATACTTACTATGTGGTCCTAGGCCTCTCTATGCCTCAGTGTCCTCACGTGTAAAAGGGCATTGGACTAGATGGTCTCTAAGGTCCCTTCCAGTTCTAAATCTATGATCCTGGGACTTGACTAAAGTCACATAAATTGTAATCATCAGAAATGGGATTTGAACCTAGGACCTATGACTCCAGAGGCAGTATGTTTTTCACAGTGCCTCATAAAGTACTTTGTAAACCTTGAAATATTGTAATAAATACGAGCTGTTGTTATTAGATATAAGCCCTGGCCTTGAATCGTGACAATGACGATGACTAGTTATGACCAGTCACCTTCCTGTCATCAGCCTACCCCACCTTGAACCACAGTTAGGCTACATGAGTACCCACCTCATCCTTTAGAGGAAAAATTTGAGATGCCTTCTCTGCGAGGGCTCTTAGGAACAGTCTTCCTCTTGCTTGTCTCATGCTTGGCTCATTTTATTGAAGCATTCTTCAGAGTCAGTTGGGTCCCAGTTCTACCCTTTGATCAGCCATCTCATTCATTCATTCATGGATTCATTCATTCAACAGACATTTATTGAGTAGCTACTATATGCCAATCCCTAGATACTAGGGGTACAGAAACAAAACACTGGTCTTTGGGAGCCTTGTACAGAAACAGGTGCCAGTGTAGACAAAAGGCCCAGGCTTGGACTTGATTTTGCTCTGGCTTCCATGATGAGAAGTTGGTGGGGAGAAACTGACTGAGAACAGTCCCCAGGAAGGCATGTTGCGTAGGTAGCTGGGTGGAGCATCATTTTCTCTCTTGAAGGAATCCCCTGATTTTCTCCATCATCAAGTCTTACCTCTTCTTGTCCCCTTCCAGTCTTCACAATGTAAAAAGAGCTCTCAAAGGCTGCTGTAATCCTTTGGGAAGAGTTCAGGATAGAATCTGCATATTCTCCTTTCATTGATTTATTCCCTTCTACTAGAGAATGATGCCAAAAGGCCCAGTGACCGATGGGCAGCTAGAATCACATAATCTCAGAGCTAGACAGGACCTCGGAAGTCATATAATCTAATCCTTTGTTCTGCTCCACCCAAAGTCTCCTTTACAAAGGTGGGGCCAGTCCTAGGTTCTAAGCCATATTCCTTCTCTGGCTCATTGTATGAGAAGCTTCTCTTGGTGAGTCCCAGCTTCTCTTTCTGTCAAGTCAGAAGAATGACTTTTGCTTCTCTCTGCCTTCCAGGGATGGTTTCAGAAGAGACGACATTATAGGGATAAAATCCCTAGAGGTCCTGGGCGAGAAAGCCTATAAAAATCAGGACAGCTACTCCTCTCTGAAGGAAGAGATACATTCCAATAATGATAACTCATATTAATATGGTGCTTTAAGGTGTACAATGATGCATTGTGCCAGCCTGGGTCAGAAGTTCTAACTACAGGGGGTGGGGGAGGGTGCACAGAAAGAAGTGAAGGAATGCGGTCTGAGGATGGCTCAGGTGTCTTGCCTTTCCCCCTCCAATACCTAACTCTACCCAGATATCAGCTGTTTTTTCACTGTCCAGCTCCTAGGGCAGGCTGGCACTGCCCACTGGCAGAGACAGAGAAACATTGGGGCTGGCTGCAGTAAAACACCCCTGCCAGTGACTATCTTAGAGATCATTGGTGATTTATATTTCCTGCATCGGACTTTGACCTTAATTTCTGCTGTTGGTATGGGGCTGTAAAATTCATTAGGGGCCTAAGAGAGGAGTGATTGAGATGTCAGTCGGGCAATCGTGTGGTTATTTAATCTATCAGATGTGCGGTTTGCCATTTAGGTGGACAACAAGAGAATATGAAATCAATATGGTTCATTAGCAGGGAAGCTCGCGCCTGGCCCAATCAGCGCCCACCAATGACAGAAGCTGAGGCAGGCATGCGGGCACACCATCACTGTGTCACCTTGGAGAACAGACGTGTTCCACCACGCATGGGCAGATAGGGTACCAGCCAAGCAGAATCCCCACGCCCACAGCTCCTCCCTCCAAAGGTATTCCACAGGCATTCTCTCCCTGTCTGCCATCACAGTGGACTCCCAGGCTGGGGACCCTCATCTAGCAGCCCGTACAACACCTGGAATCTCAGTCAAGGAGGGGCCCCAGCGTCTGAGAACACAATGGACAGACACAGCAAGTGGGAGCTTTCATAACTCCCCCAGGGGGTTGATTGGACAATGTGGGTTTTTTTTTTCTCCTCCTCACCATCACATCCTCATTTGCCAAGCTTTTCCATCTCCCCAGCTTCTCAAGTTAAGTCCCTACTTAGCAAATCTCTGGACATCATGTCTTTCTCAAGGAATACACTTCAAAAACCTTCTGCCCTACTCCCCCGCCCATCACTCTGACCAAAAGCGCACGCCTACACCCAGTCCCCATCATTGTAACTGTGATGAGCAGTGAGGCTCAAGTAACTTCTGATTAGGAGTTCTTCCTCTTCCCACACTGTTCTTATAGCTAAGAGAGAGTGGCAGGGCGGGGGTAGCTGGAGAGGCCATTCTCTTTGTTCTCCAGCAGAAATCAAAATGGCTAAATGTCACTCACCTTGGTTTGCCTTAGACAGGAGGAGGGTTGGGGGGAGGGGGTGATGAAGTCAGTCTTGAGGCTAGAAATGGGTGGCCGTGAACAGATTTGCTTGCCTGGGACCAAGAATCATTGGAGGATACTGAGGAAGGTAAGAGACAAAAGAGCCATTGTTAAAAGAATCATGGATTTAGGGTCAGAAGAAGTATCTGAAGCCAGAGGATGTGGGTTTGAAGCCTGGCTCTGACATTCACTACCTGTGAGTCACTGCATTTCTCTGGGCACCAATTTTCTCATCTACAAAAATGAGTGGGTTCAAAAAATGGCCTTGAAGATACAAAGCCTCCAGCTTTGTCCCTATCATTTTATGGAGCTGAACTCGTATTCCACATTTAACTATTTGGTAACTATGGACTGGTTACTGCCCCTCTGGATCTCAGGTTCCTTAGTCTTCATCTATAAATTGGAGGTGGTTATAATACAGAAGTCAACTCATGGTGTTGTTGTGAGGAAAGTGCTTTGCAAATCTTAAGACATCACAAAAATATGCACTATTGGCCCTAATGTAATTAAGTGGATGGTGACCTCAAAGGTCATACTAAATAGGGAGATGCAGGGTGAATCGGAAGACATGAGGGACAATGGAAACTCAAGCCTAAAAGAAGCTGTAGCCCACAGGGCATGACAAAACGAAGAGAGGGCAGGGAACATGAGCCACAGTGTGGGAGCCATTGCGCAGATGGGCTCAGGGGGTGATGCTTCCACACCCATAATACACACCAAGTCAGTGTCCGTGCTGGAAAGCTGAGTCCCTGGACTGGGGGGATTCACTGGTGTCCTGGAGAGGGGACCCAGGTGGACTAGTATGAGTAGAAAATGAAGGCCATCCGGATCAGTGACAAGAGGTAGGACAGGTTATGGAGAAGAATGACTCAACGTACCAGACCTGATGGGTCTCTGCTACTTGTCAGGGTTCTGGTTCGCAAAGCCCATCAGGAATTCAGAATACCCTCCATTTCCCTATTTTCCCCATTACTGCATCTTCTACTACCACTATTACTCCTACTACTCCTTAGTACTCCTACTATTACTACTACTAGTACTACTTACTACTACTCCTGTTACTAGCACCATCACCATAATTACTACAGTTACTAGTAGTACGGCTACTACTACAGCTAGAAGGCACAATGGATAGAGTGCCCAGGCCTAGAGTCAGGGTATCTTCATGAGTTCAAATCCAGCCTCAGATACTTCCTAGCTGTGTGTCCCTGGGCAAGTCACTTAACCCTATTTGCTTCAGTTTGCTCCTCTGTCAAATGACAAACCACTCCAGTAACTTTATTGTGAAGAGTGAGACATGAGTGAGACCACCGAACAGCAACAACAACCAAATTAATAATAGTCATACTAGCTCCTCATCTCCATCTAGCATGACACATACAGCATCCCATGAAATCTGCCCCCAGCCCTGAGAGATAGGTGCCCTTACTGTTCTGATTTGACAGATGAGAGGACCACAGCTCAGAGATTAAGTGGCCTGCCCACATTTACAAAACTAGGAAGTGTCTGAGGTGGGATTCAAACCCAGGACGCCTTGATCCCAAGTCCTGAATCCTGCCCACTCTACTATTAGAGGTCAGAATGCTCCTGGTTTCTCTGTGTCCCTTCCAGACTCTCTGTTTGCCACCATCACTCAAGAAATCTCTCCTCTTCTGCTTTGGGCCATCCAACGTCATCCATCCACCCACGTCATTGTGGCTTTGCCTACCAGCCCCCCTGCCTTCCTCCAGAAGTTCAGCTCCTGGCTTACTGGTCTCCCTGTCTCAATCTTCTCCTCTCCAACCCAGCTTTCACTGCGCTGCCAAAGGGATTTTACTGAGGCCTGACCCTGTCACTTCCCTACTCAATAAATCCAAATGGATCCTTTTTGCTTCCAGGGTCAGATGATAAAGTTCCCACTTGGGCATTTAAAGCCCTTCATAAGCGGGTCCCCTCCTATCTCTCCAGGCTTCTGACACTTTACTCCCTTGTACATATTCTTCGGTCCAGTGACACTGGCTTCCCTGCTGTTCCTTCCTCATGGTGCTTCATCTCCTAACCCTGCGCTTTTTCTCTGTCCATTCCTCCAGTGCTCTCCCTCCTCACCTCCGCTTCCTGGCTTTCCTCGATTCCTTCAAGACTTGGCTCAAATCTCACCCTCCACAAAATGACTTTCCTCGTCTTCCTCTCTGCTCCCCCTCTCCCATCCCCCACCCCATGCCTTTCTTCTGAGATTATCTTTCATTTATACTGTATAGATCAAATATATGTGTGTGTATCACATGCATACATAGATCAGATATATGTATGCATGATATAGACATACATGTCTACATAATACATTTATCAATATGTTTATATATGTATACATATTTTATATACATGCACACATAGTTTTTTGAGGGAAAGGACCATGTTTTCTCCTTTCTCTGTACCCCAACACTTGGCACATAATTAGCACTTAATAGATGCTTGCTCACTAGCTGACTTTATATTTTTATATACTGTTATAGGTTTATATTGTTATATATTGTTTTCCCCAGCACATTGTAAGCTCCTTGAGGGGAGACACTGTAAATGTTTTTGGTTTTGTATTCCCAGGACCCCGTACAGAGCCTAATGCTTAGTAGGCCGTAAACATAGATAGGTCTCACTTTATATAAATTCATATTACACAAACTACTTTATGGAAAGAATTCTAAAAGAAATCCACATTCTTAAAAATGCCTGCTAACATTACTGTACAGTACTGTGCTCTTTCTCTCCACTCCTGCCCCTTAGCTCAGCACTTCACAGCCTCCCATGAAAGTGGAAGAATGGACTGCAGAGAGACCATCACTGCCACTGGAGTGAGGGCTCGGCTTGACACTCCCCATGCAGAGAGAAGAGACTTTTGTCCCACTCTGCCCATCCCTGACTCTGGGTGCCTGTCATCCATCCCATGCTTGGGTATCAGCTGTCCATTCCCTGCCTCCATGTGTCACCTGTCCTCCCCTGTCGTCCGTGTCTGGTCCCCACATATCTATGCTCCATGTGTTCTTCCTGGTTCTGGTCAGACCCTCACACAGCTGGCCCTGGCCCCTGCATGTTCATCCCCAGCCTCCAAGAGTTCTTGAACTGAGAGCCAGCTCCCTCCCTTCCTGGGGGCACGGCCCCCTTCCTGCCTTCTTCCCACCCACCCTCCCTTCCCCAAGTCCACTGGTAAATTTGCATTACATAAAAATCACCTTACATAGAGGTCTGCAGAACAGCCCATTTATGTAGAACAAGAACCATCTGTAAAAGTCATTCATCGGCTGCTACACAGCCTCCTACTCCGGCCTTTCTCCACACTCATCCTGTGCCTGCCTCATTATGCCCTGTGGGTCAACGTATGAGCCTTCAGCTCCAGGGGCTTTCCTGTTGGTTCTCCCTCAGTCACTTTTAATTATGGAACCAATGCACACCAAAAGAATAAATCTTTCTTCAAAGGGCATTGTGCCCAGAGGGTTTGCTTAACTTCGGGGGCAAAGAGAGATACAAAGACAGACAGAGTGAAAAGAGAGAGAGAAAGAGAGAAGGAGACAGAGACAGACAGAGAAAGAGAGAGACAGAGAGAAACAGAGAGATAGAGAGAAAAAGACAGAGACAGAGATGGACAGAGACAGAGACAGACAGAGAGAGAGATAGAGACAGAGAGACAGAGAGAAAGATTGGCTCCTCCTTACAATAATCAACACTCTGGCTAGGACTCTTGAGAAGGCCACCAGCCTTAACAATCTCAACCATCAGGTGACTGCAAACCACTGGCTCTTTCCTGACATCCTTTTGGATGCATAGTGGAAAAGTGGACCTCCAATCCTGGGCCCTATCCATTTAGACATCTGGTCAGTCCCCACTCCATTCAAAATCATAAGCAGTTTTCTCAAGGAATGCCAAGACCTGCTCTTGGGATCTGGATGTGATATGAGCCATGAAAGGGTAGAGCGCCATTGCTCTTTACAGAACGTCATTGAAGTGCCTTCAAATAGAGATAAAAGGTCCATATGGGGAAGCCTACCTTCTCAACCTTCTTTGCTCCTATTCTCCTGCAAGAACTCTTTGATGAGCAAAAAAAAACTCACAATCTTTACCCATGGAAAACACCTTGCAAAACACTGCCTCCTCATCTTTGCTCAAGCCATTTTCCTCACCCAACCTTCAATGCTCTCTACTCTCTTCTCAACATATCTCTATCTAATCCATCCTTCAAAGTATAACTCAAGTTCTAACCTCTTCTGTTCAACCTCAGCACAGTACTTTGCACCTAGTAGGTGCTTAATAAACATTTGTTGGAAGAGGTCTAAAGCAGAACCTCCTATAATAATCCCAGCCTAAATTGATTTCTATCTACTCTGAACAGAACATGGGACTTAGCATCTTACCATCTGTATAATTAGTTAGCTATTTGCATGAGTATGTCTTACCCACCCAGCTGAAAAATCAGCCCCTCCATTGCGAGGACTGCTTTTATGCTTCTTTAAAACCCCCAAAGTGCATGGAAGAATGGCTTGCTAGAGGGTAAGCCCTGAATGCACATTAGTTGACTGATTGATTAGGAATCTAGTGCCATCTTGAAGGTTGGGTTAGTTGGGGTTTGCTGGGGTCCTTGAGTGACCTTTAGAAATGAACATGGTATCTTCTCAGCTCTCTGCCTAGGGCTACCCCATAGGACCAGAGCCATAGAATGTAAGAATTGGGAGTATTTAATGGTCCCCTGCTCTAGCCCCCTTGTTTTACGAATGAGGCCCAGAGATATTGAATGATTGCTCAAGGTTATATAGTATGTGATTGGCAGAGTCAGGCCTGGAATCTAGGTGTCTCCTGGCCCCTGATTCCCTGTTTACTCCATTCCTTCCATGCCCCTCCTTCCATCTGCTGGCCTCTACCTCACCCCATAGTGAGACTCCCAGCAGCGCCAAGCAATCAGCTTTGGGTCGGTCACCCTGCAGTCCTGACAGGCTTTTGACATCCCATAATTGCTTTCCTGCTACGACTCCTTTAAGCACAGAACTGCTGGCCAGAGCAATTTGCTCCCCATCAATTTTTATTTCCTGGTTTTAAAATAAAATAAAAGGAAATAAAGAAGGGGGTGGAAGAGACAGGGAAGCAATGTTTTGTCTGCAATAACAAACAAAATAGGAACCCTGTTCCACAAGAGCAGCTGTGTCAACCTGAATTCCTCTCTTTGCCCTCTCGAACCCAGGCAGCTCTGCCTAGTCCAAAGTGAATGGCATGTTAATAAACAGGGATCTCAGCCTGGCTGGACCACACATCCTCATGGTTCCTCTTCCTTCATCATCCTTCCGCCACTGGCTTAGGCTCTGCCCCCTCCCCACCACCCCCACCAGAACTGAGGATCATAGTACCGTAGATTTAGAGCCAGAAGGGACCTCAGAAGTCATGGAACCCGACCCTCTCACTTTATATTTGAGGAAACTGAGGCCAAAAGCAGTTAGCTGACTTCTCCAAGGTCTCCAAGGTGGTATAGTGGGGACAAAATACTTTATTTACAACCTTCCTTCAAAGGAATAACTCCTTTAAATTTGTTGGGGGAACAAGGAAGGGAGTGGCCAGTAGTTTCCCCTCATCTCTGTACGTAGAACTCCATATATTGGCCACCAGTTTATGGTAAAAGTCTTGAAAAGATTTTCACTCAAAAATAGTTACAACACAAGGCAGAGAGAATCATGATTTGGCCCATAGAGAAAGGGGTATCTATTGGGTAAGAAGGCATCTGAATATTAGCCATTTCCTGTGAGTACTTATAGCATACCAAAACAATAAACAAACAACAATAAAACCCACCATCACGCCAGGTTTCTAACCAGTCAGCTTTTGGCCTTGTGAGCAGTTTGTTGTATAGAGGTACAGCAAAAGTTACAGTTGCACCAAAATGGCGGTTCACTCTAAAATGGTATCCTTCATAACAAGAGAAGGGAAATAGGTGTTTCCTCTCTCTTTTTCTCTCTAGATCACTCTTTCTCGGCCACCGTGGTGGTGGAGTCAGGATTCAGATCCATATAGTCTGACTACAAATCTAGTGTTCTTTCTGCTACACTGCAGAAGAAACTGGGAGATTTGGGGAAATGTATGCCCTCTTTGCCTCAGTTAACTCATCTGTAAAATGAACTGGAGAAGGAAATGGCAAAACACCCCAGTATCTTTGCCCCAAAAACCCCAAAAGGGGTCACAAAGAAACTGAAAACTGAAACTGAAAAACAATTAATAACAACATGCCCACGTACATTTTCCTCCCTTCTCCATTATTTCAGTGATCTAATTCCCTCACTCAGACCCTGAGGTCATATAATTAATGTATGCTACGATATTCCAGAGTGAGGACATCTACCAGAGTTTGGATCCTCCTCAATATATTCCCATGACTTTTCCCACCCAAAATTTGAATGTTTATTTTTCCTTGTTATCAATTGATATGTAAGGGGACCTCATTCTGCACATATGCCTAAAAGGTGAATTTCTAGGACTTTATGGAAAGCAAAAAAGAAACAGAGCTTATTGTCTAAATGCAAAAAGATAGCTGGGCTCCACCCTTCTCCTTCTTGATAAATCTCATAGCCAACCTTCTTTTACTTGTGCAGTCACACTAATTTCCCCTTTCTTGATACAAATGACTACATTGGTATGCTTGTTCTTGGCAAAAAAAAAAAATCAGATTTATTTACCTATACATTAGTTAGTCAACAAGCATTTATTAAGCACTTCCTATGTGCCAGGCATTCTGCTAAATGGTAAAGATACAAAGAAAAGTAAAAAGCAGTCCTTTTCTTTAAAAGCTCACACTTTAATGGGGTAGATAACATGCAATTAATTATATACATTATAATTATAAATAATATAAATTATTATATTGTAAATATGAATAATTATGTATAAGATATAGCTATATATTATGTAGATACAGATATAGATAGATGTAAATGTTGATATAGCATAAATAGAAGAAAATCTCAGAAAAGAGCAAGTGCAGGGAGGGGTGGTTGGCTAAGTCCTCTTGCAGAAGGTAGAAATGGAGTTGAGTCTTGAAGGAGATCAGGAAAGCCTGGAGGTGAAAGTGAAGAGGGAGGATCATTAGAAGTATGGGAGACACCCAGTGAAAAGGCACAAGGTCCATCAATGCACAGAGCACATTGGCCTGTGTAGCCAGATTGTAGAATAAATGAAGATTAATGTGTAAGAAGACTGAAAAGATAGGATGGGGCCAGACAGTGAAGGGCTTCAAATGTCAAGCAGAGCAGTTTATATTAATCCTAGAGGTAATAGGGAGACACTAGAGCTTATTTAGTTGAGGAGGGGAGTGACATCATCAGATCTGTACTTAAGACCATTCTGCTAGCTGAGTAGGGGGTGAACTGGAATAGGGAGAGACTTGATTTGGAATTTGGGAGACCAATCAGAAGGCTATTGACATAGTCTAGGAATGAGGTGATGAGCCCCCTATACCAGGATGATGGCTGTGTGAGTGCTGTGAGCATTTTCATTGGCTGTCTGCCATGCCTGAAATGTTCTCCGTCCTCATCCTTGCCTTCTGGCTTCCCTATCTTCCTTCAAGTCTCACCTTCTACAAGCAGCATTTCCCAGTCTTCCTTCTGAGATTACTCCAACTCTATCTTGTAGATATGTTGTTTTTACATAGTCGTTAGCACGTTATCTCTTACATTAAACTATGAGATGCTTGAGGGCAGGGATTGGTTTTTACCTCTCTTTGCATCCCTAGCATTTAGCACAATGCCTGGCATGAAGGTGCTCAACAAATGTAATTTGACTGACTGGCATATACAAGAAATGCTGTGAAGGGAGAAGACTTGGCAATAGATTGGATATGTGGTATGAATGAAAGAGAGTGTGTCAAGGGTGATGCTCAGGTTGTAAGCCTGAATGATTGGGAGATGGTGATGCCCCCAACAGTAACAGGGAAGTTTGGAAGAGGAGAGGGTGTGGGGGAAAGATAATAAGTTGTGATTTGGATATGTTGAGTTTAAGATGCCTACAGGACATTCAGCTTGAGATATCTAAATGATGTGGGACTGGATCTCAGCAAAGAGATTAGGTCTGGATATATTGATCTGAGAACCATCTGCACAGAGAAGAGTTAAACCTATGATGGAATCACCAAGTGAGATAGTATTAGGAAAAAAGAGAAGGGGACATAGGAAAAAGTCTTTGGGGGTACCCATATTTGTGGGCCTGCCTTAGATGAAGACCAGCAAGAGACTGAGGAGCAGCCAGATAGATAGGAAGAGAAGCAGGAGGGGGCAGTTTCAAGAAGACCAAGAGAGGAGAACCTCTCCTGGATCACTGCTTTGTCATGGCAGAGGAGTTTTTCCAGTAGTAATGTACAGCTGTGAGATTTATACTGTAAGGAAAGCTGAGCGCAGCACCACAGAATCAACTCTTTCAAATTGTATGATGGAGAAGACTTTTAAGAGTCCCTTGCACAGCAAGGAGATCAGATCAGTCAATGCTTAAAGAAATTAATTCTGACTATTCTTTGGAAGGACAAATACCAGAGTTGAAGCTTAAATAGTTTGGCCACTTAATCAGAAGACAGGACTCATTGGAAAAGACCCTGATGTTGGAAAAGATTGAAGGAAACAGGAGAAAGGGATGGGAGAGGCTGACATGGATAGATGGTGTCATGGAATCCACAAACATGATCTTGGACAGACTTCAGGAGACAGTGGAGGATAAAGGGCCTGGTGTGGCATGATCACAAAAAGTCAGACATGACTGAACAACTAAACAACAACAATAAAAGGAAAAGAAAGTATCCAGGAGGAAAGGGTGATCAACAGTGTGTCAAATGTTGCAGATAGGTCAAGAAGGATGAGGATTGAGGAAAGTTGGCTAGATTTGGCAATTAAGAGATCATTGGTAATTTGGGAGAGAACAGGTTCCTGGCCTCATCAGGTTAGGACCCAGTTTGCAAAGAGCTTAGAAGCAACTAAGAGGAGAAGTGGAGGCACCTAGTGTAGATTTTCTCAAGGAGTTTAACTGAAGAAGAGGTATAGCACAATAGCTAGGGCAGAGAGGGCTATATCAAGTGAGGGTTAAGGTTTGAGATTTATTTTTAAGGATGGAGATGATATGACTGTGTTTGTAGACAGCAGGGAAGGGGGCAGTAGACAGGGAAATACTAAAAATTAAAGGGATACTAAAGATGATAAAGATGGAAATTAACTAGAAAAGCTAGGAGAGGCTAGAGATCAAGTAAACATGTTAAAACATTTGCCTTGGAAAAGAACTAGGCCACTTCTTTATGTAAGATGGGAGGAATATAGGAAAGAAAAAAATATCAGTAATATGAGATGAGAAGGGAAAGGGGGGGTTCTCAGCAAATGACTTTAGATCTTTTTACATCTTTAAAGTATTTTAATATGAAATATGTTTTTCTTAATTATAGCCTGTAAATGTTTAGTGGAGTGTGACAGGCAAGTTTCCAGGTCACTGAAACATGTTTATCTCCATATCTTGGATGAATTTCTTAACCTTACATGATACATAGGATGATACAAGGACATGTGCTATGATACAAAATCATGTTGCTGTATTATGTGTCCATTTGGGATTTTCTGTAATTCCAGAATAATCCTGCTTCTCAGTGTATTTATCAAAGTACATCACTCCCTTAATGGGATAATACTTCCAAGTCAACTGGAAATAAAATATTCCCAAAATATTTGGAGTAGGGTGGTATATTTTACATTCTGATGAAGATGCTTAGGTTTTATATGCTTAACTGGGCTTCTTCTGACAAGAATTTTGGCATAGCCATGAATGAAAAAGTGATCTTCATCAGTAAAAATCACTTTTTTTTTCCAATCTTTGAGTCTCCAGTCTTTGTATTGTTTTGGCTGTGATTTATATTTTTTCCTTCATAGCAATGAATAGCAGCTGTTTATTTATACTGTTCCCCTAACTTCACACAATGCCCAGCACATAGTAGGTGCTTAATGGTTTAATTGAATTGAATCGAAGCCTGTACCACACTGTAGAGTACAGGTTCTTCAATTTTGTGTGTGTCATATACTGTTGTGACACTTTGGTGAAGGCTATTAATTCCTTCGCAGAAGTGTTTTAGGTGCACAAAATAAAATGCATAGGAAGCCATACAAAGGAAACCAAATATATTGGCATACAGTTGTCATTTTTTTAAAAAAATCCGAGTTCATGGATCCCAGGTTAATAACTTGATGAAGTCAATAGTAACCTCTCCAGCTACCCAGTCTCTCTGAAGGGCTTTGCTTGTTTTCTAAATATGAATTAGGTTGTTTTCCTGCCATCGTTTGCCAGTTTGGCATTGTTTTTCTTTTGTAAATTTACTTTTCTTTGTACTGTAGTATTGATCCTGCTTCACCATGAACTGGAATCATCTTTGAAACATTTGACTTACACATTCAGCAACTGCTACAATATCTCTAACAGTCATTGAAACGTGCTCCTTAAGAGCTACAATTTTTGCGTATTTCCTTGGAGTAATACTCATTCTTCAAAACTACAAAATTAAAAATGTAACAAAAGAGCAATGGACTAGGAGTATGGTGGAAAATCCAGCTCTCTGTGATAGAGAACTAACTAAACGGAGGAAGGGAAGGGAAGCAGCTCAATCAGATTTCACCTGGTCAAGTTCAGATGTCCTGAGTCACCCTAGTGAAAGTGGAAGAGCATGCACATGATCATTGCTGCCACAAAATGAAACCGTGTCATAGTTAGCATTTCTATAGCTCTTTAAGGATTATGAAGTACTTTATCTGTTATCTTATTTCATCCTCACACCAACCCTGGATGACTGGTGCTTTTATCATTCCCATTTTACAGATGAGGAAACTGAGGCAAAGAGAGGTCACACAGGTAGTATCTAAGGCAGGATGTGAACTTGTATCTTCCCTCCTCTAAGTAGAGCAATCTATCCATTGTGCAACCTAGCTTTTTTTTTATTTGCCTATCAAAATTATTGCTTGCCTCAAGTGTCAGTTACTGGCGTCTTTTCCCTTCAGTGCCCCCTCCCTCTATTTTCCTAACCATTCCTTCCTTAGTCTCTGTTGCTCAGCTTTCCTGGCTGAGTAGGACTCCAATAACATTCTCCAGTCCTGAGGACCTCTCTAATTTTCACTTTGGAAAACACAGTAACACGGCTTTATTATCCTAAATCTTTTTTTGTCCCAGCACTCCTTCCTCTCACTCTGCATCACCCTCTCATGTTCCCACCTAGTTATAAAGGTCTTTATAATGTTCCCTACCCTGAACCACAACTCCAGATTTAGGCACTTCTTCCCCATACCCAAAGTCACAGCCACCCACCCCCACCCTGCTAACATATATTAATCCCATCTCTATCCAGAAGTTTCTCCATTGTCAGCATCCTTGACCCATGACACAGTCACACCTGAGAGATGAGGGCAGGATTCAGACAATATTGTCAAAGATACAGATGTCACTGATTTTGTGAAACAACTCCCTTACTGCTAAATTCTTCTGTGATGCAGATCTCAGAGAGCTTAGTGTGGCACAGTATAGCAAACAAGACTTCCCCAAGAACACACTCAGAACTCAGAGACACATGAAAAAAGTCACCCAGAAACCACAGACCACCACAGTGGTAGGACTTCTCCATAAAATATCACCTGAGTAATATAAATATAATAAATATAATTTTAAAAACCGTGTAAGTGATGCCTGACTTGAAAGAAAGACCATTGTACATAGAAAGCTAAAGAATTACACTGTCTTTATCAATAACCCCACCCAGCCTGGGACAGCAATCAGAATATTCTCTCACCATCGGTATTTGGTGGGAAAGGCATTGTTAAGAAGACTGTGTAAGATGGTGTAAGAGAAGAGAAAGGTATAAGGTAGGGATAAAAGCTGTAAGAAGAGAGGAGAGGTAATATGAGGATTTAAGTATAGGGTATAAGACAGAAGGTTGAGTATATAAGGTTGAAAATAAACATGTTGTAAGAGGTCTTAAGGAATGGGATAAGAAGATTTGAGTGCATGAGGATGTTAGACGAGAAGGATATAAGAACATAAAAGGAGAGGTATGTAAGTAAGGAAAGTCCTGAATCATGTTGCCTGCTGACCTGTAGGTGAAGACATAGGTAAGCAGGCCCTGAGAAACAGTGAGGATATTGAGTGGTAACAAAACAAATCATCAAAAGGTCATAATTGTGGGTGTTTGTAATGGAGAGTGTTAAATGAAACCAACTTGTGCAGTGGAAAGAGGATTTGATTTAAAGCCAGGGAATGTGGATTCAGGTCCCCATTCTGCTATGTGTGTGCTGCATGACCATGGGCAAGTCATTTAATCTTCTCTAGGCCTCAGTTTCATTTGGGGGGAAAGATAGAATTAGAAGCTCTCCAGCTTCGAAAGCTCTGTGAGAATCATTGGTCATCCACTTGCCAGGAAATGGCTTTATTCTCAAAGTGATTTCATACTCTTTGAGTTGTAGCCAGAAAAACTGAAGCACTATTCTATCCCACCCAGTATGACCTTCCACCTCTAGAGTGGCCAGCTGGCAGATTGCCCCCCACCCCTGACCCAGGCCCTGAAGAGGCTTCCTGCTCCACACAGAACATAGAAGTCATGAAAATATCGAAATGAACAACAGGGCATCAGGACTGCTTAGCAGTCTTGAGTGGAAGAAAGCCCTTTTAGTTTGCAGTGTCTCTCTCACCCTTCTCTCATCTAATACATTCTTTCAGCTTAAGTCCTTCCTTGCCTCATACCCACACCCCTCCCTTAGCTACCTCAGAGGCCCCTCCAAAGCTTCCAAGAGTGGAGTTAATCTCATACAATTTAAAGAGTTATTCAGTGGGGCTCAGCGAATGATGAATGTTGAAACCATTACCGGCGAAGCACCAGGACTCCATGGAGCTGTTTAAAAATGCATTCTCCCATGTAAATTTCTGCTCCATCAATCCTTATGACATGTCAAACATTGCTATTGTTTCCTGAACAAATTGTACGACATGCCCTTTTCTGCAGATTTGTGCAGGCGAGTAGAACCACTCTGTGGCTTGGCTGCCACTTGCGCTCAAGACTGAGGGGAGCTGCATCAGCAGCTGTGATCGCATTGCTCCAGAGCAGAAACCCTGGGCAGAGCGGCCAGGCATGCATGCCTGATGGACGATGCAGGGAACTGGGAGAAACATGCCCAAGTGGCTGGGGAGGTGTGAATGTGGCCTCAGCTGCAGTAGAAGAGAGGGAGTAAGTGTGTGTGTGTTTGTGTATGCATGTATGTGTATGTGCATGTGAAGGAACATGTCACGGTGGGAAGATGAGAAAGAGAGGAGGGATATGAATATAGGGGAAAGGGAGAGGAAAAATGTGAGTATAAAGGCATAAGGAGAAAGAGGGGAGGTTTTAAAAATGTAAGAAGATCCTATTGATGGTGTAAGATGGTGTAAGAGAAGAGAAAGGTATAAGGTGGGATAAAAGCTGTAAGAAGAGAGGAGAGGTAATATGAGGATTTAAGTATAGGATATAAGACAGAAGGTTAGGTGTATAAGTGTGAAAATAAACATGTTGTAAGAGGTCCTAAGGAATGGGATAAGAAGATTTGAGTGCATGAGGATGTTAGACGAGAAGGATATAGAACATAAAAGGAGAGTTATGTAAGTAGGGAAAGTCTTGAATCATGTTGCCTCCTGACCTGTAGGTGAGGACATGGGTAAGAGGGCCCTGAGAAACAGTGAGGATATTGAGTGGTAACAAAACAAATCATCACGAGGTCATAAAAGACGTGTACTGGATGGACCAACAACTGTAGAAATGGCATTGCTGATAAGGGCACATGGAAAGTGGGTTGAGAAAGCTGCGTGTGCTCAAGAAGGAAGGGGAGGAGACTCACCGATAAATCTATGGATTGGCAGAGTGCCTCAGAAACTGATGAGAAGAGACCATCACAGACATTGAAGAGTTTCTTGATATCTGTGCAAAGAACAAAAAGCATGAGTGTTAACTATTCAGTACTCTTCAGAAGTCCATTCTTTAGATACGCACAATGTGGGTATCTAAATGACACACAATGTGGGTCATTAGGAGGAGCTAAAGATCACAGAATCTCAGGGTTGTAAGAGACCTCAGTGGCAGCCATCTGATCCAAAACAAACCTAAGAATTCATACTCAATGAGGAGCTGTCCAGCCTTGACTTAAGACCTCCAATGAGACTGAACCCACACAGCCCCCAAGCAAACCCCTTTCCATTTGGGGATAACAGCTTCTCCTTCCATCAAGTCTAAATGTCCTTCTCTGCATTTTCTCATTGCTCTTGGTTCTCTCGCCTGGGGCCATGCAGAATTTGCCTCATTGCTTTTCCACAGTAAAGCCCATGAAATGTTTGAATTCAGCTACTATATCTTATCTGCACACACACATACCCCCACCTCAAACCTTCTCTTCTCCAGGTTAAACATCCCCAGTTTCAATTAATCTTTATATGGCATTAAATTGAAGCCCTTCAATCATCCTGATTAACCTCCTCCAGATAAATTCCAAGTTCTCAGAGCCCATCCTAAAATATGATGTCCAGGACTGAACACAGTACTACAGAAGCAGCCCATGTAGGTCCCCTGTACTCTGTCCTAGTAAGTTAGGACCACCCAAAGTAGCCATCAGAATGAAAACCATTTCTGGGAGTTGTAGGAATTTTCAAATGAGATTTAATCAATTTTCTTCTACTCATTTCGTTGCCCACATTTGGTAGCAAAGGCTTCTCCAAATGAATAGATTATGGGGCATATCAACTTTCTATACCAGGGAACAGAAAATGAAACTTACACATAAGATTTATGTCCCAACAAGATTTATTAAAGGACATTTTATACATCTAACCAAGACCTCAGAAAGACTAGAAATGAGAAAGGGTGGTATAGTCTTTGAAGTCTATGTCCAAACTGGCTGTGGGAATGTCAACTCCCCCCTCAAAAAAAAGGCCTTTTTTACAGAAGTTCCATTTCCAATGTATTAAGTATATTCCCTCAATTTTCAGAGGCTTCAGAGTCATGGTTGGTGGGGAAACAAGGTGTTTTCTGTTACTTCCACTTCCAGATTTATGATTTGGGATTTTTTAAGCATTGTAACTGGTTAAGGGGCCAAAAGAGGAAGAAAAGGAAGTGTTGGGTGGGAAGGGAGAATCTGCCAAATCTCCTGGTTGCCATTCTCAGAGGTAGGAGCCTGCTTTTCATGGCCTTATCTGAGCTTCTGAGTCTCCTCTGCACAATTAGCTAAGAGCTCATACAATGAACAAAGGGGGCCAAGTTTTATCCATGGGCTGAGTTTCTGCTTTAACTCTTTACTCTCCTGAATGACTCTCCAGATGTTCAATTTCTAAAACATGCCACCAGCACAGGAAACAGATTCCTTAAGGCCTTTCGGTCAGTATTGCCTGTATCAGGAATGTCTCCCATCTGTGAGATGGGTCAACAGGTTGCCCAGGGTTTCAAAAGACCCTAACACCTGGCAAGACCACATCTGAAATATTAGTAGTCTAGATACCAAATTTTGGGAAAGATATTGAGTTGTGAACTAGACAGAATTACAATCTAGAAGCGAAAGGGAGCTCGGGTGGTCCTGTAACCTAGATTCCTTCATTTTCCAGAAGGTGAAACCCAGAGAGAGTGACTTACCCAAGGTTACATGGATTAATAAAAGAATTGGGATTTGAACTCACGAGATCTGATTCCAGACCCAAAACTCTTCTCAGTGTAATCACTCCTGGACCATTTTGTAGCCACTAGATCTGCAGGGTAGAAACCTTTTACCTATTATAGCAAATTAATTCATCATCTCTCCTAGGAATATTTAAATTAGAGTCAAGGAGATGGAGTTGGGGAGGGGAGCAGTTAAAGAAATTCAAGAAAGAGTATAGAAAAGGCTTAGATTGAATCTCAGGAAATTCCACCATCTAAAACTTGGAAACCAGAGTTCCCTTCTGCCCTGCAGGGTGGCTAAGACATGCCACCCCAGGTCAAAGATGGGTGAAACAATTCCAGGTGGGGCCAATTCTGGTGGAGAAGGAAATAGCCACCAGGCCTCAAGAGCCCTCACGAACCTGAGATTTGACTTTGTGTCCCTTCTCTGGGGTAACGTTGGGAAAGTAGGAATGCTTTTGGCAAAAAGATATATCAAGGAGAGCTGAGTCAGGATTCCAATTTGACTTGTCAAAATGGCAGGGGTGGTAGGAGTTGGGGAGAAAGGACCCTGGTGGAAATTCTCTTTTGGGGTCCTACAGAAATACCACTCTCCCACTTCCCTAAATGAGGGAGCCCAACAGGATACCTCTTAGCCAATGAGAAAATTCTCTTCTCTTCCCATTAACTGTGGACCTCCCCTTGGGGTAGCCATGACTGGCACAACAGTCTTCCCTTACACCTCAGATGTCACTGCTAACCTTGTCTTAACCTTTAGTGGGTTTTTTGCTATCCTCCTCTGTGTGTATTTTATTTTTTCCCTTTTTGTCAGCAGAAGAAAATTATACTTCAGCCAGCATTGTCCGTCACTAAAATAAGCACTTACAAACACAATTATAAAGACCCAAATGAGGGAATTAGTTTTGCTAGTAATGGCAACACTCCTAAGTGTTTTCCAAGATGCTTTATAAATCATGACCTCATCACCAGCCAATCTTAATGGCTTGTTCTCACCACATGCCACCCATTTCGATGGGGGCGTATGGTAGGAACTGATTGGCCACCATTGTCTTTCCAAAGTCGTAGAATGTTCCATTAAGGGATGGTTGATGGGAGAGAGCTGAATAAGCAGATCTGTTCAGAGCCCCAAATGGAGAAGAAAGGATTCTGGGGTCAATGACTACAATTGTGTCTCTAGTTTTAGTTCCTTGATTCTTGTCCTGCTGGTGGGTGGTACTTAACTATGAGCTGATGCCGTTTTGGGATGTGTGTATGGCCACACATGAATGCATCTTCCCAAAGAAAATTTTGTACCAGACGAGATTTGATAAAAGAAATGAGAAGATGAACCTAAATGATTATGGATTTAAAACTGGAAGGGACCCTCAAGATAATCTATTGCCATGCTTTTATTTTGCGTATAAAGAAATCTAGGCCAAGCACAGTGAAGTGGCTTGTCTAATGTTACAAGGTAGTAGATGGCAAAGTTCACATTCAAACCCAGGTCCCCTGACTCCAAATCTAGCATGCTTTCCCACAACATCATGTTGTAAATTGGGGACCAGACCCAAATAAGTTAGTCTGCCCCTTTGATGGCCTTTTGTATTGGTTTTCATAGGCATCTTTCCCTGCACCCCTCTGCCAACCTGGCTTATAAAGAAAATATCATGAATCACTGAAATCCACAATGGTCTCAGACCCATTGGAGCATTTGGGGAAGTTGAAGGTTTCACAAAAGGCAGACAGGCTAGTAATGCGTGAAGCAATAGACCTTTATTATAGTTGGTATGTTTTAATTCACACAAGAGTTACCCAGGAGGCAGGGCTAGTGGGGAACTGGGATAAGGGCAAATGATGCCATGGGTGGGGGGGCTCAGTAGCCATGGGAAGGGTTAGCTGCTAAGCCTCAGGTGAAAGGGTCTTTAGGAAAAATGAGGAAATGGGAGGGGGGGGTTGGCAGTGATCTTGAGAGGTGCATCTGCAGGCTCGTTACTCCCAGGTTCTTCCAAGATGGGGTGTAAAACAACTGGGTTCACCCCAACACCAAGATAGCTTGATGATGCAGCCAAAGGTCTTGGGTTTTATAAGGAGCATGGGACTTAGGGATGTCTGGTTTCTTATATCTGGTATCATAGACAGGGAGATGTTAGGAGTTGGCCCATTGGGCCCTAGTTGTAAAAGCAAAGGGAATAGTAGCTTCCAGAAAAGGGCTGAGCAGATGGGGGGGAGGAGGGTATTAGACAAAAAGTGGGGAAGGATCCAGAGTCAATCTAGAGTAAGCCGATATGCCACAAAATGCTCACAGAGGCTTTGGGGACTAACATAACAGATGATGCAAAATCCCCATTTGAGCCACTGGTTTCTGCTCGCTTGGACATCATCAGACCTTTCGCTGGAGATGTGACAAGGAGAAGGATATACTCATGTGTGTGTCCTTCCATCACCCCAACCTTACAACAAAAAGCCTGGGATAAGTTAAAGAACCCTCCCTTTGCTATGAGTGGAAGGTGTACATTACTTTCATCTTTTGATTAAAGTATTTGTAAAGTTGTTTTAAAAAATGTAGCAAAGGTCTTAGATGAGCCAGCAGGGAGTAGTCATGGTTGGGTCCTTTCCAGCTAAAATATTTCTCCATGTATCCAAAAATCTATCAATCAAGCTGTATTTATTAAGCATCTGTTCTGCATGTTACTGAATCTCACTGAGCTTCAGGTTTCTTCATCTATAAAATGAAATATTTGGAGTGGGTGACCTCTAGGGTCCCTTCCAGGTACACATCTATGGACCAAGACACTGTCCTAGGCACTGAGGATACAGAGACGAAGTTGATATCAAGAGCATGGCCTCTGTGGTAGGAGAATCTGAACTGGAACCCAGCCCCTGAGGCTTCCTCCCTGTATTGGCTTGGGGAAGTTCCTTCACCAACTTGGGACTCAGTTTCTCCATTTTAAAAGGAGAGGGTTATTCTAATCCTATTCTAAATGGACTTCAGAATCCCTTCCAGCTCTGGATCATTGATGACAATAACAGCTGGCATTGTGTAGCTCTTTCAAGTTTATAAATATTATTTCTTTGGATCTTTAGAACAACCTTGAGATATAGTTGCTATTGTTATCCCCATTTTAGAGATGAGGAAGCTGAGGCTGAAAAAGTTTAATGTGACCTTTCAGGGTCACACAGCTATCTGAGGCAGAATTGAAACTCGGCTCTTCCTGATTCAATCAGTAAACATTTATTAAGTGCCTACTGTATGCCAGGAACTGAGCTAAGCTCTAGAGATATAAAAAGAGGCAAAAGACAGTCTTTGCCCTCAAGAAACTTACAATCTAGTGGACTCTAAGGAGTCCAGCAATCTTTCTCTCCACTGGCCACCTAAGCAGTAATGTGGGAGCAGCTAGAAAAGGTTGGATGTCACGGGGACTGAGTCTGGGTGGACCTCGCTGGGGAAGCATTAAGGGCTTTGGGAGAACCATCTATAAAGCCACCAACACAGTTAGCCCTGGATCAGAGCAGGGTGGATCAGCCCCTGAGAAGTATGGCCCTGCCCTCAGGAGGCTAGGTCACTGGGCACAGAGCCCAGGTGCTCTGTTCCTTTCTCTAGTTAAAAAGGACAAATACATACAAGTTATAGCCTGGATAAATACCCCAGTATCCTTGAGAAGAGTCCATCCCCTTCTTTCCACTGCGACCACTTCAAGATAAAAATGAAAATAGTTATTATTAATGGTAGTAGCAGTAATAGCAGTTGCTAACATTTCTTAGGGCCTTAAGGTTTGCAAAGCATTTTACAAATATCGTCTTATTCTGTGCTCACAACAGCCTTGGAAGATAGATTCTCTTATTCCCATTTTACAGATGTGGGAACCGAGGCAGACAAGTTGAGTGCCTTGCCCAGGATTACATAGCTAGTAAGTGTCTGAGACCTGATTTGCACCCAAGGCTTCCTGACTTCAGGTCCAGCACTCCATCCAGATACGTTCAGCATCAAGGTGATCCACTTGTCAAGCTGTTGTGAATGATAACTCAGCAGGCCCCTGAGCCTCTGCCCAAATAGAGGAGGCGCCCAGTGATGGGGAGGCTACGTAAGCAATCCTGCTCATCACTGCTGGCCCAGAGAACCCCTCACATCAATAGCTCACCAGCTGACACTTATATCCGGTCTGAGTTGTCCCCACAGGGAGACGCACTAATTAATAGAACACACTGATGGATCGTGGCAGAGAAACAGGAAGTACGGCATGCCTGATCATAAGAAAACAGGGCCTGTTGCCAGGCTGGCAGGCCTGCTGGGATCATCCTGGAGCCAGGCAGAATGCTTGGGGATGTGACCCTTCCCCTGAGAGAAAGCTGACTTTACAAAAGAAGAACCCTGGGTTTGTCCTCTGGCTCTGTCCCCCAGAGCCGAGAGCCTGAGGCCCACAAGTCTCTCTGCCTGTCAGTCATTCATTGAGAAGCTTTGATCAGACCTGGGAGAGAGACCAGGGGTCAGTTGGGAGTAGGTTCCGATTCTTCCTTTGCTGAGCCTCCTGGCAGACTCTCCTGATGTCAGGCTGGCAAGCAGGGTCTCCAGGAATTCAGAGCCCCACTCCTTCCTCCCAAACCAGAGGAGAGCAAAAGGGTAGGTGCTACACACACACACACACACACACACACACAGATTCTCCTCCTCCTTCTCCACCCACTCTTCGTTTCTGTACTTTTCTTGCTCCTCATTCTCTGCCTAATGTGGGCATTACCCATAGGTCTGATCATGGTCTTCTCTTCTCTCTCCACACTCTGCTGGGTCATTCTCTTTTACTCTCATGGCTCCACACTTCATAGAATCATAGACCTAGAACTTAAAGGTGCCTCAAAAACTATTCTAGTCCAACCCTCCCATTTTACAGTTCTGAAAAGTGAGGCTCAGGAGATTAAATGATTGCCCAAGGTCACACAGTGCCACAGACAGGATTTGAGCTCAGATTTTCTGACTCCTTAGCTGGTATTTATTCCATTGCACCCTTCCCACATCTCTTGTTCAGTTGTTTCAGTCGTGTCTGACTCTCCAAGACCCCATTTAAAGTTTTCTTGGCAAAGATACTAGAGTGGTTGGCCATTTCCTTTTCCATCTCATTTTACAGATGAGGAAACTGAGGCAAACAGGGCTAAGTGACTTGCCCAGGATCATGCAGCTGTCTGAGTCTGAGTCATACAGTGTCTGAGGCTGGGTTTCAACTCTTCCTGACTCCAGGCCCAGAGCTCTATCCACTGCACCACCTAGCTGTCTCATCTGGTCCCATATTTATAGTTCTAGTCCTAACTTCTCTTCTGAACTCTAAATCCACAGGTAGAGTGTGGACCTGGCAGTCAGGAAGACCTCACTTCAGATCTTGCTTTCGATGCTAGCTATGTGAACCACAGCAAACAATTAAATTAACCTCTCAACCTCAATTTCTTTTATCTATGAAATTAGAATGATAATAGCACCCACCTCACAGGTGTTTTGTGAGAACCAAAAGAAATTTAATAAATAGTAGATAGATGGGTGGATAGATAGATATACATGTTTTTTGTTCAGCCGTTTCTGACTCTTCATGACCCCATTTGGGATTTCTTGGCAAAGATACTGAAGTAATTTGCCATTTCCTTTTCCAGCTCATTTTACAGATGAGAAAACTGAGTCAAACAGGGGGAAGTGACTTGCCCAGCATCATACAGCTAGGAAGAATTGGAGACCAGATTTGAACTCAGAAAGCTGAGTTTTCCTGACTCCAGGCCTAACACTCCGTGCACTGAAACACCTAGCTGTCCTATACATGCCCTACCCATACATCTATTTATAGATGCATATATGTATCCATAAAGCACTCTGAAAACCTTAAATTGCTATAAATAGGCCCATGAAGGCTAGTAGTAGTATTATATAGGACATCTCTATCTGGGTACAAAGCCTGTCCAAAGCCAAGTTTTCTCCCTCCTCTGTTTCTGCCTGTGGCATCAGCACTTGCCCTCTCTCCCATGATTATAATCAAGGGTTATGGTGGCTTTCCCTTTCCCTCATCTCTCACATTCAAAGAGTCACCATGTCCTGAGAACTCCCCCTCTGCAGAGTCCCCCAGGCCACCACCTTCTTGACAACGGGATGCCACAGAATTCACACTGGACTTAGAGTCAAAAGCCCTGAGTTCACCTTGTCAAGCAAATTCTCCTTCTGCCTTTCTACCTTTCTCTATCTTTTTCATTTCTTCCTAGGCTTCTCCCCAGCACCTGGCAGGACCCCCTAAGCAACACAGAAGTTTTTCAGCTTATTATTATTCTGTTTCTCTCATTTTAAAATAAAATTCCTTCCCCTTCTTTGGCCACCACCTTGGACATACATATTTCATATGGTCATTATATGCATGACATTAAAGCTCTTATAAATTTCCTATGGTTGATGTCAGAGCCGTGGGAAACTCTTAGCATCCTCAGGGATATACGAGGGTGTTTGAGCTCCTACTGTCACAGGGCTTGTCCCAAAGGAGAAAAGCCAGTGTCTGCTAGGAGAAGGGAGAGGGGAGGGGAGGGGAGAGGAGGAGAAGGAGAAGAGAGGAGAAGAGAAGAGAGGAGAGGAAAGGAGAGGAGAGGAACGGGGGAAGGGGAAGGGAGATGGGAGGAGAGGAAAGAAACAAAGAGATGAGGAAAGATGAGAAGAGGAAAGAAGAGGAGAGGGGAGGAAAGAAACAAAGAGATGAGGAGAGATGAGAAGAGAAGAGGAGAGGAGAGGAAATGGGAGAAGAGGAGAGAAGAGATGAGGAGAGATGAAAAGAGAAGAAAAGGAGAGGAGAGGAGACAGGGTTCCATGTTCCTCTCTCAAAAGGCTTCCACTCCAGTTCTTCCTGCTACTCCCACCTTCCCCATAGGTATATTCGATATCTCCTCCTGCAGGAACCTTCAAAATTAGGCTCCAGACCACTTTTCTTGTCTTATTACACAGTACTCCTTTCACACACTCTACCATCCAGCCACAGCAGCATTCTTGCTGTTCCTGGTACACAATAGCCCATCTCCTACCTCCATGACTTTGTATAGGCTGTTTCTCATGGCTGGAATGCCCTTAAATCCCAGTTCTGCCACTTACTACCTGTGTGATCTTGGAAAAATCATTTAAATTTTTCTGGGCCTCAGTTTTTTCTTCTGTAAAATGAGAGGGTTGGACTAGATGACCTCTAAGATCTCTTCTAGCTACAAATCTATGGTCCTGTGAGAGCACTGCCTCACTCTAGAACCCAAGACAGCATGGATAGTCCAAGCCTATATTCTCTGCCTGAAAGTGTCCCCAGGCTGAGAGTAGGGAGACCTAGGTTCATGTCCTGGCTCTCCTAGTGATTTGCTGTTAATCTGACAGTTAACCTATCGACTTTGGGTTAATCACAGGACCTGCCTAGGTCTCCATTTCCTCATTTTTTAAATAGGGAGAATAATGCCTGTCTCTTCCTCCTCATCATCCCTCTTCCCCTTGGGCTATTATAAAGATAAAGTGGAAAATTCTGTGACCAAGTTAAAGATACCACCCAAAGGTAATGTGCTGATGATCGTCATTCCCAAGAGAAGCAGGTGGCAGGCTTCTCCCCACCTTTGCTATGAAGCCAATTTTCAGATGCTAATTACAGAAGTCAGAGCAGAATTCAAAGGTGTTGGGTCCAGGGCATTGGCATGGGTCCAAGTTTTTTTTTAAGTTGCTGTGTATTGCTAGAGTCAGAAGAGAGCAAAAAGGAAATAGGGATCTCACCAGAAGGTTCTCCCACTTCCTTTGCAGAAAGCCTCTGGGCTATAGTGCCTAGGAGTTCATTGAGCTGATGACTACTATGACAGCTGGATCTTTCTTCCCTTTTAACTTCTATTTCGCTGTGTCTGGCAGTTATGAACTCTTATTCTCATTTTTTAAGGCAACAGACAATGATGCAGGCACCTATGGAGATGTCTACTACTTCCTCAGCGACGACTCTGACAGGTGAGATTCATCAGATGCAGCAGCATCCCAGGTATCTTTAGGGGAGCCTTTCAATGCTGGGGGTTGGGGCAGTAGTTTCCCAGTGATTCAAGTAATGGGCTGCCTGAAAGCTTCTGCTTCCCCTTTTCCCCCTACCCCACCCAACCCAGTTTAGGAAATAACCTTGGTTAAATCATTTAAACTCCCCAGGCTTGTTATCCATAAGAAGGTAGGACTCACAATCCCTACACCCCAGTGCTTTGAATCTGTCCAAAGAAATCACCTCTCAGTCATCCACACCTGGCTTATTCACTTAGGGTTGTCTACAGGAGAGGTTAAATCCCAGGCTAGATTCCCTCGGGTACCCAGCAAAATCAACAGCACTGGAACAGGAGGACTAGACAACAGTTCACGAGTAAAGGGCCCAGGGGGCTTAGTGGAATGCAAATTCATTCTGAGTCAACAGAATGATGAGACAGCCAGAGCAGCTAATGTGATCTTACGCTGCATTAAGAGGAGCTCAGGGTGCGGTTTCCAGAATGAAGTGCCCATCTTGCTCTCCTTTGCTACTGGTCAGACCATATCTGCGGGGTTGGAGGCAACACATTCTAAGAAGCTTTCAGGATGAGAGTCTAGTATATGTTCAGAGGATGCATACTAGGATGTGAGTTGACTCGAAACCATACCATGTGAAGAGTAGATGGAAGACATGAACTGGTTAGTCTGGAGAAGAGAAGAGAGACACAAGTTATTTCGTCAAGTGTTTGAAGGACTCTCATCTAAAAAAAAATATTTTTTTTCCTGCTTGCCCCATAAGGCACAGATAGGACATATGGGAGGGAATTTTAAAAGAGAGATTTTGCTCGATATTAAAAAAAATCTTAATGATGAGAGGAGATACAAGTTATTTCTTCAAGTGTTTGAAGGACTTTCATCTTTAAAAAAAATTTTTTTCCTGCTTGCCATATAAGGCGAGAGCTAGGATATGTGGGTGGGAATTTTAAAAGAGAGATTTAATGATGAGAGCTATCTGGATAATTTGGAAACACTTTGCCATTTTGTAATATCTGTCCTATGCCAGTATACTTTTCTTTGTTGTATATTATTGAGAGCAGACTGTATGATTCTTATATCCATTGGACTTTTTGCTTTATAACGAAAAAGAAAATTGAGTGAGTGAGTGTTGTTGAGTTGCTGTAACAAGGGATCTCTTGAAATTGAGTTTATGCAAGAGGCATAGAATAGAATTTGAAAACATCCTTTTCCACGCTACCCAACTACACCAGCACCCATGTATCCTGTAGATAGATTCATGCTTATCTTAAGTGTTCTGACTCTTGGCCTCTTTGTCCTGAGTGGAAGCTATCCTGATTTCCAACTTGAGACCTGCCTGCTAGACCCCAGATATCAGCTTAAATGTCAACTGACAATTCACTGAAGTTCCCATGAGACCCATTCCCAAGGGAGAAAACATAGAAGAAAAGGATGAAGTTCTGTTTCTCTTGCCTGCCTATTTCAATAGCAAGGGTGATTGGCCAAGAGACTCTAGCTTCTCACACACTTCACTCATGGTGAAAGTGATCATCTTTCCTAGATCATTGCCCTATCCACCATTTCCCAAATGGGAATGCTGAGATTCAGAAAGGTTCATGACCCTCCCATCAAAAAAACAGGGCAATAAACAAGAATCCAGGAGACCTAAGACAGATACCCTCTTCACCAGATCATATTAGTTCTCCTGCTACAGACAAGATCCAGGCATTTGGTCTGTGTTGACGGATTGATGATTAAAGTAGGCCAAACACAGTCTTGGAAATAAACTCCTATCTGCTTGCTTTACAAGTAGAAAAAGAATGATGACTTCAAATTTCACTCACTTTTCTTTAAATATAAAACTGCCTTGGTGGGAAATGGGGGAGGGGTGTTGACTGCTTAGCTTATGTCTTATTTTCATGGCTGCCTTAACTCTGGGATTTTTTTTTCATTTCCCTCCTGGGGACAGGTTCTCTCTGGAAAAGGACACAGGCCTCATCACACTGATTGCCAAACTGGACTATGAGCTGATCCAGCGCTTCACACTGACCGTGATTGCCCGAGATGGGGGTGGTGAAGAGACAACGGGGAGGGTCCGAGTCAACGTGCTGGATGTCAATGACAATGTCCCCACTTTCCAGAAGGATGCCTATGTGGGGGCTTTAAGAGAGAATGAGCCTTCGGTAACCCAGCTGGTGCGGCTCCGGGTAAGAAGGCAGGCATCCCCCACCCTTGTTGGAAAGATGGGGTGTGGCCTCCCTCCCAAAACAGCACGGAAAAGCATATCTACCCCAAAGGGTCATGTGCTTGTGGTCTCCGAGGCTGTGTTTTACTGCTCTATACCTTCTTCCTCATTTTCCCCTCTAACACTCTCTAAAACTAAAGAAGGCAATAGATTCTCTCTCTAAGACAGAGGCTCGTAACCTTCTGAGGGTCATAGACCCCTTCGGCAGTCTGGCAAAACCCAAGAATTATGTTTTTAAAAGCAAAAAAATAAAATACAGAGGATGAATAGGGGATTGAATTATACTGAAATACAATATCAAAGCTTTTTCCAAGTTCATGGACTCCTGGTTAAGAATTCCTGGTCTAAGACCAAACGGACCTCAAGTTCCCCTTTCAGCAGGGGTAGAATCATAGCTCTCAAGCTAGAAAGGACCTCAGAGGCCACCTAGTCCAATCTCTTCGTTTTACAGAAGAGAAAATCAAGATCCATAGAAGTTAAGTGACTTGTCCAAGATCATGCAAGCAGTAAAAATCAAGGGTAGGATTTGAACCCAGGTTCTAGGGTGTCAAAGCGTTCCTTCCACTATATCACACTGCCTCTGATCTTACCAGACACTTACCAGCTGTGTGACCCTGGGCAAGTCACTTAACCCTGTTTGCCTCAGTTTCCCCATCTGTAAAATGACCTGGAGAAAGAAATGACAAACCACCTCAGTATCTTTGCCAAGAAAACCCCAAATGGGGTCACGATGAGTCAAATGTGACTAAAATTGAACAACAAGATTAGAACTCAGGACCTCTGACTCCTCAGCCAGAGGATGGTAGGTATACAGAGGTGACAGAGACTTCTTCTCCCTCACACGCCTCTACAATGGGCTTCCCTCCTTGGGGGCATTTGATTCTGGGCTTTAACACCCAGGGCTCTTTAATAATTCCCTCGACCACCTGATAGGGTATACCCCACCATGAGACAGGAGTCTTATAATGCTCATTTCTTCAACTTTCATATCCACAGGAGTGGTTCTGGGTGAGAAACTGGGAGGGGAGAGTGGGAAGAAGGGAAGGACATGGAAGCTGCAGCCCATCTGTTCACCTAAATGTGACAATTACTCGTTAACGTGCCTGCCTCATGGCAGCAGGGTCTGGCACTTCTCTCCACACCCCTCCTCCTTTCCCCCACCCCTCCTGCCATCATTCAGAGAAACTCCGTGGGACCAATCAGGCCCAATTATGTTCAGAGTGATGGGGGCTTCCCTGAAGGCTCTCTCTGGAGTCGGTGACAAGACTGGAAGGAGGCTAATGAATTCAATGAAATCGGAAGACATGCCGAATAGGAGAGGGAGAGGGAGTGAGTGGCACACGGTTCCATTCCATATACCAGGGGCATCTCCACTCAGAAACTTCCTCCAAGCTTGGATGGATGTCCTGGAATGGAGTGTGCTCACTGAAGGGAAAGGGGACTCCTGCCTGGGGGCAGAAGGGTCACGGACCATCAGGCTTGGGAGATAAAACAGGGGATGTGCAATCTATCTAAAATGATGTCTACCTTGAAGGGGATGGACAAGAATAAGATATCTCTTTTGGGGGCCCCTTCCTCTTCACAGCTGAACAAATCTAAGACTCTGCTAGTCCCAGAAGGAATGCCCTTGGCTTTGTGCAGCTCTGGGGTCACACACTGTACTCTCCACCTCTCCCCAGGCCACTGATGAAGACTCCCCCCCTAACAACCAGATCACCTATAGCATTGTGAATGCTTCTGCATTTGGTAGCTACTTTGATATCAGCATCTATGAGGGCTATGCAGGTGAGTATGGACAAAAGCTTTGGGTCTTGGAGGGGCTGGAATATGTCTCTCCTCTGTCCACAACCAAGAGTTTTGCTGTCCAGACGAGGGGAAATGGTCTTAAGACACCACCTCGGCTGTTCTCCCCAAATCAAGAAGGGGCTTGGTAACTGGGTTAGCATTGAGTAAGCTCTTCCTTGGGCATTGACTCCCCAAGAATTGGGATATTTTATCTCCTTCCTAGATTGTCTTACTGTATTTCTATTGGTTCCCTTTTGTCAGAGCTGCCTCTGATGATTCTTGAGTACATGCAGGGTAGGTTTGGATGCCTTGGGGAGCCATTGGCAGAGTTGAGAAAAAAATGAAGTTTGTTCTCAGCCCACCACCCCTTCCCCTCAGACAACCAGAGCCATCAAGATGCTCCCCTGGAGACCCCAGTAAGCTCTGGCAAATCTCTGTGACCCAGATCTTTCCTTCCTTGGAACACTCACACACACACACACACACACACACACACACACATACACATACAAAATTACCCTTCATGTATATCTAAGGTCTATGATAGATAACCAAAGCTAATATCTAGAGGAAAGAAAAGAAAGAAGGTTGCATGGGGGAAAGGGGTAGAAAGAGGATCACTACCTTGACCTTGCCCGTCTCTCCTCATCATGGGATCCTAGGATTTAGAGTTCAAAGGAGCCTTTGAGATTCTTGTCCAAGCCCCTCATTTTACACAGACCCAGACTAGTCCATCCTCCTCCTCAACAAGCTTTTTCAATTAATTCAAGTACTGAAGGTGCAAGGAGCTAGTGAAAGCTACCATTTAGAGAAAACTTGATGTTTATAAAATGCTTCCCTCATAGGAAGGCTTTGAGATAGGTGATGCCAGAATTATTATGCCCATTTTACAGGTTAAAAAACCAGGAACACAGAGAAGGAAAGTGGTTTACCCATGGTCATTTAGCTAATGGAGAGCAAGGCTTGAATTTGAACCCAGCTCTCTTATCTTCTAATCCATCACCTCTCACAGTTTACATGTAGAGGATGATTTATGGTTTGCCAACTACTCCACATTCATTTTCCCATTGGTCCATCACAGAAACCACGTGAGATGGGAAAGGAAAGTTGGGTTAGCCTCATTTTCAAAGACAAAGATGAATTTCCTACAGAGCTATGCCAAAGTACCTGGGCTGACTCAGGAACTAGTAGGTTTCTCTTCACATGAGATCTTTAGGGGAAGACTAGATGACCACTTGTTGGAGGGACGTTATGGAGAGGACTCTGGGGTTGCAGTAGATGGCCCCAACTCTGAGATTCTGACCTGGTCCTAGAGTGTCTTCCTCCTCCTCATCTCCCTCTTCCTCCTCCTCATCTCCCTCTTCCTCCTCCTCTTCTTCTTCCTCTTCCTCCTCCTCCTCTTATGTTTCTTGTCATTTCAGTGATCAGTGTCAACCGTCCCCTGGATTATGAGCAGATCCCCAATGGAATGATTTACCTGACTGTCATGGCTAAGGATGCTGGCAACCCACCTCTCAACAGCACTGTCCCTGTCACCATTGAGGTGTTCGTAAGTACTCAGAAGCATCTGTTCTCTAAGTCACCCAGCCAACAAGTTTTTATTCATTGACTTGACACCTACACAGCCCTAAGCCCACCCCCTGGGCACCCTCACTTTCTCCTGCTCTTTCCCACCCTATTCTTTGTCTTAGCTGTTTCAGTCAGCAAGCACCCCATCCCCAGACTGAAGGGGTCAACATCTCTGCTAGGGTGTAGGGCACTACCTAAATCTATGGCATGAAATGAGATCTCTCTCTCTCTCTCTCTCTCTCACTCTTCTCTCTTCTCTCTTCTCTCTCTCTCTCTTTCTCTCTCTCTCCCCTCTATATCTGGCTGTCTCTTCCCCACCTCCTCCCCTTTCTCCTCTTCTATCCCTCCCTTTCCCCATTTTCTTCCTTTTCCCTTCTCTAAAGATCTAAAGGTGCCTGAAACCAAACTGCAGAGAGGCTGACGTGAATATCAAGCACGTATTAGCACTCCCCGTGTCTGAAATTATCAGTCACTGAATCAATCTCTGTGCCTTGTTTATTTGCCTGTCATCCCAGTTGATTCAGGGTTGTGTTGCTTCAAATTGTTGTACTGGAGGCCATCCTTTGCCTCTTCCCTCCTGAGACCCCTGGTCTGATCAAAGCTGGTGTCTGTGGGAGAGGGTGTGTATTTGTGTGTTGATGGAACAGTTAGTGCATTAATAAGGCTCCAGAAGGATTAGATCAGATTGTCAGATTTGCAGATGCATTTTGATTTGATGCAAGAAGCAGAAAATCTCAGCCCCTAGAGCACATTTGCTGGATAACCTCCCAAGCCCTCTGAGACCCATGCTAGCATGGCATGCTGACCTAGGACCTAGGCTTACCCAGGGCACAAGCTCAAATGCCAAATGGGCTCCCTTTAGTCTCTGTTTAGCACTACTCCTCCATTTGTTTTTGTTTGGTGTAGACAGTGGAATTGCAGTAGGGGAAGCAGTTAGCAGATTGGGGAGGCTGGATGGAGTCAGAATCAGATGGAGGGAGGGAGGGAGCAGGCAACCTCTGGACTTTGACCTGGTTCATACATGAGATTACCTGGAGAGCAGAAGGAAGGAGGGGGAGAAGTAAAGTCTAAAACCTTTGGTTTTTAACCTCATATAAATTGAACTACTACTTGTTAAGATGCATAAATTGGAAGAAGTGGTCGGATCAACCAGGAACATCTTTAAGGAGTATTTGAAAATGTGCATCTTTTTTTAATCAAAAGTCATCCTCTTGAACACTGCCATTACTAATGAAATAAACTGTTCTCTTTGACCAATGGTTTGTTTACACACACACACACACACACACACACACACACACACACACACACCCTTTCTGAACAATCAAAGAGTTGAAAACAGGACAAAAGCAAAAGAATTTTTAAAGGTCACCCTGCACTGGTCCCCCTAACCTGCTTCCCCCAACCCTGGCCACATCCCATTCCTGAACCTTACCCCCAGTTCTGACTATGCTTCCCCACCTTGCCCATAGCCCTAAACCCAATCATTACCCCAACCTCAGACTAACCACAATTCAATTTAGTTCAATAAATGTATTCGTTAAGTGCCTAGTTATTTATGTGTAAGGCATTAGGATGGGGACTGGGGATTCAAAGACAAGAGCAAAATACATAACCTTGAGAAGCTTATCAGGAGATGTACCTTGTATAGAGATAAGCAAATACAAAGTGACCAGAGAAGGAAGACTGGGAGGATCAGGAAAGACTTCGCAGAGGTGGTGGCACCTGAACTAAGCCTGGAAGGAAGAAGAGAAGGATTTAGTGACAAAGGGAAGGGATGTATTGCATAGGTGAAAGTCACTTTTACTCAGGCAATAAAGCCCGTATTTCCTGATATACTCTAATATACAAGGCAAGGTGCCTTGGGTATATGGGGCAGGGCCAAGAGGGTGGGGCAGCACAGGGGAGAGGGGGCAGGGATTACTGCTGAGATGAGCTAGACAAGTCTGTCCTCGAGGAACTTGTAGTCTAGTTTGGGAGAGAAAATTAGCTCATATGAAAAGATAATTCAAAACCCCAACCAAAACCAAAAATTTGGCAAGTGCCATTTAAGTAGATTGTAAATACTTTAGTCTATAGAGGGGGGAGAAATTCTTCTTAGAATGGTCAGAGAAGACTTCCCCTAAAGCCTTGAAGAGAAGTGGAGAGATTATGAATAGGGAATTTGGAGAGGGTGGTGTTAGAAGGGCATGTGCTTAGCAGTGGAAGAAGAGAATTAACCTGGTAAAAAAGACTAGCCCAAGCCCTCTTCCCTCTTGTTCCCCACCATCTCAGAGAGCCAACTCTAGGTGAGCTTCTCCCAGGGAGCCAGAGAAACTCCAGAATGATGCAAAAACCTCAGGTTAGGCATATCTAATAGTCACTTCCCTCAGGAATCCTTTTCATGAACTGCTGCCCAGCTGGGAAACTGACCAGTAGGCCAGCTCTCTCCTTCCCACCCCATCCACACTGGAATATTACCCAAGCAAACAGGAGACAGAGAAGCCAGGATCCCTCACTAATCTCTACCCTGGATAAATAAAAGAGATAGCTGAGTGGCTGGCCAACCAGTTGCCAGAGAATGGTCACTTCCACCAAGCACCTCGGCGAGGTTGGCATTGGGAAAGCCAGACAAGGGAGGCGGAGCATCTCAGCAGTGACTAGCACTGTCTCCTCCTCCACCCTAGGCTTTTGGAATAGCCTCGTCACTTGTGTCTAAAGATCACACTTGAAAAGGTCATCGCCTTCTGGGTGATTCCACACGTGGCTGATTTTTAAGTAGCTCTCACCTTCCTGGCTCTCTCCACTGAAGGGATTTTCTCTCAACTGAAAACAAAATCAGATGATAATGCGGCAATTTGTGGCATCACTTAAAGGAAAAAGAAGAGGAGGGACAGAAGGGAAAAAGAGAGGACCAAGGAACAAAGACAGAGCAGGGGAAGGCAGGAGGGGAAGAGAGGGGCAAGGTGGTTCCTTTTTTCATCTGCTGCTTGTTGGTTTTTAATAAAGAAGTCAAACTCACTTTGTAGATTTCCCATTAGGGGACAATAAGCTTTTGTAGCTCAAGCTGCTGAATTAGAACTAATAGCAAGCTCAGTGCCAGGATCCAGGGAAATATCACCGCTAATAAGTTTCCGCCTCATGCTCTGACACTGACATTCTGGGCACCATTTGGCAGTGAAGCAGAAGGTTTGAATGTATATGTGTATGTATGATACATGCATCTACACACATGTGTAGTGGGTCAGGGGTGTGATACAGGGGCTTTGTTTAGAAGGGTTTGGGTGAGTGGGTTTCCTCTTCCCCATTTGCCCTCAGCCCTAATAAAAAGCACTGTTAGCTTGAGTAGGATCTCTTGGTCCTCTGAGATTAGGAATCAGATGTGAGCAAAGTCCAGTGAGTATTCTCTGAATGCAAGGGACAGATCTGGGAAGCCAGCCATTCTCTGTGCCTACCAGTTGGAGTTGTAACCAGGATGGTGTGAATGGGGCTTTTCACCAGGGTGGTGAGTTTAGAAGGGCCTGACAACACTCTTATTCCTCCAACAGTGTAAAAACAATAGAACATAGCATCTAATTTTTAAAAATTAGTTAAAATGAGGATTTATTTGTTGCCAGGCAAGGGGGGGGGAAGTTCCCCCTTATCCTGGCTCCCATCCTAACTTTCTTCAAGTGAGAATACAATTTTTGACTCTCGTCCCAGACCTGGTTTATAAACTTGCCCCAAAATCTCAGGGCCTGGAAATCTGAGTATCCAGCTCAGCCCCAAATAGCCTGCCCTCCTTTCTAGTGTCCAGCCTTGGATTAAGTGCTAAAGGGTTGGGGTGAGGAATTAACAACTCACTAAGGTCAGGCTCTTCCCTCCAGGAGATGACAGTCTAATAAAGGATACAAGATGGATACATATGAAATATGAAATGATGATATAGAAGTTAAAGTAGAAGTAAAGACAAGAATAGAAGGAATGTTCTTAAGACAGTAGGCAGTCAATAGCCAAATGAGTGAGTGTTAAGGTACTATGCTTTGTGCATCCAGATGAGGGTTAGGTCACTCTAGGCAGCGTGGTCTGGAAAAGCTTCGGGGAGGAAAGGACTCTGGTCTTGGAGGACTTCTGTGTTCAGCTGGGAAGAAATAAGCTTGTTAATCTTAGAAAGGGCAAGAAAGCCTGCTCTGTGCCCATCCTTTTGGCCTAGCCTGGCTTTTTCTTTTCTTGTATTTGTGTCACAAGAGCTTAATACAGTGTCTGGCATCAGGGCTTACGCTCGTCACCTTGCCTTAACTAGCTTGAAGAGGTGATCTTCTCTGAAGATGGTCCTCCTGTTAGTTGAAGAATGGGCCCCTTTCTATCTCTAGCAGTCTGAAAAATGGGCCCCCTTTTACTTCCAGGAATCTGAGAAATGGGCCCCTTTCTAGCTCCAGAAGTCTGAGAAATGGGCCCTTTTCTCCCTCTAATCTTCCTCCCCTTCCTGTTTCCTGATACCTTTGCTCCTTATATTAAACATTACTTAATTATGTAAGGGATTTTAATTGCTCTTCCCCACCTCTCTCTTTGCATGTTTGGTCCCCTGTGTCTAGATGCACTCCCTTCTCACCTCTACCTCTTGGAATCCCTAGAATTCCTGGATTACTTGGTCCTCCTCCTCTCTCCCCAATTACTACCCTCTTTCTCTTGAAATTATTTTGTATTCTTTGTATATACTATCTTAAATTATTTGTTTACAGAGTGTGTGATTCCCTCCTCCACCAACTCTACCAATAGAATGTAAAGTCTTTGAGGGCAAGTGATGGTTTTTTTTCTTTGTATCAGCAGACCCTTGCACATAGCAATCAGTTAAGAGGTATTTGTTGAATCAAGTAAAGTGTCCAGCCAGGGAGGGGGCCTGTCCTACTCTTGTCCTATATTGGCTGCACTTAGAGGCCAAGGCCAACCTAACCCGGGGTCATCTCCTAGTGTGGGATTTAATCCTGCCCTGCTTTGATGATTGCTCTCCCCCTGCCATCTTCTCCTCAGGATGAGAACGACAACCCCCCAACCTTCAGCAAGCCCTCCTACTCTGTCACCGTTGTGGAGAACATCATGGCAGGTATGGGAACCCCAGGCCTGGTGAGTAGATGGCTGACCCATTTCCTGTTCTTTTGGGGGGATTATTGGTCAACTAGAAACTAACCAATTTATCAATAGTGTGGTTATTTGGGCATCTACTATGGGCCAAACACAGTTCTGGGCACTGTGGGGACAGAGTACAGATAAGAGCAAGACACGGTCCTACCCTCAGTAATTTTATATTCTTGCTAAGGAGATAAATATGCAGCAATTTCAAGGATGAACCATGTGATAGTAACTGTAAGTGCAGTAGGATTTTAGAAAGAAGAGGTCTGTGTGTATAGGCTAGCAATAAAAAGGGAAGGCTTCCTAGAAGAAGCAGGACTTTACCTGGCCTTTAAAGGATGGATAGAATTTAGACAGAGAGGGAGGGAGGAGGGTTTTTAGGCCAGAGGAATAGCATGGGAGATAGAAAGAGGTGAAAATGAGCAATTAAAAACCTTAGGACCATCTATCATAGCTCTGTGGGTAAAACTGGATCCTATTTACCATCTAGGCAAGTTCAGTGATACTTAGGTCTGGGGGGTCAGGGTCGGGGTGAGGGTAGGGGTCGGGAGGAGATGAGGTACCTCAGATAGACCCTATCTGCTTTGAGCATTATCCAGAACTAGTTTTTAGATGGGTTTCCCATATTTCCTCAAGAATGGTTATAAATGGATGATTGAAAAACCATGTATTAAGCACTGTGTTGAAAGAGAAAGAGACAGAGAAACCCCTGCCCTCAAGGACCTTACGTTCTCATAGAAAGAAACAATACAACAGAAGAGTGACGGTTAGGGTGTTTTGGTCTGGGAAGTCAGTATTTAATTCAATTCAGTAATCATTTATTAAGTGCCTACTATGTGCTAAGTGCTGAATGTGTCCATACTCTCATGTGGGTGTAATACCCACAGGTCCCAGATCTGAGTCACTGCTGCCTGTGCTCTGGGAAGCCCAGAGACTCCCCTGCTCAGAGCCACAGTCCCTTGCTCCATCCCTGCTCACTTCTTAAGGCCAGACTACCCCACTACTATCTTGCCAGCTTGGCATAACACAGGTCTTTATAAAGGCACTTCAACCCATTTCTAAATTGAATTCAATGGATTGATTTATCCCTGTCCTTTCTCCCTGAGTAGCAAAGAAGGCCCCAAGTGGGCAGTAGTCATGACCAGGGACAGGATATTCCCAATTCCACACATCCAGAATGGCCAGTGTGTCCTCTCCCTCCTTCAACCCCCTCACTCCCAGGCTCCATACTCATCCCAGGAGACCACAGAACTATCTGATATGATTATCCTTTTCTTCCTCATCCACAGCAAAGCCATTCACACACTCATCTCCAGATGCTTGAATAATTAACATTTGCTTATTTTACCTTGGTATAAGACATGGTGCCGGGCATTGCGAGAATAATAAAAAGGGATGTTCCCTGCCCTCTGAGAGCTTCCAGTCTAGAAGAGGAAAATGGACTTATCTATAAGTAACTCTAATAAAAAGCAGACTGTGGAAAAGATTTATTAAATGGTAAAGAAATACAGAGGAGTGCTAGCATTAGCCCAAGAGGAGATAGGAGGGGAGGGGAGCTACAGTCCAGGGAGATCAGGGGTCCTCCTTGGGGTCTAAGACATAGGGCTAGGGAGTGTTCCCTAGGTGACCAGGGAAGTCAGGGTGTGAGCAGTGTTCTCAGACCCCTAAATTTTCAAGAGTTCAGAAGGAGGTAGAAATAGAAGATGAGAGAAAATAGATTTAAGTGAATCTTGAAGGAAAGTAATAGAACCCATAAAAACCTACTTTTAAACAAAAGATCGTGACTCAACTGTAAGATTTAAGGTCATAAAGTTTAAATAATTTAATATAAATTCTGGAGAGGTTATTCATAAATAAAAATGCTAGCTAAAATCAAGTTTATTATAAGTACCAGCTGGAAACAGGCACCAAGCACTCATTAAGTGCTTTCTATGTGCCAGTCTAGTCCAAAGTGTGTGAGAAGGAAGAAGGAGAAGGCATCCTACTTCAGCCGGATGAAATGACTGATGATCCAAGGCATGAGTCATTGGCATTTTGGCTTCCTTGAAATTATGCTAGAGAGTTATAGCTGAGCCTCTCTTTTCAACTGAGCCCCTTATAATTGCCAGTAGCCAAGTACTTTGGACAGCTCATGTGGACAGAATCATGGGCATTTTATCTGGGGATTTCTATTCAGTTCTTGCCCCTAATGGACAGATACCATGATGTAGGGCTGAGCTTTTGCTGAATAGAGCCTCCTCTCTCCTTTGTCCCTTTAAAGGTGCCACGGTGTTGTTTCTGAATGCAACAGACCTGGATCGCTCCCGGGAATATGGGCAGGAGTCCATCATCTACTCCCTGGAAGGTTCCTCACAATTTCGGATCAATGCACGATCAGGTGATTACATGTCCCACATTCTCTCCATTTGTTTTTCTCCTCTGATTGTAATTCCTTTCTGTCCATCTTCACCTCAGCCCCCAGCCCTGGGAATTGACTGAGTACTCAAGGTACCTTCAAACTCTAGTATAAGTGGGATTGGATTTTTTTTAATTGTATTTTTATCTTCAGTTCTAAATTCTCTCCTTCCTTCCAGCCCCTCCCTCACCCATTGAGAAGGCAAGAAATATGATAAAGTGGGTTTCATTTTAAACAAACCTGATATGTGAAAACCCAAACCCAAAATATAAAAGACCCAATTCTTTGATGGGTCCATGACTTCATTTAGGTATGTATAACCCCTACCAATGTAAGTAAAAGATCTTCCATGCTTCCTCTTACTATGTACTTATTATTCATGTCTTCCTATAAGTTGGAACCGCTGATGGTTCAGTGAACAGAGTGCTGGACCTGGAGTCAAGAAGACCTGAGTACAATTCTGACCTCAGACACTTAGTAGCTGTATGATCCTACGCAAGCCACTTAAACTCTCTTAGCCTCAGTTTTCTCATCTGCAAAATGGGGCTAATAATAGCCCCTATGTTCCCAGGGTTGTTGAAGGGATAAAAACACTTTTCAAATCCTAAAGGACTATATAAATGCTGGCTATTATAAATCTTCCAGAAAGGATTGCTCCAATGCTCTGGAGGCCTCCATCTTTTAATTTCTCAGTGGGTACCAATGTACCTCTTAAGCTGTTCCCATCTTTTTTTCTGATTCCCAATACATGATCTCCTCACCTCCTTTCTGGGCCACATACACCCCTGAGACTCTCTTTCATGCTACTGCCTTCACAGGAGTCGTCATCTGTAACATGCTGAAGCCAAAGGTATCCTTTGGGCTATCTGTAATTGGGGGTCTTCAGACATCGTGATATTCCATCATTCAAAGTTGGGCAGCAACATCAGGAGAATATTTGGTGTTAACAAGATAGGCAATGACAATAACAAGCTGCATAGGAGCTTTGAAAATATCAGCCATTTCCCAAGTGGGAAAATATAAATTGAAAACTTTAAAAATATAAATTAAGGACTAATTCACTCTACCACATTTAAAGAGCTAAATTAAGAACCAATTCACTTTACCACAGAGTGATTCATTTTACAAAAGGATTCACCATAAGATCCCGTGAAATTGCAAGTTCTCCAAAGTGTGGTTTGATTTACCAAAATTTACAGCATGTTCCTTAGGAGAAAAAGCAATAATCAGTGTTCAAGGGACTTGGGTTTCAATCTCAGTTTTCATAGTTTTTAGCTCTGTGGCCTTGAACAAATCACCTAGGCCTCTGAACTTTCACTTCCCATTCTACAAAATGCTAATCCGCTGTATTGCACCATCCTCTCCCCAGCCAACTCCCTCTTCATCCTACAGTTCCTTAAAGCAGGTGAGATATTGAGTCATCACCATTAGGGCTGGACTTGGGGGTGGGGTGGCAGCAGCCCTCTTCTGTTCCCTCTCTAGAGTCCTTGGAGCTTGGGTAAATGAGCTAAAAAAAACTGAGAGAGCAACACCAGGGTCAGCTGAGTAAACTGATCCCTTCCCACCTGGGGTTCCCTTCACCAGCTATAGCTGAAAATTGATAGGAGAGGAAAATCAGAAGTCAAAATACCTCCACCAGCCTGGGTCTCACTGTCCAACTCTATACAATGGGTATGGTTTTTACCCTCATTATAGATGTCTCCACTGACCATGGGCACATCTCAGCAGGATTTATAATAATGAACATTAAGGAAGGGTTAGAGAGATACTCATCTGCTCAGAGAAAGGGAGATAGATCTATTAACCTCTCCCCAGCCTCTCCTCCTCCTCTCTCCCCCACACAAGGAGTCTAGTTTAGCCCTAGGGGGTATTAATGATGATATGGGCATTTTCTTTCTGCTTTGACATCTCTCCTTTAGCTCCAGACATGTGAGCACTTTCCTCCAAGCTCCTTGGTCAAATTAGCCAGCCTGCTCCGTAAAGGTGGCCTTAATTGGATCTAATTTCTCAGACAGGAGAAGCTATCCATCATGCCGACAAGTTCATATTTAAAACTTTTTAGAGATTAATTTCTTCCTCGCCCTGCCAATTAATCGACACCACCCCAACCCATGGAACACATCTCTGTGGCTCAACCCTTTGCCAAGCTTCCCTGCTTGGCCTTTCCATCATGGCCAGCCCCTGATACTGGTCCCCAATTTAGCGGTCAAAGGAGTACCTTAGGAAGGGGGAGAAGAGTGAACTCATTCATCTCTAATATTAACCTAGTGGCTTTCTTCTGAGTGTCTCAAAGCCCTCAGCAGCCAATATAGAACTTTAGAAATGGGGGAAATGTTAAAGCATGGTATAATGAAATGAGTACTAGCCCTGAAATAAGAGGACCTGAGTTCAATCCTCTCTCTAATACTTGCTACCTGTGTGACCTTAGATAAGACACAGCCTCTTTGGATCTCAGTTTCCTCATTTATAAAATGAGGATCTAATCTAAATCAAGGATTCTTAACTTTTTTTATTTCATGGTTACCTTTGGCATTCTGGCCAAGTCAACAAGCATTTATTAAGCACCTATTTTATGCCAGACAGTAAATTCTGGGGATACAAAGGCAAAAGACAGGTTCTATTCTCAAGGTGCCTGCAGTCTAATGGGTGAAGCCTATAAGCCCCTTCTCAAAACAATCTTTTTAAATGCATAAAATAAAATACAGAGTAATATAAAGGAAACCAATTATGTTGAAGTAGTTACCAAAAAAATTTTTTGAGATATAGTAATACATCTAGCAGCAGGTCTAATAGCTAGAGGAATTTCAAAGTGATGATGAGCGTCAGAGATATTTTGGGATATCTGCAACAACTATAGTATGATATGAAAATAGCTGCGGTTTCTATTGGTGACAAAACGACAAAAACTGCTAATACTACTGCGGTCTGTTGCTGGCATTTGTAATGGAAGGGAATGCTAAATTTCAATTAGAGGTTAGTAAAAATAAAAATATATTTCTTTTCCTATTCAAGTTCACAGACCCCCCAAAATCTATCCACAGCTCGGTTAGGGGATCCATGGACCCCAGGTTAAGAACCCCAGACTGTTTAAGAACCCCTGAACTTCTGAGGTCCCACTTGGCTCCAGATAAGTGATTCCATGATGATTTGTGTGACTTTATGTAATTTCATGGAGATATGAACAGAGATGCTGCTTTGTCTCAGTTCAAATAATGACTAAATGGGATCCGAAGTCTAGCTCTCCTTTCTCATAATCCAACTCTTTCCATTGTACCAAGGGGCGTTTTCTTCCTCCTTACTAAGGGATCATATTGCCCAGCCTCAGAGCCCTGGCTCACACCCAAGATGGAGAAAAGATGCTTTAGTTCTTCCCCCTCCCAGATAATCTTACCTGCCTTTGTGTTTCCTATTGGCCCCTTAAGGATGTAATTTAGATTTTGATTCCAGATCTTCCTCATGCATGGGAACTGGGATGAGTCATAGAGATCCTTATTCCATGGCCTGAGAGGTAGGGCAAAGAGCACTCGGTCTCACCCCTTCCTCTCTCCCTTAGGTGAAATCACAACTACGTCCCTGCTGGATCGAGAAACCAAATCAGAGTACATCCTCATTGTGCGGGCAGTGGATGGAGGTGTCGGCCATAACCAGAAGACCGGAATTGCCACTGTGAGCTCCTCATCCTTCCCGTCCCTCCCTCTGATTTCTGCCTTGACAGCTTTCCCCCCAGGCTTGCCCAAAAGCTTGGAACTGCCACTTAAACCAAACTCTGGCTATCTCTTTCTGAAAATCAGAGGAGAAACAGGGGAATTGATGGGATGATTAAAGAGAACCTGGGTCATTACTGGAGTTCTCCCATTCAGAAGGGATGGACCAAGAGAGTTCCTCCCCCATTCTCAGCTGGGGACAGCAAAGAGTCTTTCTTTTTCACTAAGAGAAATACCAGATCCACATAAGAAAGACAAAATGTTAGAAGTGGGCTATGAAACAGTTTTCCATGGAAGGGAATGGAAAGGCATTTCCTCCCAAGAGATGCAAAATCCATGGAGAATCTGGTTATGAGTTGGACGGTGGAAAGCAACAATATGCCAGGGGCCCTTCCTTGTATTACCTCCAGCCAAGAACAGGATGCAATAGTCCCATCAGGAATATTTGCCTGTTGACAGGAGGCAGAATCCTGAAGAGCCTTGAGGGCTGACAATATAGAATTTTATATACATGTGCATGTGTGTACACACATGCATGCAAATATGCATGCAACCATTTGATGAAAATGTGATACCATTTTACCAGATCCACTGACCTTGAACTTTCCTAGTGAGTCAAGGATGAAGTACAGATCCCTCCCCCATTTCTTTACTGCCCAGAGTCCTCCACAATTCCTCCCTCCCCCGCAAAAAATGCTGTGGAAAGAGTGGGCATCTGGCAAGAGGGAAACCAAGTGGGTCCCCAGCCACAGAAGGGCAAGGCAGAGGGGGGTTTGCCATTCTAACCACATCGGTGGATCTCTCTCCTAAAGAGGGCATCCAACTTGAACAGATGGTTGGTAGAACTGAGGGTGTTTAGCCTAGAAAAGGGAACTCTTAGGAGGCTCATGATGGGCATCTTCAAATATCTAAAGGTCCTGTGCCCATTGGAATATAAGCTTCTTGAGAGAAGGCGATATTTCATTCTTGGTACCCCCAGCACCTAGCATAGCTCCTGGAACATAATAGGTACTCAATAAATGCTGGTTGACTAGTTGTAGTATGAAAGAGGAAGCAGAAAGAGGAATGTAAACCTAGAAAGGACCGCAGAGGCCATCCAGCCCAATGCGCTTATTTCACAGAAGAGGGAACTGAGACCAAGAGAAGTTAATTGACTTACCTGTGGTCACCTAGGCAATGCATCAGAGGTGGGCTCTGAACCCATGTCCTCTGACTTGTTTCCCTGGACCTTGATATAGAGTAGGGTCCATTGCTCTTCAAGAGTGTAGAATTAGGGCCAGTGCAAGGAGGCGGGTTTCAGGTAGAAATGAGGAAAAATGTTGGGCCGTGAGTTGTCACATGAATTGGTAAGTTTTCCTGTGAAATCTCACTTCTACCAGGGACCCCCAATTATGCAGCTTATTTTCTACAGGCCTCAGTTTCCTATTCTGGACTGGATGACCTCTAAAATCTCTGAATTCTTGATCTGAGATCTATGTGCATGAATGATGTTGGAAGGAGTCCTGCCTTGGGAAAGAACTGGTCAGATTGGCTGGATCAGAGATGTCGAACCCAGGGCCATGGCCTGAGACTCCTCTAGTTCAGACTGAATGAGATTAAAATGTAATTGAGAAATATTTAACACAGTAAATGGAAACACAAGAGAACATAAATAATGCTAATATGTGGTTTTGTGAGTCAGATGTGACCCACAGGGATCCTTATGTAGTTTATTGCTTTTGTTTTCCGTTTGAGATTGACACACCTGAATTAGGAAACCTCTGGGGTCCCTTTCTACTCTGAGTCTCTGGTTCCTTGGCACTATTTAAGAGAGCAGGAAAGAGAGGGGAGCAGCCTCTGGTGGTGCAGAGCTGGGCTACCTTCAAAGAAAAAGATGCCAGAGCCCTTGTCAGGTGGTTATGGTGCCATTCAGGTAATCCACAAATCTCACCTCTCCAGGACACAAGCCCCCTGGTACACAGCCCTTTGATGGGCAGAGATGGCGGTGTTCAATTCAATTCTATTCCATTCAGCAAGCATGGTGCCCTTCAAGTGCCAGGTTCTGGGGAATACAAAAAAAACAAAAGCAAAGCAGTCCCTGCCCTCAAAGAAGTTTAAAATCTCCTGAGAGGAAACAACATGTACGCAAACAAGTCAGCACAAATACATACATGCATACATACATACACATGCACATGTATATACATATGTGTATGTGTATATATGCATATATGCATACATATATACACATACACACATATATTATATACATAAAGCAAATACAAAATAATTCACCCAGAGACCTGGTCCAAAGCCCCAAATTCCCCCAAACAGTGTCCTGTAGCCCCAGAGCTCTAAGCCTTCACTGAGACTGATTCCATTCATCTCTGGATAGGAAGGAGCAAAGTTTGTGTAGAGCCCAATCCTGCCCCTCCTCCCTGTTCTGAGCTGGGAGGGTGCCCCCTGGCCCTTCTCTAAAGTGTACTTTAGCTCTGATTGCAGGAGGCAGGACCAGGGGCTACTTTGGCAGAACAGAACATCCCCAAAGCTACCTCAAGAGCTGTTAGGGACACACTCTGATTAGGGCCCTAATCAGAGATCCAGAAGCTCCATGTTCCAGTTTCTAAAGTGTCACTTTAGAGAAGGGTGTTATTAGAAAAGAGAACTGCCCTTCCCTTGTCTATGATTCCAGAGGCAGTTTCAGGGCCCCCTGGCTCATGTTACCCTAACCACAATCATGTTCTCCCTTTGTCTTCCTCTATTCCCCATCCCAGCTCCTTCCCATTGGAGCCCTGAGGGAACAGCTCTCCTTGCCTTTGACCAAAACAGCAACCTACTATGTGCTAAGCACAGTGTGCTTCTTTTAGTCTTACCTCATCTCCTTGCCTTCTGCTGTTGACAAGAATAATAGAATATTTGGTCTAGAAAGGATCATCTTTTGAGATCTTTCGTTCCAACCACCCAGTTTATAAAAGACAAAACTGTGTCCCAATCAATGGGACCTAAATAATCAATAGTAAATCAACATTTAGTAAGTGTCTGCCATAGCAGAGATAGACCTAGACCAACAATCCAAGCTTCCTGACTCCTAGGCTAGTGCCCTTCCAATGTTAACATGACAGCTTCTGTGGGTGTTAGACACAAGACACCACCCCAAAAATCAAGCAGGACCTCTGCAGTTCACCTCAGCTCCCTCCCCCATTGCCTCTCTGCACCCAAACTAAGCATCACTGCCCACCCACAACCCCTGACCTCTTTATTCTTCTCTAGGATTTTCCCTCTGCTTTTGTATGCCCATCAGTCTATTGTCCATCATCTTCTTCCTTCCCACATACACATGCATCCTTTTTGCTACTGATTCTGTCCAATTCCTCATTGGTTAGTATTGTTCCTTGCTCTCTCATAGATTTCAGGCTCATTTTCACATGCACCCCTCCTTAGCACCACCATCATCCACCCGCTACTGTGTACCCTTCCCCTGCCTGTCAGAGTGACTGAGGTGGATGCCCCATGACGCTGGCACTTGGAGGGATTATAGTAGATCCAGAGGTCTCCTCACTAAGTAGGTGCTACACCCAGAGGCCCCTCACTAATAGGAATTTGGAGCCCTGTAAATAATTTACCAGGGCAGCAAGAGAGCGAGGAAATTGCTTGGATTGAAACTCAGCCAAGAAGCTCAAGGGATGTTGATGCACATCCCTGTGTATGTATACACACAGAGACACACACACATGCACATATACATGCACGCACATGCATACACACACATACAACACCTCTTTCTCACTAGCCAACACTGGCTCAGAAATCACTCCCCTGGCACCCTTACTTTGCTCTCTGCCTGTCCAGGACTAAAGAATTTAGGAAGAAAAAAAGAATCCCTGGGCTTCAGGAGGATGGGTTTTCCAGAGGTCACTTTGTTCATCTCTTAGTGACATCACAACTGAGTCATCGTTGTTTCTTCATCTGTCAGATGATGGCATTAATCTAGAACTGATCTCGAAGTTCCCTCTCAGTTCTAAGTCTATGATCCCCTGGTACTAGGAATCTGCCCTCCCTTTTGTCAAAGCCTCCTAGGGAAGAGGTCCCCTCCAAAGACCCTTTCCCCAACTCTACCCCAATTCAAACCTTATTGTAGCAGCTTTGGAATAACTACAGAGAAATTAACCATTAAGCAGATGAAAATGATGCAGAAATGGCTCCTCTGAAGGGAAAGTGGCATTCTGGAAGACCATTGAATGGTACTGTCAGGAAATCCTGGGTAATAATAATTGTTATAATTATAATAACAAAAACTGTACTGGAACCATGCCATGATCACAAACAGAACTGTTACCCACAAGCTGCCTGGATATCAACACTGAGCCATAAAAATTTAAGAATAATATTTAACCTCCAGCCTACATGGAATGGAATCAAAATCAGATAGAAGCAGGGTGAGGCACAGTATCATCACATCACAGCATAAGGTCCCCGGGTTCCCTGAAGATGCTTGCAGTGAGTGTACAGAAGAGAAGCTTACACCCCAATCCTTTTATTCACTTACAAAAAGTGCTAATTTTATCCCTTTATGTCATGGTCATTACTGCATGAAATACTGAACATTCGATATGAAAGAATAAGAATAGCAGGATTAGTGCTATGTGTCTGAACTGTTTCAATGTGAACTCAATTGAACAAGAGAATGAAATGATAATGATGACAAACTGAAAAAAGTAGGGTGAGGTCCCAATTTCACAGGTCTATTTCTATTGGACTAGAACCAATTTACCACATTTATAACTTTCTGAACAGTGTGAGTTGGAATACACACCACCACATTGGGGGACTTTGTATTTGCACTAATTGAGACCTGGGTCTCCAAATGTTCATGTGGATGACTGATTCCCAACCTGTGGTAGAGCCTTCCGAGCTCATATTGGTCTGATCAGCCATAGGTGGGCAGACCTCAATATAGTGGATGTCATTTTGGTACTCTTTGAGAATGAAGGACAGCAGCCAATCAGGACCTGGCTGTAGTTAGTATCTCCACCTGAGAAATAATCCTCAGAACACTGAATGTTAAGGAGGAGAATGGCTGCATAGAGATTTGTCCCAGGAGGTCACCCCTGGGAGAATGGCCTATCCCATGTTCTCCCTCTCGACTTTGCAGGTGAACATCACTCTCTTGGACATTAATGACAACCACCCCACCTGGAAGGATGCTCCTTATCACATCAACCTAGTGGAGATGACACCTCCAGATTCTGATGTTACCACGGTAAGTTGGGAGAAATGGAACCAATTCCAGTCCTAAGGTAGAGCAAGAACAAAAACACAGAGGTGATAGATGGGTCAATAATCCAGTGTGTCCCCCAAGAGGGGACATACTGTGAGATAAAGCTGGAAAGATAAGTTAGAGCCAGATTGGGAAGGTCCTTGGATGCCAGGATGTGTAGTTTGTATTTGATTTGGCAGCCTATGGGGGAGTCCTTGAGGGTTTCAGAACAAAGGAGTGGTGTAATCAAAGCAGTACATTAGAGAGTTTATAAGGGCAGTGATGTGAAGGCTGGATTGGAAAAGGAAACACTGTTGACAGGAAGACCAGAAAGAATCTGTTGCTATAGCTTAGATAAAAAAAAAGAAGTACTTGAATTAGGAGTAGTAGTGATAGGACCAGAAAGGATGAATGGAGAGGAGAGAGGTTCTGGAGGTAGAGTCACCAGGACTTGACATCTGGTCAGATGTGGGGGAAGGTTGAGGAAGAGGGAAGAGGATCAAGTGACTCCTTCCCTGAGTTACTCTGCTGGGCTATTAGTAGTATACAGAAGATAAAGTTTCTGCCCCAAGGTATAGTGCCTACCTGGCCCCATCCCTGCCCCAAAGCTATTTGCCATAAATCCCCTCTCAACCTAGATGCAGGGTCATGCCAGTGGCTGCAAGAGTGACCCAGCCACATCAGGTCTTCCCCAAGACTTCTCACTAGAGGTGCCCTTGGCATTCTTGGACTTCACATGGGGCACCAGAACCGGCTGATGTCACAGAACTCACCTGGCATACCTAGTAGCGAAATAGTGTATAAGTACCTTGGACAGTACCCATTCATTTTTAAAGATGTTGGGTATATTTGTGTGCCCACACACCTATTCACTGTTTGCTTTTCACACATGTGCTTGCATTGTGTATATGCTTACGTGTGTATACTATAAGCTTGTGCATTTGTATGTGCCTCTGTGCGTACATGCATGTGCTGTCTTTGTGTGTGTGTGTCTGTGTCTGTATGTGTATGTGTGTGTGCACACACAGCTGTGTGTGCTGATGAATTCCTATACTGTGACTGAGATTTGGGGCCAACTTTTCCTCCCCTCTCCTGCAACCTCCTTCAAGGACCTCTCTGATTCTCATTGATTTAGAACCTTTCAAAGCCCTCCAGCAAAATAAAAGAGGGGAGAGGGAGAGAATTATTCCCCGTCAGGCCAGGAGAAAAATGACGGGCGTGAAATGGGAAATAAATGAGGGGAAAGTGGTGAGAATCCACAAAATGATCTAACTGAAAGGAAGAGAGGTGGCAGGAGAGGTGGTGAGGGGCCATGCCCCCCCACCCCAGTGCCCTGGACTACATAGAGAGTCCAAGTGGCCATCAGAATCATTGCTCATAGTAGGGGGAGGGTGTGCCCCCAGCACTGCACCAGTGTGTGGACAGAGCCTCTCTGGGGACATATAATCGATGTGAAGGAGGGAAGGGCAAGGCATTACTGTGGGTGATGAATGGCCTGGAAGTTAGAAAATCTGGGTTCTAGCTCTATCTAGCCCCAGCCAATGATTTGCCATCTGGCCCAAAGTAAATCAATTCACTTGACTCTCTGGGCCTTACTCTTCCCATTAATAAAATGGGGAGAATAACAGCTGTCCTTCCCATGCCCTAAACAGGCAAATGATCGGAAGGAGATAGCAGAAGAGGAGTTTCCCTTTTTTTATTTAGAGCTGTGGAACACAATCACCAAACACGATTCCAGAGGACCCTTGCCCACAGAAGGGGAGGGCATGGGTTCAGAGGATAGACAGAGACAGACACCTTTTGAACATGGCCAACATGGGAATTTATTTTGCTTGACTATGCATATTTTTACAAAGGTTTTGGGTTTTTTCTTTTTCCCCAGGAGCTAGGAGGGGAGGAGGAGATGGGAAGTAAAGGGAATAAGTATTTATTAAGCACCTACTATGTGACTGGAACTATGCTCAGCGCTTTATAATTATTGCATTTGACCCTCACAGCAACCCTGGGAGGTAGGTGCTATTATTATCCCCATCTCTGAAACAGAGAGAGGTTAAATGACTTGCCCAAGGTCACACAACTAGTAAGTATCTGAGCCTGGATTTGAACTCAGGTCTCCCTGACTCCAGGCCCAGAGCTCTGTCCACTATGCCACCTGGCTACCTCTAGGTATTTTTTTGTTTTGTTTTGTTTGGGGGAAAGTTGTATACAGAAAATTAATTACCACCTTATTATCTAAGCAATAATTATTGACACCCTGAATCATCAGCCTTGAGCTCAAGGACACACACCATCTCCCCTATTGTCAAACTGGCTAGCTGGCCCCCTTTTTTATAAGGGGAAAAAGGCCCAAAGAGAGTGAATGACCTGCCAGTTTTTCCCACACATGAACAGGGTAGAGCCCAGATGAGAATCCAGAGTTTCAGGCCCCAGGGACCATCCGCTGAGCAGTCCAGCCATCCTCCACCAAGGATAGAGATGAGATAGGAATGAGTTTGGTGCCAGTACAACTGGAGAGGCCTCCCCTTGGCAGGAAGTCAGGGATCTCTGCAGCATCAACTTACAGGCCGCACCTTCACCTGGCCCCTCCTTCAGTTTCCCAGCTCCCCCTCTGTCCCTCTCCCACATCTGACTCTAGAGCTCCCAGGTTGGCCTGTACTTCGGGCAGATGGGAGCTGGAGGAATTTCAGCAGCCCATCTGTCTGTTCTGGTCTGATGGCCCCAGAGACACCTCTGCAAGGGGATTAGGTGGAGGGAGGAAATAGATTCTGCTGCCAATGCAGAAAAAAGTCCCACATCAAATAACACAGAGGAGCCGATCCCAGAGTGTCCTGGAGTTAAAGATGGGGCTATCCTGGGCTTGGCCTCTGGGACTTAGGCCATCCCACCCTGGACAGTGATTGTTCTAGAGTTCTGAAGCTGCCACAGCCTCTAAAAAAGCGAGGGGTGAAGTGAAGGAGGGCATCGCTGCCTGCATTAGCCCAGGGGCTCCACCTCTCTGCCTGGATGAGATCCAGAACCCCTGGCTTCTAGAACCAGTTCTATTTGGCTTCAGCCAAATTGCTTCCACTTCTGAACCTCAGCTAAATCAGCTGAGAGAGGCCTTAAAGCAGAGTACCTTGTAAAAGACAGACAAAGGAGAAATTCTGTTGATAAATCCCTGGTACCTGGTTGAGGTAGGGGCCTCTGTGAATGGTGGGGAGAAAATGAGAGTGAGGAGGGGATGGGAACCAATTGGTCAAGGAGTGGACACCACTGGTGGTAGTTCCTGAGGGGAGAAAGAAAAGTCTTGGGCATTTTCCTTTTGAGGGGCACAAAGGAGGCTGGGACCCAAAAAGATGAAGGGAGCCATCAGTCCCAAAGACCTCCCCCTTGCCCCTGCCCACTTGTGGGGCCAGAGAACAGAAGGAGCAGGTAGACATGGGCCCGACTTCCTCTCCCCTCACTCCTCCATGCAGTAACTACTCTCCCCCAGACTGTTTATGACCTGGACCTTGGGACCCAAGCCTCCCACGTACAGTCCTTACCCCTTGACCCCCCTAGAATGTCATACCACTGCCTCCTTTTGACATCACAATTGGTGTCTATAGACATAATTGTTGTGTCACCGAGATGAGATAGAATCTTGTCTGTAGGAAAGCAGCAGGAAGACCCGAAGGCTCAAAGGGCTGATTCTTATCCAAATGGTCCTGCTGATAGGATATCCCCCAAGAGAAAAGGAAAATGTTGGCGGTGATTAGGGGGACAGGCTCCAGAGTAAAATAAACATCTCGAAAATGTCCTGTGACCCTCAGGACACCTGGGCTCCAGCCCCCCAATTCAGCAAGAATTATAGCAACCTAGATTTAGAGTAAGAGGAAATCACCTTGGTGATTTTTACAACGAGCAAACTGAGGCCCACAGAGGTTAAGTGACTTTTCCAAGGTCACACAGGTAGCAAGTATGTGCAGCAGGATTTGAACCCAGGTCCTCTGACTCTAGAGTCAAGATTTTTTCCACTATTTTGTATTAACACACAGTAGTTCGGCCTTTTTTCACATACACTGAGCAGGAGGCAGCCTTTGGGACAGATTGTGTAAGATGTCAATAAATTGTTACTTCCTGAGGACCACAGAATAGGTTCTTTCTTCATCTTCCCCTAGGTCCTATCAATATGTTCATATCCAGGTGGCTCAAGACACCTCCTACTGTCTCCTTCTTAAGAGATGATTGTTAAATGTTCATTGTGAGCATTTGAAACTCAGAAATTGGAAAATGCTACAAATCAGGGTTTGGTTTCTTGTTTTACTGATTGTCTAGAGTGCTAAAGAAAATTATAGAGAAAACATTAACAATGCCGATTAAACTGAAAAGTTTGACATAGTTTTGGAGAGCCAGTTGTTAAATGGTCATTGTGAGCATTTGCACCTCAGAAATTTGAAAGCATGACAAGTCAGGATTTGATTTCTCGTTTTGTTACTCTCCAGACTTAAGAAAATGGTGAAGAAAATATTAACAGAGCAGATTAAGCTGAAAAGTTTGTCATATTTTTGGAAATCTGGTTATTAAACCAGCCTACATCCTTCTTCCCCCTTACGTAACCCTCATAACATGACACAGTCAGCCCTGAAAAGATTATAACTTTTCTATTTTCGAAGCCAAGGTCTATGAAGTCTAGTATACACAAGGCAAACACTCTCAAATGTATTCACTCATCGATCAAAAATTTAGTAATACCAGGCCAAGGGTTAAAGAAGATGCAAAGTCTACATAAGATGTAGCCCCTGCCCTCTTGGAGCTTATAGTCTAGCAGAGTAAGAAAATACAAACACTAGATTCACTGGGGGGGGGGGAATCTGGATGTTTCTATGAAGAGAAAATCCCTGGTCCCTGACCTTTAGCCAAGGCCGAGGCCCTGGGCTCCCCCCTTCCTAAAGCCCTGCCCTTTCATGTTCTCCCAGCTTCTAAGATGCTCATCCTGCAACCCGACCCCCCCCACCTGGTGCGTCATCCAAAATGCTACTGGTTTTGTTGTCCCATTTGTAGGACCATGGGGTTTGGAACAGGAAGACCCCTTAGATGTCACTTAGTCCAGTCCCCCTATGTGAGGAAACTAAGACCCAGAAGAAAGGAAGTGACCCACTCAAGGTCATGCAGATAGCAAGTAGAAGAGCCAGGGTGCTAACATGACTCCACATCCTCTCTCCTTTCCATTCTGTGTCTTCTATCTGGCCCGTATCTCTACTACTACAGGTCACAGAGAGGTGCTGACCCATATTGGTAGGGGGAGTCTCCTTGTCCCTTCTGACCCAATGAAGCTTCTTCTGGTCCTGGGATGGGGAGAGGTCTTGGAAGAATGAGAAAGGGGCCAGGTCTCTGCCCCCTATGATACAATGCCATGGAAGCAGCTTAATGAATTCCCAAACCCAGACCACCTCTCTCTTACCCACCATGTGGGTGTCATGATCCTTGGCTCCTCTCCTAGGTGGTGGCCGTGGATCCTGACCTGGCTGAGAATGGTACTCTGGTATACAGCATTTACCCTCCCAACAAGTTCTACAGTATCAACAGCACCACGGGCAAGATCAGAACCACCAACGTCATGCTGGACCGTGAGAACCCTGACCCCGAAGAGGCAGAACTCATGCGCAAAATCATCATCTCCGTCACTGACTGTAAGGAGCCCCGCTTACCCCTTTCCCCCCATAGCCTGCCCTGCTCTCCTAAAGCTGCCATTGTACCTTGACCAGTCCTAGGCTTGGGACACCTCACATTGAGAGTCATGGGTCCCTGGATTTGCTCTGCCCAGGACTCTTTACCCTGTCAGTCATTAGAGTAGGTGGGAACCTTGTTGTGGTCTCCCCTTCTAGCTTCTTCTACTCTTTTCACCCAGGGGACCCCTGGACATAGCTGGAGAGGTATTCAGGAAGGAGGGGAAGGGCCCGGGGCTTTGTACCTGCTCTGGCTTATCTAAGAGCCACCTTTGACATCCCTGCTCAAGGAACCACTGAAAAATGGGGGGCGGGGAGAGGGAAGGAAAGGAAACCAGCATTTTTTAAGTGCCTACTATATACTATATAAAGAGCTAGCACTTTATGAATATTACCTCATTAGACCCTCACAACTATCCTGAGAGGTAGGGGCTGTTATTGCCCCACTTTTACAGCTGAAGAAACTGAGACAAATAGAGGTTAGGTGACTTACCTAGGGTCACGTAACTAGTGAGCGTCTGAGGCCAGATTTGAACTCAAGTCTTCTTGATTCCAGTTCCAGCACTCCATATCTACTGTGTCACCAGCTGCCATTTATTGCCATTTCTTTCTTTCTCCTTCTCTTTCCCCTTTCTCTCGCTCCATTTCCCCTCTCCCTCCTTTCCTTTAGGCGGCAGGCCCCCACTGAGAGCCACCAGCAGTGCCACGGTGTTCGTGAATCTATTGGACCTGAATGACAATGACCCCACCTTCCAGAACCTGCCTGCCATCGCTGAGGTGCTGGAAGGCACCCTCGCGGGGACCTCTGTCTACCACGTGAGTCTCCCATCCCCAGGAAGCGCTCCAGTTCCCAGAACGAGTCCTCCTTCCTCCTTGACACTCCCTCTCACAGTCTCTCCCTCTCTCACCCTGTCATGAGTAATCAATCCGGCTCCCCAACAAGCACTGATTAAGGCTCTGCTTTTCAGCCTTGTGCTATAGGGTAAACAGAAGACCTGCGGGTGCAGCGTCCATCCCTGTGGAGCCCACAGATAAATTGGAGAGACTTAAAGCAGCAGAAAAAAAAATCCAAGAAGTGCTTAAGATTGCAATTTTAGGTCTGATTTGACCTGCATGGCCTCTAAGACCGATGATCCTCAGGGAGCTTACAGCCTTATGGGAGAGAAGCTATCGGATGCAAATGAGTACAAAAGTAATAGAGAAGAGCCAAGCTCAGTTAGCTGAGATGCACGGGGAATCTGGGGGAACTAAATATTCTGGATCCCTTGGCATTTATCAAAAACATTTTCTTCAGTACAAGTGGGTACAAATCCTTCCCAAAAGTCCTCTCTTCCTTCCCCTTCAATATCCATAAAAACCATATTTTAAGTCCCAATCTGTCTCATGGAAAAGGTGCTGCCTGAAACTGGACATGAGGACCTTGGGGACAGCCAGGGGCTGCCAGAGATGAGGCAGAGATGATGGCAGCTGCCAAACAGAGCCTGGATGGTGCATTTGTGTGTCCTTCTGCACTGGGCTCTGGACATTCAGAAGTGGACAGAGATAAGCAGGACAGTGTTGAAACCGCTTGGTTTAAATTTAATATATACTTTAAATAATAATGTATAGCACTTTACATGTTATTTTATCCTCAAATTAACCCTGGGAGGTGGGCGGTATTATTCTCCCGATTTCATAGATGAGGAAACCAAGCCTTGCTCAGGTCACATGACTAGTAAGTATCTCAAGCAAGATTCACACTCAGGTCTTCCTGATTCCAAGTCCAGCATTCTATCTACCACATAACCTACCTGCCTATAGTTTAAAAAAGAAAAGATGTAAGCTGTATGTAATAGAGATTTATGGTTTCATGTATAGTCCTCTTTTCTTTACTCCTTTGGATATAGAAATGCTGATGTTTGTTGATGTTTGTCAAGTTCATAATTACAATTAAAAAGAACAAATGTTATTTTAAAATTTTCTTAAAAAGCAGAAGAAAATTGCCTTCCCCTGCCCCATGTTACGGACCAGCTGAGACTTTGAGGCTTCAAAGGACCGTATGCGATTTGACCTACTTCACCTAAAAACATCTAGTATTTCATTGAGGTGGTTCTCCCTCCACCAACACAGATTGCAATCCTTAGTAGAAGTCTTTGGCCAAAAGAATCATTGCCTGATCATGAGCCTCACCCCACTTAGCTAAGCATGTCTCCAAACCTGCCACAGTCTGCCACAAGGCCACCCTCAAAGTGTTACCAGGGCAGTAGAAGCCTGTGTTCAATAGCTGCCTTAGTCTCTGACAATCCACATAGGGTCACCTTCCACTCCCCAGAGGGAGGCATCAGACTCTAGTGAAGATACAACTTTATCAGACCCAGCCACACGGGATGACTATCTGCTCCCCAGACTCAGTGTTTCTCCTCCATCTCTGTCCCTACCTTCTGTACCCCTTTCCTGGAGCAAACTCCCCTCCCCTCAGGTTCTTTATCTTCCTTTAGGTTCCATCCAGGCATCACCTTCCATTTGACCCCCTCCAACTTCTCCCCCACTCAGTCACCACCACCAAGTCGTTGGTGCTTCCTCTCCCTCCTCAAGGTGTTGTGCCTTGCATAGAGTGAGAAATATTGCTTGAATCAACTCAAATTGAATCACATCACAAAATAAGTACCCTGGAGAGAGGAAATGTGTGGCCTCAACAAGATGTGCATTTGTTTAAAAAAAAAAAAGGCTTTGTATTGCCCACTTTCTTTATATTGCATGGGGTAGGGGGAGGTGCTACCTCTCTCTAATCCCTTCACTATTAACAGGCAGTCCCCCCCAAGTCAGTGATGTTCACAAACTAAAGAAAGCCCTGGAGAGAGTGTGTCCGGGAATTAAATGACAGTATTGCTTTCTTACCTGCTGGAGTTAGTTAGCTTGACTGGAGTTGGGTCTGAATCAGGGAATATTAAGATCTAGGAGTCAAGATTGGGAAGGAACCAAAAGTCTTCATTTGAGTATAGATGGAGGGGCCATAAAATCCAGAGGAAGCATCAGTGACCTCTGGGTGGCAGAGGCCCTGATCCTGGGGGACATGCTCTGATGTACAGCTGTTCTTCTTACCAGGTGGTGGCCATCGACCTGGATGAAGGCTTGAATGGTCTAGTGACATACCGCATGCAGGTGGGCATGCCCCGCATGGACTTTGTTATCAACAGCAGCAGTGGTGTGGTGACTACCACCACAGAGCTGGATCGAGAACGAATCGCAGAATACTACCTTCGGGTGGTGGCTAGTGATGCCGGCACTCCCACGAAGAGCTCCACCAGTACGCTCACCATCCGAGGTGAGCCAAGACAACACTGTCCATTCGGATTGGAAGGGGGTCAAGAAAGCAGGCTTTTGGTGCAAGCGGCATACCTTTCCCAGGGTCCTTTCAGACTCATCTCTAGATGCCTCATCCACTGTCAGTCTCCAAGGCTTTATATCAGTGCTATAGCTCTCAGCTCTAGAAAAAGGCAAATAGAGCCCTTCACCTCTCTTCAGCCTCTGGGCACATGGTTCATGGTCCCTCTGGGGTCAAGGGAAGCTGAACTAGTTAGCTGCTAAGCCCCAAGTCCACCCTGCCTCTCTCTGGGACCTGCCCACCCCCTAGGGACCTGGCATCATGGGAATTTGCTTGGTTACCCACCCTATAGTATGTATATCCCCTAGGGAGTAAAAAATTTTATGAAGAGGTACAAGGAAATTTGGTAAATATTCATATTTGATAAAATTTGGGGGAAAAAATAATGCTAGCCTATTAAAATCATTTAATCCATATTAGTTCTTATGAGTATATGCTCGGTAAACTCTAGAATTTATTTCTTTTCATACTGAATAGTTGGTCTGCACAAGGTTCACTGAATGCCAAGGTGTACAGGAGCTGAAAAGGAGTGGAATCCTTGGACTAACCAAAGGAGCTTGCCCCACTCTGCCCAGACATCAGCAAGGGAATTGAGTGGGGAAGCAGGGTCCTAGGGCCTAAGAATAGTCACTGGGGAAGTTTCATTGTGCCTCCCCCTGTATCTGTGACATGTGTGCCTTTTATTGGTGAGTCAAGCAGTTTTGATAAGAGGATCCCCAAGACTGTTTCTACCTCAAAGGAGAAACATGTCATAGAGCTCTAGAAAAGGGGCTTGGGGAGTTAATGGATGGCAGAATCCTACTGGGTTCTTAAAGATGCTTTGCAGATAATCTTTAACTCAAGGAAAATAAAAACTAGGCCTTCCTACTACAGATCCTTCAGCGACCCACAGAGAGGGTCCCAATCTTGTTGACAATGAGAGGGATAACTCTGATGTCATCATATTAATTAGCATTCAGTTGACAGCCGTGTGACCTTGGGTATATCACCCAACCTCTCTGTGTCTTAGGATTGTCTTTTATAAAATTAGTATCCTGTGATGTTTTTCTCATGTTGAATCAGGGTCCAGCATGCTTCAGCATCCCCACATCCCCCATCACTATCTAGCTGGGCTACCAGGAACATTGGGTCAGCCAGCATCAGTGAAACAACCAATTCAAGTCCTCACCGTCTGGCCCGATGCCAATGGACTGTTCAGCCAGATGGTGACATTGGTAGGAAGAGGGACTGGAAATAGTTCCCCATGACTATTTCTGAGGCCTCATTAGTACAAAATTCCTGTAGAAAGCTGTGCCATAAAACAAACCCCTGTCTTCTCTCTGTGTCTTCTCTCCAGTACTGGATGTGAACGATGAGACCCCTACCTTCTTCCCAGCCGTGTATAACGTCTCCCTACTGGAGGACATCCCCCGGGATTTCCGAGTGGTCTGGCTGAACTGCACAGACAATGATGTGGGACTCAACGCTGAGCTCAGTTACTTTATCACAGGTTCTGGCTCTCTCCTCTCATTGGCTCCTCTGCCCTACACCATCCCCTCCCCTCCCCAGACCCTTTGGTACCACCCCCTTTTGAGTGGGCATACCGCCCTCTGCCCTTTGAGGGACTAGATAATGTCTAGAGAATTTGGGAAGAGCTAAAACTTAAATCAGGCATGTCTCTCATTGGGTTTTGTAACTTACTGTTCTTTCACTTGGGATTTACGTGCAGACAGGTATACACACATATATACATACATTGTACATACATACGCACATACATTTATGCATGCACACAAATGTGTGTATACATACACATATATGTATACATATCTATATATGTACAAGTGCACATATGCATGCATGGTACATATCACATATAAGTTTAATATGATGGTGGTTATACACATGCATGTGTATGTGTCATATATAACCTACCTGCTTATAGCTACAGATAGGAATATGGATCTTAATTGCTCCTAGTGGCTTTCCAGAGGAGTCATTCTTGCCTGATTCACTGCTACCTCTCTGGCCTGAATCTGATTCCTTTTGGGCTTTTTCAGAACCTGCTTGGGCAGGGAGGGCTTCTGAGACAGCCCCAATCAGGAGAAGCAATGCCAGCCAATGGCTAGAGAGAGCTGGCCAACAAATCCAGAAGACCGGGGATCAAAATCCTCCCTCTGCCCTTACACACCCTGACTGTGTGACCCTGGGTAACTCTAGGCAAATCTAAATCGGTGCTGTAGGCAATTCTAAATCTATTAAGGTACAAAGAAAGTCCTGACCTTCCTTAGTGAAGGGAGTTCGCAGAGTCCTGCAGCCCACTCTACTCCAAGCACAGGCCGATCCCTGGCTCACATTGAGTGCTTTGCAAACCTGAAAGCACTAGAGCAGAGTGCTTAAAATGGTTTAGGGTCATGGACACTTTGAGCAGTGTCTGGTAAAGCCTATGGATGCTTTCCCAGAATCATGTTATTAAATTCACAAAATAGAACATAGATTATGTTCAACAATTATGTTGAAATACAGTTATCAAAATTTTTTAAAACTTCTTCCTCTCCTCCTTCTCTACTACTACTACTCCTACTGCTACTGCTGCTGCTTCTATTCCTCCTCCTCTCCTCTCCCTTCTTCTCCTCACACTCCTCCTCCCCATGGCCTTGGTTTAGTGTCAGCATGGCAAGAAGGCAAAAGAGTGAGTGACTTGTGAGGTGGTAATTATTTCTTCAGCACCTACTATGTGCCAGTCCCTGTGCTAAGCACTGGAGATACAGTCCCAAACCAAATAGTCCTGCTCCCACTCTCTTTGGGGGAACAACATGCACCCCAGTGGCCATATACAAAATCTATGCAAAGTGAATAGGAGGTAGCTTCAAGGACAGGAGATGCACCAGCAACTGAGAGTTGGGGTAAGCTGGGCTTTGAGAGAAGCCAGGGATTCTAGGGGGTAGAGGTGATCAGGGTGTGCACTCTAGGCCTTGGGGACAGATAGTCTGTGCAAAGAAAGGCACAGACATGGGAGATCCAGTGTTATATATGAGGAAAGACAAGGAGGTCAGTTTGACCAGTCTAGAGAGTGCATGAAGCGAGGTTATGTCTGATAAAGCTGGGAAAGCAGGCTCCTGGAGCCAGCCTGTGGAGGATTTTATGTACCAGAAGGAGTTTTAATTTGGTGGCTTGGTTTGGGTGGCTGTGTGGAGGGTAGATTGGAGAGGGGAGAGCCTGGTGCCCAGGTGGCCAATTAGCCGGCTATTGTGATAGGCTGAGGAGAGGGGTCAAGTGCCTAAATCTGAATGGTGGCTATGTGAGGAGAGGGAAGGGCATGGAAACAAGAGATGTTTCAGAGGCAGGATCCAACAGTCCCTGAGTCCATAAAACCAGTGGTTGCTATAAAGGCAGCAGTCTGAAGTGATGACTGAAAAGAGGCTGGAAACCTTACCATGTTTATCAAATACCTGAATGACACAAAGCTGGGAGGGATGGCTGACACATTGGCCGACAGAATTGGGATCCAAAATTAGGACAGAATTAGGAGCCAGAAAGATCTCGACAGGATATAATGATGGGCCTCTTCTAAATAAGATGAGATTTAATAGGGATAAAGATAGGACATATTTGGGCTCAAAAAGTCACCCTTCACAAATTCAGAATGGGGAAGATGGAGCCAGACAACAGTTTAGGTGAAAAGGGCCCCAGAGGGGTTTAGTGGAATGTAACTCACTGCGAGTCAATAGGTTGACATGGCAACTCAAAAAGCTAATAACCCATTTTGGACTGCATTGAGAAAGGAATAATGTTCACAGAGGGAGGCGTGATAGTCCCACTGTACTCTGCCCCAGTTAGAGCACACCCAGAGGAATCTGATCAACTGTGGGTGCCATACTTTCAAAAGTACAGAGGAAGGCAACCACGATGGTGAGGAACCTCAAGATCAGACCCTAAGATTGGTTGAAAGAGCTGGGGTGTTTAATCTGGAAAAGAGATCTTAGGGAGGCTGATTAGTTGTCTTCAACTATCTGAATGGATGTCTTATAGAACACAGAGTATATTTGCTCTGCTCCACCCAAGAGGGAAGAAGAGGTCCAATGACTAGAAGTAGAGACTGGAAGTAGAGAAGTTGTCTCCAGTTCAGTAAAGGGAGAAACTTCCTAATAATTAATATTCTCCCAAAGTGAAATAAACTGCTTCAGGAGGTGGTGGAATTTCCCCTCCCTAGAGGTCTTCAAGCAAAGGTTAGAGGACTACTTGAGAGAAACTAAGTTTCACAAAATGGCGCCCGCACCTCAGAGTCCTTTTGATGTATGAAAGGTCCCTGACAAATTCTTACCCATCTATAAAGGTCCCACTGAGCCCTGCCTTAGCATAATGTTAACTCTGTGAGTGTACTAGTCCACACAGTGTTAGGAGAAGTATTAAATCCATCTCCCACTTTTAACCTTGTCCAGTCCATCTAGCTTTCCATTTATGTAGTCATTTATGCCACCTGTGTCCCTGATGCATATGCCCACATGCCCACCTTCCTCACTCCTCCCCACTACAATCACTGACTCTTCTACCTTCCACCTTACTTCCCCCAAGTCACAGATTGGCACAGGAAAATAAGGACACCAGGACACCTAGGACTAGCCCTCAATAAAATTGCAAAGCTTGTCTTCACTTCCCCCAGTCTCTCTTTTCTGCAGCCTTCTCCTATTACGTGGTATGATGCCTCTACACTCCCTTCCAAGTGCTCACCACCTTGTGTACTCTTCTCTCGCCTTTGACAAAACTTGTTCTCAGAAAGTTATAGATCTGTACCTTTCATTGCAATTTAATTCAACAGGCATTTATATTAAGTGACCACTATGTGCACAGTACTAATATGCTGGGATAGAAAGATGGGAAATGATACAGTCCCTGTCCTCAAGAGGTGTATTATCTACTAAAGGAGATGATAGAAAGTAGGACATGATAGGAAAAATCAGCCAGCGAGTATTTATTAAGCACCTGCTATGTGCCAAGCATTGTACTAAGCTCTAGGGATATAAAGCAAAGTTAAAGACAGCCCCTGCTCTCAAGGAGTTTACAGTCTAGGAAAGAGCCAAAGTTCCATAGGAATTTTTGAGGAGGGGGGATATTAGTTACACCTTAGTATGAATTTGTCACCATATTCTTTCTCCCAGGAATCATCATCATAAGGCTTTCCCTAATGGTGTATGATAATATGATGTTGTGATTAAGGAGTCAAGATGCATGGGTTCTAGACACTAGCTGATTGGGTCATCTGATTCTCATCTATGCAATGGCCATTTGGGATTGATAAACTCCAGCTCATGAATCTAGGTTTCCATGATGCCCCCAATGTGTCCCAGCACTCATTAGGAGGAGCAGAGACCTCATTGACTCTGTAAGATCTCTCCTAGTTCTTGGCTTATATCATACCAGGATTCGGCGAAAAATATTCTCTGATGGAGAGATGCTCCTGAGAGGCTCTTTCAAACATGGTAAAACTTGTGCTTTGGCGCCCTCTGCTGCCCAGAATACAGCATACCACCTGCCCCTTGATGAGGTCTTAATCCCACTGGGATGGACCAGACCTTAAAGATCATTCTCTGCCAGTCCCCTCATTTTCACAGAGGAGGAAATTGGGGCCCAAGATGGGAAAGAAGTGGCCGTTAATCACACAGGCAGTAAGTAGCAGAGCCATTGTGGAGAGCAGAGAGCCAGAGAATGAATAGCAGAGGCCAGACCCACCACTGATGCCATTTCCTCCTTCCCTCTCTGCCTTGATCAAATGCCTGGTCATTTAGTGACCAGGGGTAGCTTGTTTGGGGGTTTTCTCAATGCCCAAGAGGACTCTGCTGTTTCTGAGGCCCCCTTCCTGCTCCTCACTCTTGGGCCCCCATCCCCAGCACTTAGATCCGCCTACCCCCATTCATCTGTGCTACTCAATTGTCATCTCAGGAGCATTTAATATGCTTTTGATTAAGCAATTTGGCCTTATGAATCATCAGGCAATGGAAAGGGCACTGGAGCAGGACTTGGAAGATCTTCCAGCTGTTAAATCAAATTGGGCTGCTCTCTTTCCCTCAATCGTGGTGGCCATTCACAGTCAACATCCCCCAAACCTAAAATGCATTCCATCCACATTTTAAGCTGTTGAAATCCTCTTTTTCTAGGTCTATTTCAGGCACATTAATAAGTACTAGTTGGCTGACTGGCCCTCCAGCCTTCTACATAAGTCTTTTCTTGCCCCACCCACCCTCCAGTGAAAAATAATTCCTCTCTCTCCAATTCGCTCAAACTTTGCCCTTTGCCCTCTCTTATATACTCCACACATTTTGCCTTGTAACAGCCATTTGTGCACTTGTGTTATCTCCCTACTTGATAGTAAGCTCTTTGAGGGCAAGGACTATGTTGTTTTCAACTTTGTTATCTCCATAAAGTGCCTTTTCTGTTGTTGTTTGGTCATTTCAGTCCACTCTCCATGACCCCATTTGGGGCTTTGTTGGGCAAAGATACTAGAGTGGTTTGCCATTTCATTCTCCAGCTCATTTTACAGATGAGGAAACTGAGGCAGACAGAGTTAAATGACTTGCCCTAAGATTTGAACTCGGGTTCTCCTGACTATAAAACCAGCACTCTATCCACTGTACCACCTAGCTGCTCAGGTATTGGCCCCTAGCTGCTGTAGATAGTTAATAAATTCTTATTGTCCTTAAATTGAATTAACTGGAAGACCCAGTTCTAGATCTGCTTCAACCATAAAATTTCCTGCTAGTCATTTCAACTTTCTGGGTCTGTTTTCTCAGATAAAATGAGGAAATTAGACTTGACCATCTCTAAAGATGTTTCTAGTTCTAAAAATATGTTGCACATTCTATGGTTCCTTGATATGATAGAATATCATACTATCAGAACATAGAATGTTCTAAGTTATAAAGTTTTTTATCTCTAATAATCTATTATTCTAATATCTCAGCCACAATACAAAGCTTAAGAATCCCACGGCTCTCCCTTACCTTCTGGATACAATTCACATCCGTTAGCTTGACCCTTTACACTCTCTCTCTAGCCTACTTTTCCAGACTTATTTCACATTGTTCTCCAACGTGCCCCAACCAAACAGGTCTACCTACTCTTCCCTGAACCCAGCATTGCATCTGCCACTTTGGAAGAGACTGTGCTCCATTCCTGGAATGCTCCCCTCCCTCATCTCAGCCTATTAGGGCCCTTAGCTATCTTCAAGGCTCAACTCAGACTCAAGAGAAGTCTTTCCAGATCCTCCCAGGTGTTAGGACTCTCTCTCCTCTCTCCTTATGTTTACTTATCTGTGTGAATGTTATATCCCCAAAATATATTGTAAGCTCCCTGAGGACAGAGGCTATTTTTCATCCTGTCTTTGTATCCCCAGCACCCAGTGCATTGCCTGGCACTAGTTGATACTTAATAAATGCATGCTACCATGTTCATTGAAATTTGAACCCAACTGTGTGAGCCACTCCCTGAGAGAGCTCTACTCTGGAGACTTGAACTAAGACCGACAGAATAACTGTAGCCTTTCCTCATATTCCCGTCGCACTTGACCAAGTGTTTTCACAAGCATCGTCTTAGGAACTCTGGGGCCACATATCTCCCTTGTGCTCATTTTCCATAGAGCACAGGTTATTGACCTTAAGTCCACAGATAGATGGGGGGGTGGGAATGAAAGAAAAAGGTACATCTTTATCTTTACTAACCTTTGGGTTCCTTTGTAATCCACTGTACTTTATTTTATGCATTTAAAACACAATTCTGAAATGGAGTCCATAGGCTTAGGACCAGACTGCTCAAGGGTTTCAGGACCCAAAAATGGTAAAGAATGCCTACCCTTAAGGGAGCGTTTCTTTCTCTGGAATCCATAGCCTTTGGTGGGCTCTTTTCTGGCATATCTCTAAAAAGCATCATCTTTTTTCTACCTGCAGGAGGAAACATTGATGGCAAATTCAGGATTGGCTATCGGGATGGCGTGGTCAGGACAGTGGTGAACTTGGATAGAGAGACCACAGCGGCATACACCCTGATCGTGGAGGCTATTGGTATGCATCCCCCATCCCTCTCAAGTAACTCAGGCAAGACAACTCATTTCAGCTTTTCCTTTCTAAGAGGGTGCAGCCAACATGGGGCATCTTTCCCCAAAGCTAAGTCTTGGAACCTGTCCTATACCCTCCCCAGCCCCAGTGAGAAAGAGCCAGGAGATCAGGTTCTTGCCTAGAATCCTGCCTACCTCCACATTGCCTTCAGATGAATGAATAAATCAATGAATCAATAATGAATGAAGAATTTCCTAAGTGCTTACTATACACAAAGCACTGGGCTAATTGTTGGGCATGCAAATAGAATTGTAACAGACCCTGCCCTCTAGAAGCTTACATTCTAATCAGGGAGGTTACAGCTGTGAGTCAGATGGAAACATCCTATGTTCCTTAGAGTCCATCAGCAAAGCAGATGTTAATGTTTCTTCTTTAATGACATTTCCACTGATAAAAATCACACCTCTTTCTGATGTTGAACCATCTGACGGCATCAAGGACTTTGGTGGAGAGAACTTTCTCTTCTGAGTCTTCGTTACCTGTGGCCATAGCACCTGCAGGAGCAGTGGCAAGCCTGCTCTCCACAGGGCTTGTTTCCCGGGAGGATGGCTGCAGGCACTGGGCTGGGGAGCATGGCTATTGCCAGGGCTTTGGGGTTCAGGATCCTAGGCTGTCTCCATCAGGGTCTGAGGGGAAATGGAGATCAAAGTGATGGCGTGGTTTGACTCACCTGGTGCACATCGTCTCCCTCAGGGTGTCTCGCTGCTTCAGCTAGGCTGGCTTGCCTGCCCTGTGGGTGGCAATAGGTTAGCAGCTAGTGGGGTATGGATTATGTATTTCCATCATCAGATGGGATATGGGATCTAGCTTCTATTGCTATAGATTCAACTGGGAGAATCCAAGAAAACCTTCTGGGCTGGGAAGTCTCTAGGGGCCTATCCTTCTTCCCCCTAATATCCTTTCCCTAAGAGCCAATCTTCCCCCAGTGGAATTTTCCTACTCCCTGAGAGTAATAAGACTGAATTTCCTCCTCAGGCAGCCCCAGGAGAGCCCTGTACTCCCCTGCCAGGGACAGCTCTGTGCCATGTGCTGGCACTGCCAATGCAGCTCAGTGCCAGGCTGACTGGAGCCTTCTCTCTGGACACATTGATGTCCACATGGTGAGATCTACAATGGTTAGAAGACAGTCCTCTAGAGGCCTAGGCAGTCCATAAGGAGGCAGGTGAAATGATTAACTTAGGACAAAACTGCAACCTGGGCTGTAACCCACTGGTCAGGTTACAGACAAGAATTTACCCCAAACATGGGGCCAGCCTCACTTGATGGAGAAAAAAAGCAAGACAACCTATTAGGGACTATTATAGAAAAGTAATAACCCCATCTACATCCAAGCCACAATCTTATCACTTGGAGCATAGGCTAGACGGGAGGGGGATCCTCCCTAGGAAAGCATCTTCATGCCCAAGGTCTCTCCAGCTAGCCTCTGGTCACATCCACAATCCACTGGCTCCTTCCTGACAGAATATTATCCTTCCTTACTATGGATGGAAATTGTTCTTTTGAGTAGAGCTAATTGGCCCTGTGCATCGCTGCAGGGTTGCCAGGACCCTGTTGTTAATAGCAGCAGCAGCGGTGGTAGTAGTAGTAATAGGAGGAGGAGGAGGAGGAGGAGTGGTAGTAGTAGTAGTAGTAATAGCTTTTAATTCTATCCTATTTTGCCATTTACAAGTTACTTCTTTCAAAATAGAAATATAAAGTGGGTAAATGACCCACATGGGAGGGGAGACAGCATTCACAGATGACTCCCCACCCAGCTCCACTCTGAGTTTTCCCTTTGCAGGCTTGGGGTAACAGGCCCCTCTGTCCTCACTGCCACCTGCCTCTCCTGGGCTCATGGACGCCCCAGCTCTCCCAGCTTAGAGTGATTAGGACTAAAGAAAGATGAAATAATATGGAGAGGAGGCAGGCAGCACTTCTTATCAGAGGAGGTCAGAGCGGGTTCGAGGAAGGAGAACCAAGCCCTCGACACATTTGGCCTTTATTCTGATTCAGGTCCTTTCCCCCTGAGCCACCTTACCAAGTCTTGGCTTACTCTGGCCTTATCATAGGGCAGTGGGTTCTTGCCCCAGAGACCATCAACTTTTTTATTAATATTTGGATAATTCTATTTCAATATAACTTTGCTTTGTACTCCTATGTATTTTATTTTCTGAATTTAAAAATATGATTCTGAAAAAGGGTCCATAGAATTCTCCAGACTGCCAAAAGGGTTCAGGTCACAAAAAAATATGAAGAAACCCTGTTTTATGAGATTCAGAGGAGGGCCTTCCCACCTGCCATAGGCCTGTTTTTAAAACACAAAAACAAACCCTTGAGAGAGAGGCTCCTGTGGCTCAGCCTCCTGGAACATGTAGTTGTCAGCCCTCTTCTTTTCCCATTTTTAAAGCCCAAATAGAGACTTTGGGGTCAGGGTGGAGGTAGGAGGGAGAAGAGGAGACATGTCCCAAATTCTTTGGGTCAGAAAGAAAAAAGAGAGACATGAGCAAAAAGAGATCTCTGTGGGATCTCTCTTCTGCACAGGGTCTCTTCCCCCTTGTCTCTTGTGGTAGGGAGTGTCTCCCATGCTCATAGCCCCGAGGATGACTCAGGTCCCAGAGCCTCTCTGCAGAGGTCAGAGCTCAAGGGCAGGTTTGACCTCCCACCTATGGAGTGCCCACCCGAGCATGGCATTATGATGGCTGACTTTGTAAGAGGCAGAATGGCTCAATGGAAAGGTCATTCTGGTTTTGGAGCCAGAGGAGCTGGGTTCAAATCCTGTCTTAGTCACCTTGGGCAAATCACTTGTCCTTTCTAGCTTCAGTATCTTTGTGTAAAATGAGAGCATTGGATGAGATGACCTCCTAGGCCCCTTCCAGTTCTAAAGCGATGATCCACACATCACGCATGCCTTTCTAGAAGCTTGGCTGCCTCTAATATTCTGGTGTAGCCATGGGGGCCCCCTTTGTTCCAGGTGCCCAATATCTAACAGGTGCCAGGAAGTGCGGGAACAGCTGATCTGACCCAGCCCCTGTCCTCTGTCCTTCCCCCAGACAATGGCCCCGTAGGGAAGCGGAGGACAGGCACCGCCACCGTATATGTCACTGTGCTGGACGTGAATGACAACCGGCCCATCTTTCTGCAGAGCAGCTATGAGGCCAGCGTCCCCGAGGACATCCCCGAAGGCAGCAGCATCGTGCAGGCAGGTGGCCGTGACCCTGGGGCAGAGCCATGGGTGGGGAGGGGGGGAAGATGGAGAAGACAGAGGACAGATCCCCTCTTCAGCCTTCATCCTCACACATCAGTCCTGAAGAAGAAAAGTCAATGGGATGGGGTGGGGAGGGGGGTGCGGAAGAGGGAAGGGAGAGGGCATGAACACAAGGAATCTGGGAAACTGGACCCAGAAGGAATTAGAAACGAAACCAAGGGAGCTGACAGTCCTTAGCTCTGGCCAGACCCACCTCCAGAAGGCCTTACATCCCTATTGCCTGCCTCCCCACTCACCCCCACCTTCTCGACTGGGCACCCACACTGATGTAATAATAGGCCAGGCCCCTCCCGGGGGGCACAGTCCCTTCAGTTTGCCCCCCCCCCTCTTTCTCTCCCTTTGGCTCCTCTGTACAGGGAGGGTTCTTCAGATCCAGGCTGGGAGGAACAGCTTCCCAGCTGAGGGAGGAAGGGAGGGTGGTGTAGGGGTGGGCGGTAGGAATGTCAGATTTTCCCGGAAGGGAGGAGACAAGAGGGAGGCACAAGCCAGAACTCAGCCATGGCCCAGAACAGAGATGCTTTCATCAGGCTTTGGCTATAGCTTTCCTCAAGGGAAGTAAACAGGCTAAGGAAGAAAGGGCCCCTTTGCCAAACTGGTAGGAATGAGAGCCGTGAGGATCTGAGGAGGGAAAGGGAAGGGGTGATTTTTTTAATGAGGGGGGTACATGTGAATCCCATTCACCATCCTTTCAAACACACACACACACACCCCACACACACACAAATATCTAGGGATACATCGGCTGTTGGGGCGGGAGGGAGGAGCAGAAAGATGAGCTGGGAATGAATGACCATTTTCAACCATAGCCCAGGGGTTTCCGACTGTGAAGCCAAGCCAGCAAGTGAGGCCAAGACTAGCTGTTTCAGCCTATCCTGGGAGGGTTGCTCAGCCCACTCAGCCTCAGATGAAGATTCTGGGGAAAGGGGCCGTGCCTGTGCCCAAGACCAGGGAGAGGAGCAGAGAAGGTTGGCTCCTCTGGGATCATGAAAATCCCAAGTGGATAAGTTTGTGGGAGAGATGAGAGAAGGGACAGGGAAACATAGGGAATTTCCAGTCCCTTCTTGCCATCTGAAGACAATGGGGAGGTTCTCAGAAAGACAGGCAAGGCTGGCATTCCATTGCTCAGACGTACCAGCCATAGGGGTTTACATCATGCCATGTTAACCCTGACTCCTCTAAAAACATAGAAGTGCCCCCTCTACCCCTGACACCAAAAGGAGACTTTCCCCAGGCTCCTTCTCCCTTGAAAGAGCCCTGGTTCTGGAACCAGAAGATCCAAGTTCAAATCCCAATTCCACACCTGAAGGACCTTGGGCAAACCCCTGCTTGTCTCTGGGCTTCCCTTTCCTCCTCTGAAGATTCTTTCCAGGCTCTAAGTCTATGAATCCACCATCCTTAGGTCCCATAGTTACTCCCAGTGCTTGAAGGGACCTATCTACTTTCTGGTCAGCCTTACTCTATCCCAGAGCCTGGCCCTGAGAGCCCACTGGAGCTTGGATCTCCCTGTTAACCGTGCTTTGAGATTCTTCCTTACCAGCCCCCAGCTCACCTAGTCTCTGTTCCTGCCCACTGCCATGCCTGGTACATCACCAGCCAGCATGGGCATATGTGCTTAGAAGCAGTCACTCCAGAGAGGAGAGCATGATTTTTCAACATTGACTATGAATAGGTATCTGCTTCTGTCATATAAGGCAAGGTGGGCATTAACAAGGACAAGACTAGCCTATTTGTTCAAGAGAAAGAGAGTAGGTCCTTCCAGCAGACAGACATCCATGCACCCATATTCCAACCTCAGACAACAAGACTTTATTCACCCAGTACTGTTCATAAGGTGGGGGGGGGCGGGGATCCCCTTCAAAGTATATAACTAACAGGGACCAGTAACACAAGTTCTTATTTCACAAGAGGAGAAACTGAAAGACAAAAAGTGGAATGATTTGCCCAAGATTCTCTAGTGACTTAGTGGTCAGGCCAAGGTGAGTCCTTGAAACCAAGGACATAGAGAGAAGGAGGAAGAAGTCACGGCCTTCAGAAGAGGGTGGTCTTCTCTGGAGGATCATCCCAAGGAGGGCCAGTGAATCAGTCCCACAGAGTTCAGTTCCACTAGATGCCTCAAATCCAGCTCCAGATCTCACTCTGGCTTGATGGGGGTGGTTGTCCTCATCTCTTTCTTCCCCATCTTCTTACAGAGTCACCCATCCCCTCTTGCTTCTGGGAGGGCTAGGAGATGCAGCTGGAGGCAAGTTATACTCCTCCAAGTGTGGGTTAAAAATCTTAAGCATCACACCTTCCCGGGCACTGACACACAGAGATTGGTAGTACCAGGATAAGGGTGTGGCTGTATCCTTCACCCAGATAGGCACAGTCCAGATAAAGGAGAAGCTAGAGAGTGAAATGTAGCTGGTGCTGGCTGCCCCAAGTCCCTTTGAAATGCTTAAGTCTTGTCTCCTGGCCCACAGAGCTTTGGTGGAGGGTCACACCCTCTTCATTTGTCATCACACAATAAATATTGGTACCACTTAGGGGTAGGAGTAAGGGGAGGGAGCAAGCAGAACAAGATGACAACTAAGATCTGTTCTCAATACTTAGTGGCCATGAATTTGAATATTGCTTCAGATAGGTGAGTTCACTGGGGCAGGTGATAAGAATGATCTGGGCTTCCTGAGAGCTCTGCATGAGCCAGCGCCCATGGACACAAGTGAGAGTATCTGAGAAAGCCTTGATATACTCAACAGCAGCACTCCTAGATAATGGGATTGGTTAACTAATTGTCCATGAGGAGGATGTAATTGGAAACCTACCTCCCCTCTACTTGGTTGCAGCCTCCCTCTAGTTTCTATACGCTCCTGTATTTTATATTTCTTATTTTGGGGGCTGGACCTGTAATTTTATAGTAGGGCTTAATTATTTGACTTTTATTTTATAATAGGTGATTAATAAGTGTGTGCTGAATGAGAGGGAAAAAATATCATCTGAGAGGGAACTCCTAGTATGGAAACTCTCTCCACTGAGTTATCTGAGACACTGAAAAGTTAAATGACTTTCTCATGGTCACACAGAGTCACCATTACAACCCAGGTCTTCTGGACTCTGAGACTGACCCTCTATCAACTATATCGCACTCTTTCTCATATGGCCCTGGGCACTAACAGGCAAAACTGGCACATAATACAGTCTTCAGACACTTGTCCCATAAAGCTAATAAACACAAGTGATTATGCACTGTGCATTGTACATGCTTCTTTTTGACCACAGAAGAAGGGGCTGGCTGAGGAAGGGGCTCTTAGGAGAAGCCTGAGTTCTGCAGAGTACCTAGGGCATTGCCTATTATCATTACGGGCCAGTAACATGCTTCCCCTCTCTCCCAAACTCATTACACTTCAGCAAGCTGAGCAGAAAGTAAAGGGCCGGGCAGAGGCGATAATGGGGGTGCCTCTTTTCCCTTAAGCAATGAGAGTGGCTGGTGACATTTCCTAATCAGAGCTCAGGTGTCACTTGCAGCTGCAAACAGCCCCTCGTTCTCCAGCCCATCACTTTCTGACACCATGCCAATGACAGGCTCCGAAAGGGGCCTTTTAACACATCTGAAGACGCCCCTACCTGATTGATCCTGACGCCTTCTTATTGAAGGAGTGCCTCCAGACACATCTGCTGAGATCATGATTAGATATAAATATATGACAGCCTCCAGCTTTCTCCCCCTCCAACGGGCACCCAGGCACTGCACAGAAAGGATACATGCAGAGAACACAAGGCCCAAGCTCTCTGGAGCCCAGCCATCCGGCAGCCAGCTAGAGAATGGACCGACACCCCTGGTGGATGGAAGGCTCCCCCAAATGTCAGTCAAGGCTGGGGGCTGTCCAGCTATGGAAGAAACTCACCCAACCCTAGAAGGGATCAGGCAGGACAATTAGATTTAGGTGACCTTATTGATGGTGCTCAGAACAGTGTGGTGCAATGGATGGAGAGCCAGCCTTAGAATCAGGCATACATTGACTCTGTAATCCTGGGCAAGTTATATCCCTTCTGTGTCTCCCAGGCAACTCTCTTAAGTCCATAAGTGGCAGAGCTAGTGCTTTGCTGCATTGCTAAAGGGAAGTGCCTTATACCAGTGAAATCAGAGGTCCAGCTTCTTTTTTTAATGGCCAATGTAGGAGTTGGGGTGAATGTGCCTTGGGCTCCCACAAAGTGGCCAAGAGATAAGAGCATCTCGACATCCATTCCAGCCTCCAAATTCTAGGGTCCTGAGTTCAGGGAACATTTGTGTGGAAAGATCCTCCGTTTCCCCAAAGGAGTACCCTGATCCAACCCCCCATCTCCAAGACTACATCCAGTCCACATAAATCATTTTAGAAGGATGTCAATAAACAGGAATATGCCTAAAGGAGGGTGCCAGGATGGTGAGGAATCAGAACCTTTTTCATACAAGGGTTGATTGAAGGAACTGAGAAGTGTTGAGCCTGGACAGGAAGAAGCCCAAGGAGAGAAGTCTCATTTTCGTATATTGGAAGAGGAAGCAGATTTGTTCCTTGTGACTCTGAGGAGCAGAACTAGGAGCTGTGAGTGGGAGGCACAGGGAAACGGGTCTCAGCTCAGTAGAAAGGAGGATGTTCAGCCCATGTTGACACAGAGCTGACCAACAGTGAAACGGGCTGACTCATGAAGAAACAAGTTCCCCATCACTGGAAGGAACCAAATGGGAGGCCAAATAATCTGTCAGAGAAGAGACTCCTCCACTGGACTGGAGATGGGCTAAGTTACCTCTGACTCTTGAAGCTCCCAACACCCAGCGAAGGGATGGGTTATACCTGGGGAAGCATGGCCTTTGAACCTGCTCTGTCAGTCTTAGGGATTCACCTTTCAGGGTCTCAGGCAAGCATTTTTCTGTCACTCTCAGGGACCCTGGAGCAAGATTGTTCTATTGGGAGAAACAATATGTACATGGGGTTGGGGGGGCGGGGAGTGAATCAGAGAGCTGACCTCATTACCAAAAAGACCTGGGTTCAGATTCTGCCTCTCGAACACGCTGTTGTTGTTCAATCATGTCCAACTTTTCTTGACCCCATTTGGGGTTTTCTTGGCTAAGATACTGGTGTGGTTGGCCATTTCCTTCTCCAGCTCATTTTACTGATGAGGAAACTGAGGAAAACAGAGTTAAATGACTCACCCAGTATCACATACTTAGTAATTGTCTAAGGCTGGATTTGAACTCAGGTCTTCCTGAGGTGGCCCAGCATGCCACCTACCTGCCCTGTACTGACTCTGAAGAACAACTTAACTTCTTGGTGCAAGGACAACAAAAGCTATAAGCTTCAGTGAAGGTGATGACCCGCATTGGTGAAGGGATTTCCAAATCTGGGAGTTCTCTATCCCAGTGAACTCACAGGTGTAGTCCCTATACCCTTTAAGTCCAAGATAAACACAAGGTAAATACAGAGTGTCAGGGAGGTGACAGGAAGGGCACTAGCAATGTGAGCGATCAGGAGGAGCTTAATGTGGGAGATGGCAGGAGCATCCCAGATAGGAGGGAGAGCCTGTGCAAAGGCCTGGAGGTGGGAAATACAGTTTGGGCGACACCAAGCACACCGGTTTGGCTGGAACAAAGAGGGCACAAAGGGAATTCATGGGCAAAAGTAGCCTAGAAATGGAGGCCAGGATCCAATTGTGAAGGGCTTTAAATGACAGGCAGTAGAGCTGTTATTTGATCCTGTAGGCAATAGGGGAAGGGAAAACACATTTATTATGTGCCTACTGTATACCAGTTGGGCACTGTGCTCAGCACTTTCCAAATATTATCTCATTTGATCTTCGAATGGGGAGCCAGTGGAGCTTTTTGGAGAGGGAGAACGGCCCGGTCAGTCCTGTGCTTTAGGAAAATCAATTTGTCGCCTGTGGAGAGGATGAGCAGAAAAGGAAGAAGAGTCTCGGGTCTCATTTTCTTTCATGAAGGGAAAGGCATTTGAGTGTTGTAGACAGAGGGAAAAGAAGAAGACAGAGCATTCCTTTTATTCAGCCAAAAGACCAGAGCCCAGCCATCCCCCAGCATCCCTGTGGGAAGCGAGGGTGTGGCAACAGCAGAGGGTCTCCCCGGTCCATCAAGGGGACCACTCCATCGCCCCTTATCCACCCACCCTGGAGTTGCCAGGAACCAGAACGTGACAACAGACTCTTTATTGATGGTCCAGAGGACCCGCTTTGCCCTTCATCTGAGCATCTCTACATGTTAAGGAGGCTCCAGCTGGAGGTATCCCCTCCCAGGCCCACCAGCCCCTCCACCAGAACCCAACCCTTTATAGCTTCTCCTTCATCCTTCAATCAAGCCATCCCCGCCAGCTGCAGCCTGCCAGCTCCCCTCTCCTTCCCCCCAGTTACAGAGAGGGATTCCTACTGATTAGCACTCCAGCTGCACAACAAGATAGAGCTCAATATTACCAGCATAATTACCTCCCCTCTGGGAAGCTCATCCTCTTCCCTTCCCCATGTTGTCCGTTATATCCATGGACTTGCCTGTTGCTGGGCCAGGAAGGAGATGGCAGAAGAAAGGGGCCAGTTGGAAACTTGTACTTTAAACCAGACTCTTCCTTTACACAGGAAGTCCTGGCTCCTAATATATATATATAGCATGGTCCTCTGCAGCTTGTGCCCATTGGTCAGGAAAGTTCTATGCCCCAAGAGCCAAAGGGCACCACTTTCTGCAACCTGGGAGCTCCATCTCTCCTGCAATGGTGGAAGTGAGCTGATGGGCATAACGGGTGTGAGGAGGGCATCCTGGGATCGCTGAGCCTAGAGCATGGGGAAGGAGGTTTCCTTTACCCTTCTAGGAGATAGTCCATTTGTGCCAGCCGCCACTCATCCTTATCCCCTGGCCAGACCAGTCTTGAGAATTAAATTGGAGTCCTTTATGGAAAAGAGCTTGCCCCAGGAATCCTTAGCTTTGGGACTCAGACAGTTTTGACCTTGGTTAGAAAGAAACCTCTGAGCTGAACAATGACTTTGGACTGTTTCAGAACTTTCTCCTACATCTAGGAAGGAGGTAGCCTGGAAGCATAGGTAGAATGTTGTGTCTTCAATGCCCAGAAGATGATTTTTCAAAGGGAAGTCTGGAAGCCTGGAATCTGCTTTTCAGAAAATGTTGCCCCTTCACCAAAGGGATTTCCAAGGGAAATCCTTGCTTGGGTTGGTGGGTACCTCCTGCTAACCTGGTTACAATTCTCCAGTTTATTCCTGAATAGACCTTCCAGTGGGAAGCAAATGACCATGTCCAAGATCTATGTCTGGAGTGGGACAATAGAGTTTAAGGACCTTCAGCTTTTCTTGTATTTTTTCTAAGGATAGAAGGGTGCAGTTGGGGCTAGGTGAAGTCACAGTGGAGATGGGCTGCCCAGTAGACCAGCTTTTGGGGAGGTTGCCCCACCCACACTTGACACCCATCAGCCTGGGGGAACCTGGATCTGGGACAGGGACAAGCGGACCTCCAGCCCCTCACTCTACCACATCACATCTTGGTTGATTCCATTAGGCCCCAATCCCGATCAGGTAGAGGCTGGTGGATGGCCGGCCCAGGGTGCTGAGATCCGGGCCGGCCGCGGCGGAAGCTGTGAATAGACTGGCGCAGGGAGCCAAGACGCTTCCAGAAACGGAGCTGGGGCTCACTGGACGTCTCTGGGTGGTAGGGCATGCATTCATGAGGGCTGTGGCGGGTGGGGTCCATGGCTGCCGGCTTGCAGAGGGTGACAAAAAGCAGGAAAGTCGCAAGCAGAAGGAAGATGCAGGCCAGAGCAATGATGATGGACAGGGGCTGCGGAATCTCCCCTGGGGGCAAAGGGCTGGATGCAGTAAGGTTGGTAGCGGTGGTGTTGGTCAAGAAAACCGGGCTGAGGGTTGGGGAGTTCTTGTGGTCAGGCTCCTCAGCGCTCATCTCTCCTGTAATCGACACATAATAGAAGGGCTCAGAAACCAAGCTTGACCCAACAATCCTACGGGATAGGTACTCTAGGCATCATCTCTATTGAATTTACAAATGAGAAAATTAGATTATGGAGGTTAAGTGACTCACCAAGGGTCACACAGCCCTAAAGTTTCAGGTCCAACATTATCCACCCTTCTGCCCCCTCTCTCTAAAGCTCCAAGAAAGAGAGCTGGACCTGGGGTGTACAGGACAGAATCCTTTACAGAATCTGCGCTTTTTAAACAGTTCTTGTGGCCCAGAAAAAAAAAATCCTGCGCTAGAAGTCCTGGAATCTGGTCCTTGGCCCAGCTAGCAACATTGTGCTATCTGAAACGTCATTATACCTCTAGAAATCTCAGCTTTCTCCTCTACAAAATAAAAAGAATCATCTCTCCTTCCTTCTTCCTTCCCTCCTTCCCTTTCTTCTACCCTCCTTCTCTTCCTCCCTCCCTGCCCTCCTTCCTCTCTTCTTCCTTCTCTCCCTTCCTTGCTCCCTCCATTTCTCCCTCCTTCCCTCTCTCTATACCACTGTTCCTCCCTCTTATCCTTCCTTTCTTCCTTCTTTCTGTCCTTCCTCCCTCCTCTTTCTCTTCTCTCTCTTCCTTCTTTCTGTCCTTCCTTTCTCCATCCCTTCCTTCTTCCTTCATTTCTTCCTTTCCTCTTCCCTCCTGCTTTTCCTCCCTCTCTCCCTTCCCTCCCTTCTCTCTTTCCTCCTTTCTTTCCTCTCTTCCTTCCTTTCTTCCTTATATAACAAGGTTTGGGGGATACATTTGAGGTTCTCATTTCTTCATTTCGGCCCATACTTTCATTGGTATGAGGACCTCCTGGTGAGGAAACTCCTTCCAATGCCAACCCTGGGGGAGTCAGAAGTCAGGTGACTTTTTGAGGATCTCTTAACCAGTCTTGGCAGAGATAGGTCTTCCTGACACAAAGGTTGGCTCTCTACCCTCTGTACCACGATAAAGACAAAACAAAATCATGGACAAAATCTACAGATAACAGAAGGTCAGGGTGGTAGCTTCCAGCCATCCCCAGAAGGGACAGTAAGATTGAATACTATAATCTGTAAAGAGGAACGAGAAATAACAGACACCTCTTGGCTGTCCTTGTTCATGGAGGGAAGCAGGAGCATCCCAAAATTAATTTCATCTTGGTTTTGGATGATGTCATATTTTAAGGACAACAGATTCACCTCCTCAGTGGTATTTATCTTGAGAAAATATTAAATCAGCAAGTATTAAGTGGTCTTCATTTTCACCTGCTTCTTCAGGGGACAGCCCAGGGTAGTGCCAGACTTGGATCAGTTTGGGCTGGATTTTTTTTGGGGGGAGGGGTTGTTTTTTGTAATCGCTGTGGTCCATAGAGTATATAAACCGTGGAGAAATGATCATCGTCGTGCTAATTCATCCTAATAATTAAAATAGCAGCCCAGCTCCCCTATCCATCTCCTCTCTCCCTGCCACTGCCCCCATCCAGCTGCAGCACTCACCAATCATATCAGAAGCAAGCTCTGGGTCACTGCTTCTCCCTTCTCAGTCCTGCCTATGGCTTGTCCACAGGCAGGCTGGCAGCAAGCATCCTGACCCTCTTCCTTCTGATCATTTCCAGGCAGTGGCCCAGCTCTCTCAACTCAGGCCCTGTGGAAATTCTGATGTCTGTCTAGTAATTCAGGGGCCTCCACCTCTCAGGCAGCAAGCCCAGAGACCAGTCTAGTCTCAATTCAAATCCTTGCTTTTTGCTCATTTCTAGGAGGGTAAAGGGGTCCAGGTGGTCTCTGTAGTTGGCCCTGGAACCTGAGAAAAAGTAGGTTTTCCTTCATTTACCTCCTATAGAGAGGACAGAGAAGACAGGGGTGGGTGGGGGTTGGTGGGGGTCTTTTCCCAAGCATAGTGTCTGCAAGCTTCCCTAATTTGGACTGACTCAGAAGAAATCCTGTCTGAATTAGGGAGAAGTCTAAAATGTTTGGAGTAATATTATCATATTACCTTTAAGAAAACACATGGTGATGCTGCCCTCCAACCTGCCTTCCCCAAGATTGTGTCTCCAAATAAGATTCTTGGTGGAGACCCCAATCCACTTCAATTAATTACTCCTATTTCTAATTAGTAGAGGCAGTGTACAATAAAAAGTAAATTGAAGTCACTGGATCTGGGTTTGAATGCTGTCTCTACTCCTTCTTATCTATGTGACCCCTAGATGAGTCACTCCTCTTGTCCTCATCTTCCTTGCCTGGAAAATGAGGGGATTGGAATAGATGACCTTTAAGGTTCTCTCTGGTTATCTATGATCCACATACTGGGTTTAATAAAGTAAGAATTACTTGTAATTAGTGAAAGGTATGAATAATTACTCACGTTTACATATCTGAAGGTTTATAAGGTATTTTCCTCACAATGACCCTGTGAGCTCAATAGTACAAGAATTTTTGCTCCCACTTTACAGATGCAGAAACTGAGGCTCAGAGAAGTCAAATGACTTTCTTAGCTCACACAGCAAGAGAGAGAGAGCTAATTCAGATCCACTGACTCCAAGTCCTTTGACCTGTCCCATCCCCTACACCACATTGCTGAAAAATACAAAGCCACTTCTCCTAGAGATGCTATACTGGCTGAGCTGCAGGCCCCCCTCCATTTATTCCCTTCTAATGTCCCTCAAATGACAATGACCACAGATGTCTACTACCAGTGTCCTGGAGACAGAACATTGAGAGAGAGGGAAGCTGCTATGGGGGGGGGACAGGTCTGGGGGCTGAGGAAGTCACTTGGTAGGTATCACCATCAGAGGCTACATCCTCACTCTGGCCATCCCTATGAAGACCCATTAGACAGACTGATTGTCTAGACTAACTTCCTTCCTTGGTGACTTCCCCAAGTGAATCTGCTGGAAACTCCTTTCTTCCGGAGATGCTATTTAACCAAATACACTCTGAGGAGATGAAGCAAAGACTGGAAGTTTGTGTTAGAAAAAGGGCCACCTGACTCGGGATGCCCCAGATCTGGGGGCACCACCCTGCTTCTCTGACTTTCACGGGAAGCCTCTTCTTCCCCTCTGCCTCATTGCCTTCCCCCCATCAGGGAAGCCTAGAAATCAAGCCATCCAGGAATCAATCAATCCAATCATCCATTCTTGTCCCCCAAACCTCTTGTAGCTCTTTCTGGGGAGAAGGGGGTACAGGGAACTGACCTCTTCTCAGTGCACTCAGCCAAAAGACTTCTTGAGACGATGCAGCCCCGTACTGGTCACTCTAAAAGCAAAGAGGCTCCTCAGTGGTCCCTGGAGATGGGTGGCCAGTCTCTGCTCCCTGGGGACTTCTTGGGTCTCTGGAGTTCTAGCTGCTCCCGTCCTGCTCTGGCTTGAGCTTTTAATTTGCTTTTGTCCCTCTAAGGACAATCCTAAGGAGTGAGTTAAAGTGGGCCTCCCCCTAGCCCCCACCCCCCTCTTCTTTCCCAGGGCTGTTGGTCCTGACTTTGGGGGAAGGGAAGAAGGAGAGGGGATGGGCAAGGGGTAGAGATGGCAACTGAGATGTGGGAAGAAGTTCCCCAGCCCAGCCTGGGAGCAATCAGGGCCCCCAGCCTAGGGGATTGTCATGATTTCCCTCATTCTCTTGGGAGGAGGCAGTGGCAGTAGCAGAGTTGGGGCTGAGAGCGGGAATATGGAGGGGAGAAGGACAGAGTGGAGTAAGAATTAGCTCTTTTCTCAGCCCTTCAAGCCCTCCCAATGCTCTCACCTTCCCCTGGTGAAAGTTTGAATGGTACGGTCTGACTATTCAGTGCCTGCCAGCCTCCAGGTTACTGAGGGAGTGGGAACCATGGGAAGGCAGAGGGAGGGAGGGAGAGAGGGGGAGACTGGAAGTGGGCCCCATTCCCCGGGTTACCGGCTGCTTCTTTGGCCTCCCAGCATCCCACAGCCTGTCTCTTCTCTCTTCCCTGCCCCCCCCAACTCTTCTTTGGGCATAAACCTTTCCCTGTATTTCTTTCCTTCCCACCCCCTCGCCAGCCTCCCGGTGGAAAGAGTTATGCAGAATGGGCAGTCCAAGGCAACCGACAGGCGGAGGAGATGGTGTTTGATGGCGATTGAAGTTGATGTCCTTACGATTTGGGTGGCCTGTCCCTGAGACCCTCCAGGCAGCAGCCATCCCTCCCCTCCCCCATGCCCTCTCCCCCACTCACTCCTCGAAGCACACACTCAGACACTCTCACACCCCATCCCTCCTCCCTGACTCTTCAGCCTCCTTTCCCACAGAAGCCAGAGGGTAGCAGCTGCCCCTAGCAACAGCTGGCTGGCTCACGAATGAGGATGACAGAGATTCATCAGTTTTAGCTGAGGACGGAGCCTACCCAACCAGGAAGGGAAAGCATAATAACAGCTAACATTTATCTGCTGCTTTCAAGTTGGCAAAGCATTTTACATAAATTATTTGATCTTCACAACCACCTTGTGAAGCAGGCACCATTATTATCCCTGTTTTACAGATGCAAAAGCTAAGGCTGAGAGAGGTTGATTGTCTTGCGCACACTCACCTAGCTAATGCCTGAGGAAGGATTTGAACTCAGATCTTCCTATTTCAAGTCGTACCCTCTTTCCGTCGTGCCCCACGGCTGACTTGTTTTACTCAAATATTAAATAATGTGAAACATGGCTCCTAGAAACTCCAGAACCCGGGGAAAGCCTTTACTCTGCCTGCTGTAGTACTTAGAGCTCTGATTCTCACTCCTTCCACCTCCTCCTTCTTCCCATCCCAGAGTCCACAAGCCCTACCTCTGATGCAGCTTCATTATGAATGGGAAGTTTCTGCGGATGCAGTTGCCCAAGGATGTAAGCAGCCTCAGGTGTGGGGTGAGGGGAAGACACTGGATGGGGAGAACAGGTGTCTGTAATTCAGGCTTGCCCCCCCCCCACCCTGGAAATCCGTAGTTCTGACCTCCATCATTCTACATACATCTCCCACATCACCCCCAGCCTTTTTAGTCCCCACTCTCTGCTGTGATCAGGCTGTGTGTTATAACTGATTTAGAGGATCTGAATCTGAGTTCTGCTGCTTACTGCTTCTGTGATTTTGGGGATTCAATTCAATAAATATTAAGTGCCTACTATGTGCTAGGACCCCCAAGTCTACAAAGACAAAAAAAACTTAAATTTTAAATACTTTAAAAAACACTTAACTGCAAGAGCTTAAATTCAACTGGGGAAGGGGGGCAGGTAAGTACAATATATACACCAATGCATCTAATGTAAGAGAAGGAGAAGGGGAGAGACAGACAGAGCTAATAATGGAATCAGGAAAAGCTGTGTGTGGGAGAAGGCATCTACTCTTTAGTTTAGAATTTTAAGAGATGATAACTGTACTTCTGTGGACCTTGGTTTCCCCATTTGTAAAATAAGTTGGATTCATTAACCTCCTAGGTCCCTTCAAGCTCTGATGCTTTGACTTAAGGTGCAGGGATTGGCACCCCCAAGTTGGCTGTGCTGGGTGAGGCAGTGGTAGGCTGAATGAGGTTGCCCCTAAGCATGAGGAGGTCTTCACTTTTCCCTGGGTCAAGTTTTAGATGGGAGAAATAACAGATGCCCTGGAAACTCTGGCTAGTTATCAAGCACTGTGGGAATTTTCCCAGCCTATAGTCTTCAGACTCAGCAAGCTGCATTACCAGAAAGGCAAGCAGGATTTGCACCCATTCTCAAGCCAGGAATGAGGAAGACAAAGTCTGGTATTAAACGGGAAGTCTCCGGTAAAGCCCTGCAGTGTATGGCAGAGGCACCAGGTGGAACCACTGGACTACATTTCCTCCCAGGGCAGAGGAATTGTCCCATTCCTTCTGTTGATTTGCTCAAGGCCTTCAGCTGATGGAACTTCCCACTTCCTCCTTCTCATCCCCCAACCCTTCCTGTTGAGTATTCAAGACTTCCTGGGGAGGCTGAGAGGGGAGAGGAGGGGAGGGGAAGGGAGTACAGTTGGTCAGGGAGCTAGAACACCTCCAGCTCTTGTAGAAACTAGGAGGGCCCCTTGGGGGAACAGTGAACAAAGGAAACCTATGTACCCCAAGAGCCTATCTGAAAAGAGCAGAGTAGACCCCAACCCTGCCCCAGACTCTTCCTCCAGCATTCCCTGGGTCTCTAACATTTTCCCTTACTATCCTAGGGCAGCCACCATGTCAGATCATGGACCCTGCTGTCAGATTACTTCCAGGATGGGTTATTTCTTTTGGTGTGGGCACCCTCTCCACCAATGACAATCAATAGCCTGCTACACCTCACTTAATTTTGTGAATTATTGTGATGGAGGAAGAAAAGTCATCATTCCCCTTTAACCAGACTTTGAAGTAATGAACCTCAGATTTTAGCTAGATCAGTTCTTAAAACACAGACATGGTCTCCCATTAAACCCATACTTCTAGATTTAAACCCTAAAGGCATCATTTGGCTCAATTGCCTCATTGGACAGATAGGGAAACAGAGGCCCAGAGGTGAGGGCAGACCTGAAATTCAAACTCAGGTCTTCTGAATCCAATCCAGCCCAGTTTTTTTATACTGACTCCTACTTTAACAATGGGTTCTAAGCTCAGTTGTATCTTCATATTAGTTACTGTCACAGAAAATAGATATGTGCTTTTGGGATGAAAGAGGATTTGAAACCAAACCCTGGCTCCTACCCTTCCCTGAAGTATCCTGTTAGAAGGTAGAGTTCATCAAATCAATCCAAGTACTTAATCTTACAGAGCAGGAAACTGAGTCCCTGAGAAGGAAAGTGACTTGTTCACAGTAACAGAGAAAGGTTCATTCAACATAATAGAGATGGAGAGCCACCTTTGAAACCAGGAAGATCTGATACATCTGGCTGCGTGAGCCCAGTCAAATCACTTAAAGTCTCTAGGCCACTCCCTAAGACTAAAAATTGCAGAGAAGGTACTGACCTACTTTGGGGGGGGGGGGGCAGGGGAGAGGGGGGGAATTTGCTTACCTGAGAGTTCTCCATGTCAATGAAATCACAGGTCTACTCCCTATCTCTGTGTGACAAGCACTAGATATACAAAGATAGTAAGTAAACAGACCTACTCCCAGGGAATGCATATTCTAATGGTAGACAAAATCAAATCCACTGAGATTTGAAAGGGAGGCTACTTCCTAATCACTCCATATTTAATTTCTATGGGTATATCTTCCATGTTATTTAGTTTTCTTGGCAAAGATACTGGAGTGGTTTGCCATTTCCTTCTCCCGTAAACAGGGTTAAGTGACTTGCCCAGGGTCACACAACTAGTGTCTGAAGTCTGATTTGAACTTGCATCCTCCTGACAGCTGGGCCAAGTTCTCCACTGCACCACCTAGCTGCCCTATTTAGTCTCCGTATCTCTTCTCTATTGTTGTTGTCCATCCTTCATTCTCTTTTGGTTTGGAGTTGGTGGTGGTGGTGGCAAGGAAGGGGATCCCCTTCTCTACAAGGATCGTTCCCCTCAAGTATGGCTGATGGTCTAAGGGTCATAGCAAGTCCCAGAACCCTTGGGCTCAGAGTCCTGGGCTGTCTTCATCAGGATCTGAGGGGAAGTGGGCAGTAAGGGGTGGTTTGACTCCCCTGTCCCACACTGCCTTCTGTGTTTCTGTCAGATTGCCTTGCTGCAAGAATACAATCTCCTTTTTCCTGCCTTGTCACCCTTCCTAAAGGATCCCCTTCTCTTCTGCAAGGCAACCCATGCTATTGGCAGGGTATAGGACCAGCTCACTGGGCCAGGGAAGAAGAGACACATCTGCTGTGTGTCCTGGGCTTCTGTCCCCTCCTCTAGACCATGATAGAACTTGGGTTCCACCAGTCCAAGCCCCAGCTGTTGGCAGCCTCTCTTCTCTTCTCTATCTCACCATCATTCCAGCTTGACCACAGCTCCACCCCTGGTGTACCATCTTATGTCCCAGTCTCTTTCTTAGAGCACCATTTTTGTCAGCTATCCTTCAAATGTCCAGCACTGTGCTTTAGGACAATTTTCCACGTTGGTGCAAAGCCCCTGTTACCTACCTTTGTTATAACTCTGAGGCAGAGGACCTGGGTTCTCATTTACTAGCTGTGTGACTTTTTGCCATTCTGAGCCTCAGTTTCCTCGTCTGTAAAATGGGAGAAATAACGCGTATAGTCCCTACTTCACAAGGTTGTTGTAAGGAACAAAAGAGATAATATCTTTAAGTGTCTTGTATACCAAAAAACAGGATATAAATGTAAGATATTGTTATCAGGACTGGACACCACATTTTGAGAAAGACATCAACAAACTGGAATGTGTCCACAGGAGGGCAACTGAGATGGCAAGGGGCTTGGAGGCCATATCAGCTGGAAGAAATGAGTATGTTTAGCCTAGAGAAGAGACAGGACAAGATGGCTATCATCAAGGACATTTTTGGAGGCAGGATGGAGCTTGCTTTTCTTAGTGCCAGAGGGCAGAACCAGGGACAGAGGAAAAAGGTGCAGAGAGAGAGGCAGATTTAGGTGTGATGTCAGGAAAATCCTCCTAATGGTTAGATCTGGCTAAAAGTCAAAAAGGCTGCCTTGAGAAAGAGTAGGTTCCCCATCTCTGGAGGTCTTAAATGGAGATTAGATGACCATTTATCGGGAATGTTGTTGAGAAAGGATTTCTGCGCAGCTATGGGCTGGAACAGATGCCCACAGAGGATAATTCTGTGACTTTTCTAGCATCAAGAGCCATTGTTTGCAATGAGGCTGCTGGTAACCAGGAGAGCCCTGGGAGGTTCCGAGGGGACAGGAGCAATCTATGGGGAATGAGTCCAAAATCTGCTGGATGAAGCAAAGCTAGCAATGACCTCGGGTGGGATTGGAATTATCCCACACTCAATAACCAGATGCCTTGAAGAATGTGTGGTTCATCAATCTCCATATTGATTAACGCACTTAGCTAATGCCCATTATTTGTTAAGACCAGGCTGATTTTTTAAGACCAGGTAAATTTGAGCAATTAGTAGTAATTAGTAGTAAGATTTTAGCTCTTTCTCTTCTAAGGAAGAAGCATGAGAGTTAAAAGAACACTAGACAGGGAATCAAAAGACCTGGATTCCAAATCTGCCTGGCACTTACTATCGAAGAGCGAGCCACTCTGCCCCTGTGAGTCCCAGATATCTCTTCCCTATACCTATACTTATCTCCCAGGGTTGTTGTGAGGCTCAAATGAGATAATACATAAAATACAAACTTTGAAACAGAGATAATTGCCCTAGAGAGGAATCCATTTAGGAGGTCCATGAACTTGGATGAAGAAAAAAATACATCTTTATTTTCACCAACCCCTGCTTTCCTTTGCAATTCTATGTGTTTTATTTGACACATTTAAAAAATATTATTCTGAGAAGGGATCCACAGGTTTCACCAGACTGCCAAAGGGGCTCTTGACACAAAAGTGGTTAAGAAAGCCTGCTTTCAAGTGTTACATAAATGTTATTAGTCACAATAATAATCCTATCTGTGACTTTTGGCATTTCTCTGGGCCTCAGTTTCCTCTCCTGTAAGTGAGAGGGTTGGATTGATGATGCCTTAATTCCTTCCAGTTCCCTTTCTTGTATTACTTTGTAAGAGTGACATATGACAACAACCCTGGGTGGGAGGGGGTGGGGAGCAAATGTGATTTCATCTGCAGGGAGAATTCCCAGTATGGAAACTCCTTCTACCCAGTCCATAACTCAGTACATAAGTCCTAGGGAGTTAGTTATTCAAGGCACATAACGGTTAAGTGAATAGCCCAGGGTCACACAACTGCTAGGTACCAGAGGTGAGCATCAAAACCAGCTTCTTTTGACTCCAAACCCAGCAATCCACCCATAATGCCAAGGCTGCCACTGTGAGATAAACAGGCAGGGATTAATGATGCTCCTTTTGTACCTCAGGAAAGTGAGTCAATAATTTAATTTTGTTAAGGTACTAAAAGGGATAAGGACCTTGATATGAGGCCCTAAAACATTTGGAGAGACCCTTAGTGCTCTTTTAAGCTAAAACTCTTTCCATCACCTTTCTTCTCCCACCCTGATTCTACCTGCTTCCATATACATGCCCCACATTGGTAGTAAGGATGGAGAAGCAGCTAGCCTAGAGACAGCCCAGAGCCCCCACTGTGCATGTGGGAGTTCTGGATCCTGGTCGATCCCCTATGTGGTGTGAGCTAAACTGGATGCATTTATCCCCAGACTCCCTCTTTGGCCAAGTTCTGAATAGGGGAATGGACCAATGGAGGTGGTGGGAGGGGGAGGGGAAGGAATGCCATAAGAGTAATTTCTTCTAGAATGGTCTAAATGTAAAGAATTAATATCATCTCTCCTCCAGCTGATGGCCACAGATGCAGACGAGGGCGATAATGGGCGCGTGTGGTACCGCATCCTCCATGGTAAGTGTTATAAACCTTTATTCCTAAAAGGTAGGGATCATCATCCCCTGGTTTAGAATATTAGTCACCCTCCCAAAAGGTCCCTGCCTTGCCCTGACACCTGGTAGCAGGGATAGATACATAGACATAGACATAGACAGACAGATAGATAGATATAGAGAGAGGGAGAGGGAGAGACAGAGGGAGAAAGAGAGGGAGAGGGTGAGGGAGAAGGAGAGGGAAAAGGAGAGGGAGAGGGAAAGGGGGAGGGGGGAGAGGGGGGGAGGGAGGGAGAGAGAGAGAGGGAGGAACAGAGAGAGAGAGAGAGAGAGAGAGAGAGAGAGAGAGAGAGAGAGAGAGAGACTGAGACTGAGAGAGAAATCCTATAACTGAGGATCTTTCTTTGATTTCTCTGCCTGGTCAGAGGCTTGAATCTCCTGTAGATAATATCCTTGGGCTCTCCTCTTTGTGGCAAGGTAGACCCTGGTTAGCCGCTACGGTGGAGTTTGGGGAGGAGTTAGAGCATAGGTTCCTAAAGTGGGTGATATCACCCCCTGGAGGTGCTGTAACAACGGGGGAGGGGCAGTAGTAGCCTTAGGTGCAATGAGGGGGTGGGGCATTGAATAAAAATAAGGGGGTGGTAGAAGCATAAGGAAAGAAGAGATTTTTGAGAGACTGCTGATTCATGTTGCATCTGTTGTGTAACAGGGTTAAAGTCGCAGTGATTACATTATTTTCCAAATAAACACACAAAATGCAAGTTCTAACTAATCAGTGGTCAAGTTCACTGACAGGTCTAAAGTGTTGGCAGGAGAGCATGCCATGCATTATTGGGAAGTCCAGCATGCATCGGCAGGAATATGTGTGTGTAATGACTTGTTCACAGTATATTACGATATGGTTCCATGGTGCAATATTGCATCACCTAAATTTTAAAGCAGGAAAAAGAAACCCACAAATTTACAGTTATTAAATTTAAGATGTATCATTTTTTAAAAATATATATATTACATTTTTTGAAATGACAGAAATTTCAAAAAAAACCATTAAAGGGTTAAAGAGAGTAGATTTCCAGGGGGGTGGTGAGCACTTTTTTTTAAAGGGGGTGGTAAAGCAAATAAGTTTGGGAACCTCTGAGTTAGAGCCTTGCCAAGCCCCAGTCAAAGCAGGGATTTTGCTCCTTCCCCAAGTCCTTACAGCCCAAATACAATTTCTCAAGAGTCCATGTTGACCATGACTCAAATGAGCCTCATATCCCTCCATCTTCCAGGGCAGTGGAATGTTTTACTGACATCCATCCCTTCTAGAGAGCTTCCTTTCAGCTGGACCACTAGCTGGAGGAAGCTCCTTCTCTAAAAAGAGCACACTTCACTTTCTTGCTTACTATAGTTGACAGAATTTCCCAGAATTGAGTGTAGTCTGTGCCCTGGCCCCTGGCCCAATCAAGTGTAATCATACCCCAAGGGAATCTTTTCTCTGTGAGCATTAGGCTTCCTACTCCTTTCCCTCCCCCAGCATACAACCAGGTCAGACTAGGGCCCTCCATGTTACAAACACCAGCCCTGGTGAGCTTAGACTAGCAAGTGTTCCCTCTGGCTCGTCTCTCTTTGTCTAGTCTTAGGGTTCCTCTTACCTAGCGTTCCTCTCCTACAGTCCCTAGCACAGGCTCAGCAGAACTGCTGGCCTGAATGATGAAGGTTGCCATATTGGAAGGATAGTTCATAGTGAGCCTGGCACTGTCCCCTTTAGAGGGCAGCCATCTCTGACTAACTGGAGCCTCAGCGGCACAGGTTTGGGACTCTCCAGCTGCCTCAGGGGCCCAGTAGTTCATAGTGAACCTGGCACTGTCCCCTTTAGAGGGCAGCCATCTCTGACTAACTGGAGCCTCAGCGGCACAGGTTTGGGACTCTCCAGCTGCCCCAGGGGCCCAGTAGTTCATAGTGAACCTGGCACTGTCCCCTTTAGAGGGCAGCCATCTCTGACTAACTGGAGCCTCAGCGGCACAGGCTTGGGACTCTCCAGCTGCCCCGGGGGCTCAGTGTATTCAGGATGATCCCAAATCTGCCCTCTCATCCTGTCTTCCAGTCATTCGGATGGTCATGTCCGACAGAGCTGCCAATTCTCCAAACACAGGCTATCCACTTACCCTTACACCGTGCCTCCCTACAAGCCTGGGAGGCTGAGCTCTTTGATGTTCCTCAGACAAGACCTCCATCTCCCAACTCCATGCCTGGAATGTTCTCCCTCCTCATCTCAGCTTCCTGTCTTCCTACCTTCTATAAGAAGTTTCCTGATCCCCCTTAATGCCTATGCTTCCCTCTGTTAATTACCTCCTATTTATCCTACAAGAACCTTTTCTTGTACCTCAGTGTTTATGGTGTCGTCCCCATTAGACTGGGAGCGCCTTGAGGGCAGGGACCATTTGTGCCTTTCTTTGTATCTCTAGCCCTTAGTGCAGTGCCTGACACATGGTAGGCCCTTAATAGCTTGTTGCTGACTTGTCATTCTCGTTTTATAGATGGGGAAAGTGAGGCTCAGAGCGGGTAAAAGGTTTGCCTGAAGCCTCACAGCCCACAGTGTCAGAGCTGGCTCTCCTAATCGGAGGTCCAGGGCCTGTTCACTATGCTGTACAACTCAGCTGCTAGAACTTCCCCAGAACCTTTGACCCCAAACAGAATCAAAACAGCATGTGCCAGAGGCATCCTAACTGTTAATTCATTGACTCATTCATTCCCCTTCTGGCCTTCCCACCCCACCCCCACCATCTCAGCCCTTTCTCAAAAGTATCAAAAGAAACTGTGGCTATGAAATCAGGAAGGCCTAGGTTTGAATCCCACCTTAAATACTTACTGACTGTGTGACCCTGGGTAAGTCACTCAACTTCCCTGAGCCCCAGTGTCCTCATATGTAAAATGAGGCTAAGAAGAAGCGCCTGCCTCACAACATGATCGCAAAGATCAAGTAAGAGAGTGCAAAACACAAAATTAAATTAAAATAAAGGTCTTTAGACTTGAAGGTGTCATGTAAATGCCAGCCACCATTATGGTTGCCTCTCTGTGCGTCTGTCCAGGTAACCAGGGAAACAACTTCCGGATCCACGTCAGCAGCGGGCTTCTGATGCGAGGTCCTCGGCCCTTGGACAGAGAACGGAACTCATCCCACGTGCTGGTGGTGGAGGCCTATAATTATGACCTAGGACCCATGAGGAGCTCGGTCAGGGTAAGACCACCCTCCTCGTGATGGCATAGTGGGGACAGCCTTGAACTTGGAGGTGGGAAGTTCTTGGTGACTATGGGACCCTGGACAAGTGGCTGAAGAGCCTCAATCTCTTCTCCAATATAATAGGATAATAATACCATTAGAGCCTTAACGTGCCATTTAAATACCATTCATCCATTGCTATTTATTCTTCTCTACTCTCAAAAATAAAGTATAATACCTATTATAGTTATCATTTAGAGATGGACTTCTCTATAAACTTTTTAAGGCTTTCATTATGCTGTATATACACTATCGCACTGGAATCTCCCAACAACCCTGGGAAGTAAATGCTACAAATATTATCATCCCCGTTTTGCAGATGAAGAAATCGAGGTAGAGAGAGGTTAAGTGACTCTCCCAGGATCGTATTGCTAATAAGTCAGAGGCAAGATTCGAACCTACACCTTCCTAATCGCAGAATTCCTCATTCTCTATCCACCACGCTATATTGTCTCTCTAAAGGATCAGGGAGGCCTCATACATCTGTGACATTAACACCAGGGCCATGCCAATGGAGTAGTGAGCATGGACTCGGCCACTAGAGGTTAAAGTGAGGGGCCAGTGATTGTAGGTGTCGTCGCTGCTAGGTGGCACCATAATGCACAGGGCCTGGAGTCAGGAAGACCTGAGTTCAAATCTGGCCTCAGACACTCCCTGGGTAAGTCACTTAACCTCTGTTTGCCTCAGTTTCCTTATCTGTAAAATGGAGATAAAAGTAGCACCTACCTCCCAGGGTTATTGTGAGGATCCAATGAAAAAATACTTGTAAAGCACTTAACACAGTGACCGGCACATAGTAAACACCATGTGAATGGTAGCTATTGTTATTAATTATTATTAGAGTTTCTGTGTAGAAGCTGGGGCTCTACTTACCGCCAGGGATTGAGCCTTATCTTCATCCTTGGATAAATCTCTTTGTTCTGTCTTTGCCTCAGTTTCCCCAACGGTGCAAGGAATGCACAGAGCTATTCACAGGGGAACGGAGGTGGGAGAATGATAAAAATATTCATCAAGGAAAGCCAATAGATGTGGGAGATACCCTCAATGTTCACAGGCTGTATCGTATATCCATGCCTAAGCTCTTCCAGGCTCCTCTTCCCATCAGTCTGAAAGAGATACAAAATTGACACCCTTTCCCCTGGATCAGCCCCAAATCATGATCCTGTGAAGCTGAATGGGAGAGAGACTTCAGGACAGTCCCCTGAGCATGAGACTTAACTGAAGGTCTGCACTGTAATGCAGCCCTCCACTGGCCTGGCCCAGGCTGGGCACAAGACTGGTTGTTTGTTCAGAGGAATAAGCTAACAGGAGGCCACACACCCTTCCTTTGGGTCAGGCGTTGTTAGGTGGAGAATGCCTTTCCAAGGAAAGTGAGTAGGGGGTGTGAGCCTTCTGTAAGACTTGGGATGCACTCATTAGGATTTCTGTAAATCCTTTCTCTTTTGTTGCTTAATTCTATGGAATGAGTAGCCTAGGGCAGTTGTACAACTCTTGGAGATGAAAAGAAGGAAGGAAGGAAGGAAGGAAGGAAGGAAGGAAGGAAGGAAGGAAGGAAGGAAGGAAGGAAGGAAGGAAGGAAGGAAGGGAGGGAGGGAGGAGGAGGATGAAAGAAAAAGAGAGAAGGATGAAAGAGAGAGAGATGAAAGATGAAAGAAAGAAAAAGAAAGTGGAGGGTAAAATAAAAAGAAACAGGATGAAAGAAAGAAAAGGAAGAAAGAGGAAGATGAAAGAAAGGAAGAGGATGATAGAGAAAGAAAGAAAAAGGAAGGAAAGAAGGAAGAAAGAAAGAGGAAGATGAAAAAAAGAAGGAAGGGAAGGAAGGGAGGAAAGAAGGAAGGAGGGAAGGAAGGAAGGAAGGAAGGAAAGAAGGAAGGAAGGAAAGAAGGAAAGGAAGGAAGGAAGGGAGGGAGGGAGGGAGGAGGAGGATGAAAGAAAAAGAGACAAGGATGAAAGAGAGAGAGATGAAAGATGAAAGAAAGAAAAAGAAAGTGGAGGGTAAAATAAAAAGAAAGAGGATGAAAGAAAGAAAAGGAAGAAAGAGGAAGATGAAAGAAAGGAAGAGGACAATAGAGAGAAAGAAAAAGGAAGGAAAGAAGGAAGAAAGAGGAAGATGAAAAAAGAAGGAAGGGAAGGAAGGGAGGAAAGAAGGAAGGAAGGAAGGAAAGAAAGGAAGAAGGAAGGAAGGAAGGATGGGAGGGAGGGAGGGAGGAGGAGGATGAAAGAAAAAGAGAGAAGGATGAAAGAGAGAAAGATGAAAGATGAAAGAAAGAAAAAGAAAGTGGAGGGTAAAATAAAAAGAAAGAGGATGAAAGAAAGAAAAGGAAGAAAGAGGAAGATGAAAGAAAAGAAGAGGATGAAAGAGAAAGGAAGAAAAAGGAAGGAAAAAAGGAAGAAAGAGGAGGATGAAAAAAAGAAGAGAAAAAAGGAAAGAAAACTGGCAACAAATAGGTCAATCTATTCTCATGTGAATGGGTGGTTTCTGGGGGCAGGGAGATGGGTGAGATTATCTCCCAAGGTCTCCTCCAAGCTTCCACGGCTCTCCAGCCAAACTCCCAAGGTTACATTCTTAGGGGAAAGGGAAAAGTCAGAAGGGTCAGGAAAGATAGTTCTCCAGTCAGAAAAAAAGGCTTCCAGACCCACCCAAGCCCTGCCACATTAGAGCCCCTTCCCCTGAGCTAGGCGGGAAGTGAGTCAAGCCAGAGAGGCAGTGAGTGGGAAGGTGGGAAAAGATGAGGAGGGGACTCGAGAGGGACTTTTGGCCTATGCTGAGCCAGGCAGAATTGGCCCTTCTTATCAACTTCATCACTGCACTCCCCAAGCCTGCCCAGTGCCCACGTCAACAGCAAGGGATGGAAATAGTGAGCAGAAACTATGCTCAGAGACTGGGTAGAAACTCAGGGGTGTGTCTGGGGCAGACGGCTTCCCATGGCCTTTTGCCTACACACCAGCTGATGCCCTAAGAGAACTAATTGTCACACCCCAGCCCTGAGTAGCAGCTTCTCCCTGGAAAGAGATAGGCCTGGCCTGACTGTGGGTTTTAGAAGAGAAAGCCTGCTGGTGACTTCATCCTTCCCCCACCCAGCCAGGTGTTGCAGGAGATGTAGCACCCTAAGCCTTCTCAGAGCCATAGGGAAGTGTCCTTGGGGGAGGGGGGGGCGGGGCGGGGCTGGTCTCACCTTGGAAGTGGTTTGGAACAGGATCCAGGAGACTGGTAGTCACATTCTCTCTCTCACTCTCTCTTTCTCTCTCTCTCTCTCTCTCTGTCTCTCTCTCTCTGTCTCTATCTCTCTGTCTATCTCTCTCTCTGTCTCTCTCTCTCTGTCTCTCTCTCTGTCTATCTCTCTCTCTGTCTCTCTCTCTCTGTCTCTATCTTTCTCTCTCTGCCTATCTCTCTCTCTGTCTCTCTCTATCTCTCTCTCTGTCTCTCTCTCTCTCTTTCTCTGTCTATCTCTCTGTCTCTCTCTGTCTCTCTCTCTGTCTGTCTCTCTCTGTGTCTCTCTCTTTTTCTCTGTCTCTCTCTCTGTCCTCTCTCTCATCCCTACATCATAATATATATCCATGCATCATCATGATATACAAGGAATACCTCAAAATGCATCCATCCTAGAGTCATAAGTTTAAAGCTGCTAGGAATATTAGTTATTCTATGCCAATGTCTTTATTTTACTGATAAGGAAACTGAGATCAAAAGAGTGAAAATGAGTTGCTATGGTCACACAGGTGGCAAAGCCAGGTTCTGAACCTAGATCTCTCAACTCCAAATCCAGGCCTCTATGTCCTATGCTTCTTCCCCAAAAGAGTGACACAGACAGCAGAAATCTCAGACCCCTGACTGAGGATCTGGGAGTATGTGGTGCTTCATGGTGCTCTGTGACCACCTACCTACTCCATATCAGCATCAGACCAGCTCTGGTCCTTCATCTCTGAAGATGCTGTGTCCAATCCACTGTTAGTGATGGACTTAGGGTTATTTTTTTAAGTTAATTTTTTTTTAATTAACAAGCATTTATCTTCTTTCCCTCCCATTGAGAATGAAAAAAAAAGAGAAAATTCTTGTAGCAAATACACATAGTCAAGCAAAGCGATTTTTAAAATTACATTTCTTGGAGTTATTTTGCCCAGCAATAGGGACGGGTTTGCACCAAACCATCCTCATTTTCTCAAGCAGTGCCCCTTGTGACCAATAACATGTTTCTGAAGCAGACAGCCAGGGTTAGAGATGCAGCCCAGGACCTGGGAACCAGCTATCTTCAATGGACTCTTAAGTAGCTCACACAAAGATGGTGCCCACAACTGTAAGCCTATTAACACACGTATAACACATGTATAGTACATGCCCATACCAAGTCACTCAACTTTTTTAAGCCTCAGTTTCCACATCTGTAAAGTGAGGGATCTGGACTAGCTGACCTCTGAGGTCTCTTTCTAGCTCTGGACCTCCCTAACAAACCTATGCACACATATGTATGATGGTCAGACTTGCCTGTTTTGAGCTCCCTGGACAAAAAGAAAATTGAGTTAACATTCGGTCCACTGGGTTCCTGTTGCAACTACCTGTTGAATAAGAGACCTACGTGTTTCCTATGTGCATGTGACACCCCATCTGTTAGAAACCACATGCCCTCTGGCACAATGTCTCTACACGTCTTCTTTTACACCCCAGATAAAACCAGAGGACTATGAGACCCAACCAGACCTATCTCCCTGCAGCCTTGCCCTTCTTTTGTGAACATTGGAGCCCCTGATTTTCTAGGTCTTTTTTGTTTTTTCCCATGACCCTCAGCTGGCAAGGCCATTTGGAGAGCAGACACAGGAGGGGCCGCCGTTGTGATGTATGATGCATGTTTACTTTCCGCTAGCCCTAAGAGTTCCCGAAATTCCTCCATGTAGGACCCCACCCCCCTTCCCCATCAAAGCCTCCCCAGCCAAGTTGTTTATAGCTACGAAATCAGGTTTCAACCTGGAAAGCAGCTGCATCCTGGCCTGGTTGTTCTGATTTGCATATGGGGTCTAGGTTCTTGTGGTAAAAAAAAAAAAAGTTCTGATGACACAGCATTCATTGCTTAGGGCAGAGGGGCCCGGAATCGGGGGAAACTGAGAAAGAGAGCTTCAGAAACAATACTCAGCTTGTCTCTGCCCCCATGCCAGGCATCTGGTACTGGCAGCCTGCCTTCTCTCAGGTCCCTCCATGCTCTAAATTGGATAATTTTATGGTATTTGTAGATTATTCACAGCAGTCCACCACCTCCTCCTCCTCAGCGTTACCCCCCACCATTCATATCTCAGGCCAAGTCAGGAGATATGCTGGACCCAATGGCTGGTACATATATGTGTGTGTGTATGTGTGTATGCATGTGAGAGAGAGATAGACACAGACACAGACACAGAGAGAGACAAAGACAGATTGAGTATTCCAAATAAAATACAAATGATTTCAAAAGATCACAGGATCATAGAGTTTAAGGTTGGAAAAGCTCTTACCAGTCAGTTGAGAGCTGACCTTTCCCAAAATTTCTACCCTTCAGCATTGGCCTTGTGTAAGTTGGGGCTGACACCAGCCAAGTAGGCAAATATCTATTGGGCAAGAGATCTCTGAAGACCCCCCTCCATTCCTCAAAGGCAAGAATGTGTCCTGGCTAAGTCATTTGGGATACCAGATGACAGCTCCACTGGAGGCATTCAGTTCATCTGTTCATCCAGACCAGTCACTGACTCAGAGAATTAGAGAAGGGCTTGGGCCCCAAGCCTGGCTCTGCCCTGCCTGACCTGGGCCACATTAGCTTCTCCATGCATGAGCCTGCTGCCAAAATCATCCTCACCTGCTCCCACATCCTTGTGGCAAATATAGGATTGTGGGACTGTACAGAGGGTGCTGAACAAGGACCTTTCTCTCCCAGGGTGTGAATCTGCTCTGTGCTAGCTCTATGGGGGACAGGAATTTTTAAAAACGACCAATGATACTGAGGATTATGGTGCTGGTTAGCTTTTCCAAATGTTTTCCTATGAAATCAGCTCATATCATCTATACATGATAGATACAGATCTCTTTGAGAGAAGCAGGGTGAGATACGGCTAGAAAATCAGTGTTGAGAAGTTAAGAAGTCCTAGGTTCGAACCCCACCTCTGACTCATACTGGCTGGGCGACCCTGGCCAAATCATTGAATTTCTCGGGGCTCTAGGCCACTCTCTAAGACTGTAAGCTGTGGGGCAGTCGTTGATCTGCATTTGTAGATGGAATCCCCTCTCTGGGAGTTCCCTATACCAATTAAGTTTAGTCCAAAAAAAAATATTTAAAAGAAGCTTGTGAATGAGATTGGTCTCAGATCTAGGATCTTAATCCATTTTTCTTCATTTTACATATGAATTTCCTCTCTCCTCCAACTGCTAGTACCTTCTCCTCACAATTATCTCTATGTATGTGTGTATATGTATATGTCTGTATATATAGTAGGGATGTGTGTGCCTTAATGTAAGTTCCTTGTGGACAGGGACTGTTTCAGTTTTGTCTTGTCTTCTCAGCTTCTGAAATAGTGCCCAGCATTCAGCTGATGCTTAATAAATGCTTTTGATTCATGGATTGATCTATGAGCTGATTGAGTCCCAGAGAAGTTGTTACTTTCCTAAAGCCACATGACTAAGACCCAGACTCCAGTCAGCAACTATTCCCTCACAGTCCTCCCTTCTGGTCCCCTGTTCTACTCCAGGTCATTGTATACGTTGAAGACGTCAATGATGAGGTCCCAGTATTCACCCAGCAGCAATACAGTCGCCTGGGGCTACGGGAGACCGCAGGCATTGGGACATCTGTTGTTGTTGTCCGGGCTACGGACCGGGACACAGGTGAGTCCTCCCTGTCTCCCCTCCACCAAGGAGAAATCCGGTCCATGTGTACTCGTTCTTTGGGAGGGACGCATCATGAAATTTAATAGAGATTAATGTAAAGTTCTACCTCTGGTTCAAAAAACAAACTTCCAAAGGACAGGATAGGAAGCATCTTATCTACCTAGGCTGCAATTCACATGTTAGTGAACTGAAATCTCAATTTGAGCCAACAATGTGACCTGAAAGCCCCAAAAGCTAGTTAGGCAATAAAATACTAATACCAATACTACTAATAATAAATGATGATGATGATGATGATGATGATGATGATAGCTAGTATTTATATAGCACTTTAAAGCTGACATAGTATTTTACAAATATCTTCTCATCTGGTCCTCATAACAACTGTGGGAGGTAGGTGCTTTATCCATACTACTTACAGAAGGGAAAACTGAAGCAACCAAAGGTTAAGTGACTTGCCCAGGGTCACCCCAGCTAAGAAGTGTCTGAGTCTCCATTTGAATTCTGGTACCTCAACCCTTAATACTAAAGGTTAAGAGCTTGGCTCATGGAGGGAAGGGGCACTTCCTCATGAGGTAAAATACTACAGGCATTATTTTCCACCATCTGCAAGATGAGAAAACTGAAGTTAAGTGATATGCCCATAGTCACAGAACTAGGGACCATTCAGGGTAGGATGTGAACCCAGTTCCTGGCCCCAAGTCCAGCCCTCTTGTTCACTGCACCATGAAGGTGTCATTGTCTTCTCCAAATTAGCATTCACCTACCTGTGAAGCAGTCATACTTCAGGTCCCCTGGTTTATGTGGAAATTTACAGTTGACATTAATTTTAGCAATTAACAAGATGACATTGCTAAAAACTTCCATTTAAGGAAATATGCAAAGATTTGTAACACTATTCCTGAAAAATCACCCTTTCTGCTCCTGCTCAAATGCTTTCTTGTTTGAAACTCCATTTAGTTCTGTGAATCTTAGTTTTTGAAGTGGTTAAAGGTATGATTGGTAAAGGAGCTTAGATCATAGGTTGTCTTAGAACAACACCATGGTCTAGTGTCTCTGACTCTTCCCCACATTTCTTACCAAAATCCAGACCAGTGAGGGCAGGAAGCAGTGCATGCTCGGACACTTCTTCTCCATGGGCCCCAGATTGGATTAGGGGGTGGGGCAGAAGGAAGATTTCACTCATGACCAACCTGAGTCCAGAGTAGTTTGTTTGGGAAGGGGAAGGATTGTTTTGTAAATGAGATACACAAACTTCTGCCCTACTTCCAGGGGATGGAGGGCTGGTGATCTACCGCATCCTGTCAGGCTCAGAGGGGAAGTTTGAGATTGATGAGAGCACAGGTCTCATTATCACCATTGACTATCTGGACTATGAGACCAAGACAAGCTACCTGATGAATGTGTCAGCCACCGACCAGGCGCCCCCGTTCAACCAGGGCTTCTGTAACGTCTACATCACTCTCCTCAATGAGCTGGATGAGGCCGTGCAGTTCTCCAATGTTTCCTATGAGGCTGCCATCATGGAGAACCTGCCCTGGGGCTCTGAGGTGGTGAGGGTACAAGCATTCTCCATTGACAACATCAACCCGATAGTCTACAGATTTGACCCTTACACCAGCCCCCAAGCCCGGGCCCTCTTCAAAATTGATTCAGTCACGGTAAGTTAGAGGGCATGGCAAGGATGGGCGTGGGGGCGTGGTCAGCAAACTAACTGCCTACTTGCTCCCTTTGGTCACTCCCCATCTGGATCCTCCCTCTCCCCAACAGGGTGTGATCACTGTCAAGGGACTGGTGGACAGGGAGAAAGGAGACTTTTATACCCTAACAGTCGTGGCAGATGATGGGGGTCCCAAAATTGATTCTACTGTGGTAAGTCAATGCCCACCAAGAGTGATACAGAGAGCTAGCCTGTTTGACAGCTTGTAGCCCAGAGAGCTTTGACAGACCCTTGGAGGAAGACAAAGTCTAAACAGGAGAGATGAGGTAAAAAGGAATGGGTATCAGTTTAGGTTGGGAGAACAGGGCAAGAAGTAGATTCCAGAACTGGTCCTAGGATCTTAGTGGCCTAGAATAGCCTTGAATCTATGATTGTCCCATTCTTCCCAGAATCATGCTGCTGGGTCTAAGCTATAGCATGAAACAGACTCTTCTCAGGGCCCACCTGGACCAGATTTCCCAAACTCATACTCTGGGCATTAGAACCCAGCAGGGGGAGTTAGGATGATATAAGACAGTCAGGGCATCCTCCCCCATACATCATCATGAAGTCAGACACCCAAGTTCTTCTACTGGACCCTCCTTCCATTGGCCATCTAAGTACCAACTAGAAGGACCAACTGAATCAATAACCATTGTGTTTTTCTCTACTTCTTTCCGGCTGTCCCCTCTGCAGAAGGTGAGTAGAAGGATGCTCTGGTTTATTTTCCCTTTTTGTCTTCTGGTCTGTGGGCACTGTCTGCTCTAGCCCCTGCATGAGACTTAGCCATGAGCTTTCAGCTAGCTCTGCTTCCTTCCAGTGGACAGTTCTAAGCAGAGAGCTCAGCAGCTCTTCACCCCTTCCCTGCGTGGATATTCTCTGTTCTGGTCTTCTACCCTTAACCCAACTCTGCCAAACAGCTCAATAAGTGTTGATCACAGTCTTTCTAGGTGCCCAGGACAGTGTTAAGTCCCAGTGGGGTGAGGGCAGTACATTTAAACTAGGCTGACACACAAAATGGAAAGCCACCCATGAGAACAGTTCTTGGCCAAGTGCTAGATTTGTTGATAGATTCGTGCATCGAAGAGATCTCAGGGAAAGAGGAGATCACTTAAGGATATAATAGCCAGAGGAGACTTCTTCAGAACTACAAGACTTGAGAAGCAGGTTGCTACAAGGGGAAAGTTCTGGCTTTGCAGCCAAAAGGCCTGAGTTCGAGTTGCAGATTGGCCACTGGGATTCTCCGCATAGATTCCCTCTTCACCCTTGGGATCTCTCTGGGTCTCAGTTTTCCCATCTACAAAATGAGGAGGTTGCACTAGATGGTCCCCAAGGGCCTTCCAGTTCAAAACCTATGATCTTATCACTTCAATTGGCTTTGAAGGAAGGGAATAATTCAGAATGAATTGTTGACATTCCAAAAGGGAAGGAGAAGGGAAAACATAGTCCTAGAAAAAGATGCAGTGGCTGACCAGGTAGACATTAGTGCTTGGGTTTGGGAGGAGGAAAAGGAGGAGGAAGAGGAGGAGAAGGAGAAGAATAGCTATCGTTTATACATGATGCTTAAAGGTTTGCAATCTATAATTATTCCTTCATTTGATCCTTACAATAATCTTGGGAGTTCAGTGCTATTATCATCCCCATTTTAAAGATGAGATGATATTCGTAAAGTGCCTGGCAAAGTTACTGGCGTACAGTAGGCACTATCTCAATGTAAGCTCTTGTTATTATTTTACATTTGGGGAAACTGAGGCTGACAGGAGTTCGGTGACTTGCTCAGGATCACACAGCTAGTGCGAGGTGGGATTCAAACTCTGATCTTACTGACTCTACACTTATTTACTAACCACCTACCTGCCTAGAAGAATCAAAGAGTCCCAATTGTAGACAGTTTTCTATTATCCAGGTGTGGCTCATCCACTGTGTGGGTCCCATCCCAGGCAGGATTCCCCTAGCCTCCTGGCTTGGGCTTTGGCACCTTGCTCTCGCCATCCCCCTCCCCCTTTGTGGTCAGTCGGTGCGTGCTCAGGATGAATAAGCTCATTTTAATATTGGCCTAAGAGAGTCACTGGAAAGGAAAATTTGCTGTGGGAGAAATAGCGTATCATGCATTTCAAAAGCCAGACATAACTATCTTTAGGCTATTTGCATCACTGCCTCCATCAAGAAAATTGAGAATCATCTGCGTCTGGTTGCCCGGTAGAGGTTCCAATGCAATTCATGAAGGGACAGGTTGGCTTTGAGCAGCTGTCATGCCATTTGGTCTGTGACACTGTAAAGAAACTGGTCCCCTGACCCACCCTTTCCTGAGTGTTTTGTCCTTACTGGTGGGACCATAGAGTTAGAGCTGGAAAGGACCTTCAAGGTCATCTAGTCCTCATTTCCTACTTGATACTGGACCATATCCCCTGAGCTGCTGCTGCAGGCTGGCTCACTTCTGTTCCCACAAGTGCTTGTGTGACTCCCCCCAGAATCACCTAACCTCGGAAGAGATCCCTCCTTACTTCATCTCAGTATGCCTGAGACAAAGATCAGCCACACATCCTCAATATGCCCAAAACTGAAACCATCCATCTGCCTCCACCTGCCCCTTCTCCTAACTCCCTTCTTTCTGGCAATGACATTACCATCCCCCCAGTTCCCTCAGCTCCTTATCTTGGACTCTTCCCCCTCCACTACACCCTGATCCAATTAGGTGCCAAGTTTCATTGATGCCATCTTGGCAACATCTTCCTGCTTCTCTATACTCATATGGTCACCACCATCATGGTTCAGATCCTTCTCAATTCTCACCAGAATTATTGCAGTAGCTTCCATGACGGTCTCTATGGTCTCTGCTTTCTCTCTTCTCCATTCCATCCTCCACACAGCTGCCAATATCACCTTCCTAAGGTACAGTTTCCATTCTAATGTCACTCTAATACTCAAAAGCCTTCAGCAACCCCCTACTGTCCTGAGGATAAACTTCAGAAGCTTCATATTTAAGGACCTCCAAGATCTCTAGTCCCAACTTACCCTTCCCTGTTAGGTCCCCATAAGTACACCATATTCCATGCAAACTGGACCATGGCTACTCCCCAAATTAAAGTGTGATCTCCTGCTTCCCTGCATTTACTCCCTCCTCATCTCTCTGCTTTTTGGAATACTTCAAGGATCAGCTCAGGCACCAATAATGTTCTCCATTTAGCTCTTGCTGATTTCCATCCCCACCCAAGTGTTCTTTTCTCCCCCACATTCTCCTAGAGGTGATAGGGAACCACTGGAGTTTCCATTGGAAGATCCAGTGAAAGAGATCTGCTCTTTAGGAAAATCCCTTTGGCAGCTGAGTTGCCAGAAGCTTGTGTCAAGGAGACCAGCCAGTGGGCTTTACTGCAATAATATGGTGGTGAGGGAAGGGTCTGCACCAGGATGGTGCCAGTGTTAGAGGAGAGAAAGTGGTGTATACAGGGAGTAACAGGAGAGTTTGGAGGGCAGGGTCGGTTTTAAACATGTTGAGTTTAAGATGCCTATAGGACATAGAGTTTGCAATCTCGGAAAAACAGTTGGAGATATGAGACTAGAGGTTAGGAGAGATTAGGACTGCATATGTAGATCTGAGAATCATCAGCCTAGAGATGATCATTGAATCCATGGGATCTGATGGGAGTACCTACTAATATAGCCTAGAAGAAGGGAAGAGGGTCCAGGACAGAGCCCTGTGGGATGCCAACAATTAGTGGACATGGCCTGATTGAAGATCCAGCAAAGAAGACCCAGAAGGAATGATCAGATAGGAACGGGAAGAACCAGGAGAAAGCCTAAGAAGACCATCAAGGGGAAGATGGAGGTCAATGTGCCAAAGGCTTCAGAGAAGTCAAGAAGGATAAGGATTGAGAAAAGGGCATTCGATTGGGCCATCAAGAGAGTGTTAGGGACTTTGGAAAGAGAAGTTTCAATTGAATGATGAGGTTGGAAGCCAGACCGCAGAAAGATAAGAAGAGGGTGAGAGGAAAGGAAGTAGCAACACCCATCATAGACAGCCTTCTCAAGGAGTTTAGCTACTGATGGAAGGAGAGATATGAGACAGTAGCTACTGGGCATGGATGGATCAGATGAGGGTCTTTGAGGATGGGGAGACAAGGGCAAGTTTGTAGGCAGCCAGGTGATTGGGAAAGTTTTAAGATAAGTGAGAGAATGGATGACAGGGGGAGCAATCTGCTGGAGAAGATGGGATAGAATGGGATCACTTATGCATTTAAAGGGGGTTGCCTTGATAAGGAGAAGGGCCACCCTGATTTCTATCCTCCAGATTCCTTTAGCAGAACCTCAGGCAGGGGTGCTGCCTTAAATATACCAACTCTTTTCTCCCTCCACCCCCAAACTCTCTCTAACATGTGGGGGAGTGTGGGCAGGGGCCTTTTAAAGGTGACACAGTTTCCTCTGCTAAGTCTCAGATCAGGAACCTGAAACCACAACTCAGCTCTACCTTTCTCCCCTCCCCAGAAGCCTCTTCTTCCCCCACCCTGTCCCTGAGATGTAGGGCCAGGGCAGACAGACTCAAATGCAAGGGTTCTCTAATGACAGTCATGGGGTTTGTCAGCCCTGAGCATCTTCCCACCTCAAGATGCTGAAAAGGGGAAACAGGGTGTCCCTGCCCCCATGACATTACCACAGAAAGGTCAACCACATTCCTGGGCTCCTCTTTCTCTGATTCTCCACTCTTCTAACCCCTGCATTGGTCAGCTTCCCCACTCAAGGGCCCAGCTCTCCTCATGACTAGCAATCTGCCTGCTCCTTCTTAAAGTCTCGGCACCCTCACCATGGCCAAGGTCAAAGGACCCCAGTCTTGGCACTGCTCTCTGCAGCTTTGGCTACAAGACAATCATGAAAAAATGAGCACAGATAAAACAGACCCTGGAATAACTGTAACCTGCCTTTTGGTGCACCCTCAGAGGCATGGCCACAGAAGCCTTGGGGACCCACAACCCCTCCTGCTAATTGGTCAAACTGCCCAAATTTTCCTTGGTTCCAATGACTTTTTCCTTAATTTGAGACAGTTAGAGTTCCCAGGTGCTGTGACATTGAGCAAAAAATTAAGTAGTTTGAGTACTATTTCATTAGAGTGAAATAAGGAAATGAGATGTTTAAGCCTCAGTTTTCTCATCTGTAAAATTATCTCTAAGGCTCATTCTAGCTCTAAAACACTATAACTAGTTGGGGGGCATGAGCAAGTAGCATGGTTTGGCCATGAAGAAATGGAATAGTTTATCCAGAAAGGAATGATGGTGAGATGGTTTTAGATGATTTATGATTTATGAAGATGCCTTATGATTTATGATTTATGAAGATGCCTTCACTCCCATACACACACACACACACACACACACACACACACACATGCACACACACATACACTTCAAGTCTTGAGCTTTTAGCATCAGACAAAGTCGAAGCCACATCCAAGATCTTTGGGAGGAGCACAGAGAACAAATCCTTCCTTACCATGCTCCCTATAAGAGGAGAGGGGGCAGGGAGGAAGGGTCAAAAAGGCGCAGGGGTTCAGGATCATTCATTTCTCTCCCACCACCAAAGAGTTGGATCATAAAGAATGAAATTAGGCCTAAAGAGGGAAGGAAAACAATTACAAATTAACAGAGGAAAAAACCCTATTTCCTCTGAACTAAAGAAGAGTACAGATGCTCACATAATCTATAGGAAACCATGCAAACTCCACAGTGTATGGATCAGGAAAAGAGGCTCAAAGCTAAAGACTTAGTCACCCCTTCTTCCCTTCCCCAGAAAACCTCACAGCCACATAAAATGGGAAGTAGCCAGGGCAAGGAATACCCTGTGCTAAGAATGAGTGTGTGTGTGTGTGTGTGTGTGTGTGTGTGTGTGTGTGTGTGCGTGCGCATGTATGCACGTACACGTGTGTGAATATAGTAACTTGTTACGTGGGTAACATGAAGAACACACCTTGGAATCCCTAGTCAGCATATTCAGCCACTTCACAAAAAGGTCAGAGCTATTGACTCAAAATAAATGTGTGAATTTGCATGTACTTTGCATGTTCCTCATTTTACATCAATAAGTCACACTGGCAAGCATGGAAGCCTTTTGTTCCTTTCCCTGCCCCAGATCACTCAGCCTCCTCCTACCCTACACCCCAACCCTTACTCTGCAAAGATAAGCTTGGGCCCATTCTGTAAAAACACTGGGCTGGGTTAAAAGTGGTAGAACCCAGGTAGATGATCTGCTCCACCCCAGGCCATGCCCATCTTCCAGCCCTGGCAGTTTTTCTTCCTTTACTGCTCAAGGTGGACTTGGATTTCAACCCACATCTATCAGGACACCATTGTTGTGTTGCATGAGGAGTGTGGAGCTGGGACAATGTGGAGGTCTCGCATGGCCTCTAACGGCCCACCTTTGGGCTGAGGAGGACCTGAGTCAGGGAGAACGGGGGCCTCTGACCACATCCTTCCATCCTTCCCAGGTCTACATCACAGTGTTGGATGAGAATGACAACAGCCCTCAATTTGACCCGACTTCTGACTCAGCCGTCAGCGTGCCTGAGGACTACGCCGTGGGACGACGGGTAGCAGTGGTCACAGCTCGAGATGCTGACATAGGCAGCAATGGGCAGGTAGGGGGCACACTGCGCCACCCAAGTTCCCTCCCATGGTCTCCCCAGTGGAAAGGGCAGCGTGGACAACTCAGCTAGAGGGGAGGGAGGTCGTCAGGGCTTTCATTGTTCATAAACACAGTCAGCTCAAACTTGGCTTTGAGCTGAAGACAGAGCAGGCCAAATGGAGTTCTTCCTTCAAGCTCAAGTTTGGACCAAGCAAGATAGAAGGTGCTGTCCAAGCTCCCAAGGAGGGAGTTCCTGGCACCAGCTGCCTCCTCCTCAGCATGTGCATCCTGAGTGTGATACCTTTCTTGAGCTGTCAATCACATGAACTACAAATCACAGTAAGCACATTTGCACACTCTACGTGTACAACATGGAGGCACGTGCTTACCCACGACCCCATAGCTCCCAAATCATTCAAGCAAATTCAAACAAACATTTATCCGAAATGTATCCAGCACCTAGCTAGGCACTGTGGGTATTCTTTTGGTCTCGATCTGTGTTTTCACCATTTGGGAGCTCCCAGGCTAGAACTTGCCTCTGCCAATGAAGATCCCCAACTTGTCAGTAACTTAGCATCTCAGAATCACTGAGATATTGACTGACTTACCCATGATCGCACAACATCAGAGGCAGGTGCTGAAGCCAAGTCTTCCTGACTATGATCCACTATTCATTAAGGCACGCTGTCCTGGTGATACAAAGGTCAAAACAACTCAGTCCCTGCCCTCAATGAGTTTACATTCATGGCGAGCACACAATACTATGCATCCCCAAGCACCAAACCCAGATCCAGAGTCAGATGACTTGTGTTCAGATCCCAGCTGTGATACCTCACGCTGTGTATGACCTTGGTTGGGCAAATCATTTTCTCCATCTGGGCCTCAGTTTCCTCATCTGTACAATGAGAAGGTTGGACCAGATGGCCTCTGAATCTATGAAACAACCTGGCATGATGTGATTACATTAGCTCCCTTTGATCCCTTTGAAAGTAAGTTTGTTTTTAAAAAAAAAGAAAAAGAAAGTCTGTCATTTTATACAATTTATGTTCTTTTATGGAGCTCTATCCTGGGAAAATTATGAGGACACATCAGAGGAACTGAGACTCAGATGTAAGTCTTATAACCACCCCTAGTCCCTTGTTCCCTGTAGACTGGGAGTTTCCTGAGGACAGGGACTATCTTTTGCCTTTCTTTATATCCCCAGGCCGGGCAGGACACAGGCAGTACACATAAGAATCTAGATCTTTGACTCTGAACCCAGCTTAACCCATAGGAGACAATTAATTGATTGTCCAGTCGGCTGGACATGACAAGGCCATGTCATCACCGGCACTTATCCATCAAACAACAAATAAGCATTTATTAAGTCCAGGTCCTGTGCCAGGCACTGTGCTTGGCACCAAAGTACAAATAGAAAGTGAGACTGGCCCTGCCCTCAGAGATTTTACATTTTAATTGGGTGTGAGGCCACAACATGTTCACAGAGAAGTCAGTTTAAGACATAAACAGTCCCACCATAAGAGTACACCAGCCTTTTGGAGTGGGTGGAAACATTTAAGGGCATTACCTGATAAACTACTTCGTCACACTTATTTTGCAAGTTAGCACTTGCAAAGAAAGTGGTCCGTATTTCTCCAGAGAGTAAGCTTGGATAAGGTTCAAACATTTGGACCATCCTGCTTAAGCTACAATAGAGTAAGGACAGAATGGGGACTTCCACTCAGGTGTGCTTGGGCCATCTGCTCAAGAGAGCTGATTGTTAAATTTTCAAAATTTTCAATGTGAGCATTTATACCTCAGAAATCAGCAAACAGCTACAAGTCAGTGTTTGCTTTGTTGTTCTGTTGATTGTCTAGACTTAAGAAAGTGATGGAGAAAATTTTAATAATATAGATTAAATTAAAAATATGTCATGTGTATTTTTTTTCAGAGAGCTGGTTGCTAAACATTTACCATCACACACCTCTGCCTCCATTGTTCTCTCACTCCTCCCACCTTCCCAGCTCTCCCTCTCAATATCACCTCTTCTTGCCCTGGCAGGTGTCTTTCTACCTGGCCTCAGGAAACACTGGTGGGGCCTTTGAAATTCTCACCACTAATGACTCCATCGGTGAGGTGTTTGTGGCCAGGCCCCTGGACAGAGAAGAATTAGAACATTATATTCTCAAGGTAAGTAGGCCCTGTCCATCTAACCTGGGATGCTCTAGAACCCTGAGAGCTCTGACTCAGTGGAGCAAAACTTATTACCTTAGAGAGTTTTGATGATGGCCACATAGTCCATTCCATGATGGTACCCTTGAATCTGGAGTCAAATCTGGGTCAAAGTCTCAACTCTGCCATTTAATTCCTATATGGCCTTAGGTATGTCACCTAACCCTTATAAACCTCCTCATCTACAAAATGTCCGTGTTGGACCAGATGGCCTCTTTGGTTCCTTCTAGCTCTAAATCTATGATCCTATAATCTACTCTCCCTACCAGTTTGGTTTCTTTCCCATTGGTCCATACAGCTGGGTCAGTATGGATTGCACAAGGCAGGAAGTACACAGAGAAGCCATTTGTCTGTAATTTGGCATCACAGTGAGTTTCCAGAAAGATATAGAGGTTCCCTGACTTACCCATGGTCACACAGGCAGTACATGTAAGAATCTAGATCTTTGACTCTGAGCCGCTATTCATTGTCATTCCATTGGAGGAGAACGAGAAGGGGTAGATAGAGAAGTCTTGTGTTCACAGAGAGGGAAATGACTAAGGTTTCTATAGGGGCTGCCTTGAGAACTAAAAGTGGTTTGGGGAGGCTTCAGTACTGCCCTGTCACTAACTTACTGCATGTCTCAGTTTCCTCATCTGAAAACTGAGGAAAATAATACCTACCCTATCTACAGGGGTGTTATAGGAATCAAATGAGATGAAGTATGGGAACATATCTCAGAAAATTAACCAACTTTTTCTGGGTTTTTTTTTCTTTGTAACAAGAGACAATTTGGCACTAAAGGAAGTGGGGTCAGGGAAAGGCAGATTAGGAAATGATGATAATTTAAGAATCATAAAGATGTTTTTGCATCACATTAACATTTTTTAAAAAGAAAGGAAGTTAACTGGTATAGATAAGAAATGACATAGAACCTAAAATCTCAGAGAGTCACTTGTGACTAAAAAGAATAAAGCAACTTGACTGTGGCCACATGGCTAGTTGTGTCAAAGGCAGGTTTTGAACTTGAGTTTTTTCTGATTCCAAGGTCAGTGCACTATCCACTAAACTATATGGTCTCTTGTTTTAAGAAGATATACCTTGATAAGCAAATTCAACTTGTCCATTGTTGCTATCTTGTAGCTCAGATGAGGTCTGGGGAGCCCTGGCAGAGTGCTGTTCAGGACAGAGCCAACCCAGATGCCTGCTCCAAGAAAGAATGTCCTGCCTGTCCTGGGCATTGGCTATTGCATCCAGCTTAGGGTCGTTCTCCTCAGGTGTCACACAGAAAAGACCTTTCAGAAGCTCTGGGTCTGTCAGCCAACTTCAGTAAACCCATTAAAGACAAAAGATGGGAACCAGAAGCAGGGTCCTTGGTCTAGGATCAAGCTCAGAAACTGGCATCTAAGAGCCAGACAAGGGGAAGGGGGTGGGGAGGGGGTGGAGAGCAAGCTACAAATGTGGTCTCAGGCCAGTGAGGGTCAAAACCAGGAGACAAGCAAGCTAGAGTCAGAGTCCAAAGTCAGAACCACAGATCCAAGCAAGGGTCACAGCCTCAAAGCAGGTTGGAAGACAGACAGGTGTGAGCCAACATCGTTCTGTGTCTTCCCTTTCCAATTGAATGCATGGTCCAGGTCAGCCTAAGAGGCAGATGTGAGTCAGTAGGTTCCAAGCTTCCTTCCTGGCAGCCAGCCTTTGTCATTGTTAAATTCCAAAGCCATAAACTCTTCTTTTTCCTATGATCCCATAATTATCACCTTTTTCTGCTTTCTTCTCTCCCTCCCCCATAGATTGTGGCAATTGATGGAGGCTCCCCTCCCAGAAAGAAAGACCATATCTTGCGAGTCACCATTCTAGATGTCAACGATAATCCTCCCATCATTGAGAGCCCCTTTGGGTACAATGTCAGCGTGAATGAGGTAAGCTTAACCTTCAAACACCCACACTGCTGTTACAGTCAAGAAGGATTCTTGCATCATTCTATAATCACTTACCCCTATGCCCTGAGTGCCTATGAGGGCCTATTTAATCATTCATTCAATAAATATTTGTTGAGTCTCAATAGTGTCCTAAGCATCCCCAACAGCATTCACTCATTCAGATTAATCAATCAATCCACAAGCATATATGAAGCACTTACTGTCTTAGGCACTGCTCTAGGATCTAGAGAGACATGAATCCATGTCACATGAGGATTAGCTGGAGTAACTGGGGATGTTTTGCCAAGAAAAGAGAAGACTCAAGGGAGATGTTACAGTCATACTCCATTATCTAAGAGCTGACAAATGAAAGAGAGATTAGACCCCTTCTATTTGGTTCTATTTGCAATTTGCAAAGAGGTCAACTTGGGCTTGATGTCAGGAAGAGCTTCCTAACACTTAGAACCGTCCAAGTTCCCCCTCTTTGGATGTTTTCAAACAAATGCTAGATGACCCCACAATTCGGGATGGTATAGTGGGTTTTACCAGAATACCACTGAGGTCTCTTCCAACTTTCAAATCCTGTGAAGTATTTGTAGTGCCTATGGTATGCCCTGGCCTTTGTCAGGAGCTCTGAGCATTGAACAGCAATAGAAAACATGGTTGCTACACTCCAGGAGCTTATAATTTAAGAAATTATGTTGGATTTTATGAAAGCTTCCCCAACTCATCAGGTTGAACACTGAACTCATTGTTTTTCCCCAAAACCCACACTTCTACCAGGCTTCCCAGAAACCTTCCCCAGTCACCGTCAAGGGCACCAGCATCCTTCCAGTCCCCCAGATTTACAATTTGTGTCATTCTGTCTGCCTTACCCTCATTCACCCCACATATCCCATCAGTTGTTGGATCTTCTTGTCTCTATCTCAACAGCATCTCCCACACACATTCCTTCCTCTCCACTCACATTACCACTACCCAAGTTCAAGCCCTTATCACCATTCTCACCTCTTGGACTTGAAAATAGCTTCCTTTTGGGTCTCCCTGCCTCAAGCCTCACCCTACTCCAATCCTCCCCAACACCCAGACTAAAATGATCTTCCTCAAAAATGCAAGTGTGATACCATCACCACTCCCCACACTCATAAATTCTAGTGGTTCATTTTTGTCTCTAGGATCAAATATAAACTCCTCATAGCACTTAAAGCTCTTAACATCAACTTTACTCACTTCCCTATACTCCGGCCCTCCCCCTGGGCCCACCTACAGATTTGAGAGGCTGAATTTCCCATCTCTAGGTCTTTGCACTTGCAGTGCTTAATGACTATTCTCCCTTCTCATCTCTGCCCTGTCTGATCTCTGGTTTCCTCAAAATTCAGCTCAAGCCCCACCTTCTTCATGAGGACTTCTCTGATTCCCCCACACTTTTAAGGAATTCTCTCCAGAAACTACCTTGTATTCATTTTCTTTATATTCTACACATACTCATGTGTACATTTGTCTCCCCCAATAGAATGGAAGCTCCTTGAGGGCAGGGCTGTTTCACTTTGTGTTGTGTCCCAGCACTTAGCACAGTTCCTGGCACATGATAGATACTTAATAATTGCTTGTTAGTTGATTGAGTGTTGACTTATACATATCAAAGAATAGATAATAATATAAGGCACTATAGAGTTAATGTGCTAATGAAGGCTATAGAGGAATGGGTCCCAATTTATAGGATATATTAAGACAAGATTATAGAGGGTCTTAAATGCCAGGCTGTGGATCCCTCTTCACCTACAGCTCCTCCCCAAATCCTGCTAGAATTACAAAGTCTTCCAAAATAGAAAGGATCCTGAATACAGAGTACATTTCCTTCTTTTTAAAAAAAATTCTTATTGATACTCTTTTTTAAATATCAGCATTTCCCAGTGATTACCTCCATCATCACTACTAACAGAACCAAGTATAGCTTAGAGAAACAAGCCAATATATTGGCCATGTCTGAAGATTTATGTCTTGTTCCACTCCTGTGGTCCACCACCTTTCTGCCAATAGGCAGGAGGTACATTTCACTGTCGGTCCTCTGAGGTCATAGTTGGTCCCCTCATGGATCAGAGTACTCAAGTCTTTCAACATTGTTTTCCCATATGGTGATCTGGTCATCATTTTATAGATTTTATTTACTTTTCTCTGCATCAGTTTATATAAATCTTCCCAGATTTCTCTGAATTCCTTATACTTGTGGTTCTTCTGGTACAAAAATATTCTATCACATTCACATACCACGATTTGTTTGGCCATGCTCCCTTTTCTTTCCTCCTGTCAATTCCCAAGGACTGGGAAAGAGAACCCTACTCCATCAGCCAGAGAACACAGACACACACAGATAGCCACTATCCAAAGAAAAGGTTTTCTCATGCAACCTCAAGAATGAGTCAGTCCATACTAACATATTGTTGGGCCCCATGCCAAACTAGGCATTATCTAAGAGCTCCATCTCTTTGAGTAACGAGCATGATAGGGAGAGATAGCCCATAGAATCAAACATTATGGAGGTTACTGGATATTGAGGTCACATACCTCTCCAAAACCAGCCCTCAGCCTTGGCTGAGCACCAACATGTTGATGTCATCACCTTGGATCTAGAGTAACCTCCTTCTCCCTGTCTCTTTCACAGAACGTGGGTGGGGGCACTGCTGTCGTCCAGGTGATAGCTACTGACAGGGACATTGGAATCAATAGTGTCCTGTCCTACTACATCACCGGAGGAAATGAGGATATGACCTTCCGAATGGACCGAGTCACTGGAGAGATCGCCACCCGGCCCTCTCCACCAGATCGAGAACGTCAGAGCTTCTACCACTTAGTGGTCACCGTGGAGGATGAGGGCACTCCAACTCTCTCAGTAAGTGATGGGGCTACAGAGAGGGGGAGGGAGGGTGAAAGGAAGTGGAATGCTTTGTGGCTGTGAGGAGCAGGAATTCTTTAGAACTGGTAAGCGTACTGAGGACAGAGATTCAGTGAGAGGAAACTGGCTGCTTTTGTGTGGGTGCATCTACTAATATTTCTCATGTTTTCCTTCAGTAAAAATCTATTTAGTGTTTCCTTTTGTGTGCAAGGGGGGACAGTGCTAAATATTGAAACATTGGGTCCTAGTGGTCTCTCCCAATAGTGATTCTATCTCTCATCTCACCAGTGACTTGTTGACTCTGACATATGCTTGGAGTTCTCACCCAAGTAGATCTTGGAGAAGTTGGGGACTCACAGAAGGAGCTTTCAAGGTCATCTAATCTAACTCCTTCATTTTACAGAGAGGGTAACTGAGGTCCCTAAAAGTATTGTGACTTGTCTAGATCACAAAGGCAGGGAAGGGATGGTCATATGGGTAAGGGGGACTCTATCCCACAAGATCACGAAATGATGGGAACCTCAGAGATCATCTAATGCAAGGTGTCAAACTCAAATAGAAATGGGGCCATCAAACTGTACATAAAGATCCCTGCAGGCCACATATTAACTTGGAAAACTACATATTATCATTATCTATTTTCTATTATATTTTTATTTATTTTGTTAAATGTTTCCCAATTACATTTTAATCTGGTTCCTGCATACTAGAGATTGTTGGCAACAATGCAGGCATGTTTGATGTCTCTGGTCTTGTCATCCATCTTTGTATCACTAAGGAAACTGATGCCTAGGGTCATTAAATGACTACATAGTAAGGATCAGAGGTGGGATTTGAATCCAGGTCCTCTTACCCCAGAATTGTACTATTCTATCTCCTGTAACTATGAAGCGAGTCCTAGTGGTATCGCCCAGAAAATCAGGAAGTTCAGACAAATTGTATTGCCATAAAATCTTGAACACATGGATTTTTCCCAGGGGATTCAACAAATATATAGCAGTAAGACCATGCCATCAGCTACACGCTCAGTTGAATAAAATCATTTCCTTGACATTAATTGTCCATGTGCCTGGCTTCCTTTTAGCTACATTTGCATAATAGCTTGAGAAATGGTTAGTCTTAGAGTCAGGGGGCTGGTCATGGTGTTCTCATGCCCGGGCATCTAAGATTCTATGTGTCAAAAGCCACCAGCCTATTTAGTTCCCAAGGTCCAGTAGACAAACAAGCCTAGAAGAAAAGTACAGAGAAAACCCCTACCTTTCAATTCAGATCTATAGAAATGGATTGAGCACCTGCTATGTGCAACCACCACTGTGCTAAGCCTTGGAGACTCAAAAGATGAAAAATCATGGCATACATGCCGTCATGGAGTTTACAGTCTATGGTGGAGAATGGCATAGGAAAAATACACACAAGAGCAGCTATGATTAAAGTGTGATGTTATGATATGTAATGTATTTTGACTGAGATCAAACAGAGGAAAGCCAGGAGAAATTCAAGAAGGGAGCAAAGGCCCACAGGAGGTGGGCATAGGGTACCAGGGAAAGTTTCCTAGAGGATGTAGCACCTTATGCTGGGTCTCAAAGGAAGAGAAGGATCACAACAGGTGGAGATGATGGGGAGTCCATTGTAGACATGGGGAACTACATGCATCGATACACAGAATTAGAAGAAGACAAGATGAGATTGGGAAAGTGCAAATAGGCCAGTTTGGCTGGAATATAAAGGAATAGGAAGGAAAATAGTACAAAATGAGGAGGCAGATTTCAGAGGCACTTGAATGTCGGGTTAAGGAGTTGATATAGCATTTAGTTAACATTGAGAAGTCAGTTAAAGCTACTGAACTTTAGAAAGATTGCCAAGTTGTTATTCAGTCATTTTTCAGTCGTGTCTGACTCTTTGTGACCCCATTTGGGGTTTTCTTTGCAAAGACATTGGAGCGATTTGCTATTTCCTTTTCCAGTTCATTTTACAGATGAGGAACTGAGACAAACAGGGTTCAGTGACTTGCCCAGGGTCACACAGCTAGTAAGTATCTGAGGCCAGATTTGAATTCATGAAGATTACTTGGACAATATTCCTAACAGAGCCTGACAGTCTTTGTAGCAGGTATAACAGGTGAGATGACACTAGGCAGAGCAGACCGAGGGGGTCTCTCTTTGTTTTAGAGAGTAGATTGTTCTTCTGATCTCTTTTGAATGACCCTGGATCTCATTGAGAAGACCCCTGTAGTCTTTCAGGCCTCTGCGTAGCCAACCCAATGTCATCCACTAATGTGAACATCTGGAGAATGTCATCAACAGGGAATCTCTCTTCCATTGAGGAGTTGGCAGGATGTCCTTCATGGCGCTGGCAAACACATTTAGCAAACATCTGTCTCCTTGTTTTCTGCCTTTCTGGATATGGATCTCTGGCAGATTGTTGAATGAAGTTATCTTTGCAGTCCCATCTGTCACGGAATCCTGGATGGTTTTAAGTATTCAAGGGAGACACCTTGTTGGAGAAGAGCCTCTATGAGCACCTTGAGAGCATTTTGTTCCGCTGAGACAAATCGGTGGGGATTTCATTTTGTTTTGTTTTGTTTTCAACAAATAATAGGCACAAAAATATTTGCATTTTTAATTCCTGTCAACTGTGCCACAGTAAAGATGTGATCTACTAGCGAAAGTTAGCTACTTATCTACCGGTCATATTCTTGAGTTTTCATAGAGGATATGCTCGATGTGTACCATGACCATTATCATACAGACTTTGTAAGAATGAGAAAGCTACCATGTGGCTCAACCATTGCCAATGGTTTTTGGCCTTTTTGGCTAATAGTACTTTCTATGATCTTTTCCATTCTTTTTGTCATCTCACCATCTTTGAGAGATCTTGAAAACTTATCCTTAAGTGCATATAAAATCATGATGCCTCTAGCACGATGCCTTCCGTATGGTGTTGTTATTGTTTCGAGTTGTTTCAGTCATATCCAACACTGTGACCCCATTTTGGGGGGTTTTCTTGGCAAAGATGCGGGTTTTTTATTTCCTTCTGCAGCTCATTTTACCTATGAGTAAACTGAGGCAAACAGGGTGAAGTGACTTGCCTGGAGTCACCCAGCTAGTAAGTGTCTGAGGCTCAGTGTTTTGCACATTATGGCACCACCTTCTTCTGTATATTTGGCCAAATCTACCTAGCTTTCTTTATGTGTACATCATTACCACTTTTTCACCCAGGTACATGGGCTACTAAAGTAGGAGAGTCCAAATAGGATGGTCATAGACAAGAATAGATCAACACTGAAATTTTGGAAGATCTATTCTGTTTCATAACTATTTGTTGCCTTCATTCACCTACAAATGCCCTAGGGAACATTTGGATGTCATGAAGAGTTCTTTGCAGATCCAATTTCCGCTTCAACCACTTTTTGCTTGTTTGTGAGGTGATGCTAGTTGTAATATTTTGTTACCATCCTTTTTTAGGGCCAAACAAAATGACTCTGCTCCTTTCACATATAACCCTTCAAGCACTTGAAGATTACTATCACGTCCCCTCTGAGTCTTTCCTGCCCTTGACACTGAACATTTACTAAATGCAAGAAATTTCACTAAGGAATACAAAAAATAAGAAAGCATAGACCTATGGTCCCTGCCTTTCAACAGCCTACAATTGGGGGGAACCAGGCATATACACATGAAAAAAAAATCACTAATACAAAACAGAATACAGTAAGTGCCAAATCCGTGTTGCAGAAAATGTTCTACTCTTTAAGAGGACATAACTGTGGGCTAGGGTGGTCAGCAAAGGCTTCAAGGGGGACATGGACTTTGAGGTAGGCCTTAAAAGAGAAGCTCATATCCCTTGAGCGACTCCTCTTCAGAGGCTGTAATACCCGGGCAGATGGCACTCTCAACTGCCAGTCCTCATTTCCTTGTATTCCCACTTTCCCTCTGCCATCTGCATGATAAACCTTGGCCTCCCTTTCATGGAACCATAAAGTGTTAGAAGGGGTCTTAGAGATCATTTAGCTTAGCTCCACCACTAACCGCAACTCATTTAAATGACTTCTCTAAATGATGTAGCTAGTAGAAGGCAAGGCTAATCAAAATCAATAAACTTTTAGCTATGTAAGGCACTGTGCTGGGATACAAAGAGAAAAAATAATTAAATTTGAGGAGCTGACATTTTTCCATAGAGGTAGATACATACACAACTAAGCAAATACAGAGCCGATGCAAATAGAAAGTAATTTCAGGAGAGAGGGAGGGAGAAGTAATAACTGGAGGTCCTGAGTGTGAGGATAGCCAATGAGCTGAACCTTGAAGGTTTTCTGAGTCCAAGAGGTGAAGGCCAGGGCAGAGTGAATCCAGGAATGGGGGACCACCTCTATGGACGTGCATAGGCAGGAGCTAGAAGGTTGAATATATCTAAACAACTAGTAAGCCAGTATGGCTGGAATGGAGACTGTGCAAAAAGCAATGATATGAAATTAGCCTAGAAAAATGGGGGGGCTCCAGATTATGGAGGGCTTTACATGCCAGGCCAAGGATTTTGTGTTTTATCCTAGAAGCTTATCCTAAAGATTTTCAGTCATGGAATGATATGGTCTGATCCTTTAGTCCAATGTTCTTCCTTTTTTAAAATCTAATTTATTTTCAATTAACAAATCCATTTTCCCCCTTGTTGGTAAAAGAAAAGAAAAACAAAACCTTTGGAATGGATATGCATAGTCAAACAAAACACATTTTGCCTTGGCTGTATCCAAAAATTCACCTCTCGGTTGTCATCCTGAGTTTCCCATCTGCATCCTGCAAGTCATCCACCTCTGTTAGGAGATGGGTGATATGGTTGATCATCTGTCCTCTGGAATAGTTAAGCAACTGCATTTATCAGAGCTCTTGAGTCTTTCAAACATGGTTTATTTTTTACAGTGGAGTCATCATTGTATAAATCATTCTCCCAGTTTTTCTCACTTCACTCTTCGTCAGTCTATACAAATCTTCCCAGGTTTCTCTGAAACCATCCCTTTCATCATTTCTTATGGCACAGTGGTATTCCTTCACATTTATTTGTTCATCTATCCCCCATTCCACTAATGGGCACCATTATGCTGGAATGCTTCCAGCATTCTTTCTATTAGTATTCTGTCATTTGAATAGATGAAATAATATTTGTAAAACTCTTAGCACAGTGCCTGGAACACAGTAGGTGCTTAATAAATGCTTATCTTCTTACTATGACATTTCTCCATGGCTTTTTACAGGAGGATCTGGGAGGAAGAGAAGTATAGGATCAAAATCCCTGGCTCTGGAATCAGAGTCCTTGGGTTCAAATCCCACTTCTAACACTTAGTCCTTGGGTAGGTAGAGCACCGGGACTGGAGTTAGGAAGACCTGAGTTCAAATCCAAACTTACTAGCTGTATGACTTAACCTTTGTCTCAGTTTCCTGATCTGTAAAATGGGGATAATAATAGCACCTACCTCCCAGGGTTGTTGTGGGGAGCAAATGAGAAAATAATCATGAAGCACTTAGCACAGTGCCTGGCATATAGTGAGCACCGTATAAATGTTAGTTATTATTATTATTAGTTAGTAGTTAGTAATTATTATTATTGGCCCCAGATAATGATGGCTATAATTAGCAATTATTATCTAAGGCAAATCACCAAACCTACTTGGGCCTCAGTTTCCTCACCTGGACTAGATGCCCTCTGGGGTCCCTGCCAGCTCCAGATCTGTGATCCTAAGATGCTCAGACTTCTGTTGTCCTGGAGCCTTTAGGCTGAACATAGACTGAATCTAGGTGACGAGAAGGGAGACCAGGACCTCCTCCCCTTCTCTGAACAACAAAAACAGTGACAAGCACCAAACCCACAGAGATACCCCACACCTAGGAGAACAGCAGGAGGGTGGAGGGAGGTAGGGATGGGTAGAGGTGGGTGGTGATGAATGGAGATGTCAAAGTCCTGAAACTCAGAGTTCAGTTCACTGAAAACAGGAAACCACCAAGACTCATTTTCAGGGGCAAAAATAAGAGAGAAACAAAAAGGCCTGTGCAGGAGGAAGGCCGGTGAAGGAAGTGGGGCATCTCTGCCCCAGCCCTCTTCCTCCCTTGTACGGAAATGAGCCCAGACGAGAAGAGGGCCAGAGCTCAAAGCAGAACCCAGACCCAGCTCTCCTCGGGAGCTCTCTTGTGTTCTAGTGTTGAGATGGCCGCTTCAGCTCTCTGCTATTACTCCCAGCCCAGGCCTGGCCTCTGGGGTCCTTCCATTCACATGCGTGCACACAAATGCACACACCTACCTACACACACACACACACACACACACACACACACACACACTGCCAGTATAAGCATGGGCAAACTACCTTATCACCACCACCACCGTACCTCACCTAAGAGAAAGAAACAAAGGAAGAAAGTAGTCAAGAAGGAAGAATGAAGGAGAAAGAAAGAAAGAAAGAAAGAAAGAAAGAAAGAAAGAAAGAAAGAAAGAAAGAAAGAAAGAAAGGAAGGAAGGAAGGAAGGAAGGAAGGAAGGAAGGAAGGAAGGAGAAGAAGGAAAGGAGGAAGAAAGGAAGGAAAGGAGGGAGGAAGGGAGGGAGAAAGAAGGGAGGAAGGAAGGGAAGAAGGAAGGAAGGAAGGAAGGAAAAAAGAAAGAAAGAAAGAAAGAAAGAAAGAAAGAAAGAAAGAAAGAAAGAAAGAAAGAAAGAAAGAAAGAAAGAAAGAAAAAAGAAAGAAAGAAACTTACTGAGAACAGAACTGAAAGGTACAAAGCCTAAGATATTATTCTAAGATCTCATGGTCTAGGGGAAAGGAAACGGCCTTAGAATCTGGAGATACAGGTTCATTAAAGCCCAGCTCTGTCACTGAATGGCTGTGTGACTCAGACAAGCCTGTTCACTCATCTAAGCCTCAGTTTCTTGATCTGTAGAATGAGGATAATAATATGCTACTGAACAAGGTAATTGCAAAAAATATTTTCATAATTCAGAAATCAGTGATTCATCAGCTGGCTACGGATATGCTGTTCCCCCTCTCCTCATTAGACTCTCCATGAGTTGTTGTGACTGAAAAATGTTAACAATCTGCAGCCAGCCTGGTGTGAAATCTCTCTCGTCTTACCTGGGGTGATCATTAAATGTCAGATGGGTCTTCTGCAGGCCTGGCCTCGAGGTCTTCCCCATCCTACAGTTGCTGTGTGTTTGTGTGTGTAAAACACAGGAGCCTCCTCATGCCAGAATGAGGCATCTGAGAAGGACTGGACTGAGGACAGCCCTTTGTAGATTGTAAAGCACCATGTAAATGTGAGTTGTGGTTATTATGATCATCATGTCTGTAATTAGACCACGGGGGCTGCCGCGATAATAACTAGTATTCATGTGGCACTTTACATAGGTTGTCTAATTTAATCCTCACAACAGCCCTGAGAACTAGGGGCTCTTATTACCTTCGTTTTAAAAATGAGGAACCCTAGGCTTGAGGTTAAGGGTCCTGAGTCATACTGCTGAATAAGCATCCAAGGCAGAATTAGAATCCAGCTCTCTCTGCCTTCAATCGCCTCACTGCTTGGCTGAACACAGCCAATGAGCCTCTAGTCTGGCCATGCCCCGCCCTGCCCCCCAAGCCAGCCACCAGGCGCCCTTGGGAGGAATCCCCGGGGTGAGACTGAGTTTGAAAGCCAGAGTCATCACCGGCGTGGGGAAACGGGGGCAGAGTGGCTGGGGTGCTGACGGCAGCCATGGTCCTTCCAGAATTTAGCGTATAGGTATAACCCTAAAGAAGATACCACTGGACAGCTCAAAGGAGTGAGCGCCTTCCCCCGGCCCCCCTCTGGATGCAGTGGCCTCCCCAGAGGTGGCCCCGAGTCAGCCTCCTGAGCTCTCTTTCTCCCCACTGCAGGATGATGACCCAATCTCTCCCCATCACCTGGCAGGACAGTTTGTGATGCTTTGCTCGGAAAGCAAAGTCTCCCTGTTAGGACTCACCCAGAAGCACCAAGCCCTGTTCTCCCACTTCAAAGCAGGCACCCTTCCCCCCTTTGCCCCTCCCATCCAGTTTTTCTAAGTCCCCCACCCACTTCCTTGGGTTCACGGGATGAGTCCTCTGCCCCCATGAAGGGTCTTCCTGAGCCCCTTGCAAACAGTAGACACTTCTCTTCTACGTAACTGGAATAAAATTTCATTTCTACCAACTCTTCTCCTACATTTGGATCATTTAATCAGACTCCCCCCCCCCACCTCCTCCTGGCACCTGGGTTGATAGTGCCTCGGCAGGGCTGGCAGAGCAAGCTGGGGCAGAAGTGAGAGTCTCTGAGGTTGGCGTCTGCTTCAGCAGGGAGGAAAAGGATTCACCCCCCTCCCCCTCAATGCTATGAAGCTTTGTTTTTTCTAATAGGGAGATGGGAAGGACAGAGAGGAAAAGCTGACCTTTGGAAATAGGCTTGTTTACACCAGTCCAAGCTCCCAGTGTGAGCTCCTCTCAGCTCTAGGTCCAGAAGAGCAAGTGGGCATAGAGGGGGACACTTTCCATCTCTCTTCCCTCCCCTTTGTTGTCCTCACTTCTAGGGGGACACCTAGAGATTCTAGACGGAGCTGAATCCCTCCCAGAGCACATCAGCCTTGGAAACCTGGTCCCAATTGTAGACTAGGGAGGGTTGAATCAATACAACGCAGGGAGAAATGGACCCCTGGGGGAAAATCTCCTCCCCCCACCTCAGAACCTAGAACTTCCCACCTACAGGCTCCCATCGGAGCTCTACTCAGCACCTCTGGAGAAGGTGATACTGGAAACTGCCCCTCCCCCACCCCCCACCCCCGGCTCAAGCCAGAAGCATCTTCTCCGCATCTTCCATGCCATAGAGCAAGCATTCCAAAAAAGGGAATTATTCTCAGAGTTCTTTAAAAATCCTTTAATTGCAACTTGAAAAAAGTGTCCCCTTTTTGCTTCTATATCTATGTAAACATACACACACATTTTTATAAACAAATCCAGGTACAAATCCATGCATACAAAGCAGCAAAGGTGAACAGATAGCAGAGTGCTAACAATGCCTTGTATTTACAGAGTGCCTCTTCATCTTCCTCCTCCTCCTCCCCCTCCTCCTCTCCATCGACTGAGGACAAAGCAGGGATTGTTCTCCAGACTCTATAGGTCAGAAAATGAAGGCTCAGAGGAGGCAGGTAGATTCCTCAAAGCCACCATGGCTCGCCAGCCGAGTCCACCACCAAGCCCAGGCTCTCTAGATCCCCTTAGCTCTCCTGGATCCCCCTCTGGCCAGCAGATAGATGCTGAGGAGTTCCTTCTCTTCATTCACCCCTGTGACAATGTCCACCACTTACCCCATCACTCCCTGCCAACTGCCAGGAAAGGATATTTCAGCCCAAGTTCCACCCCTGATTGCCCAAGATGCCCCATTGCTCACAGTGACATGGTACCTCCAAACAGCACTTCTTGTCTGGGGCGAGGGGGAATCTGGGCAGCTTAACCTGGAGAGGCCAGAGCCAAGGGAAGGCGAACCCCTAAGCCCAAAGCCTTGTTTCCCTGTGGTCTTCTGTGACCTGTGGCTTAACTTACACACACAGCTGGGATGTGGGCAACCTTAGAATAAGGTCAGGAAAGTCTTCCTCACTGGCTGGATGGGCTCATTGCCCACCTCTCTCTCCCCTCCCAAGGTCTCAGTCTTTGTTAAGGAAGGCACTCCCACAAATACACACACCTCAGAATGGGTTAATGAGTTCTTGATTGCATAGTGAGAATCAGCTGGTGGGATCTTTCCCTACAGACCAGGTTTAACATTGCCATGGTAGCCTATAGGGGAATTCTGGTTTGCTTCCCCCTGTCCAGGAGCCCGGAGTGGGTATGAGGAAGGGGGGAGGGGGAGGGGGAGAGTTCACTATATCTTGGTCCTAAGGCATAGTGACAGGAAGAGCTCAGAATTAGGGGGAAGATTCTCAGATCCAAGCCTTTTGTCCCAGGATATTGAGTGAGGCTGATGAGTCATTCGTCTCTCTGAGTAGTGGGGTCCCACAGTATCTCTGGCGACCAGGAGCCAAGGGGAGTTGATTGATGAAGTATTTTTCTTTCCCCTGTGTTGGATCCTGAGGGATCATCAGGACTCTTAGGTCCTGCATGGGTGGGAGAAGGCCAAGAGAGCACCAAAGAACTATAGACAATGAGTCCAAGGGGGAATTTGTCCACAGGGCCAGCCTGTGGACTGCCCAGGCCTAGCCCCTGTCCCTCAGCAATGCTATTATCATCCCCCTCAATGCTAAGCAGTTCTAGACTGCTTCTGCATCAGGAGAGTCAGGGACTGGATCTGCAAGAGAACAAAAAATCAGAGTAAGACCAGGGCTGTCCCCTCTTCCTCTCCCCATGCAAAACCACTCTGACCCAACAGGTCAAGGAGAATGAGAATGACGCTACACATGCATTCTCTCCTTTCATTCTCATGGCCTGCTGTCACACCCAAAGAATCTTGGGTGTTGGAATGGGAAGCAGCTGTAACAAGCTCCCACAGGTTAGGGGTCTAAGAGAGAGCATTTACCTAGCGATGGGAAGAAGACATCTCCAAGGCCAGGAGGAGATAATGGGGTATTGGGTTCTGAGAGAAGGTGCCGTCCTGACTCAGAAGGCTGTCTCTGAGCCATGTAGGATAGAGGAGGCTTGGGCTTTGATTCGGGGTTCCCAGGAGGCACGGCTTCAAAAACGGGGTTCTCAATGCCCTGCGCATTGCTGTAAGAGAAGCAAACAGTGAGGAGGCCCTCCACATGAACCCAGCTGGTCCAGCACCTCATTCCTGACTCCTTCCTTCCCTGACTCTCTCCCCTGGCTTTGGACTCAGGATTCTCACCCATACTGAACTCGTGGCCCCAGAGCAAGGGTTCAGTCCCTTCCCCCATTCTATGGGAGAAACCAAGGTAGGGTGACCAGAGCATCCAAGGACATCAGGCTTTCTGTCCTTTGCATCAATCTCCAGAGAAAAAGACCAGCTTTAAAAAATTCTTCATTTCCCTTATTAAATTCTCATGAGTCTATTCTATTATGCACATTATTCTACTGATAATATTCAGCCTGGGATAATTAATTCTATAAGTCTAGCTTGAGCTGGGTCAAGGGTGCATTGGGTGGGAAATCAATCTTAGAACATTAGATTCCAGAGTTGGAAGGGAGTCCGGCCCATACCTAAGCCAGAATCCCCTCAGCGGGGGTCTCTACATCTTCTTAATGCCCAGATCCGATCATTGCTCTGACCCCATCAATGGCTCCCCATTGCCTACTAAATAAAGTTAAAACTCAACCTGGCATTCAAAGCCTGCCTCCAACAGAGCTTTCCAGCTTTATCTCAAATTGTTCTCCTCAATGGAGGAGAATACTCCAGGCAAACTCATTACTCACCATTTACCCTGAATGGTCAACAATCTTACACTTTTCTCCATCTTTCCTTCACCTAGAATATCCTCTCCCCTCCTCCTATCTCTGCCTGCTGAAATCCTACATGCCTCCATTCTATGAAATCTTTCCCACTCCCCCAGCTGAGAATATTCTCTCTTTCCTTTAAGCACATTATGGAAGATGGCTGCTCTTGTAATCACAGAAACAAATGTTCACATCATAGAATTTCCAAGTTGGAAGGGATGTTAGAGATTATCCAACCCGACTCTATCTGAAGCTTCTTGTAATATTTATACAGAGTTTAAACCAACAAGTGTTTGTTAAATGCCTGCGTATGCACCTGGTACCATGCTGGTCACTGAGAATAGAGAGAAAATGAAAATAACCTAATGTAGCTTTTACCTATCCTACTGGGGGAGGGGAAGGCTGGATGGGACTACATGTACACAGATACTTGGGTACAAAATACATATAAAAAGAAAATACATAGTCATTTGAAGCATGGGAGAGCATTAACCACTGAGCACAGAAGGAAAGGCCAGTGTGTGTGAGATGAAGCGTTTGAACTGAACCTCAACAGGAACAAGGGGTCTAAGGAGGTGGATGAGAGGGAGGAAGAGCATTCCTTTTAGGTCCTTTCCAACTCTGAGATAATATTATTCTAAGTAAAATGACTTCCTTTTATTTGTCTTGAAAACTTTCTCAGGCTTCATGGAGGATCACCATCCCAAGTTCATTTGCTTGAAGGCATTCATCCCCCTTTCCTTCCCACTCATGAAACTATGGACTTGGTGCCTTCCCCCTCCAGCCTCCATTTCTCTAGACTGAAGTATTCTAACATTTTGAATTCTTCGACAGTGCTAGGCCAAAAGGCCCCAGGTGTCTGAGGCCAGGACCCTGGCCTAGGCCTAGACCTAATTTGCATTCTTGGTTTCAGTGTCTTTGAGATCTTAACTGTTTCCTCCCTCGCTTCACAGGACATTCCTAAGATCCAGTGCTGGCAAGGGCCCTTCTAATGAACATTCAGACCCACAGGCTTCCAGATGTGGGAGCTAATCTGTGCAGAGAGGAGGAGGGCCCATGGAAACAATCAGCTTAGGATATGTGTCCCAAGGCCTGGGGTATAGCTCTGACCCAGACTATCATGACAATTCAATGATAGAGGTCATATTGATGAGCCACTACTCTCATGAAGTAGATGGCTATCTTTATGGCACAAATTAAGAGTCCCTAGGAGGCCCTTATGCTGCAAAATACCTTCCTCACCCATTAAGTAACTCCTTGGGATTCTCTGGAGACATGTACATTTTGACCCAGTTAAGACATTGTATAACCTGAGAAATGGAACACATTATCTAGTTAACAACTTAACAGGGATTACTGTTCATTGACACCTAGCTGAGAGTGGGGCTCTAGGGAAAAGTAGAGTACATGGCTAGTGTGCAAGAGAAGATTGGGGAGGTTAGGCAAGGACGCAGGGTGTAGATGGGTCCCTGAGTATGTGGAGTGGGGGAGCTCTGAAAGGACTCAGGGGATCTTTGGTTCACAGATTCAGTTGAAAGAGATCTTAGAATCCATCCAGACAGTTTGATTAGTTTGCCCAAGGTGACAGAAGTGGGATCTGAACCCAGGTCGTTTGATTCCAAATCAAGTACTCAGTTCATGAGAGCATGATTAGAAAGTACGGAAGGCAGGGATGGAGGGAGGGGAAGAAGAGGAGAAAGGGGGGAGGGAGGGAAGAAGGAAGAATGAGCAGTGATCTCCCAGTGAGAAATAAGAAAAGGATTATTCTAGATGGTCAGCCCTGAGTGACCAAGAAGACCCTCCCCCTTCCTCATAAACTCCAGCCTGGGCTTCTGGGTGTGGGTCTGGGAAAGGAAGGAAGAATGGGAGTGTGCCAAGCTCTTCAGCAGGGAGATTCTAGGGAGAGCCAAAAGGAAAGCTGAGCAGGACCACCAAAGGGCCTTACCTCTCCATCCTCACCAGCTCGTGGGCACCTGGAAGAAGACAAAAAGGGTCTAGGTCAGAGAAAGGAATCCTTGGAGGAAGAGGAAATGTGTGGAGAGCTTGGTGTGTTTGTAAACATATGCCAGGGAACAAAGATTAAAGACAGCTCCTACTGTGAGCATATTCTTCAGTCTTCCTCATTTTAGGAAGCAGGAAATATAAATCAATGATTTATTTGTTGACCTAGCAGGTCCTGATTGCAGCTCGCTAGTGTCCATTAATTGCTGTCTGCATTTCACAAATATGTTTGAAATGTCACATTTCCCAGTGGAAACCAAATCAGCCAACATTTTGATATGGAAACTGGCCTAAATAAAGACCTAAATCATGACAGACCACAGTCCTTTGGAACTGCAGCTCAAACCATAGATCTGCTAACTGTTTTTCCTCTCTCTAGACATTGACCACTTTCTGGTTTTTTGCTTTAACTTACTCATCATGGCTATAGCTGGAAAATTACTGACAGAGACTTTTCCCATTCCTTGGCATAACAGTCAGATCTCAAAAGATGGTAGTGTTCAAAGGGCAGGCAGTTATGAATATTCACACTTTGGGAGGACCCCTATGGGAGAGCAGACCTCAAATGTGAAATCCTTTAGGGTGCAAACTATTTTTTTGCCTTTCTTCTTACCCTGGTGCTTAGCATAATGCCTGGCACTATGTAGGCACATAGTAGGCATTTAATAAATGCTTGTTCACTCACTCATTCACTCACTGGCATTTCTATTAGTTCTGTAAGGTTTTCAAAGCACTTTTTGTACAGTCTTGTGAGGTATGTAGTACCAAAGTAGTGTTATCACCCTGATTTTTCAAAGGGGGAGACTGAGGCTCGGGCGCATGCCAGGAACCATGCAACTGATACATTTCAAAGCTGGGGCTCTCCAGATTTTAAGTCTCTTCACCAAACCATACTACATCTGTGTCAGCTCTGAAGGGCTCCACTCTCTTTCAAGGGGAAGCCCCACCATGTTCCCAGCTAGGACCGGGGTTGACACAAGAAGTTTACGGAGCACTCTGTGACCTTTGTAAGAGCACGGAGAGGTAGGATACTGAGGGATTAGGCCATTCCCACCCCCTTCTATGTTGACGAGTTTGATTTCCCTGAGTTCTAGTTCCCTATTCTGGTCCTATAAAGGGGGCAGTGTTGCGGTTTGGAGTAGAAGGAACGGAAACCATCTATTCATCTGGAAAATAAGCCTCAGATTATGCAATTAAGTTGGCCAGGAACTGTCTTCCCTCTTACCCTTTCTCATTTTTTGCCTTCATGAAAATGTTTTATGGATGAGTGTGACCCAAGAGCAGACACTGGCTAATTGCTCGGAAGTTTTACCCCTTGTGGAATTGAGGGGAGGGGAAGGGAACGCCCTTAAATGGGCCCCTCCCTCTCCTCCTCCTATTCTAAACACCCTAATGTGAAGCAATCGCTTTCCTGTCAACAGCAGGAACCATCACTGTGGCTGCTTTGGTTTGGAGAAGGGAACGTGGAGGCCTTGAAAAATAAAACCGCAAGGGCTACAGCTGTCCGCTCTGTGGTCTCTGTCACTGAAGATAAATCCCGCTCATCACATTGTAGGGTTCTGACTTTGTAAATGGCAGAGAGAGGAGCTGTCTAACCCAGTGCCCGTGGGTCAGGTTGGGAGACCCTCGAGTTGTCATGTAAGGAACAGAGGAGATGAAAGGCATCAGAGCTGAAAAACACTGGCTTCTATTGTCTAGGCAGTTTTGGAGTGTTTCCTTCAGTTAGACTGTAAACTCCATGAGGGGAGGGACAGTTTTAGATATCTGTATCCCTAACAACTCATTGCAAGGGCAGAGCTCATTCAGATCTCACTTTGTGACCGACTGATTTGCAGCAGCTAAATGCTTGTGGTTTCTTAACTTAGGGGGATTTTGAGGAGCTGGTGTGACTATGGCCAGTTTGTTGTAAAACTAGGGATGTGGGGAGAAGGGACAGTATTCGTCAACAACAGGGTAGGATCTGGGCATATTTTGCGGACTGACACTAATTAATTAATATAGTAGATTGTCTCAGAATATTAAAGCTGGAAAGGACCTGAGAGGTCACCTAGTCCCACCCCTTTGTGTTAAAACTTGGGAATTACCTTCCAGAAGGGAGAAAGGACTTTCCCAAGACCGCACAGCCAGGAGCTCCGAGCTCTCTTCTCTACAAGAGCCACCAAAGCAATGCTCTCTTTATTCGGACAATGTGACTACATTGGTGCAGAGGTGGCTGACACCCAGGGAGGAGAGACAGATAACCCCAAGGTCCATTTCCTGGCCAAGCTCCTGGCCCCCAAACCTCTTGTTCAGTTTAGTGGAGTGATCAGTCTTGCTTTCCTTCTACAAAAAAGGAGGAGGATGACTCCTGCCTGCTCTTTTTCCCATTTCCAGGGGAGGTGGGCTGTGGGTCCCAAAGCCATCCTGCTGTGATTCCTCACGGCTCCCTGGGAGAGATGGTGCCAGAGATACTTACGCCTGTTGGAGGCTGCCTGCTGCTGTTTGTAGACCAAGAGGAGGATCAGGGGCAGACAGAGGATGCCCACAATGCAGGCTCCAGTGGCCAAGGCTGCTGCTGTGATATCTAAAAGGAGAAGAGAGATGTTGAAGACGAGTCCCTCAGACTGGGTCAGGGGGAAGGGTGTGAGACAAATGAGTTCTGCAAATCTACCTTTCACTTCCCAAGGTGGGGAACTGAGGTCCAGAGAGGGCAAGCACACGTCCAAAGGCACACAGCAATGGTGGATGTGGAGAGTAAGGATCATCAGAGCTCACTGGTGGCACCCCTTGGGGACCTTTCTCTCGCAGTGTGTGGGGAGGAGGGGAGGGGGTCATGGCTTTGCAGCTTCAGAGAGTAGGGAATCTATTTTACATAGAGGTAGGCATATAGTCCCCTCTTCAGTGCCCACAGCGCAAATATCCAGCTGTCTGGGAGTTTGCACACAAGAGGCCATATAGCTACAGGTCTTCCCTTCTAACCTTTCCTGTATCTTTATACCCTTTTCCCCTCCATGTACTCTGTAATCCAGTGACACTGGCTGCCTTGCTGTTTCTCAGATGTAACAATCCATCTCCCAACTATGGGCATTTTCACCAGGTGTCTTCCTGTGCCTGGAATCCCCACACACACACTTCCTGATCCCCATGTCCTGGCTGCCCTGGCTTTGTTCAAGTATCAGACAAAATCCAGCCTTCTATGAGAAACCTTTCCTGACCCTCCTTAACGCCAGCACCCTCCTTTTGTGAATTAGCTCCAATTTATCCTGTATATATCACATTTGTACAGTTGTTGGGGCAATTTGATGGTGAAGTGGATAGAGCACCAGGTCCAGAGTCAGGAAGACCTGAGCTCAAATCCAGCTAGCTGTGTGACCCTGGACAAGTCACTTCACCATGTTTGCCTCAGTTTCCCCATCTGTAAAATGAGCTGGAGAAGGAAATGGCAAACCATTCCATTATCTTTGGGGTCACGAAGAGTCAGACATGACTGAAACAGCTGAACAATAAAGTTGTTAGCATGTTGCCTCCCCTCCCCCGCCTTGCAAGCAAGGACTGTTTTTGCCTTTCTCCCCAGGCCTTAGAATAGTGCCTGGCACACAGTAAGAGCTTAATAATTGTTTGTTGACATGAAGTTCCAGCTGCCGCTCCTACTTACTCCTGGTGAGACCTTGGGCAGTCACTTAACCCCCATAGACAAGGTGTGCTGGTAAATGCTTGACTATAGAGGCTTCAGAAAAATTTCCAGTTTATCTCCATCATCATCACTTTCTCCACTCCTTAAGTCTAAACAATCAACAAGCCAAGATCTGTCCTTGGCTGATTTCTGAGGCATAAATGCTCACACTGAAAATTCTAAAGTTGGCTCTTGGTCACCAGGACAATCTCCCCCCACGGGCCTCAGTTTCTTCATCTGTAATACAAATAGGTTGGAGTTTCTGATGTCTAAAACCTCTTCTGGTTCTTACAAAGCATTCATAGCTACACCATGCCGCTGAGGAAGTAAGAGACCCAAGTTCTCAGACTTAAGACAACCACTGACCGACCTGCTGTGACTTTGATCTGCCAGCTTTGATCTCTATGGATCTGTTCATTTACCAGGGAGGGCAGACCTGGCTTCCTACGAGGACCCAAGCCCAGCAACAGAAGTTTCTAAAGCAGCCCCAGCTCACCTACTCAGAGACCCCTGCCCTCCATGGGCACTGAGCCTCTGAAAGGCCTGTGCCCGGGTGCTCCTCCATTCTCCTCTCTGCACTCATAGTAGGCAGTATGGAGTGGGGGGAGCATCCCAGCCAAAAAACCAGGAACCAAAACACAAGCAAGGGAAACGTGTTGAGACAACATGCTCCTTCCAGTCTGTGAGATCTTTAGCTAATTTGAACACCCCCGACACATCCCCTCCTAACCACAACCAGCCACGATACAATTTCCTCTTCGGCCTCTGTCTGTGCCCTGGGCAGCAGCTGAGCCTGGCCTCCAATGAGAACAGAAATAGACAGAAACAGAGAATCTCAGGGTCTACTGGACCCTAGATTTAGAGGTGGAAGAGATGGGACCCTAGAGACATCAAGTCCAACCCTCCCATTTTACAGGTGAGGAAACTGACCTGCATAGGGTCACACAGTTAATACGGGTCTGAGACAGGATTGAATCCACACCTTCCTGACTCCAAACGCATTGCCCTATCCCCTACACCACACTGCCTGGAAATAACCTCAGCTGTCATCCAGTCTGACCCCCACCCAAGAAAAGAACTGATACTATAACACACAGAATCAGCATTTCAGCAAACAGAATTTCAGCGGAGCTGCTGTTGCCAGACCAATGATCAGCATAAACAGAAGTATAGAGTTGCCTACTTCAAAGCCAACTTTTCATGTATTTTATTTTTTGTCCCTTTTTTAAAACATTTTAATTTAAAGTTTTGCATTCCAAATTCTACCCTTCCTTCTCAGCCTCCACTCCCCCCACCCCTGCGAGATATATTTGCAATCATTTAAAACGTTTCATCTCATTCATGTATTTTCAAAGTACTCATCACATAAAGAGTGTCCCCCTGTGTGACCTTAGGAAAGGCATTTACCCTACCTCATCTGTAGAATAGAACTGAGCTAGAGAACCTCTAAGATCCTTCCCAGGCTTAAATCTGTGAACCTGTGACATGTTGATTGCAAAACGTTTTTTTCTTCTTTATTAAAGCATGTCCCTTAGGAATCTCCACTAGAAAATCTTTTGCCTTTGTTAGTTACAGCACATCATTGAAAGTAAAAATATTCTGCGATTCTGACATTTCACAAACTCAAACTCAGTTCCCTCTCCTTGATTACTGGTAACTCATTGGGGAACTTAGATTGTGAGTCCTAGCCTAGGCACGGGACTGGCGGAAGGGGCAGAAAGGGAGGGAGGTGGCTGCTGTTTACATCCCTCTAATCAGGTGGTTTTAAAAGAAGGAATAATAGCTAAACCTATGCTTGTCTGATGAGTATCCAAGAGACTTTCACTCTGTACCAAGAGCCACCTTTATTCTCTTCCAAAGTGAGTCAGCTTTAGCTCATCCTGAGGCAGTGATCCCAGTTGGGGTGAAGAGGGGAGGAGCCGGTGAGGGGGAAGGAGGCAACGGCCCACTCCAGCATCAAGGAGGGGTGCCAGACCATTAAAACTGCAGGGCATTGTGGGAAGGACTGGACCATAGGTAACTGGCTCAACGTTTTAAGGATATACCAGGAGCCCCCACTGCAAAGGAGGTGAGAAAGGAGAGGAAGCCTGGCAGGACAAGGAGGATGAGGGATGCCGAATTCCCTAGGGCAGGTGTTCTTAGCCTTCTTTGTCACGGACCCCCTTGAGCAGTCTGGTAATGATGGGGTGCTCAGACCCCAGCCCTAAGATCATGTCTCTGGAAGCCTCCCAAAGCATGTGGACTCGTTCTCAAAATCATGTTTTTGAAGACATAAAATAAAATGCATAGGTTTACAAAGGAAATCAGTTGTACAGAAACACAGTTATCTGAATATTTTGTAAGCATGTTGTTCTTGTTTCTCTGTGGGTAGGGGTTAGGGGTAGGGAATTCAGAACTTAAATTAACTTCAGAAATTAATTTTACAAACAACAAGTTCCCCAACCCCTCCCTCAGGGAGAGGCACTTTGGGAAGTGTAGATAACCCATAACAACCCAATCCTCCAAAAGACTTTTTCTACTCTGTGGGTGTGGCAGCCTCCACCCCACCCCTTTTGGTGATTTTGAAATAATCCTTCTGCAACCCAGAGACAGTTTCAAAAGCATTTCCTCCTATGGGGAAAACCAGAAGAGAAGCTGTTGATGAGGATGGACCTCCCCTCTCCCAATCTAGTCCACTCTTCCTTGCCTTGGGCGTATCTCCATCCCATGAGAGACAACCATAACAATAATCACTCACATTTGAGGTTGGCATAACACCACCTTATTTGACCTTCAGAAAGTGCATGTAACCCTGTAGGGCCACAGGATTGTAGATCATTCATTTAGAGCTGATAAGACCTTGAAGGCCCTCGGATCTAACCGGACTTGTTTTACCAATGAGGAAATAGGTGACAGAACTGGGAGCTGATCCAGTCACTCCACTCCAAGGTTCTTGCCCCTGTGCGATGCTGGCAAATACAACTGTCATCTCCATTTTACAGATGAGGAAACTAGGTTAAGTGACTTGCCCAAGGTCACACAGGTGAGGTGGGATTAGAACCTAGGACTATGCCACACTGAAGATGATGACCCCCCCCCCCTTGTCTAACTTTCCTTAGGGTGATTTGGGCTTGAATTTCATGCACCAGAAAAAAAAAATAAAGATGTTTTAAGTTAGACACAAGGGAAAAATTTCTCACTGTGCAAATAGGATTGTCAATACCAGGCATGGTTGTGGAAGCTCCCTGGAGAACTTAGAGAACACACAAATGAAGTGGGCCAAGGTCTTTACCCTTGTTCTTCTGAACAAGATGCTGCTAATCAAGGATCGGGGCCACAGGCATGTTACTATTGACAATTGTCACAGTACCCTTGGGAGCAGGTATCGCCATGTTGGTTTAAGACCTTGTCTTAAAGATTCTGAACCAGTCTAGCTGCACTCCCGCCTAGATGCAGGGGGCTGGTTAAGTTGGTCCACATAACCAGTCCAGCAGTAATAAACCCTTGTCTCTTGACCTTTCTTACAGCTCTCTCCTCATAGAGGTCCCCACTAATCCTTACTTTGTCTGGGTGAGGGAAGGAGACAGATAAAAACATGCCCATTTCTACAACACATGAAGATGAAGTGAATTAGCCAAAACCACACACCAAACCCAACCACAAAACCAAGCTTTTACAGTTTTTCATTTATTTGTTTAAGGATTCTTGCTAATGATGAGAGAATCCAAGTCAGGGACAACATTTCTGAACTCTAACTGAGGCACCTGGGCAGCTCATTGGATAGAATTCTGGACTTGGACTCAGGAAGACCTAAGTTCATAGACTAGCTCAGACACTATCCATGTGACCCTGGGCACATTGATTAACTTTCCTGTGCCTCAGTTTCCTTTTCTGTAAAATGGGGATATTAAGATCACCTGCCTCTCAAGATTGTTGGGAGGACAAAAAGAGAAAATATTGGTAAACAATTCTGCAAACCTTAAAATGCTATGTAAATGTTTATTATTATTATCATTATGGCATCTCTGTGGTTGACAAGAGTCCCCAGAAAAAAACGAAGAGGGACCTCCAGAGGTCATCTAATCATGTCCCTGGGCACAAATCAGTCATTGCTGAACACCTGACGCATGTCTTCATGGCCTTGCACAGAGAGGAAGAGGGTTAGTGTTCTCTCTTTTGCAGAGGCAAGGCTAGTTACCAGTTGAAAAATGTCTCACAGGGGCAAAGAATCTAGGAGATTAAGTCCACATGTAACTGAGAATGACAATTTCCATCAGAAAAGGGCAGAAGTCTTGCCAAGAGAAGGAGATTCCCAACCACCCTGGTCAAATTCCTCTCATGCACTTCTCTATGCTGTCCAGTAAGCTGTGGTGATAAAAAAAAAAATTGTACACTTCCTGAGTAATCTTTGCTTCTAAGGGAGGGTCAGTAGGAACCACCCATGCTAGTCTCTCCCTTTCTGTTTGTTTCTAGTTTTTCCAGTTCCTTCCCTTTGGGATCACTCAGTACTATCCCCAAGGCCATCCAAACTAGACAGCTATCTTTTAGATAATGAGGGTGTGTATTCTAGTGGAAAGAATATTTTGAGTTCCATGACCTGGCTTCTAGGCCCAGCCCTGACACTAATGGAGCTCTGTAACCTTGGACGATTTCCTGGTTTCCTCATCCATCAAATAAGAGGTCTGGGCTGGATAAAATGTAAGGCCCCTGCCTAGTTTTAACATTCTGTAAGGCCCCAAGAGAAGGAGGATGGAAAAGGAAGGCTAAGAGATATGTCTGTAGAAGGGGAAGTGGCCGGTGACAGAATCACGACAACACTCACTAAACATAAAAGGTGTGAGCTTCACCACAGTCACATAAATGGTAATCTCAGAATAAAGAGGTTGGGCCAGCACAGCCCTCCTACCCCACACAGGCAGGCTAGTTCAGAGTCTTCAGCTCATGGGTGAAGACACTCTAGGGGCCTCAATTTTCTCAAAATTCAGGAGGGGACATTTGAGATGTCCTCTTAGGTTTGCTCCTGCTCCAAGATCCCATGATCCTTTAGGGTTCAGAGAGTTTCTAACACTATGAATAATTTCTCAAATGAGAGAGGCCTGAGATACAGAGCTTCAAACAGATACTTGGTGGGAACAGTAGCAGTGAGCTGGGACATAACCTTTGTCACATGTGGAGATCAGGGACCTTAAATGAGATATCAGCTTGATTTGAGTACGGCTCAGGCAATATTTGGTATCCTAGATTGGTTCCAAGTCAGTCCTTCCAGAAAATGAGTTGGCTTGCTTCCATTTCACGTTGCTGGAAAGACAGACCTGGGAGGACCCTTAGAATGCACAATGTTGTAATGAGAAGGGGCCTTAGAACACAGAAGATCAGAACTGGAAGAAACCTTAGAACACAAACTATCAGAGCTGGGAAGGGTCTTGGAATACAGGACATCAAAGTTGGAAGAAACCTTAGAATGCAGAATATCAGAGCTAGGAGGGAGCCTTCCAACATGGGATATCAGAGTTAGAAGGGGTCTTAGAACACAGTAATCTGATCTGGAAGTGATCTTAGAATGCAGAATATCAGAGCTGGGAGGGGGCCTTTGAACACAGGAGATCAGAACTGGAAGAAACCTTAAAATATCAGAGCCAGGAGGGGCCTGAGAACATAGAATGTCAGAGTTTGGAGGGGCCTTAAAACAGGATGTCTGAACTAGAACGGATCTTAGAACATAGAATGTCAGAGCTAGAAAGGGCCTGCAGAACACAGAAAATTAAAATTGAAGAGAGTCCTACAGATCATCTAATTCAAACCTCTCATTTTTCAGATAGGGAAACTGAGGTCACAAGGAGGTAAAATGAAAATGTATTGATTGCCTAGTTTTAAAAAATAACTAGCTGATTTGGCCAAAATTTAACGTAGAGATTCTGTTTGGGGTTTGGCCAGTAAGCATGTTTTGGTTTATTGCTTGACTTATATGTGAGGAAGATGGAAATCTTAGGGTCTTTGGTGCCCAAGAGAGAGACAGACTATAAAGAGGATGAGAGATCATTGGATCTCCCCTCTTATTTACTGGAAACTAGACTCTAGGAGGGTAGGTACCCCATCTGACTCTCCGCTTCCTAGGGACCTGGATCTTTAGATGTCTTTCTGCTTCCCTAGCCTTCATCCCCAACAGTGAACGTCTCCCTGTGAGAACACTGTACCCCGGGATGATGCATCCCCCATATATGAAAAGGGAACCCTGATGTCCCCTCTGCTCCCCCTTTTATGCCCCCAAGCTTGAATCCCTGGAATGGGAAGGCAACTGTAGAACCCTCAAGGCCAAGAAAGACTGGATTCCTTCCCCATCCCCCTGCTGAAAAAAGCAATCTTAGGTGGGTGAGTCCAAAATGAAAGATAACCCCAAGATGGTCTCTGAGCCTTCCTCCTCCCCATCCCCCAAGCAGCTGCCCTCTATACCTGGAACTCTCTGTCTTCATCTCCGCCTCAGGGTTCTCCTGGTTTTCTTCAAGTCTCAACTAAAACCCCTTCTACAAGAAGCCTTTCCGAGTCTCCCGTAATGCTGATGCCTTTCCTCCAATTACTTCCAATTCCTCCTGTATATGTCTTGTTTGTACATAGATATTTGAATAGTCTTCCCCATTAAAATGGGAAATCCCTGAAGGCAGAGACTGTTTTTGCCTGTCTTTGTATCCCACTGCTTAGTACAGTACCTGGCAAACAGTAGGTGCTTAATAAGTACATGTTGACTAGGCACTGAGTAGCTATAAAGTATCCACATGTAGAGGTGAAATTCATTGAAAAATGTCCTGGGCTAATCCTGACCCTTCTCCTCCAGAGATAAATAAAGCAGCTTCATGGTGGGATCATAGGATTTAAAAACCTAGGGAGTATTACAAGGAGATTCTTGTGGGGATGTCTCCATTGGCTTCCCAGCTCCTTGTCAGGCCAGGACTCAGGGAGGGATTTGGGGAGTCTTCCCAGAGGAGTCTGGGTAGGTTTCCATAATGCTAGATGACTAGGCAGGTCAGACTCTCCCTTGTTTTAAAAATGCAGAATCTCACAAGTTATTTCAGCAGACCGGATGCCTGAACCTTGTCTTCTTCCAGAACTCAGGGCCTATTGTTCCATTTCAAAGAAATGATCTTCCCCCAATCTTGAATTCAGGCCCTGTCTGCGCAGAACTGATGATGTCCAATCTTCTTGCTTTTATAAGTGTGGAAAATGGAAGCCAGAGTCTTGCCTCTTCTCTAGTGAGCTGGGCCTTTCCCCTTTCCACTGACTCCCTCCAGGGAACATAGCCTTAAGGAGGCCAAGCATCACCCTCCCACCTCACACACCTTTCCCCACAGAAAGTCACCAGCCATAATTAGGGCAGGGAGGGCAGTCGGATTGAATCACCTCCCCCTCCATGGTCCTCACATCCTCTAAGACCTGTGTATGACAGTTGATCTTGAGGCCAAGGGGTGGACAGCTCCAGCCCTGGTTGCCCAACAATAGATACCGTTAATATCCTCGGGCCAGATGAAGAGGGAAGTGACCAGGAAAGGGAGGAAGTTGCTGCCTCTAAGCCAAAGAACTACTTGAACCCTCTAGAATGGGGTACCTGTGGCCAACCCCTCAGGGCCCCCTCCCTTTTCTTCCCTGAGGTCCTCCCCCAATAATCTACCTCTTTGGGAAGCGCTGGAAAGTAGATGAGCCGCCTCAGAAGAGGCTAAACTTCTGTCCCCATGTCCAGGACGAGGGAGGGGACCGGTGAACCAGCCAGAGTTCAGGATTGGGACGGAGCTCAGAGAGAGGTAACATAAAATATACAACAGTTCCCATTGGTTTAGCACATTTTCCATCAGTAAAGGTTATAGGTTCTCAAAGTACTGGGTTCATTACAAAATAATTTACATAGATTATAGGATTGGAAGGGCCACCAGTACGACCCCCTCATTTTCCAGGTAAGGAAACTGAGGCCCAGAGAATTCAAGTGACTTGCCCAGGGCCACCAGGTTGTTAGGATTGGAACCCAAGTCCTGTATCTCCAAATCCAAGGTTCTTTTCATCATGCTGCAGTTCTTCACATCTCTGACATTTTTATTCTTGTTGCACTTCAACCAAGTCATGGAAATCAGAGATTTAGAGCTGGGAGGGACCTTAAAAGTCATCCAGTCCACCCCTTATCTCCGCTTTTCCTCACAACAGGCCCGTGAGGCAGACTGTGCCCATTTCACAGATAAGGAAACTGAGCCTCAGACCAGTTGAGCCATGCGCCTAGAGCCCTGCAGCAAAACAGTGTCAGAGGCAGGACTCCAATCCTGGTTCTCCTAAGGCTACTTCTAACACTCAGTCTTCTATGATACACTAACTATAGGGTCCAAATTCAAGCTTAGGGAAGGGACAGAGTGCTGTGAAATGGGATTAAAGGCTTTTAACTCAAGAAGAGGGCCAGGATCAGACACAGGATCTGCTGCATAGCTCATAGGTTTGGCATTGTTTAAAAAGAGGGGGTGGAAGGGAGCAGGAAGTCATGCTCTGACCTGTCTAGCCACCTAGCATAGTGGGAACCATCCTGGCCTCTTCTGGGAAGAATCCCCACAATCCTCCTGGAGGTATTCTTTGTCAAGGAGCTGGGGAGCCTAAGCAGTCTTCCCACAGGGAGCCTCCTACCTTCTGACTTGGACCTCCTATGGCCTACTTGTGGCCTAAGGCTCTATGGGGTGCTCCTGCTAAAGAGACTCTCAGCAGGCTTCCAGGCCTGGTACAGTCTGATCTTCCGCCCCTGTTCACCCCCTCCCCATCACTCCAATGAGGTAAAAGGCCCTTGGCTTACAGGACCCACACACACATGCCAGCACTGATGCTGGGCAATTTGACTTTGGTCGGCTTTGGCCCCAAGAGGTCAGGAACATGCAAGGGCATATTTAGGGGAAAAGGAGAGAGAGGGAGGAAAAGAGAGAGAGAAAAGGGGGAAAGAGCAAGAGGGAGGGAGGGGGGAGAGACAGACAGAGAGAGTGAGAGACAGAGAGAGACAGAAAGAGACAGAGTGAGAGACAGAGAGAGAGAGAGAGAGAGAGAGAGAGAGAAAAGAAGAAGAAGAAAAAGAAAGAGAGAGATAGAGGAGAGGAGAGGACAGGAGAGGACAAAGGGAGGATTCTTACTTTCACTTTCCTGGGTGGAGGCTGGGTGCAATGTGCATTTGGAGAGTGGAGCTTGGCCTATGGAAGGAAAGAGAACAGATGAGGTGAAATCTTCCCTTCCTGTCCCTGCTGTTAGGTGAGAAGCCTGCTGATACATTGACCATCCACTCACACAGATCCTCACACTCATGCCCTCACAGAATTACACACAGGCACACACTAACACAAACATACAGCAGTGTCTTGAGTGGTCATTTCATATCAATGGGACATGCCGAGGCCTTTGCATTAATACACTCAATCTCACCCATCATAGGAACAAATATAATGTTTTATACTCCCCTATTTAATGACATTCTCCCATAGTTATATGTCCCCAGTGTCACACACACACACACACATAGAGCTTGGGTTCAAATCCCAGCTCTGCCCCTTATAACTGACTTGAATTTGGCAAGGCAGTTCACCCATCAAGACCTCAGTTTCCACACTGTAACATGAGTGGATGAGACTATCTAGAAGGCCTTTTCCTATTCAGAAGCTGACAAGTCTCACACACACACACACACACACACACACACACACACACACACACACACACGCTCCCACAGTCACAAAACCGCATGCTTACTTTCCTCCCCATTCCCCCAGGGCCAGACACACGCCACACTGTCACTGTCCACCAGGGCTCACCTTTGTGCACCTGGAGCTCCACAAGACCATGGAATGCCTGCTGAGAGTGGTGATGATTAAACTCCACCACCTTGCAGCAGTAGAGGCCACTGTCCTGCAAAGTCAGGTTAAGCAGGGTGATGGAGAAGTTCCCATGGTGGTCGGAGCTCAGCTCTACCCCATGGTGCAGAGTGGGGTCCTTGTGCCCAGCAGGATTCTGGCTACTGTTGGCAGTGTGATGCCCGCTGTGGTGTGGGTGCAGCTCTCGCTCTGTAACATTGCGGATGGGCCTTCGCTCTGAGCAGCTCTGGTTCTCTCGGTGGCCCATGTACCATGTCTTGTACAGTGAGTCATGTCGGTCTATGAGCGGGCCCAAGACCTTGCAGGTCAGGGTTACATTCTGCCCTTCAGGACAGACATAGAGGGAGTATGGAGTGGTGAGCTTGAGGGCTGCCACCTGACCTGTGTGAAGAGATGGAAACCCAGTTACCCCTGCCTAAGTGCCCATGGGTCAGTCAACAGGCCTTTATGAAGATTTATCTAAGCACTGGCGATCCCAAACCCAGAGCGCAGCCCCAAACACAGGGTTAGGCTGGTCTGCATCCTGGAGAAGAGTATCTGTGTGCCAGAGGCTAGACTACTTCTCCGGAGAAACATCCCAGTCCTATGGATCTCCATCCTGTGTTAGCTGGGCACCACTACAACCATCGTCAGTGACACATTCATCCATGATGTGGCTGTCTGCAGCGCTGGGCCTAAAGTAAACTTCCAAGTGCTGTGGAAATTATTATTAAAAGGACAGGTGTCTGCCAATCAGTCAGTCTATCGATCAACAAGCTTTTAGTGAGCACTTACTCAGCACTGGGGATATGAAGAAAGGTAAAAACAGGACCCCTACCCTCAAGAAGCTTACAGTCTAATAAGGAAGACAATAGACAATAACAACAAAGAATGTTCATAGAGGATATACATAGCATGAGTGGAATCTCAGAGGGAAGGCACTAGGGTCATAAGGGATGTGGTAGGAGGAGAGGGGGAACTGGGAAAGGCATCTTGCAGAATGTGGGTTTTGACCTGAGTTTTAAAGGAATCCAGGGAAGCCAAGAGGTGAAGCACTATAGACATGGGCAACAGCTGGTGCAAAGTCAGGAAGTGGAGTGTTGTGTTTGAAGAACAGCGAGAAGACCAGTGTGGCTGAACTACCGAGGACATATTGGGGGATAAAGTGTAAGAAGATTGGAAAAGTTGGGGAGGAGGGAGGCAAGCCACAGAGGAGAGGTCCAGGGTAGCAGCTGCCTCAGAGATCTTCCAGGTAAAGGAGTCAGATTTCTTATATTTGATTCTAGAGCTAAAAGGGATCCGCCGGAGATTATTGAGTAGGGAGGTGTCAGACACAGGCCTGTCCTCTATTGGTGCCTGATTGGAGGATGAATGCAAGTGACTGAAAATGGCATTTGAGCTGGGCTTTTAATTGTGATTAATATTTAAGCAAAGAAGGAGGAGGACCTTCCAGGCATCCCAGGCAGAATCTTCTGAGTTCAAAAGCAAAATGGGCATTCAGAGGACTTCCGTCAGAGTCCTCCTCCGATGCTCAACAGGGCAAGGAGGTGACCTTGAAGGCTATACCAGCAAGGGGTAAACTCTGACTGGTGCTCCAAATTGCCACAGTTTTAAGGCTCCATGGTGGGCTAAGAGTCTGTTGTCTGAAGACCAGGCTAAGTTTACTTGTTAACAAAATTGCTAGTGCTAAGCTTTCATTTTCACATCACCTTAATTTCCCAATATAGCTTTCCCCTCTCCCCTACCCAGTCCTTAGAACCAGAGAAAGAAAAAGCCTCTCACTGAAACTGGCCAATACATCTATAGAATGTTCCACACCCAGAGACCCCTGGGCAACCTCTGCAGAGAAGAGAGGAAGGGCCCAAACTAAGTTTAGAGAGGGCTCTTCATTCCAGGTGTGGGTTTCAGCCACAGCAGCCCTCAGAGATAGACTGCTAAGTTACAGGAGGGTGACAATCTCCATTAGTGGAGGATGGACTCACTCCCAAAGAAATGACAGGTCCTCGAAGATCTATGGAAGTATATTCAGGAAACTGTAGGTAAGATGGCATCTCATCTTCTGCACCCACCCCGCTCCTGACATCAGGACCATGCTTAACTAAATTTAAGTTAAACCCAGGGTTCTTAATGTGGGGATCCACAGTTAGATTTCAGGGGGCCTGTTAACTCAGATGAGAAAACATTACATCTTTATTTTCACTAATCTTTTACAGACATTTGGCATTCCCTTCAATCATAACTTTTTTTTTTAAATCACTATTCTGAGGAGCCCGGAGGTTTCACCAGACACCGCCGGGGAATCCACGATCCAAAAAAGGTTAAAAAACGCCTGAGTTTAATTCAATTCAACCAGCATTTATTTAGTACTTGCTGTGTACCTGTCCCAATGCTGGCCAAGACGAAAGAATAGTCCCTGCCCTCAAGGAGATTACATTCTTCTAATCAAACAAACTTGCAAAAGAGAACAATACTCACAAGATTTCTCTTGGGGAGGTAGGCTGACAGAGCAAAGCTCTGACCATTGATGAGCATTGAGAGCAAAGCTGACCACTGATTCACACAGCCCCAGCTTGGCCAAATAAAGAGCCCTATGGGTTGTTCTCTCACACACACACACACACACACACACACACTCACACACTCATATATACACACACACACACACACTCACACACTCATATATACACACACACACACACACTCACACACTCATATATACACACACACACAATACACAGTCACACACACACTCATACACACATCACACACACACACACACACACCGCCCAAGCGAGCCGGCTTGTACATCCTCTCAGATCACCCTACCCTCCTCCCAAGCCTGGGACTGGGCCTTTGTACTAGGTTCTTGCTACATTCAGCAATGGCCCATTCACCAGCCTTGAATGAAAGAAACCTCAGGAAAAGACTGGTTCCTCCCAAGAGAAATTGAAAGCGGAGGCTGTTCCTAAGCCGAATGGTCTCCCTGCACAGCTGCCAAGGCTAACTGCCGAGTGGGCAGCGTGGGAGGGTAAGCCAGTGGGCTTCTCCATTCTGGCAGGACAGAGAGAACACCAGAGCCCTGTGAGCACTGGCCTCTTATGAGCTCAGCAGAGCCCTTTAAGGAGGCAGCTGGGGCAGAGTGGACAGAGCCCTTGGCAGCAGGCTTGCACCCCAGCTTTGCTCCTTTGCTAGGTGTGTAACTTTGTCCCTGTGAGCCTCAGTGCCCTCAGCTGTAAAAAAAAAAAAAAAGAGAGAGAGAATGCTAAGTAACACTAGGCTGTGCACATCCTGCCTCTGGAAGGATTGAATGAGTGCCATATTTTTATTTTCGTTGGACATGTCCTAGACTCACAGGCCTGAAAGGTCTTTCCAACAAACCAATACACTGGTCTTTGTCCAGTGCCCACCCTTGGTGAGGCCCTGGGTGGGCAAGACTCTCCTTATTCTCCAGGATACCCAGGCTTGACTCTTCCTTCAGCTAGTCATTTAGTCTGTCTCAACCTCATCTCCCCAATCTATGAAATGGGAAGAATAATCATATCAGCCCTCCCAATGCTATTGTGAGGCTGCCATTTTGTAAGCCTCAAAGTGCTCCAGTAATAACACATTAAATAACCCTTTAAGATTTCCAAAGTGCTTCCCTCCCAGCGCCCTTTGAGGGAGATGATTCAGACATTAGCATCCCTGTTTTACAGATGAGGAAACTGAGGCTAGGGAGTGAGAGCCACTTGCAGGGGACCCCACAGCCAGTTAGGTGTCAGGGCCAGGATTCAAAGTGGAGCTTCCTCACTCTAGATCTGGCTCACTGTCCAAAAGACATTGCTTCTTATGCCAAGAGAGGCAAGGACAGGTGGATGGAGCTGGAGGGCCTCTGGACAAGGTCTCCTTCAGATGGAGGTGGGAGGGGGCCACCATGGGCAGGGCTGGTAGGGGAAGCCTGTCTTGATGCTTCCCACCTGCCCTTTCTGTCCCCTGCCAGGGCTCAGTGCCTATGTTTGGCCCTCAGGTAGCAGAGTCCCCACTAGACAGAATTAACCCTCTGCCCAACCATGTCAAAATGCTTGCTCCCTCCAAGACCCTGCCTCCAGCTACCTCTGGAACCCAGAGGTCTCCAACCTGTAGGTTAGGCTCTACTAAGAAATCTGACTCCTTTACCTAGAAGATCTCTAAGGCAGCTGCCACTTCCCTGGGCCTCTTCTCTGTGGCTTGCTGAGATTCCAGGAGGGCCCACTATGAAGACAGCCCTGGGCAAGGCACTATTTGGGCAAAACTGCCCGTCATCCACCAGAAGAGCCAGTCTTGGTTCTTCCCCCCATTAGCTTCCACCCTGAGCTAACTGTTGAGTGGGAGAGGGAAGGAATGAACCTCAATAGTAAGGTTCTCTCTCCTGTCTCACTGAGCATTTGAGGCAGTGCCTCACCATCCCCTCCATGTGCCCCTCACTCTTTGATCTCAAGGCTCTGAACAGTCAAAAGCAACTTATTTAGTTAAATTACATGAAGTAAAAATAGTTTAGGAGCCTGAAGGGACTTTGGAGATGATCTTCTCCAACTCACCCCTCCCCCATGTTATACAGGAAGCCCAGGCAAGTTCAGCAGTTTACCTGAGGTCTCAGAAGCAAGATAATGGTGGAGCTGGGATGGAATCCAGGATCCTCCCCTTCCTAGCTCCCTACACCACACACATCTCTACCTAATAGCTTACATTTGCACAGTAATCGCTTACAACCTAATTCATACTTTCAGGTTTGCACCCTGAGTTCACAATCCTTGTGACAAGCTTGTACTGGCAGGTGGTGTGAGTATTATTAGCCCCATGTTACAGAGGCAGAAACTGAGACTCCAGCTGATGATGAAGATGATGATGATGATAGCTAGCATTTTTATAGCATCTACTATGTGCCAGACACTGTGTTAAGCCCTTTACAACAACTGTAGAAGATAGGTTTTATGATTATCCCCACTTAACAGTTTTGGAAACTGAGGTAAACAGAGGTGAAGTTAAATTGCTCCAGGAAGGGCATCTAGTCCAAGTCTTTTTACAGATGAATAAACCAAGGTGCAGAGGATGAAATTGCTTCCTTTAGCCCTAAGGAGATGTTCCAGAGACAAATGCATTTGTAACTGAATGAAGAGACCTTATGTTGTCTGGACAGAGTAATGTATTAGAGGGTATTTTCATCTGATTGACTCATTAGCACCTACTGTGACTGAACAAAAGATAAGTACCTGAAGGAATAGAGATACAGGACTAAATTTTGGTGAAGGGATGGGGAGAAGAAAGTCCGGAGATCATCGAAGTTCTAGAGGGGTCAGAGGAAGGGATGGACCCAAGTAGTTGGGGGAATAGCCTAAGGACACTGTGTACCTGAGGGAGGGGGGCCCTATAGGCCCACCTGAACTCTATGAAGGTCCCAGGCAGGATCAGCTCTTGTACCGCTATCCAGACCCCATCTTCACTACTTTTAAGGGGTGAGTCACATCTTCACAACCTTCAGGTTTGCCACAAGCCAGCCCTGCCGCCTCCCTGAGCCTAATGATGCCCCAAGGGTGCTCTTGTGGTCAGTGGAACAACCAGAGCTAGAGACTTCAGTCAGGGATCCCTGCTCAAAGGGGCTGGAAAAGAGTTTAGATGGTGGAAGGGGCACAGAGAAGGGCAGGGTGCAGGACTTCAGGCTAAGTGGGCTGGGGATTGGAAGAAACGGCAAGACAAAGAAAGGGCCCCAGATCAGTAAGCGATAATAGCTGGGCGAGAGGGATGAATTCTGGAGATAACCCTTTCCCAGGCCTCTTCCAGCTCTAGACCTTGAGACTAAGACAAAAGAAATCAATTCAGCTGCCTGTCCCACCCAACTTTTGGACTGGTGCCTGGGTTTTTCCCTTTCCTCCTCTTCTTCCTCTTCCTTCTCCTCCCCCAAAGTTCCAGAGAGAACTCAGCCCAGGCAATATTTCTCACCAATGTTGTCTCCTCCCATCAGACTGTAAGCTCCTTGAAGGCAAGGACTATGTTTGATTTTGTTTTGTTTTTTTATCTTTCTTTGTACCCTCAGCACTTAGCACAGAGCCTGGCACCTAGTGGACACTTAATAAGTACTTACTGACTGACCAATTGATATCAGGAGAGGCTGGGGTGGCTGGGACAGCCACAGCAAGTTCAGAAAGAAGTAAGGAACAAGAGCTGACATTTAGAGGGTGGGGTGGCGAGAGAAAGGGGTAAAGTAGGCAGAAAGATTGGAATGAAGGTGTGGACATGGGTCCGATTAAGGTGGTTGGAATGGAGTTATGGACAGGGAACAAACAGGCCAGGGTCAAGGTATGGACATGTAGAGAGTGTTGGGTTGGAGAGATAGATAGGGAAGTGCCAGAAATGTGGGATCGGGTCAATATAGAAGTTGGGAGGAATGAAGGTAGAAACAGAGATAAGGTGACTGGAATGAAGGTGTGGACATGGGTCAGATTAGGTGGAGTGGAGCTATGGACAGAGGGCAAATAGGTCTGGTTCAAGGTATGGACAGGTAGAGAGTGTTGAGTTGGAGAGATAGATAGGGAAGGGCCAGAAATGTGGGATTGGGTTAACATAGAAGTTGGGAGGAATGAAGGTAGAAACAGAGATAAAGTGACTGGAATGAAGGTGTGGACATGGGTCAGATTAGGTGGAGTGGAGCTATGGACAGAGGGCAAATAGGTCTGGGTCAAGGTATGGACAAGGGACAGATGGAGAGTGTTGGGATGGAAAAATGATAGGGACAGAGAGATGGAGACGTGGAAGAGGATTGGGAGGGGTTGTGTGTTGGGAAACTGGGCCTGCAGCAGGGGCGACTCAGGCCTAGGTGACCCCAGAGTTTTATCAGTTCCCTCCAGGTGTCCTCACTGATTCCAGGATGACAATACACCTGAAATCAACTGGGTATATAGGCTTTCTGCCTTTAGCGGGGAGCAATGAAAGGGACCTGCCCTGTTTATGGCATTCAAGGCTCAGCAGCCTAATCCCCTGCCTAGTAACAAAGGGATTTTGCCAGCCTGACCAAAGATAATCTAGGGACAAATTTGGAAGAAGAGGCCTATATAATTCAGAACAGCAGATAACACAGAAAAGCTTTTGGAACATAGAGACCGACATTCGCATAGACATACATTCTCATCATCATCTTTACGACTTTGCCATCCTCTCCTGGTGGCATCCTGAGTTCACACCTGCCAGCGCAGCTGTACCCCGCAGAATCCCTTCACCCATAGCTAACCAAGCTGCCAAAGAGTGGTTATCAGGAACAATCTTCAAATTCCGGTAATCGAGAGTTGGCTCCAGTAGGAATGAAAAGAACTATAGAGAGCATTGCCCCATGGGAGGTGGCCAGGGGATACTTCGAAGCCTGGGAACCAAAATCCCCCGCTGGGTAGGAATTTGGCAGATCCAGGAGGAAGCGATAAGGCCCAAGAACATAGGACTGAAGAAGAAAGGAATTGTACAACACTCATCTCACCCTCATTCCCTCCCCTACCCCCGGGCCTCCAGAAGACCTCTTCCTTTTTCAGAAAAGGAGAAGAAAACACAGGAATTCAAGTTTGTGGAGATGGGGGAGCAGGTCAGGGAAAGAGGAGCCAGGGACAGAGTACTGGGAGTGGGGATGGGTGGGGGGGTGAAGGAAAAGTAGGAAAAGCAAGGAGAATTATTTGAGATTTCAAGCTTATTGAGAAACAAGCTGGGGAGGAGGTAGGTGGAACATTCCCAGGAGCTGGCCTCTCCGGGGTGAAGCTCCCACCCTGCACCACTGCCAGGAAGACCGGTGGACTTCAGGGGTTGGCCCTGAGTTGGCAAAAACTATCCCTTTGGTTGGTTTGTCTCAATACATGATCATTTCAAGTTTGGGTCCAAGGACATGGAACAGTTTGGTCTTTGCTGGGTTTTCAAAAGGTTAGAAAATTAAAAAAAAAAAGTTAAAATCCAGATAGACAAATACACCTGCTTGAATACATGCACATATGCAGTACGTCAAAGAATTCTACTCAATTCAACAGAAAATTAAGGGCACGCTAAGTGCACAAAACAGCTCCTGCCCTCAAGAAGCTTCATTCTACCAGAAGAAGATAAGAACTAGAGAATGTTAGGAGAGAAGGGGCTTCAGAGGGAACCCCTCACTTGACAGAAGAGGAAACTGAGGCCCAGAGATGTCAAGTAAGCTGCCCAAGGGGCCACAGCCAGTGAGCCGCAAAGCCGGAATTCTAACCCAGGTCCTGACTCCAAGTCGGGGATCCTCACCGCTTCCCAACAGCTGCACTCTTATTTTAAACACGGAAATTATAGGAGGGCTGGGCCATGGGACCTAAGGCAAGGGAAGGAAAGTGACTGGTCCAGGATCACCCAGTCAGACAGACTCTGGTCTAGGATTCAAACCTGACTCTATAGCAAAAGCTCTTTTAAAGGCAACGAGGTGGTACTGCGGACAGAGAGCCGGACCTGGACTCAGGAAGAGCTGAGTTCCAATCCAGCCACACACATTTCGACTAACTCTGTTATTCCGGGAGTGTCACATAACCTCAGTTTCCTCAGCTGTCAGATGAGGATGACGAGTAGTAGTGCCCGCCTCTCAAGGTTGTTGTGAGGACGAGATGAGATAACACTTACAAAGCGCTTCGTGAACCTTGAAGCATCGCATAAATGTTAGCTATGTTACTCTTCCCTTCTCCCTGTACCAAGCTGAATCTTTTTTTATTGCACTACATTATGGAAGTGCTTGTTTCATTCCATAAATTAAAAATAATTCTTTTAAAAGACAGCATGGCATATAGTGGATAGAATGGATGGCCCAAGAGTCAGAAAGACTTGGGAGCAAGAATTGCCTCTCTCACTTACCAGCTGTGTGACCCTGGGCAAGTTACATAAGCTCTCTGGGCCTGTTTCTTCATCTGTAAAAATGAGAAAATCAGGCTAAATGATCTCTAAAAGTCCCTTCCGACTCTAATTCTGTATATAGACATATGCCTATATGTGTGTATACGTATACATGTATATATATATATATATCATATATGTATGCACATCTGTGCTTTTGTATATATATAATAGCATTGCTGGAAGTACCATTAGCTAGCTCGAGGATATGTTTTTCTATTGTTGGTAGCAGCAGGGTTTTAAGACAGGCCTGATTATTCCCTGTGCACCTGGGACATTGTTAAGGGTCATGGATAGAAGGGGAAGGGAAAGAAGGAACTCTGGCTCCAGAGTTTTGTGAGAAAGCACATCAGGGAATAAAATAGTCAATGTATCCACACATGTCCAGGCCCAAAGCCAAGCAGGCCAGCGTATCAGCCTGGGGAGGCAGCCACAGGCCAGCCAGCCAGTTGGCCCCACTCACTAATGTGAATCTTCAGAATGGGAAGGTAGCCCCACCCTCCCTCCCTCCTTCTGGGAAAGGAAAGTAGAATGGAATCCATGGGAAGTTGGAGCCTCCCTCCTCCCTCCTCAGCTTCCCCCACCTCCCCCAAAGCAGAGCCAGCTGGACAGAGTGACCTTCCATGGGCCCTGCGCTTTGTAAATCGCTGTTGGCACCTCAGCACTTAGCCATCTGGGGGGTACTGGATAATCTCAGGCTGCCTCCCACAAGCCTCCCAGCCCTGCTCATCTCATGCCCCAAAGATGATTTGGCTTTGCTTTCCAAGCCCTTGCCTCTTTCAGGGAAGGGTTGTGGCTAAGGAGAGGAGAGAGGGAAGGACCCAGAGGCTGGTAGCCCTGGGTAGCCCCTCCCTGACTCCCCAGAATTGCCCTATTTCTTTTGAAGAGAATAAAGACAAAGTTGTAACCTGCACCATGCTATGCAAAGATCAAATACTATGACTGCCAAGAGGCAGGGTGGAGATGTGACTAGAAATCAGGCCTTAGACCCCAGCCAGGAAGACGTGGTATCTCACCTCTGACACATACTCATTTCCCTGGGGAAGTCACTTAACAGCTCATTGGCCCATCTACCTCTGAGACAATGAGCTGCAGACGAGCAGGTGAGAATCTGTGTCGGTAGAGATTTTGCCTCTTTGGGATTTTCCTATTCTGATGAAATCATAAGTCTAGTGCAGGGGTGGAGAACCTGTGGCCTCGAGGCCACATGTGGCTCTCTAGGTCCTCAAGTGTGGCCCTTTGACTGAATTCAGTCATGATTTGTCAATCTGAGTCAATTTGACTTAGTCAAAAGGCCACACTTGAGGACCTAGAGAGCCACTTGTGGCCTCAAGGCCATAGGTTCCCCACCCCTGGTCTAGTAAAAATTTTTAATGACTCTTACACTATCCCTCCAATCCCCTCCCCCAAGGGATCTCAGAGGCCATCTAATCCAGCCACCTCTTTTGACAGTTAAAGAAACTGAGACCTTGAGAAGTTAAGATTGCCATGTTCTGAAATGCCCCAAGTGCTTGGATAGAGCCTGGAGTGACCCTATACCAAGGTTTTGTTGTTGTTGAGTCATTTTTCAGTCTTATCCAACTCTCCATGACCCCGTTTGGGGTTTTCTTGGCTAAGATACTGGAGTGGTTTGTCATTTCCTTCTCCAGCTCATTTTACAGATGAAGGAACTGAGGCAAACAAGATTAAGTGACTTTCCCAGGGTCACACAGCTGGTAAGTGTCTGGGGCCAGATGTGAACTCAGGAAGATGAGTCTTCCTGACTCCAGGCCCTTTGCTCCATCCACTGCACCACCTCGCTGCCCATAACAAGGCTAGGTAATGCCAAAAAGATTATCCCTCTGACCTAAATCCCTCGATCCATGCATCCTGCTATAGAGAAGGGGATCTACCTAACTCTCCCTCTCTTAGATGCTCAATTTTCTTATCTGTACAATAGGAAGGTAATTTGGGTTTTGACAGAGTCAAAGGGTGTGAGTTTGAATCTTCACCATTTGAAACCTGCCATTTCCTCATTGTGGGACATTGAACGAGTCATTCAACAGGTTAGAACAACTGAGAGACTCTGTTGTTGCTGAACATCTCTGGGGTAAGAGCAGGGACCAGAACCACCAACCGAACTGTCCACAGAGCCTCTCAGAACCCTGCTTGACTCCCCCCATCTTAAATCCACACTACTAGTAGCCCTCAATTCAGCTCAGGATGAATGTGGCAGGCCAGGCCCTGGGGCCCAGCTGGGTTTCTGGATGGTGGCCTCAGGGGGCCTAGATCTGAACCTTCCCTGGGGCCCAGCAACAGGAGCTCTGTGAGTGCCAAGGACAAAGGGAATCTCGGATGTGTTTATTGATACCTGCTCCAACAGGAAGGGCCCCATTCACATCAGGGGCCCTGAGGGAGACAGGGAAAGGGAAGCCTGAACTCTATTGAAGGAAGCGGCACTTCCAACACCTTGGAAAAGGGTCCGTGGGATTCTGGATTGCAGGGCCTCTCTATAAGAACCTCCACGGGGAAAGTCCCAGGGGCCTAGCCCCCTTTTTCAACTCCCCAGATCACTCCTCAGTTGCCAGACCCTGCCCTTGGATTGTCTTCCCGAAGCCCAGCCCAGGATAGCTCCAGGGTCCCCACCCCAATACATCAGGCACCAATAACTCATTATAGGAAGGGCAGATAGATGGATATGTGCCCAGGCCAGTGAGAACACAGGCAGCCACGGGCCCCTGACCCCTGAGGAAGAGCTCAGTTCCCACCTTTCTCTTCCCTTCCTCCCTCACCCCCTACTGTGGCCTGACCAAACCCTGGATGACTGGTTGGTCCTGGCAGCAGGGAGGGTCCTGCAGCCCAGCTCAGTGATTGTTTATTCATCCTCTTTACTTTGGATGGGATCTCTAGCAACTGGAAAACCCCAGGCCATGCAAAGCTCAGAAAAATACTCACAGGCCTACTCAGAAGGGAACCAGCTGAGATGGAAATTATAGGGTCCCCTTGCCAGCCCTGCTCCCTTAGGGAAATGTTTCCCTTCCTAGAGTGTAGAGACAAGAAAGAAGGCTGCCCAGGAAATCTATCTGGGGCCAGGAAAGGCATCAGGGACCCAGAGTATCCCAGAGTTGGAAGGATCCATGAGAGGTCATTTTATGCAGGCCCCTGCTTCTACATAGGACTGCCCTAATGCAATTATCTGACATTACAGTTCGACAGACAGGGCCATTACACCCCAAAATGGTGTGACTGAGTTTACTGACAAATAATACAAAGAGAAGACCAAATGGCCTTCTTTTCTCGCTTGCATTGTCACTTGCTAGAATGGAAAGACTTCTTGAGAGGTCTTCCAGTCCCCAGAACTCTAGGAGTCAGTATATATGTGGTTGTAGGAAGAACAGTCACTTCCTTCCTTGCCCCAGATACCCTTCAGAGCTCTGGGAGTTGGAAAGGGCCAGCAGGCACCCTGGTGGAGGCAGATGGACAGGAAGCCAATGACATGTGCCCCCTATTGCTGAGAAGGGTCCTTGGATTGGAAGCATCAACAGGGAGGAGACCAAGTCTAGTTGCCTCCCTTCACCCAACACCTTGAGCCAAGTAGGGGCTTAGTAATGCCTGAGAATGCGAAAGATAGGAAAAGCGATGGGACATGAGTGGTGATCATTGATGGTGATGGAGATATTGTGACAATGATGGTAATACTGACGGCTCAGTGCCTGGTGCATAGTTAACACTTTAAAAATCCATATTGATGCATTGATTGGGGGTGATATTGGCGCTTCTGATGGCAGCAAGAATCCCATTACCAACCCCTAGCCCTCCCCCTGGCCTTCTTTCTTACAGTGTTAGACTGCCATCAAATATTTTGTCCACCCAAAAGCCTAGACTGTCCTGCACCAACAGGACCCAAGGGGATCAGTCCCCTGAAAGGTGGCTCTTAACATCAGCTCTTACCATCTAGTTACAGCTCACCTGTGGGGAAGTATGATGCTATCAGAATTGCACCAAACTTAGAGGCAGAAGACATACGTTTTAGCTGTATGAATAGACTTCTAGCTCTCTGGACCCCAGTTTCCCTATCAGTAAAACAGGGATAATCAGATTATCCCTCCCCATCTCCAAAGATTGTTGGGAGACCCCAATGAGGGTATATTTAAAGGTCTTTGTAACTACACATCGTTATGTATCTGTAAACTGCAGTACTTCAAGGAGCCATGAGTTCATCATCATCTACATGTGAGTAGATAGGCTTGAAGAGCTGCTGTGCTCAAAAAACTCATCACATGTGGCCAACTTGGTGCTGATCCTCTGCCAACATTGCAAGACCCCAGTCTGTCACTAGGCGCTCAGTCCTTGAGAGCAAGGACTGTCTTTTGCCTTTCTTTGTATCTGCAGCTCTTAGTACAAAGCCTGACACATAGTAGAAATGTTCTAAGTGCCTACTGAATGACACTAACTTCAAGTTTTTCTAGCTGCTGGTAGAACCCATGGGCAGAGCTTTGGAGAACCCAGGAGCACTGCCACACCATCATAAGGCATCTTGGCAGGGACATACATAAGCTATAATAGCAAAGATGAGCCCCCAGTATTGGGGATCCAGACCTTTCGGCATCATCCCCTATTCCTCCAGAGGCTAGGAGTTTGGTCCAGGGAGAACTATCTCGTTAGCACTTTTCTAGCAGAGAAGATCCAACTCAGAAAACTGCCCAGATTCTTAACAGCTTAGAAGAGGAAAGTAAGAGCAGGTAACAGGATGAATACAAAAGTGGTGTGGGGTACTGTGTGTGAGAACTTCAAAGTCAGACATGGGCTGGGGCCAGCAAGGAGGGCCAATGCAACAGAAAGGGATTATTTTAAAAAGCTGTATTGGAGAAAAGAGGAGAATCTAAGAAAGGAGACAACTCATGCTTGGAATGGAAGAAACAATGCCAGAGGACACAAATTTGGATGAGGAAATATATATATATATATATATTTTCTTCAACATGATTGGCCTCCTTTGCAATTTTGTGTATTTTATTTGATTTACTTAAAAACATGATTGTGAGAAGGCATCCCATAGGCTCCATTTAACTGCTAGATGGCTCTTGGACACACACACACACACACACACACACACACACTCTCAAGAATCCCTGGTTTAAAACATTGAATCTAATAAGGTGCAATTTAATAAGGATAAATGTAAAATCTACATTTGGGTTCAAAAACTTCTACTTCGCAAGCACAAGATAAGAGAAGCATAGTTGGGTAGCAGTTTCCCTGAAAAAGATCAGGGGGTCTTAGTGGGACTGCAAGTTCAGAAAGTCCACAGCCAAGAAAACTTAGGTTACAGGAAGAGAGGTATAGTCTCCAAGAATAAGGAAGTAACCATGCTACCTCAGTCAGACAACAACTGGAGAATCTGGTTCAGTTCTGGCATCACAAATGAGGAAGGACAGTGGTAAACTAGAGACTGTCCAGAGGAAGGCAACCAGAAGAGTGAAAGACCTTGAGTACGTGCAATATAAAGGATTATATGAAGGAACTGGGAGTATTTAGATTAGGGAAGAGAAGGTGGGGGGGGGGGCAACAGTATGACTATCTTAAGGTACTTGAAAAGGTATCCTATGGAAAAGGAACTATATTTGTGGGGTTTGACCCAAGAGTTCAGAGCTAGAAATAGTGGGCAGAAGGTACAAAGGGGGCCAATTTAGGCTTAATGGGAGGAAAAACTTCCTCACAATGAAGATGGTGTAAAAAGCTAGCTCAGAAGGCGGTGGTTCTCTCCCTGGAGATGTGTAAACAAAGGCTGGGTGACCAACCACCTGCCTTCTATGTTGCAGTGGTGATCCTTTATCAGGTGTGAGCAGACTATGCTAGGTGGCCCTGAGGTCTCTTTGAAATCAGCAATTCTGGGATTACACCAAGAAAATATACTGCAAGCAGTCTAGGGCAGCGGGTGCCAATCCTTTTTGGTCCTGGACCTTTACCAGTGCACGAGCCAGCTGAAAGAGTTGATTGTTAAATTTTCAGTGTGAGCATTTACAGCTCAGAAATCGACAAATGCTACCAATCAGCATTTGATTTGTTGTTTTGTTGAGTGCCTACTACGTGCCAGGCATTGTGCTAAGCACTTTTTACAGATATAATCTCATTAGATCTTCATAACCCCCCTGGAAGGTAGGTGCTATTATTATCTTCATTTTACAAGTGAGGAAACTGAGGCAAAGATGGCCAGGGTCACACAGCCAGGAAGTATCTGAGGCTGGATTTGAACCTCTACTATGCCACAAGCTAACTCTGTGATTAAATTTAGAAATGTGTTGTGTGTTTTCAGACAGGTCATTGTTAAGCATTTATTAGCACACCTCTGGTTATGTTACTATACTAATAATTGTATACATCATGAAATACAAAAAAGGAGACATTTTAAAAGGATGAGAATAGTATGAAATAATATTTGGTCTTAGAGTCAATAGAAACCACTGAAGTTTATTGAGTAGGAGAGTAACATGGTCAGACTTTTTCTTAAGGAAAGTCCCATGTGGAAGCCATGGATAGATCTCTGTTAGACATTAGCCAAGTGGTGCCATTGGGCACAGAGCACTGGACCTGAGTTCAAGTCCAGCCTCAGATACTTCCTAATCTTGTGACCCAGGGCAAGTCACTTAACCTCCATCTGTCTCAATTTCTTCATCTGCAGAATGGGAATGATGGTAATAGCACCTACCTCCCAGGGTTGTTATGAGGAGCAAATGAGATAATACATGTAACACATATTTGTAAACATGAAAGAGAAACACAAATGTCACCTGACCTCAAGAAGAGATCTCTGACCTGTGGGACATGGGTTAGTACCTCTTGTCCTTGTGGTCCATTCTAGCCATCTGCGTAATTTGACCACGACTACATCAGAAGCTTGCACCACTGGCTTTCACAATCAGAGATGCTGAAGAGGAAAGACAGAGGGCTTCCCCTTTCCTCCAAAAAACAAATTAATGCAATCTCAGCCTACATGAAGAGAAGTATAGTCTAGGATGAGGTGGGAAATATTCCCACTGTGCTCTGCCCTGGTTGGGCTACGGCGGGGGATTGTGCTCAGACCTGGGCACTACATTTTAGGTAGAACATTGATAAGCTACAGAGAGCATCCAGAGAAGATAAGCTTGGGTGGTGAAGGATCCCTGAGGTCATCATTGTAAGAGGAGCCTTTAAAGAAACTTTGGGGTGTTTTGCCTTTAGAAGAGAAGGCTTGGGTGGAAAGGGAGGGAGTTGGATAGGGAACTCATGGTAGCCTTCTTCAAGTATTTGAAGGGCTGTTCCTTGGAAAAGGGCTTAGCTTTCCTCTGCTTGGCTCCAGAAGGCAGAACAATGAACAACTGGTGAAGGGTACAGAGGCAAAAATCTAGGCTTGATAGCAGGAAAATTGTCCTAACAATTAGAAGTAGATATACAGATTGCATGCTGTCTTGGGAAATGAGGAAGGGATATGGAGGGTGGAATTTAGAACTCAAAATCTTATAAAAGTGAATATTGAAAACTAAAAAGGGGGAGAGAAAGGGAGAGAGAGATGGATGATGGATGGATGGATGGATGGATGAATGAATGGATGGATGAACAGATGGGCAAATGGCTAGATAGATAGATAGATAAAAGGGGTAAAAGAAGTAGATATGGAAAGGGCTGCCTCAGGAGGTAATGAGTTCTTGGTCCCTAGAAGGCTTCAGGCAAAAGCTAGAGGACCATTTCTCAGGTAAGTCAGAGAAGGCTGTCAGCCTAGATAGTCTCTGAATTCCCTTCTCACTCCAAGATTCTGTGATTAGTCAATGAGCATTTACTAAGCACCTACTGCACACCCAATCAGGTGCCAATGTCATGGTTGCAAAGAAAGGCAAAAGAGAGTCTGTGTTCTCACGGAGCTTACGTAAGGAAAGTTGGCCACTTCAAATTAACAAATATATTTTTCCCTTCCTTGGACTTGTTCTTCCAGCTTTAGCTCTGTCTACAAAAAAATGGAGAAGAGGCCCTATTATTCTCCATTTCTCTGAATCAACCCCCTCTGCCCACCCATATTGGTCTGAGAAACAGCTTCGAGCATCATAAATAATAGATAATAGCTAGCATTTATATAGCACTTAATGGTTTGCAAAGTACTTTACAAATATTATCTCATTTCATATCACAATAACCCTGAGAAGTAGGTGCTATTTTTATCCCCATTTTATACAGGAAGAAATTGAGACTGAGAGAGGTTATTTTCTCATGGTCACATAGGAAATAAATGTCTGAGGCAGGATTTGAACTCAGGCCTTTCTGACTCCAGGTCCAGCCCTCTATCCATTGATATCCATTGATGTCCATTGAGCCACCTCCTTCATCTTTAGCTTTGGTATATCTTCCTCAGCCATACCCCATAGTGTGGTCACCCTCTTTCCAGCCTGGTTCTGCCATCTCAAATTTTTTTAATTTTCCGCAGTTACATGTAAAAATGAGTTTTAACATTCATTTTTAAAACTTTGAGCTCCAAATTCTCTCCCTTCCTTCCTCCCCACCCCACCCCCATTGAGAAGGCGAGTGGTTTGATATAGGTTACACAGTTCTGCCATCTCAGAGAATGCCCCAATTCCTTGACCAATCATCAGGGCCATCTGTATTCATCATGCACTAGACCCAGCCACTAGCTTCAATGTTCTTCACCTTGAGCTCATTGGCATTCAGAATGATGCCTGCCTTTGGCCGTTCTCAGCTAGGCCCTCCCTCAAGGCTGAGCCTTATCCCAGCACCTTTCAAGACCTGTGACCTGGTAAAAACTGCCCATCTCCTCCCCACAGCAATTGGTACCAGACCCCATGGATTATCTCCAGCAGAATGTAAGCTTCTTGAGGGGTGGGACTGTCTTCATTTCCATCTTTGTGTCCACCATAGTGTCCTGAATACAGTAGTTGCTTAATACATGCTTATTGAACTGAATTGTATTGAACCTATAACTTAAGAAAAAGCACTTAATGGTCCCCCATCCTATCTGCACAGTGCTGTATATTTTTCAGAGTATTTTCCTATCTCTTACTTCATTTAATAGTCATTATAGTTTGGCATATTAGCCCGTTTTATAGGTGAGAATATAGAGACTCAGGGAGATTTAGTTATTTTCCCAAGGACACACAATGAGTTAGCAGCAGAACTGGTAACAGGTCTCCCAACTGCCAGATCAGGGTCGCCTTCCTCAGACCCCAGCTCCTTAGGACCTTTGGACACTTAGCCATCCCCATAGACCCTCAGACAAAAGGAGGGTTTGGGTAACCCAGGAGGCCAAGGCTATTTAAGCTGAGACCATCAGAAACAAGAAGCCTCTCGAGGATCCTGGTGTTAGGACCTCTTGTAGGAGACTCTAACAGAGTGAAAATTCAGAGTTCTTGGCCCTGCTTTGGGGTGAGCCTCTGACTTAGGAACTATCCTAATTCTCCCTGCACACAACTGGGTTCAAAGGCTCATCCAAATCTTCTCAGCCCTACCTAGATCATGGAATCACAGGCTTTCAAATAAGAAAGGAATGGAGAAATCACCTAGTCAGTCCTTCCCATTCTACAGATGGGAAGAATGAGCCCAGAGGCAGGAAGTCACTAAGCAGGGTTACATGGGTAAGAAGGAGCTGAACCAGGATTCAGATCCAAGTCCTCTGACTCCAAATGCAGTCCTCCATGCTGTGAGTAAAAAGGCTATGGCCCTGAGCCTGGGCCCCGAATCTTAGAATTAGAAAAGAACTTAGTATCAAGCTAGTCTAGCCCTTACTGAATAGGACCCCACACCCTGCAGAGGAAAGTCTACATCTAAGGGAGCAAGGCAGCCCAGTCAACTTGCAGCTCTAATCGTCGCAAAGTCTTTCTTTACTGTGGTCCCCCTTCCATATGTCAGCCCTACAAATGCATCAAGAACCTGTGATTTTAGGAGAGTGAAGGGCCCCACCCCCACCACCATGACCACCAACACAGCTCAAACTCTGCTATGCATCCATAACTAGCCTCATTGGAGAGCTCTTAGGGACTAAAAACTCATTATACTGGGCCCATCGGGAACTCCCAAGGAGGAAGCTGCCTCCCTCCTGTTCTGCAGGACAGAACTTGACATCAGAGCTCCCTCCCCAACCCTAATGCTTTTGTCTTCTCCAGGCTAAGCATTCTTCAAGCTCATTTGCTTGGCTTTCTGTGCCTCAGTCTCCCCAACTGTAGAGTGAGAGCAAGGCAGCAAGGGATAAAGTGACCCAGCTTGGTGTCCTGGAATGACCTTAGGAAATAAGCACCTCATAGCATCATTTTAGGAAGAGAAGAAAAGGGTGATGATTACTGTTAGGTGGCACAGTGGTTAGAGTCCTGGGCTTGGAATCAGGAAGACACAAATTCAATTATCTGTGTGACAGTGAGGAAGATATTTAAACCTCTCTCAACCTCCATTTCCTCATCTTTAAAGTGGAGATAAGAGGAGCATCCTCCCAGGGTTGCTGTGAGGACCAAATGAGGTCATATTTGTAAAGTGCTTTGTGAACCTTAAAGTAACATTTTTATTATTTGAAAAGTGCATCAGAATAGGAATTTAGTTCAGTTCTTCTTCTTATGCATTACATGGTCTTTAGTCAAGTCCTTTAAACCCCATAAGCCTCAGTTTCCTCATCTGTAAAATGGGGGTAGTGAAACCTGAAGTGCCTACCTTACAGGATTGTTGGAAGATTCAAACGAATATCGAATGGGAAAGTGCTTTTGTAATTGTAAAGCACCCAAAAGTATAAAGTCTGTCTCTCTCTCTCTCTCTCTCTCTCTCTCTCTCTCTCTCTCTCTCTCTCTCTCTCTCTCTCTCTCTTCCCCTCCCCCTACTTCCCCTCTATTCTTTCCCCACCCTTCCCCCTCTCTTCCCCCTCTTTCTTCCTTCCTTCCTCTCTCTCTCTCCCTTTCTTCCTCCTTTTCTTTCTCTTCTCTCTCCCTCCCTCTCTCTCCCTCCTTTCTCTTTTTTCTCTTCTCCCCCTACCTTTCCCTTTTCCTCTCCTCTTTTCCCTCCCCCTGTTTTCCCTCTCCCTCTTCCCTTCCCTCCTTCTCTCTCCTTCTCCCTCCCTCCCATTCTTTCTCTTCTCTTTCCCTCCCTCTCTCTCTCTCCCTCCTTTCTCTTCTCTCCCTCTCTCCTCTTCTCTGTCTCTCTCTACCTTTCCTTTTTCCTCTCCTCTTTCCCCTCCTGCTCTCTCTTTCCCTCTCCCCTTCCCTTCTTCTCTCTCCTTCTCCCTCCCTCTCTTTCTTTCTCTTCTCCCTCCCTCCCTCTATCCCTGTCTTGTCTCTCTTCCTTTCCCTTTTCCTCTCCCCTTCCCCCTCCCCACTCTCTCCCAAACCTCCAGCACTCCCTAAAAACATTTTCTCAATTCATTTGGTATGGAGGCTCCTTGCCTTTTCCCTTTCCCCCTCTTTTCCTCAGCACTGTCCCACATTGGCTGTCACTTGGAGCAGGATCTCTCTTTCCCTCCCTCCTTGGGCTCTGAGTCGATGGGCTTCACCCTCTCCCTTTGCCAGTCTTACCCTTGCGCCTCTCCTTGCTCTCTGAGGCCTTAACACTCAGCTTATCAGAGGCCCCAGAGCCTGGGCCTCCTAAGGACAAAGATAAGAGGCTGCCTCCGGAGTGAAGTATGTGAGGCCAACCCTCCTCCCACCCCAGCCACATACAAAAGGCTTGGCATTGTAGAGACTGAGAGCTGGGCTAAGAAGAGCTTGGAGGGGTGGGCATTGCTTCTAGTGAAGCCCGTGGAGATCACTGGAGTCACATACATAGTCAGCTCTCTCCAGGGGTGTTGTCTCCCTGCCATCCCCTCCTAACTGTGAGTCACCAACCTCCCTTACAGCAGGGATAAAGTAGGCACAGCTTCCCAGGTTTCCTTCCCTATCCTCCCACACACAAGTAATGCTTGCAGACCAAACAGCCCTGGCAATGTACAGATGGACTGTATTTGGCCACTCCAAGATTGGCACCATACCCAACAATGACATTTCTCAAAATCAGACCAGCCCAGCAAGGGACCTCAGGGCAAGAAGACCCCTCCCTCCAGCTGCCCCCAGCAGAGTGGCTAGGAGCTTGCCGGTACCTCCCGACAGTCTAGGGACTCTGCCCACTTACAGCAAGGTTCACCACTGCAGACCGAAAAGGGGGTTAAACGTGTAAACCCCCTCCGTCCCAAACTGGCAATAACAAGGTTTCCCTTTAGGTTGTCAATGTCCTGTCCTTGGGTTACCAAAACAAAACAAAACCCCACACCCCACCCTACAAAGCCGAGATCCAGAGCTTCCTCCCTCCCGGCAAGACTCGGCTTGACAGCTGATCTCCCTTTACCGGCCCAGCGCTACTCCAGGCTCAGCCTTTCTCAGATTTCATTATTGGGCAAAAGATCCAGGAGAAGTGGGACTGAGACCCAGCTCCAGGGAAAGGATGACCCCAAGCCGCTCCTCTTCCTCCGGCCTCATCATTCACAGCTGTCCCCAGCTCTGAAGAGGAGCCCAGGGTGGGTTTCTCTTTCGTGATAGGGACAAGGAAAAGATCGGGAGCTTACCTCTGGAGGAAGCCAGGAAGAGAGCAAGGAGCAGGGGACCCCAGTGTCCAAGGGCAGCCCCTAGATGCAAATCCATCTTGGGGGACTTCAAAGTGAGTTTCCTTCTGGAGGGAGTGAGAAGGACTGGCCGGAGCCTCACGCACGGGACCCTGAGCCACAGCAGCCGAGAACTTAGCTGACAGCAGCTGGGACAGCTGTCCTGGCTTGCAGGAAACCTTTCTTAGTGGCTGCTCACTTACAACTCAGCCAGCCAGGGGAAGAGCGATAGAGAGGGACAGCACCCCCAGGAGGTGAGAGGGAAACCCAACCCTCGGTGCTGAGCTGCTTGCTGCTGCTGCTGCCGCCGCCGCCGCCGCCTCCGCAGCCGGGCTCAATCTGAAGCAGTCTTGTTGGTAGACCTGGGAGCCTACCAGAGGGGAGCACCAGGCACCTATTCACAAACACCCAAGTTCAGAGATAGGCCCACATTCCTACGCATATTTACACACTGCAGAACACCTCTCCCCACTCCTAGACACATCCAAACCCAGAGGCGTATTGTGCCTACTTGCGGTGTCTTCCTGATAGACTGTTAGCCCCCTGAAGGCAGGCACAGTCTCACTCTCGTAGTTGGATGACTTGTGCTTAAATGCTTGTGAAGCAATTGACCAGCATCTCTCCTGGCAAGATCTATTGAATACTATCACTCAGCGCTCGAGGCTACCAGACTGACTGGGAAGAGAAGAGACCAAACGTTGGATGAAGGGACGAGGTTTTGTCTCCTGAAGGTCACAGCTGTAATTAGGGTTTAGAGCTAGAAGGAATCTTAGGGGACGTCGAATGCAACCCCTTCATTTTACAGAGACCCGGAGAGGTTAAAGTCACTTGTCTAGTGTCACAGTTAACAGATAACAGTGGGAAAACTCAAACCGAGGTCTTCTGACTCCGAATTTAGCCATTAGGTAATACTCCTCTCCCTACAGGCCTGTGAGCTCCGTGGGGGCAGAGACTGTGTCTTATCTAAACTCCGTTCTCCCCAGCTCCTAGCCCAAGGGGCAGCACCCAGTAGGTGTTCTTTAAATACTGATTGATAGATCACAATGGGCAACTGCCTCTGACCTCCCCTTGGATGCACACCCAACCCTGGCATATCCACCTTGTACACGTTATGACTACACACCTAGCATCCTTTTCAGAATCATCCCGCCACTAGCCCCTCCTTCAGCAGCATCTTATTCCAGTCCTGTCTCACCAGAAATAACTTTAGTATTTGGCTTCTTTTTTTTTTCTATTTACAACTATGATTTTATCAGTATAGGTCAGGAACTCTTAATATGGAAACTCTCTCTCTCTCTCTCTCTCTCTCTCTCTCTCTCTCTCTCTCTCTCTCTGCCAGTGAAGATTTAAAATCACCAAGAGTTGTCAGAGCACAAAGAAGATAAATGGCTTACTCGGGGTCACAAAGTTCTTGAGTATCTAAGGCAGAACTTAGATTCAGGTCTTTCTGACTCTAAGGCCTTCTCTGTAACCACCAAGTAAGCCTACCCAGAGGTCCCCCTAATTCTCTAAAAGCCTGCTGGAAGGAGAGGATAAATAGGTTTATATGCGGCAGAGGGGATAGAGCACTGGGCCTGGAGTCTGGAAGACCTGAGTTGAAATCCAGCCTCGGACACTTACTAGCTGTATGACCCCAGGCAAGTCACTTAACCCTGTTTGCTCCATCTGTAAAATGGGTTAGGGAAGGAAATGGCAAACCACTCCAGTATCTTTGCCCAGAAAACCCCAAACAGAATCACAAAGAGCTGAACAAGGCTGAACAACAACAAGGTTTCAAGGAAATACGACAATTCTTTTTTCAACCATAAGAGTACAAATGTTTTAGGTTTTGTGGAGATTTACATTTCAGCCTTAATCTTCATGAAAATACAGGCTCATCTCAGAGGCTTGAAACAGTATTGCAAAACCTCGGCACGGTCTTAGCATCTTCAATCATCTCCTACTCACCGGGACCCTATTTGGGGTTTTCTTGGCAGAGATACCAGAGTGGTTTACCATTTCCTTCTCCAGCTCATTTCACAGATGAGGAAACTGAGGCAAACAAGGTTAAGTGACTTGCCCAGGGTCACACAGCTAGTAAGTGTCTGAGACTGGATTTGAACTCATGAAGATGAGTCTTCCTGACTCCAGGCCCAGCACTCTAGCCACTGCACCACCTAGCTAACACCAAGTAACAGACTCAAATTCTTTCAGCAGGGAGAAACAACTCTGATTTTTATTGAACAGACAAGAGTGTCCTAGTTACCCTAGAATGCTATGAGGTGACCATCTTCTTTGGTCTGGTCCCAGCTAGTTCCACCCCCTGGCAGCCAGCTTGTGGTCTACCTTGAACTTCTGTCTCTCTGCAACAGGCTATCCCAGGGTATCTCCCCCTACAAGGCCCAAGCTGAGACCTAAGACCCCTCTCCAAGGTCTCTCCCCCACCTGAATTCATCCTACAAAGTTGATTTGATGGCATCTTTCATGTTAACATGACAACCCTAGCGTCAGTGTTGCAATATTGCCAACCAGAGATCAGCCGGCCTCCTAGAGAATGGACAAAATGATTTTCAGTCACAGGATCCCCAGCATCATAGATTCAGGTCTGGAAGGGCCCTTACTGAATCCAACTTCTTCGCTTTGTGGATGAGGAGTCTCTGATTTGGCGGGAGACAGAGTCAGTCAGGCAATAGACATTGATTGAGCCCTTACTATGTGCCAGGCACTGTGCCAAGTGCTGGGGATACAAAAAAGAAAAAAAAACCCATTGTCCTTGGTATTGACAAAAGCAAGATTTGAACCCAGGTCAATGGTCTTTCCCTAACATGACAAGTTTTCTCTCCCAAAGCCATCATATAGTAAACTAGAGAAATAAACAAAGATATTTGCTATTCTGGAGAGGTTCAAAACAGTGAAAGTGCAAGTGTGACTTCTAAATTGAGTGAATGTAGACCGGATGCTCTAGAGGTGACCTTAGGTTGACCTCTTAAAATTGTTTTATTTGTAGATCCTGAATGAAGGCTGTGCACATTTACCCACAAGAAAAGGGCACTTTCATTCAGCTTTGTATTCCCCAAAGGAATTTGATTCATGCCCTCCAGCCTGATAGAATTTGCTATTTTATTTCAAGATCTGCCTAGTAAATTCTTCATTTGATCCAGAGCCAGGAAGCCAGGCAGCTCAAATTCTGCCTGTTCTGCAGGGATGACCCTGAGGCGAGTCAGACTTTTGTGTCTTTTGAGTCATCAGAAATAAAAATAAATTACTGTCCAGCGGAGTTGAGGATTAAACAGATTTCACATTTAAGTGTGGTTGCTGTTAGCCAGTTAAATCAGATCTTCCCATTTTCTGACCATTCTAGAGGGAAGAAAAGAGGGAGGGAACAAAGACTTATTAAGCACCTACTGTGTACCAAGCACTGCACTAAGTGCTCCACAAGTATTATGAATGGGAATCTCCTTGTTGACCTTCAAGGTTGAATTCAGGGATATATGGTTCTTTTAACAGATGAATGTTTGCTTGGTTTGACAGTGTGGGGCTCATTGTGGAACTGGAGGAGAGTTTTACCTAAAAGTGTAATAAGATAACATTGTCTAGGATTGATATGGGGGCTCAGAGGTAATGCATATATCCTATAACATAGTTAGCTTATCGGAGTTTTGCTAACTCTAGTTATACCCTGGGGGATTCCATTTAAGCTGTGGCGTTTCTGAATCTGTACTAATGAGAGGTAGTGGAACCTGAAGAGGCACCACCTAGATTCAGATTTCACCTGTAACTTACTACCTGTGTGACCTTGAGCAAGACACTTAACCTGGCCTTCAGTTTCCTCATATGTATAGTGAGGGGGGTTGTACTCAGTGGCCTCTAAGGGCCCTTCAGGCCCCACATCTTCCTAGAAACATGGGTCTCCTACATTAGAGTATATAGCACACTGAAAGATAGTTAGACTTGGAGCCAGGAAAAAAATTTAAGTGCTCTGAAGTGCCCATTTTACAGAGACTGAGGCTCAATGGGGTTCGGTAACAGATGGGTCAGAACTGGAGTTCAGTCTCGAACTCAGATCTTCAGACTAATAACCCCTTTTACTGTATTGTGTACCCCTCATGTAAAGGCTCACTGCACTCACTGCTTCCTTTCCTAAATGCCTTTAATAATAGTAATTCTTATTCTCTCACTATAAAAAGAAAGTTCACTTAGGGGTTCCCAGTGGATAGACTGGGAAAGGTGGAAAAGGGGTGTTGTTATCTTAGAAATCCTATGCACTAATGAATCCTTGGCGGGACAGAGACCAGTTCTCAAGTTACTGGGGTTTGCCTTCTCTCCTATAACCAACTTTTACCATCCTGTCCCCCAAAACTGCTGAGGAAAGGTGGTCCCTTTTGTTTCCAATTCTGCCCAGTCCATGCCCGGCCTAGGCATACACACACACACACACACACACACACACACACACACACACACACACACAAAACTGAGACAGGTTGAATTTTTTTCAAAGGAGCATTGGTTCTAGGGGCAGAGAATCTAGTTTCAAATCATGCCTGATACTCCCTAGATGACCTTGGGTAAAGCCCTTGCCTCCCTAGGCCCCAGTTTGCATATCCATAAAGAGGGGGGTGAACTAGATAGTTTCTGAGATCACTTCCAGCCTTACATTTGCTCCTTTCAAGGTAAAAACGATATTTCTGGAATCTTGTGCTGAGATCACTTAATCTAGGTATAAAGGGCCAGCTCAGCCTCTTTCCGTCTTGCTAACAAGCCTCATCACCTGGTCCTACAGAGTAGCCAGCTTCCATGTTGCCTCTTCAGAAGCCCTGTCACATCCTACCCAGCTTTCTGTTCCTTCTTATCACCAGCCTGGCTTCCTTTCTGGCCCCTCTCTCTAAATCCCAAGAGGAGTTTTCCAGGTGCCCTTAGTCCTCTATATTAGGGGACTGTTCCCCAAGTTGGATGAGGCATGGCTTATCTCCCTACCAGCCCTGTGAGAGGAGTGTCCCACCAAAGCCCCCCACAGCACAGAATCCCCATAATCCCTATGCAATTCCCAGGGCCAGAAAAGGAAGGGGAATTTCCTCAGTTTCCCCCTCCTCCAGCCTTCTCCCCTGCTCCCTACAGTCTGTCCTTTTCCTCCTGGTTGGAGTTAATGGGGAAATAGATGGATCTGAGATCTGCCCTAAGGCTTGGTCCATGTTCCTTGAGGGGAACTACCCCCCTGACAGCTAAGTGGCATGGTAGATAAAGTATTGGACATGGAGTCAGCAAAGGCTTAAGTTCAAAACCTGCTTCAGATACTTGGTAGCAGTCTGACCTTGGGGAAGCTGCTTAACCTTTCTGGGCCTCAATCTGTAAAATGATGAAGTTGGATTCCATGGCTGCCAAAGTCCCTTCCAGATGGAAGTCTATGTTCCTATGCTCCTATGACTCTTTCCCTACAGGGAGGGAGCAGGGGTAGCCTCTGACACTGAATGAAGAGGGGCCTAGCCTGGCTGTGAGGATGTAGATCACAGCCCGTTAACAAGAGTCAGACCTGGTGGGATAGAGTCCATCAGCTCCTCAATCATCAACAAAGAATAAGGACCCATCTCCAGCTCCTCAGCCCCTCTTCTCACCAGGCTGGGAGTAACACTGGGGAGGACTTGGGGAGAAGGGACCTTGGGTTCTGTCTCACTTCTCACCATGAAAGCTCAGGCCTTGGGCAAGCCATGACATGGACAGTCAGGTCTGAGTAGGGGAGAGATGAGGCAGACACCAAGATGGAAGAAAGGTGGGAAGACCTTTCCCCATCACCACAGTGACCATAGAACCTTTGGAGATTGCATCATGGAGTCTAAAAACACAGGGGTGCTGGGAACTAGGGGTGGAGGCAGCGTTGCCCAACTTGTGGGGAACATACAGGAAATCTCAGTGCCACTTGCTCAATGCATGGGCATTTTGAAGAACTGGTAGAACATTGAAAGGTCCAGAGTGGGCAGTGAGGAAACATGGGCATGGCCAAAACTTTAGGGTACTCAGTCCTAGAGAAGGAGCTAGTTACCGCCTGGGTTACCTTGGCCAAATACTTTCACCTCTCTGGGACAGTTTTCTCATTTATAAAATGGGGGTGTGGGCTAGATGACCTCCAAGTTCCCTCCCAATTTTAAATCCAGAGTTGGGTCATGCTATGATTGCTCCACTTCTCAGCGTTAAGTGAGGGGCCATCTGGATCCTCTGACCAACTCTCAGACCCCAACTCCACACAAATGCAGGGATAACCCAGAGACAAGTCAGACTTTTGTGTCTTTTGATTCATCAGAAATAAAAATAAATTACTGCCCAATGGGGTTTAAGGGTTGAATAAAGAGCATACTGTTAGCCAGACCAGCCAGTTGACCATTCTGGAGGGAGGAAAAGGGAAGGAACGGGCATTTATTAAGCCCCTCTGTCTTCAGCCAAGGCCAGCCCAAGATAAACCTGGGAAGTCAAGAAGTTTGCCTAGTACCTTCCCACCCCTCCACCGAATCTGGTGTCCTATTCAGTGTGAACCAGTTATTAGCTGACTGTCAGCTGATCTCCAATAAGTGGTTAGCTGATAAAAGTTTTCCCTCACTGGGGTATTTATATGTTAGTAAGGGACTGTTAGAAGAGCCTTAAAAGACACAAAGGAATGAATCTTTAATAATGCAAATTCAGTCACAACCACAGATGGCAGGAGAGATCTTTTTACGGTGGGGAGTGGGGGCCTTTTACAGACAGCTGTGATATGACTAGATCCCTGAATTTGGAGTCTGGCAAGCACAATAGAGTGGAATGGATGCTGCAGTTAGCATGAAAAGGCTTGGGCTTCAACCAGATTTTCCTAATTACTACCTACGTGACCTTGGGCCAACTGAACAAGAGGATCTCTAAGCTTCTGTCTGCTCCATATTTATATTCAGATGTCCAGGATTGGAATTCCAGTCCTACCATGTATTTGCTATGTGGGTAATTTCTGGACCTCAGTTTAATCAGAAAGGTAGGGATTTTTCTGGGGCAGGAAAAAAAATTAAAAGTCAGCTTCACCTTCTCCCCCATATATTGAATGAAGCTCCTGAGGTGATTTACATGGACCCAGGTGAAAATTAGTGGGATGATGGAAATTGAAAGGAATCTTCATATTCAAACACAAGGAGTTATAGGCCACATGGTATAGTGAGTAGAGGAGTGACCTGAGAATTAGGAAGATATAGATTTAAGACCTGCCTCTGGCATGTACTAGCTTTGTGACCAGGGGCAGATCACTTAGCCTTCTAATGGCCCAGGTAACTCTCTAAGATAAGTTAATGATAAGTATATTGGTGCCCACACTGAATCATAGGTCCAGGCCTCTCCCCCCAAAACAAAACAAAACCTCAAAGTGTAGTCTCCATTCAAATATAGACAATGCTTAATATCTTCTCTGCCTGGCTGGCTGGCTCTGTCCATGGGCCTGAGTCACAGAAGAGGTGAAATAACAATACCATGGTCTGGGCCAAGAAGGGGGAGGACATAAGGAGGATGGAAAGGGCAGGATGGAGTTAGCAAGATGAAAGATTTGAACAAGATGGTCTCTAGGCAATCTTCTACTCCAGTAGTCTATCACCAGCCCTATCTGAAAAGGAAGATAAAGTACCACATGGCCCTCTTTTTTTTCCTTTTTTTATTCATAAACTTGACAAGCATCAACACACGTGAACATTTCCATATATAAAGAATAGCAGAAAAAGGTGATTGTATATGAAATTGTGGTTCTCTACTATATATATAGGTTGTTTCTTTTTCCAAATATCTAATAAATGTAAAATGGTCTGGGTTCTCCTTTGTAGTTCTTCAGGCTCTCTTCTGTGTCTTTTTAAAGTATTTCCTGAACACTTTTGTCTTTTGTTTCTTTTTTTACAACTCTATCCCACTCCCCACTAAAAAAAATTCTCTCTATTCAAAAAATTAAAGCACTCCTTTAAAACAGATAATTATAGTCAAGATGTGTCTGAAAATGTATAACTTCTTCTTTACCTACAATCCATCACCTCTCTGCCAAGAGGTGAGAAATATCAATTTTCTGGAGTTGTGGTTGATCATTCCATTAAACAGGGTTCTTAAGTCTTTCAAAGTTGTTTTTATTTACAGTCAGTTGTCATGGTTCTGCTCACTTCATAAGGTATCAGTTCATATAAGTCTTCCCAGGTTTCTCTGAATCCATCTCTTTTGTCACTTCTTATGACACAGGGATGCTATATTATATTATATTACATTATATTACATTATATTGTATTACATTACTTTATTTCAATTATATTATTCATATACCATACATTTTAGTGCCCTAGCTCTAATGACTCTAGTGTTCCATGACCCCTTCTCTCTTTATAACCCCACCCTGCCTGTGTACAGGCTTTTTTGTCCATTTGTAGCCTTCTAATGCCCTGTCTCTATTACTTCTCCCTCCTTCAATTACCTCTATGTCATAAATAATGAGCCTAGCCTGGGCTAGAAAAGAGCTGGAAAACTTAGATTTCAAGGTTTTTCATATAATATTTAATAACATTATTGTTACAGATCTTTAATTTTTTTCCTCAGTGCCTGGCCAGTAATAAGTGGTAAAGAAAGACTTATTGGTTGATGATAGAACATGCCCAATTTGTAAGATAGGCCGTTTGGGATTAAAGGTGAATTTTTCTTGCTCTTTTGTTTACTGAATTGGAGTCTCTCTTCATTTCTTGTTCAATAGGGAAAGCTCCTAGCCATTTTGCTTGAGAAGCCCCAATTTTGACACTTTTCTTCCCTCATGGCTTTCTCTCTAGACCACCACCCATGTCTACGTGACAATTGTGGATGAAAATGACAATGCACCCATGTTCCAACAGCCACGCTATGAGATCTTGCTAGATGAGGGCCCAGATACCCTCAACATCAGCCTCATCACAATCCAGGCACTTGACCTGGATGAGGGCCCCAATGGCACTATAGTCTATTCCATCATTGCTGGCAACATCATGGACACCTTCCGGATTGACAGTGTCACGGTCAGTGCTCCCCTCTATATTCCACCCTAGCCTGGTTTGAAGAACATGAGTGTTGCAACCCTGCCTAGTAGGAACAGGCAAAGTTTCAAAAGCTGAATCCACTGGGTGGATTTTAGGGACAAGGAAGACTTCAGGGAACTGGCAGGAGCTCTGTGATGTCTGAAACAGTTCAGTGGGGAGGATTAAGGAGGAGCAGGGAGGAACCTGGAGCACAGAACTTACTCAGAGAAGCAGTATGGCATTTTCCACTTTCTCTCTTGGCCTAAGGGGCATGAGAGCTGAAATCCATCCTGTTGATCTCTCCCCAGTCCCTGGAGTCTACCAATGCCCCAAGTCCGTCCTTTAGCTGGACCCAGCCAGCTGTAACAGGGTCATCCCACTGCAAAGGATAGCTGAACTTGTCTCCCTTGCTCTCTGTTATTCAGAGGGCCCTGTGGCTCCAAGTTTTCTTTACCTCTGATCGTCAAACCCTCCCTGTATGTCTCTCCGCAGGGAGTCATCAGCACTCTGAAGGAGCTGGACTACGAGATCAGCCATGGCCTATACACTCTAATTGTCACTGCCACTGACCAGTGCCCTATCCTGTCTCAACGTCTCACTTCCACCACTACGGTATGTGACGACCCCTCTTCCTTGAAGAGGGTCCCCAACAGCTCCGCTGGGATGGGGAGAGGGTGAAGGGCATCGTACTCTCATTGAAACAGCACATGGCTAGTTGACCTAATATCTGGTCTTATTTCTACCTTTGACGTTCTGTATGACTTTGGGGATATCACCAAACCTCTTAAAGACTCAGTTTGCTCACCTGTCAAATGAAAATAATTCTATCTACCCTACTTTCCTCACAGGGATATCGTGAAGATCACAGATGTTAGGATACTCAGACTGGAATAATAATAAAATTACTGTCTCCTAATAGTGTTTTCCAGTTTTCAGAATGCCTATAAAAGTATCTTATGTGCTCCTCACAACCACCCTTTGGGGTAGGCAGGCTGGAATGATCATTCCCATTTTCTAGATGACAAAACTGGGTTTTAGAGAAGTTAAGTGACTTTCTCTGGGTACCAATCCTGGAACTAGAATCTGAGCCTTTTGACAAAGCTGGGACAATAGAGTCAGGATCCCAAAAGATCTCAACAGGTCAGAAAATTAGGTTGAATAGAATCAGATGAAATGTAATAAGGATAAATGTAAAGTCTAACATGAGGTCAAGAAGTCAATCTCAAGGTCCAGGAGAGATGCTTAGACAGCAGTGTCTTAGACAGCAGCTCCTGAAGAGGACCCAGAAGCTAATTTATGGAACTGGAAACTTGATGAGTCAATATGGCAGCGAAAAAAGCTAATGTCATCTTGGCCCATGTTACCATAAAACTAACTACAAGGAAGAAGGAACTAGTGGCCCCAAAGCCCTCTTTAGACCACCTCTGGAGACTCACATTCAGTTCTGGGCACCATAGTTTTGAAAGGACTTTCCTAAAATGGAGAGGTCAATCAGAATGGCAAAGGGCCTTGAATCCATGCCATAGGAGAATCAGCTGAAAGAATTGGGCCTGTTTCCTCTGGAAGAAAAGGCTCAAGGGTATATGGGAATTCTCTTCAAGGACATGAAAGCCTTTTGAAAAGATGTCAAGAAGGGCTTAGACTTGTCCTCTGACCCCAGGGGCTTCCAGAGCCCTGGAAGGTACTTACAGCCCTTTCTACCTTGTTGAACACAGGGAGGGTAAGGCTGAGGAATTCATTCCTTTAATGTGGTAAGGATTTCAGGATTCTTGAGACTACCTGGAGAGTTTTCACAAGCTGAGTGAGCCTTGGCTAAGCTGCCACTCTCCTTACAGGTGCTGGTGAATGTCAATGATATTAATGACAATGTGCCCATCTTTCCCCGGGACTACGAGGGGCCCTTTGATGTCACAGAAGGCCAGCCTGGGCCCAGGGTGTGGACATTCCTGGCTCGGGATTTGGACTCGGGCCCCAATGGACAAGTGGAATACAGCATCATGGCTGGGGATCCACTGGGTGAGTGATGTTCCAAAGCCAGGATGGGCCCTATAGAGACCTGCTTCCATCCTTCTCCGCCCCATGGAGACAGATGTCCCCAAGCCAGTAGACATAACCCAGATTGTTCCTTTCCATGACATCCCCAAGAGTGATCTACTCTGACTGTTTGCCTATAAGTGCGTAACACGTCTTCACAAAAAGCTCCATGCACAAACACGTAGGACCACATCTTTATGCAGAGTCGTAACAGCAATACATCATATATCTGTCTTTAAGGTTTATGGAGCACTTTTGCCTGCACAACCCTGTGAGGTCGGTAGTGCCAATGTTATCCCCATCTTACAGATGAAGAAACTGAGGTTAAGTGCCTTTCTAAGGTCAGAGAGCTAGCAGGTGATCTCTGAGGTCCCTTTTTGTTCTAAACTCTAACTGATAACCCTCAGTGGCAGCATCCCTCCTGAGCTGGGTCAGCCCCAGACCTTTCCTTACCTCCAAGCTCCCTCGGGGCCTGCTCTTTACCAAGGGACAGCGGGGCAGCAATTCAATGGGCCACGGTTTGCTGAGTGCCTCCTACATGCCAGGGCCTAGGGGTGGGGAACCCAAAGCCTCAAGGCCATATGTGGCCTCCTAGGTCCTCAAGTGCAACCTTTTGACTAACTCTAAGTTTTACAGAACAAATCCTTTTATTAAGGGGATTTGTTCTGGGAAGTTTGGATTCAGTCAAAGGGCCGCACTTGAGGACCTAGAGTGCCACATGTGGCCTCAAGGCCTCAGGCTCCTCACTCTGTGTAGATCCTGTGCAATATAAATAAGACAGTCCTTGCCTCAGGGAACTTAAAATCTACCCAAAACAACGAGGAATACAGTCTAATATAAAACCAAATATGATCAGACCTGAGAAAGGCACAAAGGGCTGTCAGAATTCACAGGGGTCAAAGATCACTCCTAGCTGGGGGTTGTAGGCATGAGGAAAATCAAGAAAGGCCACAAGGAGGAGGTGGCATTTTAGGAGAGCCTGCTGGATTCTTAGATTTTACAGATTTTTGAGGTCAAAATTAGTTTCCTCAATAGTATTCATGCTATCCCCCCCAGAGGAGACTACAGAACAGAAAATGCTTATGATGTAATCAATTATAGTCCAGAAAAAATATAAATATATATTATTACATATTATATATTAAATATACAAAATATATTTGTATAAAATATAGTGCCTATTGTTACATGGTTTAAGGTTAACCTGGTGAAGTTTTTCGTGGTGCTTTCCTCACTGTGAGGGAGGCAGCAAGCGTGTCATCTCCATCTGTGAGAAAGAGGTGAGCAAACTGACATATAGAGAGGTTAAATGATGATCAAGGTCACACGGCTAGTGTCAAGGAGCCAGCCAAGGTCTTCTGACACCAAGTCATAGCTGGCACTTATCTATTGCTTTCAAGTTTGTAAAGCATTTTACTCTATGTACATAATCTCATTTGAGCCTCAGAACAGCTCTGTGAAGGAGGCTTTCCTGCCAGGAAAATCGAGGCTCAGGTGAAATGACTTACCTACAAGCACACAGCCATTAAATATCAGAGGCAGGATTCAAACCCAGGCCTTTCTGATTTCAAATCCGACACTTTCTGTATGCTTTCCTCTGTGCTATATTGTCTTGTAGTCCGGGGATTCTTAGCTGTTTTTTGTGTCCTGGATCTAAGGTCATGCTAGAGCCATCTTGTACTTGCTTTACAGAGCCAATTGTTAAATTTTCAGCGTGAACATTTATACCTTTGGAATTGGCAAATACTACAGATCAGAACTTGATTTGTTGTTTTGTTGCTTGTCTAGATTTGAGAAAATGATGGAGTAAATGTTGCTAATGCAGATTAAACTTATAGGTGTGTAGTCCATACAATTTTTCCCAGGAGAGCCAGTTCTTAGATATTTACCAACACACCACGGCCTGGTCCCCTATCAGAGCCCTCTTTAGAATCATGTTCTTAAATGCATAAAATAAAATACAGAGAAGTGAAAAGGAAACTAATTCTATTGAAATGCAGTTATCAGATTGTTAAAATGTATTAATATTAACAATTATAATATAGTAATATCAGCGACATTATTAATGTAATAATAACTTATTATAATAATAGGTTCACAATCCCCTGAAATCTATCCATGGCCTTGCAAGGGCCCCAGGGTGAGGTTCATAAACCATATCACACACTAAGCAGATGTAAGCCAATACCAACATAAGATCATTGGAAATACTTGAGAGCTGATGTCATTTCTATTCAATCACAACCAAGTGTTCATTGGGATCACATGATATTTGATATTTCATCTGGGTATGACTCGAATGAACTGGTTTCTTGCAGGGCATTAACCAGCTAAAAAGCCTCTGTCTCCAGAAGGTTGTTAAGGAGGCCAGATACACCACTGAGGCTCTCAAGAAAGACTTGGTGGCTAGAGGGCCTTTGGACTGCCTGCTTCCTCCCAGCTTAGCGCCCACCCCGTAGTGGGCCTGGCTAACATGACCGCAACCCTGAGCTATCAGCATCAATCTGCCCATCCCCACTAGGGACTAACAGGGTGGGGCTGGCTACTCTCCCACCCCCCAGAACAAAACCTCCCTGCCTAGAGATCTCAATCCAACAACCAGTGCCGAGAGGAGCCCCTGATCTTCCCCACCCCCACCCCGACTGACAGTAGGGGACTGGGGAGCAAGGGGAGGGGTAGAAGACTCCTAAGAATGTGTAGGAGGTGGGAATCCCCATTTCTTTAGAGACACAGAACATCAGGCTCAGGAAATCCTGCTCCAAACAACATCCGTCAGCCCCACAGGGAAACTTGGCAGCCTTTTGCTGTCAGGCGGAAGGGACCAAGGGACTTGCCTGGGTTGAGGCCAGGTGGGAAGAATGTAAGGGACACAGACATGGGAGGGGTTGGTGGGAAACCTTGGCTGTAGGGTTGCCTGTCTCTTGTGTCCTTGTAAAGTCAGAGCAGGAGGAGCCCAGGGCCAGGCTGGGAAAGGGTGGAAGACTGAGGGAGAATACACATGCAGGAGAGATTGTGGGGGAAGCCAGAACTCAGTTCTCAGCCTTGAGCCTGTGATTGCTGTGTGACTTCGGGCCATTTGTTTTCCCTCTCTGGGCCTCAGTTTCTCCCAGCTGTCAAACAGAGGAAAATAAAAAATAAACTCTTACCCCTTATGGCCTCCTGGGTTAAGCATCAGTTTGTCTGAAAACCCCACGGGTGGTTGGTTAATCTAGCAAGCCAGGGTACTTTCTAAAAACTGAAAACGAAAGGGCATGGACCTTGCCAATTGTATTATAGCCTCCTGTCACCGATGATGGACACATGGAAAAGTCAGAGTTTGGTGCAAGTCTGAATGGGCCTGAACAACATGAACATTGGCTTAGGATGAGTCAGAGATGTGGGTGTAGAGCCTGCCCTCCCTGATGGGGTCAAGTGCTTCACCTTTCCTGGCCTCATCTAGGTGGTATAGTAAATGGAACAGTGGGCCCAGAGTCAGGAAGACCTGAGTTCAAATCGTGCCTCGGAGATTTAGTAGCTCTGCGATACTGGGCCAGTCAGTGAATGTCTGCCTCAGTTTCTTCCTCTGTGGAATGGGGGTAATGATAGCACCTGCCTCCTGGGGCTGTGTGTGGCTCGATGAGGTAATATTCATAAAGCGCTCCACAGACCGTAGAAATGCTAGCTCTTGTCATTGTCTATAAAATGAGGGGGCTAGGCTGGATTGATGCCTGTAGGGTCCCCTACAATTCCAAGTTTCTGTGATTCTGTGGGTTTTGGTCCAAGTGCAAATGCATAACGTGAGACCTGTGATATTAAGGAAACTGTGCTGCATTTGGAAGTCAGAGGCCCTGGGTTCAAATGCTGCTTCCGACCCTGTGTGAACCTGGGTAAGTCACTTCCCCTCAAGATCTCAGCTTCCTTATCTATAAAATGAGGATGTTGTATCTCCAGGGTCCCTTCCAGCTCCAAGCCGGATTACACAATCTCACACAGAGCCAAGACAAAAGAGCCACCAGTGCCCAGGAGTATATGCGGAGGAAGGAATTGTGGGATAAAGGGTGGGGAGGAGAGATTGGGGCTGGGAGACGGCCCTCCGGCTGTGCTGGGCCAGAACCTGTCACAGGGCTGGTCTCCTACAGAGGTATACCATGTGGTCGCCCACACCGGGCAATGAGGGGCAGGGGGTGGCCCAGACTCCCCCAAATGTCTCATGCTGTTCTGCCACCAAACCTAAAATTCCATAATTAAACATCAATCTCTTGTACTGAGAATTGTCAACTTGTTAAAAAATGAACATATTACCTAGTCTAAGTGACATGTTACACCGCTAAGTCTTTCATGTTAAGGAGCTTACCAAATGATTTTCCTGGGGGTAGTGTGAGGGCACCAGTGTTTGAACCTGGAGATGTCCTGGGATGAAAGGTCAAACAGTTTCATGTGAGCAAGTGTGTGGGGTTGGGGTACCCAAGGGATACTCTCTATACTGGTGGTGCCCTCTGTGTTGCAATGCCCACATCGCCAAGCCCTGTATCACCCAGAACATCTAAGTGGTCAGTGACCTGGAGGGCAGAGAGGAGATCAGTGATCTGCCTTAGAGCACAAGCCATGGGTGACCGCAGTGTGACTGCAGATGATAAGACCATGACAACAGGTGCCTGGAGGGAAGAAGAGAGGAAGGGCATGAACAAAGGGGACACATTTTTCGAGCTTCACAATTTAGCCCTGGCCTGCTAATCCACACCTGGGGACTGGAGGCATTGGGGGGAACGATTGGGCATTGAAGGCTGAAGGAAAAGATCATTGTCCCCATTTTACAGGTGGGGAAGCCAAGACCCAAAAAGAGAAAGTGATTTGTTTGATATCAGCACCCCAGGGATTGGACAGGGAACAGAATTTGAGTCTCCTGAAATCCCTTCTCTTCATAATTCTCTTCTTACACTCCTCCCCTTCCCCCAAGCCCTTGACATTTCATGACACTTGTCCCCCACCCCAGACCTTGGCATATCCTTCTTCAAGTCTAAAAATACATTTCGGGAACGAAAAGCAGAGAGGCGCGAGCCCCTGGACCCTGGCTTGGCTTCTAGTCCAACGAGATTTCATTTTTCTTTTGTAAAATCTGTATTGATATCTTTTGTTTTCTTATCACCTTTATTTCTAAACACATCCTTCCCCAGATCAACAAATGGTTCATGTGTCAAAGAATTTTTAAAAAGAAAAAAAGGGGAAGTGAGAAGCAATATGGCAAAAACTAACCAACACATCAGCTGAGGCTGACAGTGTTTACCACATCCCAAACCCATAGTCCCCCACCTCTGCAAAGAAGGGAGGGCTGGTACATTTTCTCATCCATTCTCTAAAACCAAGCTACAGTGCATCTTCATCGGGGAAAGGGAAAAGTGGGAGGGGAGAGGGCCGGGCTCGTTCAGCTCAGATGAGACTCCCCAGTCCTTTGCTTTCTCCTGAATCTGGTTCCTGTCTTGGCCTCCAGGTGAGTTTCTGATCTCTCCTGTGGAGGGAGAGCTGCGGGTCCGGAAGGATGTTGAGCTCGACCGGGAAAACATTGCTTTCTACAACCTTACCATCTGTGCCCGGGACAGGGGGATCCCCCCACTCAGTTCCACGGTGAGTCTGTGTGCGATAAATGGCAGATGGATCTTCTCCTACAGTTGCCCTTTCCTTCTCTTCCTCCTTACCCTTGGTGGGCAACTAACTTCCTTCTATCCAAAGTTACAACAGGATCATAGAAAGTCTTCAAGGTGATGTCATCTTCTTTTACCTTAAGACCTAATCTCATTGGACCCCAGAGTTATCACGAGCTTCGCGGGGCTTCAGTTTGCCCTGTGTTCATGGCTGGGAGGAGCTGTCCGCCTGCTGGGAGCCAGAACCCTAAACTCCACCATAGACGTGGTCATGCAAACTAGGGGGCACAGTGGGTATGGGCCTAGGGCCAGGAAAACCTGAGTTCAAGGCCAGCCTTAGGCACTTACTAGCTGTGCAACTTTATCTCTGCCTGCCTCAGTTGCCTTATCTGTAAAATGTGAATGATAATAACGCCTCCCTCCCAGGACTGTTGCAAGGATAAAATAAGATGATATTTATAAGGCATTTTGTAGGCTTGGAAGTCTAAATAAATGCTAGCTATTACTCCTCCTCCTCCTCCTCCTCCTCCTTCTCCTACTACTCCTCCTCCTCTTCCTCCTCCTCCTCTTCCTTCTCCTCCTACTCCTCCTCCTCTTCCTCCCCCTCCTCCTCCTTCTCCTACTACTCCTCCTCCTCTTCCTCCTCCTCCTCCTCCTCTTCCTACTCCTCCTCCTCTTCCTCCTCCTCCTCCTCCTCCTCTTCCTCCTCCTCCTCCTCCTCTTCCTCCTCCTCCTCTTCTTCCTCCTCCTACTCCTCCTCCTCTTCCTCCCCCTCCTCCTCCTTCTCCTTCTCCTCCTCCTCCTCCTCCTCCTCCTCTTCCTCCTCCTCCTCCTCCTCCTCCTCCTCCTCCTCCTCCTCCTCCAGATTGCTATTATATAAGTTACATGGTGGAGCACAGCGATGGGGATGCTGTCCCTCATGCCCTAAGTGGTCTGTCTGGGAACCTCTGCTAGACTGATTTCCTTCCTCAGAGCCTCTTCTTCTTTATCATCTTCCTCCTCTTTTTTGTCCTTCTCTTCTCTTCCTTCTTTACTTCTCCCCACAGACTCTAAGTTCCTTGAGGGCAGGCGCTCTTCTGTTTGTGCCTTTGTGTGGCCGGCGCCTAGCTCAGAGCAAGTATTTGTAAACAGTTATTTCAGTGCATTGAATCCCCCCTCCTCTTTGTTTCCCCCCTTCTCCTCCCTCCCCCTCGGGCCTGGCGTCACGCCGCTGCCTCTCCTCCATGCTTTGCCCTAGGCGCTGGTGGGAATCCGTGTGCTGGACATCAATGACAATGACCCGGTGTTGCTGAATCTGCCCATGAACGTCACCATCAGCGAGAGCAGCCCCGTGGCCAGCTTCGTGGCCCACGTCCTGGCCAGTGACGCCGACAGCGGCCCCAACGCCCTCCTCACCTTCAACATTACTGCTGGCAACGGAAACAACGCCTTCTTCATCAATGCCACCGTGAGACTCCTTTTCTCCTCCTGACTCTCTTTGGGCGGTGGCTCCTGCAGTCCACACACACACACACGCACACGCACACGCACACGCACACACACACAGACACACACACAAATACACACACGCACACACACGCACACGCACACACACACAAATACACACGCACACGCACAGACACACAAATACACACACACACAAATACACACACGCACACACACACGCACACGCACACACACACGCGCGCACACGCACAGACACACACACACAAATACACACACGCACACGCACATACACATGCACACACATATGCACACGCTCATGCACACACATGCACATACACACACACAAATACACACACGCACATACACATGCACACACATATGCACACGCTCATGCACACACATGCACACACACACACACACGCACACGCACACACACACATACACACACACAAATACACACACACGCACACGCACATACACATGCACACACATGCACACGCTCATGCACACACATGCACACACACATACACACACACAAATACACACGCACACGCACATACACATGCACACACATATGCACACGCTCATGCACACACATGCACACACACATGCACACACATGCACACGCACATGCACATACACATGCACACACATATGCACACGCTCATGCACACACATGCACATACACACAAATATACACACGCACACGCACAGACACATGCACACACATATGCACACGCTCATGCACACACATGCACACACGCACACACACATGCACACACATATGCACACGCTCATGCACACAGAGACACACACACAGACACACACACGCACATGCACATACACACGCACACACATGCACACACACATGCACACACATATGCACACATACATACACACGCGCATACACATGCACACACATATGCACACACTCATGCACACACACACACGCGCGCGCGCACGCACGCACACACACACACACACACAGCTTTCTGTCCCAGGCTAACCACCAGCACTCACACCAGCAGAGATGTGTACTGACCTTGGGGGCTCATTGAACCTCCTCCAAGATTATGCCTAACCACATCAAAAAGGCAGAAACCATACTTTTTCCTTTGCCTACTTTTCCTTGGCCACCCTGAGACCCATAAAGAATGTGGTCTTGGGGACTTTGGTTTGAATGTAACCATCATCTTCCTATTCCCATCCCTGCCTCCGCCTTCCTGCTCAACCTAATCCTTAGCCTCTCTATCAAGGCTGATTCCCACTTGGTTATGACCCACTTGGTGCTGGGATTTGCTCCACGGGCACCACTAACTTGGTAGGTTATTAGTATATCTGTCTACTTCAGTGGGTCTGTCTTACCCAGACCATAACACTACTTGTTCTATTATGGAGACTTAGCCCTCACCTCAGGGAAGGGAGAGGGGAGCATTACATGGTATGTTTTGTTGTGGTGGTTTGTTAAATGATAAAAAATTAAAATCCAATTTCTTTGGAGAACTTTATAGCCATACATGAACCAAGACTGGGAAACACTGCCCCCCAGAGGTCATGAACCTCATCCATGAAACATAATCCTCTGAGCCTCCTACAGTGGCTGCAACTCATCCATCTCCATGGCCGAGGGGGTGGAGAGTTTCAGAACAGAGGAGATTTTTCAGGTGTGGAGGGTCCTCCTCCCCAATTAGACCCAGATCACCTCACACACATATTCATTTCACATCTTCCCTCCTCAGACAGGGATAATCACTGTGAACCGACCCCTGGACCGAGAAAGGATTCCTGAGTACAAATTGACCATTTCTGTGAAGGACAACCCAGAAAACCCACGCATTGCCAGAAGGGTGAGTGGGTGTCAGCCACAGGGGCAGGGTGGGGGTGGGGTGGGGGACAAAGGGTGAGATAGGAAGGTGGGAAGACTCCTCCTTCTTTTTGTATGTGACCATCCCAGCTCCTACCTCCTAGACATCCAGGTGCTCTCCACAGTCCTGAAAGGAACCTCAAATGCCAATTAGATTGAATGGTTCTTCCTTTTGCCGTTATCAAAGCAAGGAGAAACAGCTTATGTCAAGGGGACCACTTTAGGAAGTCTCTTTCTTCCCCACTCCCCCTTCCCTGTGTGGTATAGTGGGAAGAGCAGAGGTCACTTCCTTCTGCTGATCTGCAAAATGAGAGGGCCAGACTAAATGAGATCTTAGGTCCCCTCCAGCTCTGTATGTCATTATCTTAAAACTAGATTATCTCTGAGGCTCCCAGTCTCTCCCTCTCCTTCTTTGTGTTGTTCTGCCACCTCTGTGTTTCTTTGATCTCTACCATTTCTCTTTCCTTTTTCCATTCCATCTTAAGGATGCCCGTGGTGGGGGAGTGGGAAGTGTGGTATAGGAATGAGAAAACCTGGCTCCCGATCCCATTTCAAAAGTACAGACTCTCAGTTAGAAGGAAACTCAACAGCTGTTTGGTCCCACCCAGGCCTTACCGACCTCTGGTGAGGAGGAACTCACTCCCTCCCAAGGCGACTATTCCACTTGGAAATCGCTCTTATAAGGAAGATAGATTTGGAGGGTTTTCTTACATAAGGTCAAAATCTGTTTCTCCTCTTTGGGGCCAAACAGAACAAAGCTATGTTTGAAGAGAGTTCTCATGCCAACCACTCCCCTAGTCTCATCTTCCTCTCTTCTTCATGCTTCTTCAGTCCCCTCACCATCTAGAATCTCCCTCTCTACCCCCTCACTCATCTACTCTTGGCTTCAATTCAACTCTATCCAATAAGTATTTACAGTATGCAAATATTCGGTGGTCATTGGTACATGATGCCCAAGTCTTACTTTGTATAATTATGAAGTCACTTGTAACTGCCCTGGTGAGTCTTTAGAACTCTATAGGCTTCATGTAGGCACAAGGGCAGGCACGTGCTGCCTTCATGCACTAGAAAACTGAAAATACTGTAGTCCCTTGGGAAAATGTGCAGATGATTGCACTTGTGAGGACATGATTGGTGTCCACAGATGTCTTGAGGCTTCTTTTTCTTCAGTTCTTTAAGGTCTGTGATTTCATTGGTCAACAAATAAATGTTTATCAAATGCCAACTATGTGCCAAGAACCATGCTAAGTGCTGGAGATACAAAAAGAGCAAAAGACAGTCCTTATCCTTAAAATCTAATAGATTACTCATATCAATGAGTATAATCCTTCAACCAACACAGATCACCATCTCTCTGAGCCCTAGTAGATGGTTTTTGGAAGTTGTTGTGACCAAAGAATTCATCACCCTGTGGCCAACTTGACTAGCTAGGCTTGTCTTCAGAACACAGGCATTCAGTCCCTCATTAAATCCATACTCAAAACCTGTCTAGCTTGGTAGAATATACAAGACCTTGCACCCTGCTCCTATAGCCTTGGAGAACCCAGGGTCACCTCCCCACAATGCATCAGGGGAGGACTTTGGTCAAGGGAAAGAGCAGATGACTGAATAGAAAGAGGAAACAAAATCCACAACAACCCCAAAAATGTAAATGAAAATATCAGTAAAAGAAAGGTGGATTCTGAGTCACTAAAAAACAAGTAAAGAGATAAGAAAACATACTGCCCTCCTCTCAGCAGGGAGGCAGGCAGAATAATATAGATACCCTTTCCATCAGAGTCATAGTGTCGGATGTTTTTACTTAACTGTTTTTCTTAGTTAAAGGGAGGGTTCAGTTTTGGTAAGAGGGTGGAGAGGAATTTCCAGAAATGACTAATATAAATGCAAAAGACATCAGTAAAACTTTAAGAAGAAAAAAAAGAAATAAACAGATGGGAGTTGTCCTGGATATGACACATAAGGAAAAAAGCAAATTAAACAAGATGGATTTCAGGGCTCTGGCAAGCCATCCCAATAACAAAATTACTTGTGATTTCTGAGTCCCAGTTTCTCCAGATTCTGAAATAATTATAATAATACCCATTACACCCTTTCACAAGGGGTTAGGACCAAATGAGAAATCACTGAAAAATAGGAAAGGGCAGACAAAAGCAAAATGACATTGTTTTCTAAAAGTCGCTACCCCCTCCCTTTCCTTGCTTCTGGATCATCCATCTGGTGTCCCGTCCTCATATTTTGCAGCCTTCTGCCTACAGTACCCTACTTTGACAGGGTTGCCCCCCTTACCTTCTCTCACCACCATCCTTTTCTTCCCTCCCCCGCCCACAGGATTTTGACCTACTGGTGGTCTCACTTGAAGATGAAAATGACAACCATCCACTCTTCACCCAGAGCACTTACCAGGCAGAGGTGATGGAGAATTCTCCTGCAGGTGTGTGCAGAAGAGACCCAGCCCCTGGAAACCCCCTAGGCAGGGTTCTAGGACTTACAGTGTTGGGAGGTTGGAGAGGTGGAAGGAGGGGAAGAGAATGTCAATTCAGTAGGCTATTTATTGAGCCCCTGATGTGGGCCTGGGCTTGTACTGAACAACGCAGAATAGAAGCTTTTTGAGGATGAGGGCTGGTCATTTGGTCAGGCATTACTCTTAGTCCAATGCCTGGCACATAGTAGTTCATTAGTGATTGTCTTGTTAAATTAAATTGAACTTTGGAAGTTTCCTATGGAAGGGAGATAGGGACCCTTGGCGACACAGCAAGAACACAGGGCAAGAGTTACCAGCTCCATCTCTGGTATTGTCACGGCCTCCATGAAGCTTATCGTGGCTTTAAGGCAATTTACATTGGCCAGGTGCTAGCCACATGATGGCAGTGGAAAGGAAGCCACTTGCCCTAACCTAGCAGGACTCAAGGGCTGGGGAACCTCCCATTGGGTGTTGGGGGTAAGGGGTGCAAAATTCCGGAGAAATCAAAGACATGAGCCTTACTTTTTAAAACTTCACAGTTCAGTTGGGGAGATAAGACACACCAACTTGGGAAATGATGAAATGGCGGACCATGGTTGTGGATGAGGAAATGCCAAAGGGACCCCTCTAGTGGCTTAAGGAAGGAGGAGTTGGCTATGACTTGGAGCTTTCCAAGTTGGCTCCCTTAAGGGAAGGAACCCCAGATGCTGGCCCTGGGAAGCTGGATTTGATAAAGGCTGTGAACTGGAGAGAGGCTCCCCTCCTGAGGAGCAGAGAAGGTGGTCTTAGATCAGTCACCAAGAGTTTTCTAGGCAAGATTAACCCTCCCACAGTCCTCTCTGCCTGCCCCCATTCTGCCGCTCCACCCCAGCAATGAGAGGCTTTAAAAGGCATGCCCTGCCTCCCTTAATGCCAGCATACGGGCTGCTCCCTCCCTACCCTTACCAACGAATTTCCTGCCAGAGCCTGAAGATATCAGGTGGTAGATATCGGCCCAATTCCAGCCACACGGTCAAGGCCAAGCATCTGTTTCTGTATTAGAGTTACCTAACCTTGACTAGGCTGTGACAGTAGCAGAGTCATCATAAGACCTGAGTATGGGGGACTCAGTCAAGGTAGAGCCATGTGGCTATGATTAGACAAGGTGAGCCACCAGGGGGCAGTCATTGCCCAATCATACCCCCTAGTCACTGAGGCCTTGAATGGTGGAAGTGAACCTCCTGGTGTACCTTCTTCCACAGTCCTACCAAGACAGCAGTGAATCTGGGGAAAGGGCCTAATGTCCCAAAGGACAGCCCTTCCTTAGGCATTCCCCAGAGATCAGATTCTCACACACTCACAGATCTGTGCCCATAAACAGGAGAACCCATGTGAACACACACAAGAGATGTGTTTATGTGCACTTATATACTGAGGTCATAAGCACAGCCCACACTTGCATGTGCACACATGCACTTGTAAATGTGTATAGATATGTGCACAAATATAAAAAGGCACATGCACACACATACAGGTACCAGCACAAACATGTACATGAGTGAACACAGGATGCTATGGGTGGGCTCAAATTCACGTCTGTATGTGCTCATGAATGATCATGGGTGTCCACATCTAGCCAAGTCCGGATGTCTGCACGTCAGAGGGAAGTCAGGAAACTGCCCGGAGACTCCCCAGGGTGACTCTGCTTCAAAGGCTGCTGGGAAGGCAGGCCTCAGGTCCCAGGCTTGGCCCTGGCCCCCATGGGCTTGCTCACGGTTGTGTTTGTTTTCTCCCCTGGCAGGGCTTTGAGGCTGCTCCCCACCTGAGTTCAGTCTGCCAAGGCTACCACGGCCGCCGCTCCATCACTTGTCTCAGCCCCTGCCCCCGTGGGGGCCCTCACCCCATCCACCTCACTCATCCATTGTCAGCCATGGGTCACTTGGGGAGGTGGGAGGAGGGAGGGGGCAGTGGGGCCTCACCCCCTTCCCAGAGATGATGTCTGCATTTGTCCTTCTCTCACAGGGACTCCCATTACAATGCTGAATGGGCCTATCCTGGCCCTGGACGATGACCTTGGCATTAATGCAGTGGTGACCTACAAACTCCTAGGGACCCAGAGGGACCTCTTTGACATTGACAACGCCACTGGTGAGGCCTTCACCCCTCCGTTTCTGAAGCCCCCTAGTTCCTTATAAAGTCCCCTGCTAGGGGAGATTTTTACTCCCTCAGGGCTGGATTCTCAACGACGCAGCTGGGGAAAATTCAGAGACTCTGTCCACATATCAAGTTGACAATCAGATTTCATCACCACCTCATGTCCTTTGTGGTCTGAGAAGCTCCAGCTGGCCCCCAGAGTCCTTGTCCTCACCAAGAGATAAGCACACAGTTATGGGGCCCCTCAGAGAGGAAGCCGTAATGAAAACACTCCCAGTGACCCTGTGAGAGAGATGGTGTAATTCTCCCATTCCACAGATGAAGAAGGCGAATCTCTGAGAAGTTAAATGATTTCCCCAAGGTTACACAGCTAGTAAGCAGGAGTGGAACCCAGGTCTCCTGACTCTGGGTAATGTCCTGTTGCCATTCTGAGGCAACAACAAACACTGTGATAAGCACTTTACGAATACTGAACTGGAGTGAGGAAGACCTGAGTTCAAACTCAGCCTGTGCAATCCTGAGCAAGATACTTAACCTCTCTCTGTTTCCTCATCTGTAAAATGGGGGATAATAACAGCACCTACCTCATAGAGTTGTCAAGATAAACTAATATTTGTAAAATAATACATAAAAGCTAGCCATGATTGTAATTATTACCCCTCCGTACTGCTGTGAGTAAAGACTATGGAACAATAGCCTCAGGGCTAAATCTAGCAGCACAGCTACCTAAAGAGCCTCCCAAACTCACAACAGCTAAGCAAGAAGTGAATTTCCTACACATTCACTGGTAGAGGAACTCCCTTGCTTTTCTCTGTGGTTAGGAGCAAATGAAATGCCTACCAAAGATAGAGAGATTTTGCCAAAGTGCTCATTTCAAGGGGTGGGGCTCAATCACCAGGTCATCAGCAGAGTTTTCCTCTTTTTGCTGGTTTTTTTTTTGTCCTGTTACGTAGAAGATACTCATTAAGTGAAAGTGATGTCAGCTATACTGCTATTCTGGAGCTCCTGGGCTCTTCATATGCAGCCTCTGTCTCTCCCTAGTATAGGTGCCTCATCTGGCTATATGATTATGGAGGGGAAGTGGCTTTCCATGAACCTTCTTTACCTTTCTCTTGCCTCTAGGTCTTCAGGACGCCTTCTCTTAGTACTTCTGCCCATAGGGTCCCCAAACTGAAGAGACTGGGTGGCTTTTGAAGGAGACTCTCGCCGTCTGCCCCTAAACATGCCCTAATACTAAACCCATAAGCAGATATTGTGTCAGGGCCCTAAAGCTTGAAGGATGGGGGCGTCACGCCACTCCTCACTATTCCTGTTTGACAGTTGACTATGAAATCTCCATGTTTGGGAAGGAAGAAGCCTAAGGTCAGGGGAGTTTCAAAAACTCCCCCAATTACTGGCCCATATTCACCCTCTTACTATCCACTTGGAAGAATATTCTGATGGTCAGAGAGACAGCAGAGATACAGAGAAAACTGCCTTCCTCTCTTGGGTCACAGCAGCCTTAGGCAGATAATGCCAGTGCTGAGAGCTTTCCTCTCTCAAGACTATCAGCCTTTAGAAGACAGGATCACAACTTTTATCCTGTGTAGGAGGCTGAAAACAAAATATCTGAGTCCCTCTGTCATAGAGCAGTTCCAGCCTAGTTTCAAACCAGCCCTAATTTTGTTCCTGCAGCACAGGTGACTCTCAAGGATTTCATTGGGGTCCTGGGAAAGCATCAGCAACTGGAGGGATAGGAAGAGAAATAGCACTTTTGGAAGGGAAATGATTTTTTTCTTCCTCTCTTCTTCCTTCTTTTCTGAGTCACATAGGCAGTACACTTGATAGAACGCTGGACCTGTACTCAGAAAGACCTAAGTTCAAATCCAGACTCAGATACTCACTGTCTGTGAAGCCCTAAGCAAATTCAGCCTCTATGTCTCAGTTTTCTTATCTGTAAAATGGGAATAATAGTAGCACCTACTTCCCAGGGTTGTTGTGAGAATAAAATGAGATAATATTTGTAAAGACCTTTGCAAAGCTTAAAGCGCTATATAAATACTAATTTTTAATCTTTTTTTCCATTTTCATCCTTTCTTTCATCTCCATTTTCTTTGTCTGTTTTCCCTTATCTCCCTTCCTTGTTTTTCCCCATCTTTCTCTATTTCTAACCTTGATTATTCTCCTGTATCTCTTCTAACCCTACATTCTCTTTCTATACCTTATTCTCTCTGTGTCTCTCTCTTTCTCTCTCTGTTTCCCTTTCTGTCTCTGTCTATGTGTGTTCCTCTACTTCTCTGTGTGTCTCTGTCTCTCTGTGTCTGTCTCCCTGTCTCTCTCTCTCTCTCTCTCTCTCTCTCTCTCTCTCTCTCTCTCTCTCTCTCTCTCTCTCTCTCTCTCTCCTCCTGTCCTTCTCCTTGCTCCCATGACTGCCAATCTCACCTTAGGTGTGGTGGTAGTGAAGCAGGGTGTTGTGATTGACCGAGAAGCCTTCTTCCCACCAATCCTGGAGCTGCTGTTGCTGGCTGAAGATATTGGGCTCCTCAATGGCACTGCTGAGCTTATCATCACCATCCTGGATGACAATGACAACCAACCTACATTCACTCATTCAACCCTAACTGTACACCTACTGGAGAACTGCCCTGCAGGTGAGAGAGATCCCAGGGACATGGGGTCACAGGTGTCCTGGACTAATAATAAGGTAGAAGGTGAGTGTTTGTCCCTCATGGGCCAGACCCATTAGTCTACTGGGGCAATATAATCAGTCAGTCAATAAACATTCATTAAGAACCTACTATGTGCCAGGCAGTGTGCTAAGTCCTGGGGATACAAAGAAAGACAAAAGATAGTCTCTGCCCTCAAGGAGAAAAAAAATCTAGGATGGGGTAACCAACAAAAGGTGGGGCTAGAGTTTTAAATGATCTAGAAGAGTCAAAACTGAGTACATAAAATAAATGCCAAGCCTATGAATTGCTACCCAGAGGTTAATGCAAGACCTTGCTTTCCCATCTTTGCACCCACAGGCTTTTCTCTCCTTCAAGTCACAGCCACAGATGAAGACAGTGGCCTCAATGGAGAGCTGGTCTACCGAATTCAGGCAGGGGCCCAAGACCGCTTCATGATCCATCCCATCACAGGGGTCATCCGGGTTGGCAACATCACCATTGACAGGGAGGAACAAGAGTCCTACAGGCTGGTGGTGGTGGCAGCGGACCGGGGCACTGTGCCCCTTTCAGGCACCGCCATCATCACCATCCTTATCGATGACATCAATGACTCCCGGCCGGAATTCCTCAATCCCATCCAGACCGTGAGTGTGCTTGAGTCAGTTGATCCGGGCACCATCATTGCCAATGTCACCGCCATTGACCGTGACCTGAGTCCAGAGCTGGAATACTTCATTATTGACATAGTAGCCAAGGATGACACTGACCGCCTGGTGCCCAACCAGGAAGATGCCTTTGCTGTGAATATCAACACAGGTATAAGAGTCCTGCTGTCCTTTTTCCTCCTTCTCAGAGCTGGATCTTCTCTCCTCCTTCCTCTCTGCTCCTTCTCTCCTCCCTTGGCTCTCTGTTTTCCCCCTTGCCCTCTCTTTGCCTATGCATTCTCTCTTCCTGTAATAAAGAAAAGAGTGCAGACTCAGAGTAAAAAGACCTGAGTTTAGATCCCTTCTCTACCACTTACCATGGGCAGTTAACTTTGAATGTCCATTTCCACATCTGTAAAATGGAGCTAAAAATACTTTCACTGCTACCTTACAGAGTCATTATATGGAAAATGCTCTTTAAATGGTAAGCTCTCTCTGGCACATATTCTCTGTGATCACGGCAGGTCAACTAACCTCTTATTGCCCTCAGGAAACTCTCCAAGACTATAAAGTATAGCCAAGTTGTTGATCTATATTGGTGGAGGGAGTTTTCATGCCAGAAATTCCCTGTATGAATGAAATTAAGAATCCAGGCCCCCATGCCCAAGACCTAGTATTACTGTTGTTATTTTCCTTACTAACATTAATCAATCCCCCCTTCTTTCTCTTCTTCCTTTACCCCTTCACTCTAACTTCTCTTCCCATTTCTAGCTCCATTGATTGCTAACTCTCCTTTCCTTCCTCCATTTTCTTCCTCTCTTTCTGTCTCTTCTTTTCTCTTTCCCTATTTCTTTAGTCTGATCCCCCTGTTTCCATCTCTTCCTTCCCAATCCCCCTTCTCACCTCTTCATTTGGATTTCATCACCTATTCTTGTCTCCTTTTCTATCCTCTCACTTTATCTTTCTTCTGTTTTTTCTCCTCCCCTTTCCTTTTGCCATTTGCCTCTCTCTATTCTAACTGCTCTGGGGTCTCTCTCCCTATGCCTCCCACCTTTGGTTATTTCTGCTATACCTTGAACTAACTGGTTTTAATCCTTTTCTCTCTTTCTCATGGCTGGCAGGCCCACAGGTTTGAGCTTTCTATTTCTCTATCACTTCTCATCTCATCTCTTGTCTGCTTCATGCCATTGTCTCTCTTCATATTCACTGCATCACTCCTCATCCCCCCTGTCCTGTGGGGCTGCCCACTGGGGCCGTCATCAGCCAAGGTGGTAGATTGGCCTTTGCAGACTGAATCCAGCCATCCCCTCCCCTTTCCCCACTCCCCAGACTTTGGAAGGGGGAATTAGAGGAGGAGAAAGATGAGGAGGAGGAGGCCGCTGATGGGGTAAGTGACATCCCACATTGGTCTGGGGGACTTTTGAGGACTGGGGACCTGCTGGATAGGCCTAAGAAATCCCAAGCAGCAGATTTAGAAGAGTCTCGATGGGAAGGCAAGCAGTTTCACACTAGGATTGAGGGCGGGCTTTAGAGATTACCACTTCACAGCTGGGAGAAGAGTGACCCTTCCAGTTCCTCCCCTTGGGCATGCAGAATCCAAATGACCTCTACTGTGAATGGCAAACATTCACATTTGAGGGATGAAGAACCCCCTTGTTGACTGGGCAGTGTCTCTGGGAGACAGCCAATAGAAGGGGAAGAGGTGGCTTCCTAAAAAGATTTGAGGCATATATAAATATAAATATGTATGTGTACATATCCCACAACACACAAACACACACACACATATACAAGGAAACTACCTCATTCTCTTGCTACAAACACCCACCAAGTTACCCACATCCTGGGACTTCTTTTCCCATTTAGAGTTGCCCTCAACATCCACTTTAATATTGTAATTTGATTCCACCTGGTTATTAATGTTGAGTGGAGAGGAGGTTCTGACCCAGAGGGATTTGTCCAAGGCTTCACTGGCCAATAGCAAGAGGTCTCTATGTTGCACTGAACTTTGAATGGTCCCAGATGTCCCATGTACTCTGAGCCAGACAGTGCCAGAGAAGTCTGTAACTCAAGAAAGGATTTCTTAGCATCTATGTCATCTCTCCCTTCCTTGCTCCTTGGGGAATGGAAGTGGAGGGGGAGGGGCTAAAAGGAAAATTTGGGTGAATGAGGGAGTTTGTTATTAAGGCAGGGACTTCTAGGGAGCTCCCAACGAGATTAATGGTAGAGCTGGTCTGACTTGGCAGGTTCTGTGATGGTAAAATCGCCCTTGAATCGAGAACTGGTTGCCACCTATGAAGTCACCATTTCTGTGATTGACAATGCCAGTGACCTGCCTGAAAATGCCGTGAGTGTGCCCAATGGTAAGTAAGCCATCTCTGTAAGGCCCCTACCCACTTGGCCCAATAGCTTACATGTCCATGAGGACTTTAGGCCAAACTTGACAATTATCTACATGTTCTAGGAGCCTAAATATTAGTTACAGGAGTTCTTAACCTGGGATCTGTGAACTTTTTAAAAAATATCTTGATAATGTATTTTAATATAATTTGTTTCCTTAGTAATCATGTTTATTTTATTTCATGCATTATTAAAAACATTATTCTGAGAAGGGGCCCATAGGCTTTGCCAGACACTACCAAATGGGTCCAGGACACAACATAAAGTTGAGAACCCCTATTCCAATGGATGTGATATCACCAATCTACGTATTCCTTCCAACAGTGCAGACCACAGCCCATCCATGCCTGCCCATCTTAAGACTCTCATCCGTGTCTTCCCATGAATTTGACACAAGGGATGGATTACTATAGGGATTCCTTGTGTTCTCTTCACGTTCCTAAAAATTAGAGTTAAGTCAAGTCAGCTAGTATTTATGAAGCATTTGCTATGTGTCAAGTGCTATGCTAAGCACTAGGGATACAAATACAAACAAAAAAAAGCAGTCCCTGCCTTCAGGGAGCTTACCTTCTAATGAAAGAAGACAACTCAGAAAAGGAAAGCTAAAAGAGGAGGGTGGTATGGTGTCAAAGTCTGGAGAAATGAGAGTTCTGGGAAGTGCTCACCAATGGGTGAAGGGGCAGAAGAAGAAAGTAGTTGATGCATAGTCTTAAAGTCTGGAGTTTTTAGAGAAGTTAATATAACAATAGACATAAAAAAGGTTAGAATAATGATGATATATGACTGGGAAAGAAAGTGGACTTGTACGTAACAAGAGATAAAGATCATGCTAGACAATCACATAGGAGACCCAGACCTAAGGTCTCCAGCACCCTGGATAGCTCTCTTCTGGAGGATTTATGGAAGGGCAGAGATAAAAGCCCATGAGAAAGGAAAATGTGGATGAACTACAATCTGACCCTGGGGAAGGCAATTCACCAATAAGATCCCAGATCTGTGTAGGTATAAAAGTATGAAGAATAGCACATCTCTCTGTAGCATTTAAGACTTGAAGAGTCCTTCTTCCTCCCACCCCCAAAAGCCCTGTGAAGTAGTGTGTTCTTATCCCCCTTTTACAGGTGAGGAAACTGAGGCTCTAGGAGTTTAAATAAATTGCTCAGGTTCACACCTGGGTCTTGAAGTCTTTGCTTTTCTTACTGCTAGAATTATTCAAGTCTAGGCTGAGGAGCAGTGACTTAATGCAGCATTAATATGTACAACTGGAAAGAATAGGTTTAAGCTACAGGGGCAGCTAGCTGACTCAGTGGCCTGAAGTCAGGAAGACCTGAGTTCAAATCCAGCCATAGACACTAACTTGCTATGTGACCCTGGGCAAGTCACTTAACTCTGTTTGCCTCAGTTTCCTCATCTGTCAAATGAGTTGGAGATGGAAGCAGCAAACCCCTCCAGTATCTTTGCCAAGGAGACCCCAAATGGGGTCACAAAGAGTTGGATACAACTGAAACAACTGAACCACAACAACAGCCAAGGAGTAATTTTAGAAAGCAAAATCCAGGAAAATATTCACGTAAAGAAAAGAGTCAGACTCACCTTTTGAGGAAGGAGGTGCAGGTGCCTTCTCTTCCTTCAGTGTCTCCCACTTAGATTCAATCAAAACATTGGAGTAGGTAGGATTTTCTGGGATTTTCCCTTTGACCCTTCAGGAACAATGATTTTCAAAACTGGGAAATAAGAGGCATGAGTAGAACCTTGTGTTCTTGAGACAGGAGGACAAAGTCAGATTAGACAGAGTACTAGTTAGCTACTGAAATGGGATGCTAAGGGAAGGGATACAGTGTCCTTCCCCTGAAGGGCTATTGGGGGAATAGTAGAAGAGATGTCCATTGTTTCTAGGATGTTTTAAAGCCATCCTGTTTGGAAACGGGGATAAGAGGACTTCTCTACAGCCCATATATCTGGAGAATATTTTATTCTGCAATCACAGAATTCTATCATTGGAAAGGAACATTAAGGTCATCCAGTCCAACCACCTGCCCCATATAGAAATCCCTTCACTGGACTGAGAATTAGGAGACCTAAGATTGCACTTACTCCCTGGAGGTCTCCCTAGCCCAAAACCAGCACAGGTCTAATAGCTAAAACAACCAGGAAATCCGAAACCCTGAGCTTCATGATATTGAAAAGAGACATTAGCAGCTTCCCTAGAGGTTTGGGCTGAAAGCCTCCAGCTGGGCTCATTTCCATTTTTAACACCTTCTAGTGATCAGTCAAAGACTGCCTCTTATCACCTCCCCAGAGGATAGTACTTAGCTTTGGTGGTGACTCCAGAAATTGCCCTTTTCATTCACAAAAAGATCTACCCACACTGAACATTTGAAACTCTGACTACATATCTTTAAATAGAGTATTGGTAATTCCTGACTTCGCTAATCCCAGAGTTCGTTTAGAGCCACAGCTGTCTCTTAATCAGATTGGCCACTCCCACACTTAAACTCATTGGATGTGATCTGAAACTATTACAGATTGTTGCCTTTTTTTCTAGAAGAAGCATGTTGACAGATTATTTTTGATGTGCTATCTAGAGGGAAAGGGGATACAGAATCCACTGGAGGCTTGGGAGCAGAATCATCTTGGAGTGGGAAGGAGGTGGGGCATAAAGTTCAGTAGTTTGCTGGTGACTTCGGAGGGGTGGCTTCAACGCAAAAGTGCTTTTGTTCATAGGCAGCTACCTCGGCTGTCCTCCAAGATCAAGGTCAAGCTCACCTGTGATGGGAAACTTTGTCTCCCCAGATAAGAAGATGAGTCAGGCAGTGAGTGTGGAACAAGAACCCACTGTGATCAGGGCCTCATGCCATGAAGACGTATCAGAGAAGACATAGACTCCCCCATAGGAACTTAGATTCTAATGTGGAAAAGATAGAAATCATCACCAACATTTGTACAGATTTCCAAAGTGCTTCACATACGCTTTCTCCTATACTCCTCACAGCAATCTTGAGATATTAGTATCCATTATTGTCCCCATTTTACAGATGAGGAAACTGAGGCTTGGAGGTTAAGTGACCTGTTCAGGATCTGACAAGTTTGTAAGCATCTGAGGCAGGATTTGAAACCACGTCTTCCTTACCGCTAGTCCATCCCTTTTTACAGGAAGCAATACTGGAAATAGCAGTGTATTTGGAGGTGGACCTGAGTTAAAGTCCCAGCCCCTGACACTTACTGAATTGGTCCAAGCATAAGCTATCCTGAAATACAAGCTGCTACTAGGGGCATGCTGAACCAGCTTGGACACAAGCTCCCAAGAGCTAAGGGGAAAGATATAGTGTCCTTCCCTGGAGGGGTGGGGCGGGAATTTTAAAACAAATGAAAAGTGTTTAATTTTCAATGTGAACATTTATTATTTGCGCCTCAGAAACTGTCAAGCATCAAAAATCATGGCTTCTTTGCTTTATCGTTTTGTGGATTGTCCTGAGTTTTAAAAGTGAGGGAGAAAAATATTAATAGTGCAGAGTAAATCAAAATGTGTGGCTTTTGTACTTTTTTTTAGATGGCGGTTGTTAAACATTTACCATCATGCCCTGTCAGCACCCTTAGAATAACATCCTTTTGAAAGGGAAAATATCTTTCTACACATGTATAATATATTACATCTATATTATGCACATGTATATTTTATACATATATATATATATATGTACACATACACACTGAAACAATAATACTGTAATACTTGTAACTCAAGTTTTCTACAAGGCAGACTTGGGAGGGGGCTATTGATATTTGGGCCACCTCAGCCCCAGCTGTGTTTTCTTGGGCAAGTCACTCTGCCTCAGTTTCCTCATATACAAAATAAAAAGAAAACTCCCTGAATTATCTGCCTCAGAAGATGGTGGTAAAGAAAACACATTGTAAGCCACAAAGTAATAGGGAAGCTTTTGTTGGTGGTGACCTGTCAGGCATTTGGGACAGGGTGGAGAAATTGGAGGAAAGCTGAGGCAGCTGAGAACAGAGGCTAGGGGGCCAAGGGGAGAGCATGCCTCGGTCTCCTATGTTGATTTCTTAACAATCATCTCTCTACATGGAATTCTTGCAGCCTCCTGGAGAGATGGATATTAAGGCTAACTCTGAAGTACCTACTCAGCTCTTACCTTTCAATTAATTGTCCTGTTCTCCAGGAGATCTTTTTTCCCAATGCTTCCTAAAGCAACCATCTCTGACCCAGGGCTTCCTCCTACCCAGCTGAGCAGCACTATCAATGCAAGAATGCAAGAAGGGGGCCTGATGCAGCAAGAAGACAGCCTCCTTCAGCTGAAATTGCTTCTTCCTTCCCCCCCCATCTTTATCCTCTTGCACCCCTGGTCACTGCTTCTCTCTTCTCTCTCCCCCTCCCAGCCAAGCTGACAGTCAATGTTCTGGATGTCAATGACAACACACCCCAATTCCGACCCTTTGGGATCACCTACTACACAGAGCGGATCCTGGAGGGGGCAACGCCAGGCACCACTCTCATTGCTGTGTCGGCCTATGATCCAGACAAAGGGGTCAACGGGCAGATCACCTACACCCTGCTTAACTTGGTGCCCCCAGGGTACGTCCAATTGGAAGACTCTTCAGCAGGTAGGCTGGACACCCAGACTCTAACACAATGCTCTATTGGAGGGAGAATAGATGTCTCTTCTCTACCCTTGAGGAGATGGGGATTGGTGGGATATTGCCACTTCTTCAGACTGACACCCCACTTTCCTTCCCATTATTTTGTGTTTGAGACAGTCTTTAAGGTGGAAATGCCTCCATTCATTCCTCAGTGCACTGATGAGATGATGATGACTGAGAAATTACAGCTATCTGTAGTCATATGAAAAAATGTCCTAAATAATTATTGATTAGAGAAATGCAAATCAAAACAACTCTTAGGTACCACATCACACTTATCAGATTGGCTAACATGACAAAACAGGAAAATTTTAAATGCTGGAGAAGACGTGAGAAAAATTGGAACACTGGTGCATTTTTGGTGGAGTTGTGAGCTGATCCAACCATTCTGGAGAGCAATTTGGAACTACGCCCAAAGGGCTATAAAAAATGTGCATGACCTTTGACCCAGCAATACCACTTCTAGGTCTGTATCCCAAAGAGATAATAAAAATGGGAAAAGGACCCACATGTACAAAAATATTTATAGCAGCTCTTTTTGTGGTGACTAAAAAATTGGAAATTAAGGGGATGCTCATCAATTGGGGAATGGCTGAACAAGTTGTGATATATTAATGTAATGAAGTACTATTGTGCTATAAGAAATGATGAGCAAGCAGATTTCAGAAAAACCTATAAAGATGTATATGAACTGATGCTGAGTGAATCGAGCAGAACCAGGAGAACACTGTACAAAGTAACAGCAACATTGTGCAATGATCAACTATGATAGACTTAGCTCTTATCAGCAATGCAAGGATCTAAAACAATGCCAAAAGACTCACAGTGGAAAATGCCATCCACATCCAGAGAAAGAACTATGGGGTCTGAAGGCAGGTCGAAGTATACCATTTGCTCTTTCTTTGTTGTTGTTGTTGTTTCTTCTTTCTCATGGTTTCTCAAATTGATTCTAATTCTTCTTTACAACAAGACTAACGTGAAAATATGTTTAATATGAATATACATGTAGAGCCTATATCATATCGCACACTGCCTTGAGGAAAGGAGGGGAGAGGATGGAGGGGGAGAAAATTTGGAACTCAAAATCTTATGGAAGTGAAGGTTGAAAACTAAAGATTAATTAAAAGAAAGAAAGATAGAAGTTCAGTTTTGGACATGATGAAATTGAGATGCCTATGGGACTGCCAGCTCAAAGTGTCCAAAAGGTTGGGGGTGATTCAAGATTAGAGGTCAAGAGATGTTAGGACTGGATAAATAAATCTGCATAGAAAGCATGGAAACAATTGTTGAACTCATGAGAGCTGCTAAGATCACCAAGTTAGTCAATAAACATTTATTAAGTGCCTACTATGTGTCAGGCAACTGTGCAAAGTCCTAAAGGTACAATGAGGAGCAAAAGATAGTCCCCTGCTGTCATGGAGCTCATAATCTAATGAGAGAAAGAGTAAGCAAAAAAAATATTTACAAATGAGCTACATACAAGATAAATAAGAACTAATTATGAGAGGGAAGGCACTAGAATTTAAAAAGGCTTTCTGTAGAAGATGGAATTTTAGTTGGGACTTAAAGGAAACCATGGAAGCTAGAAGAGAGGGAGGAGAGCATTCCAGATATGAGAGACAGACAAGCAGAGAAAACGCCCAGAGCCAAGAGGGAAAAGAGAAGAGAGTCCAGGACAGAACCTTGGGATATGCCTGCAGTTAGTGGGAAAGAAAATCTAAGAGGAAAGTATCGAGAAGGAGGAAGTAGTGAGCAGTGTTAAATGTCGCAGAGAAGGGAGAATAACTGAGAAAAGGCTTTGGTGATAGAGAGATCACCAGTAACTTGGGGGGGGGGGCGGTGCTCTCACTTGAGTGATGGATGAGATCTGAAGCTAGAGAGAAGGGGGTTTAGAAGAGAGTGAAGAAGAGAAAGGGGGAGCACCAAATGGAGATGACTTTTTCAATTATGTTAACCAAGGAAAGAAGAGAGTTATAGGATAATATCGTAGGGATAAAAGGATCAAGTAACCTAGAAAGGGCTTCTTAAGGAGAGGGGGAAGAAAACAGTCTTGTTGGTGGGGAGCAGGGAAGGTACCAGCAGATAGGAAAGACTGCAAGTTAAAGAAACAGGTTTATAATAAGACCAGTCTTCTGGAGGAGACAAAAGGGAATGAGATCGAGAGTTTGTGTAGGAACTTTAGAAACAATCAAGTAGAACCCCTTCACTTTCTAGAAGAAGCAACTGAGACTCATCAGAGAGGGAAAGCAGTTTGCCTGAGCTAATACAGGCAGCAAATAGGATTGAAACTCAGCTACTCTGCTGCCCACACTCGCATCCCAAGTGGATTTTAGCTCCATGGCCTGCTCAGCTCTCACTCTTATTGGGGTAGACATGGGCAGAATGGCGGTTTGCTATGTATTTCAGGGAAGATCATTGCCAACCGGACTGTGGACTATGAGGAGGTACACTGGGTCAACTTCACTGTCCAAGCTGCAGACAATGGCTCCCCTCCCAGGGCTGCAGAGATCCCCATCTACCTGGAGATTGTGGATATCAATGACAACAATCCCATCTTTGACCAGCCCTCCTATCAGGTGGATGGTTGGATGTCATCGAGGTTCCCGGGAGAGGTGCAGGGTGGGTAGGGCGGGCAGAGATAGGCTGCCATCATTCAGCAGGAGGAGCACATTTCTGTAACAGAACAAGCCCCACTTGGAGGTCAGCCAGTGATTTAATGCAGCCCCTGTCCACAGCTCACCACACTTTAATCTTGAGGCATCATAGCAAAAGTCTTATAGGAGCCTTTAGTAGAGACTGAATCGCTATCAATGGGTCATCCTGGGTCAAGGACAACATACCTAAGGGTCAAGAACAGGGAGCAGTCTGGGGCAGTTCACCAGGCCAAATGATCTGAGATCAAGATCATGGGGCAAATCCACATAGAAAAGTGGATTAGAGTGCTGGACCAGGACCCGAGTTTGAATCCTGCCTCAGACACTTACTAGCTGTGTGGCCCTGGGCAAATCACTTAATCTTAGACTCAGTTTCCTCATTTGTAAAATAGGGATGATAATAGGACCTAACTCACATGGTTGTGAGCAGAATGATGTAGTGTACTATAAAGTGTTTTGCAAAACTATATAAATGCTAGTCATAATCATTGTTATTGTTAAGAGTGCCAGCAGGATCTGCCCTGTATCCCCCATTCACCCTCATGCTAGAGAATCTACCAGCCTTGATCTCCCAAGCTTAGAGGGGCAGTGAAGTATTAAGAGCCTTTATTTGTTGATGCCTGGCCTCTTTCTCCCTTCTGTCTTCCTACCTGGCCCCAGGAATCTGTGTTTGAGGATGCACCAGTGGGCACAATCATCCTCACTGTCACCGCCACTGATGCTGACTCAGGCCCCTTCGCTCTCATAGAATACAGCCTGGGTGATGGAGAAGGCAAATTTGGGATCAATCCTACCACGGTAAATGAGTCAATCAATAAGCATTAATTAAGTACCCGGTATGTACCAGGTGCCATGCTAGGCATTGGAGGTTCAAAGAATAAAATGAAAAATGAAACTGTCCCTCATCTCAAGGAACTTACAAGGTGGAGCGGGGAGGGGTGGTACATGGATGGGAGAGAATAAGGGTTAAGAAGGGAGGAGAGTAATGGCTGAGGATGCCAAGATCATAGACTTTAAGGACTTCTAGAGGTCATCACATCCATCTCCATTCTTCTCAGATTTATGGAGATTTGATTCCCCAGTGTAGCCAATTCTGTAGCAACTTTCTGCCATCCTTGAGTTAGCCTCATGCTTTAATGGAAAGATCACTGGACTAGGAGATATGGGTTCAAGTCCCTACAAGACATTTGGGCAAGCTATTTTTCTTCTCTGCCTCTCAGTTCCCTCCTCTGTAAAATGAGTGCAAGAAGCACAGTGATCTCTAAGGTTCCTTCCAGCTATAAATCTATGAAGGCAATTGTACCAGCCAGTGATGCTAATTATCAGATCATTCTTAGAATTTACGAGAATCTCTTAGTTTAAACCAATTTCTGTTTCTTTCTGTCTTTGTGGACAAGCAGGACAGTGAGTTACCATTCTCTTTATAATAACCCTTTATAGCTATTAAGAGATTTATGAATAATTCTTCCTACATTAAAGAATCTCAATTCCCTCATTTTCTGCCCCTGTGCTTGATAGTGTGGGAAACCCCATTCCTTCTTAAATCAGTCACTAAGTAAATGTTTGTTTTTATACGGAGAGCGTGTGGTTAAATAGATAGAGAGCTGGCTTTGGAATGAGGAAGAACTAGGTTTAAGTCTCACCTCTGATACATACTGGCTGTGTGACCCAGTGATTTAGGAAACTCCCTAGGACAGGGGTTATCAACCTGCTGTTCTTACCAACTCATGATTCAAACTGAGTATATTGATCTGGGGTTCTTGCCAGGCTTGTATGTTTAACACAAACCTCTCCCACTTTTTCCAGTGGTTATAAATTAGCTCCAAGCCCCTAAATCATCATTCACTGACCAGAGAGCTTCCTGTCTCTGAACAAGGGATACTTTTTCCCTTCCTATATACATATGACCAATAAGTAAAATACAACTGCTCAGTTTTGTTGGCTAATATTGTTTATATTAGCTAAAAGCTTAGAAATTAAAATATGCATTTAAAAACAAGGTCTAAATTTCCCCCACCCAGAAATAAGCAGCAAGGCTAAACCAAGTGAACTAACAGCTCACAGAAACATTCATCACCCCCCTGGAGAAAGAGAGGAAAGAGGTGGGGAAAGAACGCATCACTAGTTTCTTATGGAACAATCACAAACAGTATGAGATGATGTCCCCAAAAGGTACAAACAACAAAAAATACAGGATATCAGAGGTAGCAGAAGCCACTTCACCTCATTTAGAGGAACAAAGTTCAGCAAGGGTGAGTCTCCTTCCACAGATGTCACCCACTGAGAAAACAACCAGCCTCTCCCACCTCCTTTGGGGCCAGCTAGCTATCACCTAATCTCTTCATCTCTGCACTCCCCAGTGCAGGCCTTAGACTGGCCAGGGCTGGGGAAGGAGAACAGAGACTGAAGCCATCCCCTCCTGCACTTCTAGGGAGACATCTATGTGCTGTCCTCCCTGGACCGAGAGACAAAGGCTCATTACATCCTTACAGCCTTGGCCAAGGACAACCCTGGGGACATACCCAGCAACCGCAGAGAGAATTCAGTCCAGGTGAGGAATGTGGCTCTAAGGGATATTGAGATGGAAGAAGTAAAGGATGGGTTGACTAGGTGATGATTTTGGAAGGACATAGGGTCAGTAGGGATGGGGACCAGCTGTCACTGCAGGCAGATTCTTCCAGAAAATAGAGGCTTCCAGATACATAAGACAAGCCCTATCTTCTTGCTACCATGCTACTAACATCCCCACTCCTGCTTCACATTCACTCACTCAGTCAATAAATAAACATTAAGAACCTATGTGGTAGGCATCATGCTAAGCACCTGACTGATGGCACAGAAGCAAGAATGTGGAACTTTCCGATATCAGACTTGGGGTGAGAAGTGTTTTTATGGAAATTTTTGGCCCCTTCAAAGCCACCCTCCTCCTCTCAAAGCCACTCTAAGTGGGACATTTTATCTGTAAGATAAAAAGGGCTTATACCCTTCCTACTTCAAAAATCTGGTCCCCCCCTCCACCAAGGTGGGTATTTTCTCCATCAACACAGATTGCAACATTTGTAGATAGCTTTTGAGAATTTGACACCAGCCTTGGTGGCATGGTGATGAGTCTCTACAAACTTATCTAGGTTGGTCACCAGACAACAGACACACAGTACATCTCCATCCCTGTATTCAAAGCCTTTTCTCTTTACTTCTACATCCTTAGCCTTTGAAACCCAAGGGTTACCTCCATGCTTGATGAGGCATCAGAGGAAGCCTTTAGGAGAGACTGAATCGCTACTGATGGGTCACCCAGGGTCAAGAACAGCATAGCTAAGGGTCAGGAACAAGGAGAAGTCTGGGTCAGGTCACCAGGCCAAAGGATCAAGATCATGGGGTAAACACTCAACAAATAGGACCCCAAGTCAAGGCCACCAACTCTAGTTATATACAGATCTAGATATCTAGATAAAGATACATGTATAAGATCAGAAACATCTAAAATCAGGAGGAATTGAGAGACTGTCACAGAGTTAGGGCTTACAAGGTAGAGCCCTGTCCATAAACAAAGAATATGACCCTACCCTAAGGAACTCATTGGTGTCCCTTCCCTCATCTGAAGCTGCTTCATACTTATGTCCAAATATCCAAAGGGTCATGACCTTTTTTATCTTTCATCTATGGGGGGGAATGACTTTTGTGCTCATCTTCCACCCCACCCCATCCCCAAACACTAGGTGGTGATACAAGTGCTGGATGTCAATGACTGCCGACCTCAGTTCTCCAAGACCCAGTTCAGCACCAGTGTTTATGAGAATGAGCCTGCTGGCACTTCGGTCATCACCATGATGGCCACTGACCAGGATGAAGGGGAGAATGGAGAACTGGCTTATTCCATTGAAGGCCCTGGCGTAGGTGAGTGGCCTTATCAGGAGGCTTAGAGAAGGGTTGGGAAAAGACTACTGAAGCTGTGGCCCTCCCACCGGGACACCAGGCTTGTTTACTAAGCTGCTTGTAGGTGACCATGGGTTGGGTACTTCCCCACTCAGCCTGTTTCCTCAGTAGGGAACATTAGCCGGTATGCCTTGGGAGTTCAGTAAGGGATGTGCTATCATATACATGTTACCATAGCAACAGGTGATAGTTGAAAGACCCAGGGAATGGGTGATGTGGAGTAAATAGGAAACAGGGTGAGTGGCAGCTCCTCCATTGGGATGGCCCCAGTGGAGCTAGGGGAAAAGTGGGAACTGAGAGAAGAAATGACAGAGGGGACATGATAGATGCTTTGAGAATTTGAAGGACTTGTCATATGGAAAAATAAATAGACTTTTCTATTTGACCCCAGAAGGTAGAACTTGGAATAATGGGTCAGGGTCTCAGAGGTAGACTCCAAAATGATGTAAGGAAAAGCTTTCTAAAAATTAGTTATCCCAAAGTGGAATGGATTGCCTTGGGAGGTAGTGGGCTCCCCATTACTGGAGCTCTTCAAACAAAATCTAGAAAAACATGTCAGATATGTGGTAGACAAAACCATTGTACAAGTGCATGCTGATCTCTTTCATCTTTGAAATTCTGTGAGTGATGAGACAGTCCCTAAAACAACCCTCTGCCCTGACAGAGGCATTCCAAATCGACAAGGATTCAGGTCTGGTAACAACCCGGCGGCCACTGCAGTCTTATGAGAGGTTCAACCTGACAGTGGTCACTACAGACGGTGGGCAGCCCCCACTCTGGGGCACCACTATGCTCTACGTGGAAGTCATTGATGTCAACGACAACCGGCCAGTCTTTGTCCGTCCACCCAATGGTACCATCCTCCACATCTTAGAGGTACGATGTGTGTCCCCCCAGTCCACCTCCATCCCTACCTCAGACCTAGAAGAGGGAGACTTCCTATAGGGTACAAAACAGGGGTGGGAAACCTGTAGCCTCAAGGCCACATGTGATCTTCGAGGTCCTTACATGCAGCCTTTTTCCTAAGTCCAATTTTTACAGAACAAATCCTTTTATTAGGGGATTTGTTGTGTGAAGTTTGGATTCAGTCAAAGAGCCACACTTGAGGACCTAGAGGGACACATGTGGCCTTGAGGCCTCAGGTTCCCCATCCCTGGTACAAAGTATAGTTACCATAGCAACTAATTTCCCCTCCTCAACAACATTTGTCTTAATTGCTTCTTATATTATTTTCCCATCATGAATTTGCAAAGTCGATTTGAGAGTACTGCTGCCTACCCCAGCTTGCTACTTGTCCTAGGCACCAAAATTGCTAGTTATCACTCTGGACACAGGCTGCCCATGTTCTCATCTCTACCCCCAATACAATTACCCTCTGGTAAGCTCAAGCCTGTTCGGGAAGTGAGGAAATATGGTGTGATTGGCACTTCCTCACCTTCCCATCCTGAATCAGACCTTTGATATAGCAGGACCGTAGCAACCATTAAGTCAAACAGAAATTTTCTAGGACTCTGGAGGGTTCCAAAGCCATACCCATCATGGGCTGCCATGAAGACCATGGGACACTCAAACAGGGAAGAAAATAAAGTTCCCTGAGGGTTTTTTGAGGTATCTCATCACGTTCCCTATATTACATTCTTTGCCAAAACTTAGCAAATCTGTGTTGGTCTCAAGAGACTTCGAGCAGTGGGGAGGGACACAGCTCCTATACTCTGGAGCAAGTTAGAGGCTGATTTTTCCTCTAAGGTGCAGAGGAAGGGTCAGACACAAAGCGGCACAAAGATTCTGCAAACAATTCCTCCCACCTAGGATACCCTTCTAGGAATTGGGATCCTCTCTGAGGATTCCAGGAGATTCAGACAATATGAGAAAGAACTGGCAAATCTCCCTGTGCTCTAATAGGAAATCCCTCTCCGGTCAAACGTTTACGAGGTCTATGCCACAGATAAGGATGAAGGACTCAATGGGGCTGTTCGCTACAGTTTCCTGAAGACCGCGGGGAACCGAGACTGGGAATATTTCACAATTGATCCCATCAGTGGACTTATCCAAACTGCCAAACGTCTCGACAGAGAGCAGCAGGCTGTGTACAGTGTAAGGGTCCTCTGGTTTTCACTAATGGCCATGAAGACCTAGGTTTAATTCCTGTCTCTGACATATGCTGCCTATATGATTCTTCTCAAATCACTCACCCTCTCAGTGCCATAGGCAACTCTGAATTGTAAAGAGGATGTCAACCAGTATTTGTAGAGGGAGTTTTCTCACCTAGAAATTCCCAATGCAGATGAAATCACAGATCCAGTTCCTAGCCATACTACCCCTGAGGGCATTGGGGAAAATGTCTGATTGCCACTTTTCATTGGGGGTGGGGAGGATGAGGGTGGAAAATAAGGGATAAGGAAAGCCATCTCTGGTCTTTCCATCACCTAGAACAGCATATCCCAAAGCATAGCTGTGGAACCCTAATGGCCTGAGACCTATAAAAGGGAGCTTGATGAGAATGCTTCAGTTCTAGAAACATGATTCCCTCAAACATATTCAACATGAAATAGCATCAGTATCCTCCACCAAAGTCTTCTTTGTGTGCCTCACTGTGCCAAGGAGAAGGCCCTCAGCTCTCAGGGGTGGTACCTATGGTACACAAGCTCCGGTCTGTGGTGAGGCATTGCCCTCAAACATGGCCTGATGAGACTGCTATCCAAGGGCCAGCCCAGCTGAGGGCATCACCAGAAAGCTAGCCAGCAGGTGATGGGGCTTCTTTTGGCCACAGCCACTCAGCAAGGGCAGGGGCAGATTGAATGGACATTGATTCGGGGAAGGGTGCCCCACCTATGACATCTCTGACCCTGAAAGTGAATAACTGAAATCCTCAACATACATAAACTAATTTCTCCTACAATATACTAAGCGTTACTTTCTGTGTTTTGCTTTAAGTTTTCCTTATGATACCTTTATCTGAGGAGTATTAATTGCCCCCCAGGTCACTCCTAGATTAGATCATTGTTCATGGGGTCCATCAATATATTTCAAGCCCAGAAGCATTCTGCATCCCTGTGAATTGGGAAGTGTTAGCCTAGGGACATATAACTGGACAGCACCAATCCCTGACCACCCCATCCTTTGCAGCTTCATCTAGCACCTATACCAGTGTAACCCCGGGTTCAAGCCTGGTGCAGGAGGGACCTTTTTCTTGCTTCTGGTTTCAAGAGAGGACACATACTGTTCCAGGCCCTCTTCAGGGAGACCTTCCTGGAGAGAGAGAAAAGACTTTGAGAAGCAGCAGACATGTAGGGGAGTTGCTGCCTCAGTATATCCCAGACTGCCAATTTGCCTCCCAAAAGACTTTGGGGGGTTTCCCCTGGGGTAAGATTAGAAACTCTCCACTTGGGAGTGAGATATCTCAGTTCTGTCTACTGCTTCCTAAAGTCTCCAGGAGTCTTTCCCTGAAGAGAGTCCTCTCTTGAAACCAGAAACAAGGGTCTTTCCTCTCCCAAGCCCTTGCCAATTCCACCCCTCATGCAGACACACAGCATTTCCATCAATGAGGAGAGTTAGACAAATGCTCCTGACTTGATCCCTGGTTTACACCAGATTGGAAGTTTTCCCACCCTAGTCCTAAGATCCCCTGCTTCTCCCCCAGCCACATCTAAGGACTTCTTGGTCTTCTGGGGAACCCAGGGGTACTCTCTCTAATCTTGGTTCCTCCCTCCAGCTGATCCTGGTGGCCAGCGACCTGGGCCAGCCAGTGCCCTATGAGACCATGCAACCCCTCCAGGTGGCACTCGATGACATTGATGACAATGAACCCATCTTCGTGAGACCTCCAGTGAGCCCAAAGACTTCTCCCCCCACCCCTTCCCCTCTGCTTCAAGTGGGGCTCAGGCTGGGTGGTAGGAAGCTGGCCTGGGATCCTCCCCTTGCTCCCTGCCACAGTGATGTGAGCAGAGAAACACTCCTGACCTGTTTCTCCCCTCTGCTCCCCTCCCATCTCTAATGTACATACACAGGGTTTCTCAGCCAGAGAAACCAGCTCCCCCCAGCCCAACCTGAAGGAAATCAGATAATAAGGCTTAAGTTCATGTTGATTCTGCTGGTCCTTTTTTTTCTCTTCCTTTTGAGCATGCATGTCTGTAAGTTGTGTGTGTACACTCAAATGTCATGTATGTGTCAGTATGTACATGCACATACATTGATTCACACATGTGCTTGCTTGGTCTAAGTGTGTGTCCATGTATTCCACTTTCTTGCGTCCCTTTCTGAGGACAGATATGGTGTCTAATGACCATATCCTGTGTCTGAACTAGTAACGAGAGTCACCGTATTCTCATGGCCCAGCCCTTTTGTGCAGAAAGCCATTTTCTTTGTGTCCCTGCCAGCATCTGACCCACTGTCCTTCCCAGGGGGCTCTGTCCACTCCCAGCCCAGGGAGGCCTGGCCACTGGCCCATCCCTAACATCTGTGACTGCTCTCCTGGTCCTGCAGAAAGGCAGCCCCCAGTACCAGCTACTCTCCGTGCCTGAGCACTCCCAGCCTGGCACCCTTGTGGGCAACATAACAGGAGCTGTGGATGCAGATGAGGGTCCCAACGCTATTGTTTACTATTTCATTGCAGGTGAGGATGGCAGTGGGGCTGGGGCTGGAGCTGGATTGAGCCTGGGATAAGGCTTCTGCAGGACCCTCCATTTCCCCTCTTCCCTCCACTGAATCTCATCCTCTCTCCCCAAGCTGGCAATGAGGAAGAAAACTTCCTGCTGAAGAAAGATGGAAGACTCTTGGTGATACGGGATCTGGACCGTGAACGTGAAGCCCTCTTCTCTATCATCGTCAAGGCCTCGAGCAACCGGAGCTGGACGCTCCCCCGCGGTCTGGGGGCTTCCCAGGCCCTTGACCTCACAACTGACCTGACACTCCAAGAGGTGCGAATTGTCATAGAGGACATCAATGACCAGCCTCCACGCTTCACAAAGTCCGAGTATACTGCAGGTGACACAGCGGGCTAGTCTGGGGGCCCTGGGCTGGGGGTGAGGGGTGAGTGAAGGGGGTTCCATCTCAGCTACCTTTCTCCAGCAGGGCTTTCCTGTCTACCAAAGCCCAACTCACAAGGGTAGGGATTGTGATGAGGGTAAAACATCCTGTCTGTGGTTGACTAGGGCTGCCCTAAGGAGACAGTCCATGAGCCGACTGTCCAGGGGATCTTATCTTTGATCTTCACCTAAAGGGTGAGGATCTGTGCTGCTTTCTGGCCTATAGGAGACAGGCAATGGAAACACCCTCTTCTATAACGGTAGCTCGATGAGTATTTGAGAGCCCAAGAGGAAAAGAGAGGCAGCCCCTACCATGGGAGTACTGAAGGAATATGGGGTCACAGTACACCCCAAACCCATTTACTCCTTCCCAACTCACTGATGGTTTCCCATAGGAGTGGCCACCGATGCTAAGGTGGGATCAGAGCTCATCCAGGTGCTGGCTACAGATGATGACATTGGCAATAACAGCCTGGTGTTCTATAGCATCCTGGCCATCCACTATTTCCGGGAGCACTCCAATGACTCAGAAGATGTGGGCCAGGTCTTCACCATGGGTAAGAGTCAAACTGTCCTGAGTAAAGGTGGGAGGAAGGAGGGGCTCCAGACCTATCTCATGGAGAGAAATCTCACTCACCAGCCCTCAGGCCCCTCACTCAGAGCCCACAGGCATTAGGCCTAAACTTAGATAAGGATGAAAGGAGAGGAGGTCAGTCACCCTAGAGTTCTCCAGGGGAGCCTATGGAGCTGGAGTGGGAAGTGGGATGAGGCTCAGAGGGTGTGTGTATGTGTGTATATGAATGTGTGTGTGTGTGTGTGTGTGCGTGTGTGTACGTGTGCATGTGTGTGTGTCTCCTTGAATGCGTAACAGCTGACATTTGTATAACATTTTAAGATTTACAGATCACATCGCACCTTTGTCTCATTATATCCTCATTGATTCTAATGAGACAATATCTGTAATGTATAATGCATGTTTGTGAGGTAAGTGCCATAGGTATTACTGTACCCATTTTGCAGACAAGGAAACAGACTCAGGAAAATTAAATGACCTCCCTAAAATCACAGCAGCTAGTGAGGGTGGGAGGTAACATTCAAACCCAGGCCTTTCTTCACTCCAAACCCAGTCTTCTTTCTCCTGTGCATGTATATGTGTGTGGAGTACTACAAAGTAAATAATTGGATTTTGAATATATTTTTAAGTGTCCCTCATGTGTGTATACGGCTATGTATCTGGGTAGGGAACATAAGCTCAGGGATGTGCATGTGCCAGTTGTGACTGTATCCTGAACATGCACATGTTAGCCACCAGGGGGAGATGGTGAGTAAGGCAACCTGAGTTCTCAGTGGGAGAGCCGGAGGACCGGTATGAGTGCCCCAATTTGCTCTGCCCCTTCTACCCCTTTCCCCTGGAGGGAACTTTCTTTCAGCGCACACGTTTTGGGGGTTTTTTGGAAACACTCCCACCGCTCCCCCTAAACTGGACAATTTTTCTAATTAACAATAAAACCCCCTTAAGCAATAAATATAGTCTAAAAAAACATTTCCATGTTGGCCATGTTCGCACGTATCTGGAGCTATGCATGTTTCATCACTGATCCCCGGGGCTTGCGGTTTATCATTGTATTGAGCAGAGTTCTGAAGTCTTTCAAATTTGTTTTTCTTTATGATGTTCACATTGTGGAAACTGCTCTCCTAATTCTGCTCACATCACTCTACGTCAGTTCACAGAGGTCTTCCCAACTGCCTCTGAAACTGTTCATTTCATAACTCCTTATGGCACAATAACGTTACATTATATTCACACGCCATAATGGATTTAGCTGTTACCAAATAGTGGACATTCATTCTCTTAGTTTCCAGTTTTGGAGTTCTGTGCAAAGATCAACTCATCTTTTAATTGTCATGTAGCTTTCCATTTCAGAGCAACTCACTCCCTCTCCCTTTGTGGGGATATCTCAGCAAATGGAAGGAAAGTGCCTTCCCTGTGCTCGCTCGCAGCTTGGGCTCATGCTTTTAAACTAGGGATATCTGGATTTAGGGATTCTTTGCCAGGCTTGTGACAGTCCACTTTATCCTAATGACTCTAACCCCAAGGCCAGCCACTCATGCATTTGGATCTAATATTTCATACCCACAAAGCAGGAAGACATTCTCTGTCTCTCTCTCTCTCTATCTCTCTCTCTCTCTCTCTCTCTCTCTCTCCCCCTCCCCTCTATCTCTGTCTCCTTCTCTTTCCTTTTCTCTCTCCCTCCTTCTCTCTCTCCCTCCTCTGTCTCCCTCTTCTTACCCTGTCTTTCTCTTCTCACCCTCTTTCTCTCTTCCCTCTCTCTCCCTCTCTCCCCTCTCTTCTTTCTTTCTCTCCTTATCCCTCTCCCTCTCCTTCCCTCCCTCCTTCTCTCTCTTTCTTCTCTCTGTCATCTTTCTATTTGTAAGCATTAAATAAAACACACACAACTTAGTATTTCTGCTGTCCAACAGGGACATAAAATCTAAATAATGAATAACTTTACACACATTAACTGAAAAAGGAACAAGCAGTTTTGTCAGAATAGGAAAGGGGTCCCGGGTTCTGGCTCCCACCTCCCCAGGGCTCGGGATCCCTAGCACTGCCCCTCTTGATGATGATGCTCAGTCTCAGCACAGAATCAGTCTTGCTGTCCAGCAGGTCCTCATGGCTTAGCTCCCACCAACTGTACCCGATCGATTGTGACTCACAGGTATCGCTCCCCTTGAGATGGCTTCTTCCTTCATTCTACTCACTTTACTCCCTTCTCTCCTACTCATTCACATTTCTTCATTGTCTTACCCAAAAGCCCCTTGCCCAAAGTCAGTTCAGCAGCAATCTGGGTAGGCTGCCCACAGATTAAATCCAAGGTGGTCTTAGATATAGGGAATACTAGGAAGAGATTTTTTGCCAGCAGACATCCCCCTGCTCCGCATCCAAGCCTTTTGCAGAACTCAAAAACTGGGTTACACAAATAATAATATATCCTTTCAAAAATATTTATGTATGACTATGTACCCAAGTTGGTATATGTCTTTATCAGCACATGTGTGTAGGTAAGCATGCTAATGAGTTGGCCTAGACATATCGGTTATTTGTGAGTAACTTCAGGCAAGGCATCCCACTTCCCAGGGCCTCAGTTTACTCATTTGTAAAATAAGGTGGTTGGACTAGATGTCCTCGAATGCCCCTTTTAGCCCTAAACCTATGGTCCAATTATCTATTAGAGGTTCAGAGATTACTCATGTCCCTCCCCGCTTTCCATACCAGGGATAACGGAGTCTGTGATTCTCCCACAGTGTGGCAGTGGCTAGGGGTATGGGAAGTAGGCTTAGGGAAGTACCCAGCTTAGCTCCCTGGCTTTCACCACCCTCTTTACCTCTTTCCCCACTCAGGAAGCATGGATGGAATCCTGCGCACATTCGACCTCTTCATGGTCTACAGCCCTGGGTATTTTGTGGTGGACATCATCGCTCTGGACCTGGCTGGTCACAATGACACCGCCATTGTGGGCATCTACATCCTACGGGATGACCAGAGGGTCAAGATTATCATCAATGAGATCCCTGACCGGGTGCGTGGCTTCGAGGAAGAGTTCATCCGCCTGCTGTCCAACATCACTGGCGCCATTGTCAATACCGATGATGTTCAGGTACCAAGGGCACAGACGAGAGGAGAGAGAAGTAGCAGAAGCAGGGGAATGCTGGGCCAGAGGGAAATGGGACCAGGTCAGGAGTACAAAAACACTAGGTGACTCAGGGCAAAGGGAGCAAGGTCAATGTGAGAGCAGGGTGGAGACCAAGGAAGTCAAAATCTCAGGGCACATTATTTTAAGGCTGATGCCAGTTTTTACCTATGCAGCTCTTTAAGGATCTAGTCTCATCCTGCCCTCTCATAGTTGCTGGTGTCCACAAGACAGGGAAGAGGATGTGAGAGTAGAAAGCAGAGGAGAAGAGGAAACAGCATGCCCTAAGTGGACAGACGGCTGAACTAAGTTCAAAACCTGCCTCAGACACTTACTAGCTAGGCGACCCTGGGCAAGTCACTTCTAGCCTCAGTTTCCTTATCTGTAAAATGGAGACAATGAGAGCACTTACCTTCCAGGGTTATAATGAGGATGAAATGAGATGATATTTGTAGAACACTTAGAAAACCTTCAAATATAATGTAAATGGTGGCTAGTGTCATTACTGCTATTACTACGGCAGAGAAAAGAAAGGAATGGAGGATGCAGGGAAGGGGGTGTGGGGGTGAGGGGAGGAACCCAGGAGACTGGAAATTGGTTTTCTTGCTTGTGATCTGCCCAAAGTGGCAGCTTCCGTGCCCCCTTTCCTCTCCCACCCCAGTTCCATGTGGACCAGCGGGGCCGGGTAAATTTTGCCCAGACAGAGCTGCTCATTCACGTAGTGAACAGAGAAACCAATCGCATCTTGGATGTAGATCGGTGAGTGGGGAGTCAGTCCATCTCATGAACTGAGCCTTAATCTAAGTGCCATGGAGAGGGAGGAGGGAAGGGGCTCCAATAATCCTGGGAGGCACCATTGCTTCTTTGGGGGGTTACTCTCTTAAAGGAAGAGATGCCTGAAAGAATCACGAACTCCAACTGTGTGCACATATAAGGGCTAATGGTTCTAATCAGGGAAGATGCTAAAGGAGCAAGGAGAATGCTCCAGGTCATGGAAGTGGACTAGCCTTCTGACAAACACCCTCTTAGGTGGAAGAGGGGAGGGGAGGCCAGGAGCTCTGATGACTCCCTTCCTCCATTTCTAGGGTGATCCAAATGATTGATGAAAACAAGGAGCAGCTGAGGAACCTCTTCCGAAACTATAATGTGCTGGATGTCCAGCCTGCCATCACTCCCCGGCTCCCTGATGACATGTCAGCCTTGCAGGTATGAGAACAAGGGACAAGGAGTCCCCAGGAATGGGGGAGAGATCATGAGGAGGGTGAGAGGTCAGATTGTCCCACAGTGGGCACCTTCCCAGTGGCCTATGCTTTCCTGTAGTAGGGAAGGTTCAAAGATGTGGATGGCTTCAAGTGGCACCCATCCTGAGATGCTTCATTAGGGACTCAACACCCTGGGAATGGGCCCTTCACCATGAGCAGAAGCTGTCAGACCCACATCATACTTCTACGGGGAGAGCTCCATGGGGCACTCCTGTTTACCCTGGGAATATGAGGGCCTCTCTAGGTACCCCATCCCCATCCCAGAAGCTCACTCAGTGCTTCCCCTTCCAGATGGCAATCATCATTCTGGCCATCCTCCTCTTCCTCGCTGCCATGCTCTTCATTCTCATGAACTGGTACTACAGGACTGTGTAAGTGATGTCACTCACTGGACCCCTCCACCAAGACTCCTCCCCACTCTCCTGTTCCCATCAACCCAAACCCTGTAGATGCCCCACTCAGGCTGGTCACTCCACAGGGCCCAGACCCCGGTCTAGCCTACAATGATACACTCATCCTGTACAGGTCTATCCCACTCTCTGACCTCAAAAGCACCCTACAAGCCCTTTTTTGGAAGACTCTCTTAGCATTCCAGGCTTGTTTCCTATTGTCTTCCTATTTCAGCCTGTGACTGGTTTAGACTTGAGTGCCGATCAAGAGGAGCCCCATTCAAACTCCCACTCCTATCTCCCTTGGTTATCTTGGCTCTAGGCCACCCTCCTTTATCTATACTTCCTCTGCTTCTCCCCAGACACAAGAGGAAACTCAAAGCTATTGTGGCTGGATCCACAGGTGAGTGGTAGACATGGACTTTCTTGTCTTGAGAGACAAGAATAAAGGAGATAAACAAGAAAAGATTCCTTTCTTGTGTTGAGAGGCAAGAATAAAGGAGACAAACAAGAGATTGTCTCCCAGAAGGGCCCGTGGGCAATGCCGTGTTTTCATCTTCCCCCTGCCTCATCTTCCTTCTGGGACCTTGGGAGCCCAAGTAGAATCCCCATGGAGGAAGTGTTGTGACCCCTCTACCTCCTGAATGGTCTCTCCAGTTCCCCCCTCCTTCTCATTGCCTTCTTCTGTCAGGGAACCGAGGCTTCATAGACATCATGGACATGCCCAATACCAACAAGTACTCTTTTGATGGGTGAGTGTGTCTGCATGTGCTGGGGGAGGGAAGGAGCCACCATTGGCATTGCCGGGGTCAGCTGCTACAAGCCATAGTCAAATAGACCTTCTCATTGCCCTCTCAGGGCCACATTCCTGGCTGTAATGACAAGGAGCACCCCTCCCCATTACTAATCCATGGTCTTGAAAACAAACTTCAAAGACCTCTTTATTCCCCATCCCGGGAAAGTTACATGAGAAGCCCAAAGGGTCAGGGAGAATGACAGGCTTATAGCTGAGTGAGCTAAGCTAAAAGGAACCCAGAGTTCCTTAGAGCACCCCATGAGCCCTTCATTCTCCCATCCAGGAAGATTGAGTTTCACCTTCTTCAGGAAGATCACACTAACTGGTTGGCAGGTATAGCCAAAGGCATTGAAGTTAGCTCTGAGGGCTGGGTGGGCAAGGCCAGCAAGGTTCAGCCCTGTGTGGCCCAGAGCTAGCTCTGTGCGCCCTCCCTGCAGGGCCAACCCTGTGTGGCTAGACCCATTCTGCCGGAACCTAGAGCTAGCTGCTCAGGCTGAGCATGAAGATGACCTACCAGAGAACCTCAGTGAGATCACAGACCTGTGGAACAGCCCTGCCCGCACACACGTGAGTCCTTAACTCTCCTCAACCCTCTGTCCCTGCCGCCAGACCCTAGCACACCTCAGCCTTGGTACAAAACAGGCCCTAGTCACAGAAGGCCTCTAGTCCCAGCTCCAACTCCATGAGGTCCTCTTGGTCCTTGGAAACTTAGCGGTCACCTCCCTTGGTCACCTCTGCCCATGCTTTTAGCTGCATGCCAGAGGGACTGGAAGAATTTAAAGTGGAGTAGGTGGGGATGTTTTGACCAAGCCTAGCCACCTTCAAAGAGGCCCTTTCTCCCTCCTTGCTTCCATTTTACTCCATCCCATCCTCAGGGGACATTTGGGAGAGAACCATCAGCCGTCAAGCCAGAAGATGACCGCTACCTGCGAGCTGCCATCCAGGAGTATGACAACATTGCCAAGCTGGGCCAGATCATCCGGGAGGGGCCCATTAAGGTGAGATCTTCCGGCCAGTTCCACCTCTCCTCCTTGAGGACCTAGCCTCCCTCGGAAATGGGCTAGCCCTTCCAGGGAGAGGAGGCAGTCTCATCCTATCTTGGTCAGCTCCCAGCCCCAGGGTAAATCTGTGATCCAAAGTTACAGATATAAATATCCTATAAATGGAATGAGGAATTACAAGACCCTGGAATCTTGTAAATGCCTGCACCCACCCAAGAATAGAACCAAAACTGTTCTAGAAAGCATCCTGTCCCCTCCCCTTAAGCTTTCATAAGAGGTTTCCCTCCCCAACCTGAACTCTCTCTCTCTCTCTCTCTCTCTCTCTCTCTCTCTCTCTCTCTCTCACACACACACACACACACACACACACACATGCACACACACACGCACATACACACACACATCTCTTGACATGCCTTATTTTATAGCTTAAATGTTAGAAAGCTCTTCCTAACATTGACTGGGCCCTTCCCACTATGACCTAAGTGTAGGGGACCACAAATACTATTTGCTTCTTATCTCTCATCTAATTTCCCATTCCATCCCCTGGACCTCAATTAGTTTTCTTGAAGATGGGCTCATCAGTGATGTGAGAGCAGAACACCCCAGCCGGTCCCTATAATCAACTAGCCCCCATCCCCCACCCTCAAAGTCTGACTTTGTCTCCTTCCGTGGCCAAAGTTGAACTGCAGGATTGAGGCTGGGGTATGGGGGCTAAGGGACCAGCTGGGACAGCCTTTGCCTAACAGAAACCAGCACCCCTGCAGTGGCTGACTCTGGACTCATCCAGCCTGTCCTCCTGCCTCCAGGCAGGCCCACCCTTAGGAATCTCAGGCTTTTGGAGTCATAGCCTAAGCTCTAGCAATGCCACAATAGCCTCTCAGTTCCTAGCCTAGTCATTGGGCCTGAATCGCCTGTTTTGCCACAGAGCTAACCTCAATCTCCCATGTTGGTCCGCTCACCCAGTCCCCCATTGCCTTTTGACCATTATCAGTCTCTCTGTAACAGCTGGAAGATGAGAGCGGCCCTCATCCCCCACTGAGGCAGTGCTGAGGGCCTCTGGAGGAGGGAGGGGGTTCAATGCTGTTACTTCTCTCAGGGCTCGCTGCTGAAGGTGGTCTTGGAGGATTACCTACGGCTCAAAAAACTGTTTGCCCAACGTATGATGCAAAAAGCCGCCTCCTGCCAGTCCTCCATCTCAGAGGTAGCAGGAAAGCTGTGCGTGGTGCCCCAGCCCTGGGGATGCTGTGTCTCCTTCGCTCTTCTTCTAGAACAGGGCCTGTCCTTTCTGCCTATTGGCTTGGATTGTTTCAAGAATGTGGTGTTTGGGGAGCTGGATTTGGTTGCTAACTTGTGTTCTTTGTGCTAAGAAAGTGGGGAAAGAATGGGAGGTGGGAGACGGGGCAGGGGTGGGAAGAGCAGACACGGTGGTCCAAGGAAGGTATTGACTGTACCCTGCAAAGTTTGCTCAAGAGGCCGACTCCCAGAAGTGGCCTCTGGAGGAGCTGAGCAATAACCCCATGACTGCCTCTTACAGCTAATCCAGACAGAGCTGGAAGATGAGGCAGGTGACCGCAGCCTGGGCCAAGGCAGCCTTCGCTTCCGTCACAAGCAGCCCATTGAGCTTAAGGGCCCAGACGGTATCCACGTAGTACACGGGAGCACAGGCACCCTCCTGGCCGCTGACCTCAACAGCCTCCCTGAGGACGATCAGAAAGTCCTGGGCCGGTCCCTGGAGACACTGACTGCGGAGCCTGGGGCCTACAATGAGCGCAATGCCCGAACCGAGTCTGCCAAATCCACCCCCATGCACAAGATGAGGGAGGTGATCATGGAGAGCCCATTGGAAATCACAGAGTTATGACTAGAAGTGGCATCGCTGGTGTGAGGGCATCGGGGCCCAGCCTGGGAGTGGGCAGGCAGCTCCCAAGACTGCGCGGAAGAGGTCACCCCAGAACAGAGGGGCCAAGGCACCCTCCTTATCCTAGTCTTGGGAGGAGGGCCAAGGGAGAGGAGAGGTCGTGACTCAGTCTGCGTGGAACAACCTCCCAAGCCCCCAGTATCGACCTCTCCAGACTCTTTACTTTTATCAGACGCTCATTCAGCACCTGACCTTTACATTCATAAAATTTGTTATTTTTTTAAGAAAACCAAACGGATCTATTAGCATCTATGGATGACATCAGGGGAGCTTGGCCCTGACTCCTGGGGGCCCAAGAGTTTGACAAATAACTTATATGAGGACAAGAACAAGGACAAGAAGCTCCAGGCTTTTGCTGTCCTCTCCTCCTTAAACCCCTTCCCACTCCAACTCAGGCTTATCCATCCCCTTGTATGGGGAGAAAGTCATCGGTTGGGCAAGGGGTATCAGAAGGAGGGAAATAGAGATTGCCCTGAAGGCTGATTTGACCTACCTCCCTCCCCATCCTAGCACCTTACTCTTAGTTAAAATCCCGCTGTTTTTAACCCATTCACGATTCCATGCCCATGATGGCGGCAGAGTCTGTCCCACTGCCCCAGCCCTGGAAGAGGAAGGGAGGCGAGTCATTTCCTCCATTTTGCTGGCTTACCAAACACGTATAGCTAAAGCGAAACAACTGAGGTTCCCCAGGTTTTGAATGTCGAGTGTTTGTTGTGTAATTTTTAAAAATTAATTTATCCCTCTAACTGCCCCCACCTCACCTCTGTTTCATTTCTTAGTAGTTATTGTTGAAAGTTTTTGGAATGGTCTGTTTAAACAAAGGAACCGGAAATACACTCTGGATTTGGTAAATCTCACCTGCGTAGTCTTAGGCGGTGGGGAGGGGGATGGGAAAAACTTCACCTTGGCCTCTTCATTGACCTTCAGGAGCCTTCGGCTGGTGGGAGGCTGGAGAGGGGAGAGCTAGAGAGAAATGTGGGAGACTTCAGAAGTCACCCTTCTCTGGGCTGAGCTCTCCTGCTTCCCCATTCCAAGCAAGGGGAAGATTCCCATATACCTATGATGGATGAATTATCACAAACAAAAGTCTCTAGTTTATCATAATTTTTATTATGAATCATAGAAAGATTTAAGGCAAAAACAAAAAACAATCAGTATTTAGTCTATTTCAGAGTAGAACAGAGGGTGCTACCACAAGGGAAGAGGAGAAACCAAATCCCAGCCTCCTTTGTGCTCATCTGGGACAGCAACTGAAAACCATTTTTCTACTAGGAAGCAAAAAATGCAGAATTTTGTCCCCCACGTTAACTTAAAAATAACTAAGACAATTAAGATAGGGCCTCTAAGAAGGGGCTACGGCAGTGACCAGGGACTGTGATATCTGCCCTGAGTTCTTTGTAAGGCATGCCACAGACACTAGCGAATATTCACCCATAGCTAGAAGAAAAAGAGTCACTGTCCTTGAACTAAACAAGCATTGCTACAGTTGCTACATAAGTCAAGATCTCAGAGTAGAAAGAATTCACCACATCTCCCTCCCACCCCATAGGCATACTCCCCAGTGCAGCCTATGCTGAAACACAGCCCCAGATCCAGCTCTGTCCCACTTCCCCAAATCTACTTCAAAGCAAAGACTCAAGAAATGTATCACCAAGAAATAGAGAACAGGAGAAAGCTAGAACCCAAGGATGGGGGTGATTTAAGAAACCAAATTAAAAGCTGGACTCCCTCTATCCAACTATGGCGAATCCAAAGCCTCGCCTCCTCTCACCTTCCCCTCTTCTTTCTAAGCCAATAGGAGCTTCCTCCAACAAGGAGACTGGGACCCCTCCATGTTGTAGGAAAACCAGTTTAAAAAACCAAGGACTCTGAATGCTTACACTTAAGGATAAACTATACCTTTCTTCTGCTCCTACTATAACACAACCAATAGGTTAAGGAGGCCTGTAATAGAGTGAGTGGCTCTAACAGCCTCAGCCTAGGACGGTCCTAAACACAACTAAATGATTTTAGCTTTGAAGCCCTTGATCTGGCCATCTTTAGTGTTGGGCCCATGCTTCTATCATTCCTATTCACAGGCTCCCACCTTCCACCCAATCACATCTCCACCATCCTACCCAGACTCTAGTCCGTGCTGTATTCGTGGTACATCATTTATCTAGCACAGGGGGGAAAGCATAGCGACATGGCCAAGTATGGTGTCTCTCAGATCCATGGCAATGATGGACAAATGGAACAAAAGATAGATGGGATGGAGGAAGAAGAGGACATGGGCTCATTTAAAAACAGGAAAAAAAAGTCAGATCTGTCTATTTCCTTCCCCCAGATACACAAATAGGAAAGAAGCTGCAATTTCTCCAAGACAGAAGGGCGCTCTTCTAATTCCATTCATGGTTCTTGCAGTGCTCAACAGCCTAGCAGAGAGAAAGAGAAAAAAAATTAGGCCCTTCTAAAGCCAATCACCCCAAACTACTTCCCTTTCCAAAACTGAGACCTAAGACAACACCAGAAGCTGCCCCCAGCCCAGACACTCATCTTTAGGGTGTGGTGGGGGTAATAATACCAGCAGTAAGTGCTTAATACATGCATGCTAACTGATTGGCTGATAATGCAGAAGATTTCAGAGTGAACCCTAAGAGTGGTGCCCCCAGGGTTTGATGTTGATGAGGTAAAAAGAGGTCTAAGAAGTTTGTGCCGGGAGCGGGGCAAGATGCCTGGCATATAGCTTTAACAAAGGCTTGCTGACCTCACTGCCAGTGGAAGCAAGCTCCCAGCCTCTGTTTCCTCTTTGCAAGAGGCAGGCAGAGCCCACAAGTGCCCTGCGTGGTCTCCCTGGCATGGGGACATGAACCCCAGGGAAAGCATAGCCACACCACTCAGAGACAGAAACCAAGTTTCACCTACTTAAAGTGGGAGTTTCAAGAAGTCAAATGGTTGGCTAAGCAATGAAAACAGCTGACATTTGTCTAATTCGGGGGTCAAGCACACCTTTGACCATCTGCTGAAGCCTTCTATGAATTCCTTCTCAGAATAACGTTCTTAATGTATAAAATATGAAGCATTACAAAGGAAACCAATTATATTGAAACATAAACATCAAAATATACTTTTTCAGAAAGTTAATAGACCAGGTTAAGAAGCCTTGCTCTAATGCTTTCTCATTTACAAAAAGCTTTATGCACTCACGTTCCACATGATGCTTATGACACCCCTGGGGGGCACTCAGTAAAGTGTGGACATTATCCCCATCTGCCAGGCTGTGAACCCGAGTCATCTGACTCGAAATCCCAAGCTATTTCTACTACGCCACTGTAAAGTGATTGTCACTAAACTCTAAAGAAAGCACAAGACTGAGCAAAAAGAAGAATCCATCCATTTTTCTGACAGGTTCCGGGCCAAAGACCCAAGGCTGATGACCAAGAAGCCTTCCCTCTCCCTAGCCTGCAGTGGCCAAACCCTGGAAGAGAACTGAGGAGGAAACCAAATGGATCATGAGGGAACACTAGGCAAGAGAAGGGGTTCTAATGTCCTTGTCAGCCAGACCTAGTCCTGGAGAAGGGAAGGGGGGGTCTTGTCTCTACTGACCTTACAAGCAAAGCCAGTAAACAGGCAGCAGCCTGGTACTAGGGATTTCTTGGGTTTGTCCATGTTTCCTAAAGACCTTGCCAGATCTCCCTTGGGCCAGGGTTTTAACCAATGGAAGCATCTACCTCTACATCTATGGATGCAGGTATGAATTGAGAGTCAGCATTTCCATTGGTCCAATCTCAGACTCTCAGGGTCATTTCCCCAGAGCCAATGAGAATGCTCACATTCCCCTTCTGCCCTGACTTGTCAAACAAAAGATAAATCTTCCCCTCCAAACCCTGCAGATAACCATAGCCAGGTCTCTGCTTAGCCTCATTAAGCCCCACTGGTTTGGAAGGAAGCAAGACCTAAGTCTAGATAGGCCCTACTAAGGGATAAGATTTGGACAGCCTTGGACCAATGCTTCCTCGGCAAAGATACCAACTTCAGAAAATAGGACTCACTTGTTAAAGTCTTCAGGGCCACCAGCCCCACCCCAACTATATGAGATTTGATAATCAAGGCTGGGTCTGGCCATGATGGAAGTTAAAATACAACCAAAACAGAGCCCACACTGAAGGAAAAATACTTCTACAGGCTTCTAAGACAGAAGAAGCCTGTGCCACACCGAACATCTGCTGCCTGTTTGACCACTCTGATCCCAAAGTAAGAAACATGTTACAGATGAAGAGCACTTGCCTTAGAGTCAAGAGACTTGGTTTTGATTCCCTCTCTATATGAAATTAAGTCCCATGAGGGTAGACTAGATATCACTCAACCCATATCCCTAACAGGTTCATGACCTGCTTTCCTTACAATACCCGAGTGAGGAGAGCAGAGCAAAGACAATAAGGTCTCTTCCAGCTAGAGTATAAACGAACAGCACCTTCAACCCCCCCAAAAAAAATCTAATAACAAATGAAAAGACCCATTATCCATAGCTGCCCTGGAGTTCCTAGAGATATCCTGGCATAAAGCTGAGGACGGTGGGAGGTACTTACGTTGCACTGAGTGGCTGTCTCCATGTTCTTACACCAGTAGCTTGGGCCCCAGACACACTGCTCTGTTCCCAACAGAGGCTTAGGAGGAGCTTTGGGGCAAGCTCCAATTTTCTATATGGGGAGAAAAGGATGTGAAAAAGCAGAATGAGATGGGCCCAGGAGATCCTCTCCCTCTGAACCTTCCTACCACTTGTGAGGAAGTAAGTGACTGCGTTCTAGGGAAAGTGAGGTGAGACCAAAGTCGCCAGGTTCTCTTGGGTTCCATGGGGTGGGAAGGGATGCTGGCCAGACCCCAGAGATGTCCATCTGGGCTGGGAGGAGGAAAGGGCCTTCTCCCACAGACCACGGATGATTCCACCCTCCTAGAAAGGTCTCAGAGCCCAGAACTTGTCAGCTCTCAGGAGGTGCCTATGGGCCCCAAGAACAGCCTACACACACTGCCATACTCACCAGACACAGAGAATCAGGATTCATCTCATCATGCAGGGCTGCTATCAAGATGGGCTCATACTTTCCCACAAACTCATCACACTGTCCAGCAGAACAAAGAACAACACTCAGACAGCCCAGGGGGCTGGGGCCACACAGGGACTCTCAAGGAGCCATTGTGCTCTCTCACCACAGAGCAGCCCACCTTCCCAGCATTACTCCCTGGCCACCTCTGTGCTCAAGAGCCATCCCATCCACCTCAGATCTCCCCAAGCCCATCAGCTCCTTCCCAGGAGAGTCCCAGGATCTCCCTGCTCGATTCAGAGGCCTGGCTACCTCCTCCTTGGGCCTATCAGCTACCCCACCTCTGGGGATGACAGCTCAAAGACCACTGACTTCAGAGTGAAAGTAAAACCCTCCATCTAATGAGGACAGGAGGCAGATAGTCAGTGCCAGCCCTCTGGGGCCCCACAGCTAGTCCAGACCTTTCTGACTCCAGCAGTCTTAACACCCAGCATTACCTCATCCTTGTAAATTCCTGGCAACATGCTACAAGCCTTCTCAAAGGCAGAGAGAATCATGGCCTTTGTGCTGTTCTTATCCAGGTTCCGGTCCAAATACCCATCCACCTTTTTGCATACCTCACAGAAGATGCCACTCTTAAGCCTGGCCACGTTAACTGCAGAGCAGAGGGGACATGAAAGGCAAGGTGACGTGTGCAATCGCCAGCCACGTACGAGGTCATAAGCCCTGGGCAAAGGGTCCACCCCGGCTTTTTCCTCCCTTACCTGCAGGCATTGATCTTTTGCTTTGGCAAATGTTAAGAGCACTACACATGGAGTCAGGGTCAATTTCCTCCAGGAGGAGATGCATAGTACTCTGGCCAAAGGTGTCGACCAAGTCTCGGCAGCTCCCAGCTACGTAGCTGGGGATCACTGAGCACACCTCCTCTGCTGCCTTAATCACATCCTTCTACAATGCAGGAGACAGTGTGTAAGACTGACTCGAGTTCTGATGCTGTGGTTTGTAAGGGGTTGGATTTTTTTGGAGAGATGGGAGGGGGAGAAGGATAGGGAGAAGGGGAAGGAGGGCCCCAGTCCCATCTCTGTGGAGCCCTAAAGTTAAGGCAGCTGATTGAGTTTTAAACATTTGCTGAAGTCCCAGCCAAATTTCTTTTCCTCCACTGTGGCTGTGATTTTATGGCCTAAGAGGACCTGTCCTAGGTGCCGGCAGCACAGGACTATCTTCAAGGAGCTAGAAATTGACTTATTCATGAGGACAAACCCAGCACACCCATCTCACTGAAGCAACCTGGCTTCAAGAAACAAAGAAGAGGCCCAGTCCTACAGTGCCTGGCCCCTTGGAGGGACTCAAGAAATGTTGGTAGATCCTGGAAGGGGATGACCACTGAGCATACATACCTTAGTCTTGTTGCCCTCCAGCAATTTAATGATCTCTTTGATAACATATTGGCACAGCTCACAAGTGGGACCAGCCTTCATCTGAACCACGTTCTTCTGTTAAGAGAGCACATGGGGACCTCAAGGTCAGTGGGACGGTGTGAACCTTTCCCCAGACAGCCCCAGTTCTCTAGCACCTAGCACACACTGCTCCAGAGCCAGGGCTATGCCTAGAGTACCTGTCTTAGGCATGGGGAAACAGGCACAGGGAGCTGGGGACTCAGGATCCCACCATAGGTGAATGCTGAGCTCAGACTCTAGATTGGGGTCTCCTGATTCTGAATCTAGAGGGAAGCTGTGGGGTTCAGAGGGAAGAAAACCCTAGCGCGAGGTCAAAAGGTTTGGGTGCTGGTGCCAATCCACAGCTTACTAACCCATGTGACCCAAGCTTCATGGACCTCAGGGTTCTCATCTGTAGAATGGGGACAAACACTCTACTCACTGCTTCTCTCCAACAAGCAACATGGAGCCCATAATGGTGGCTTAAATTTAAACAACACCTTTTGTTTTTCTTTTGAGGGCAGGTGGTTGAGCAGTATGCCTGGGGCTGGGGAGATATGGAGCAAGAAGAAAGGGGGTGTTTTAGAGATACACCAACCTTGATAAATTGCCTAATTTTAGGAAAAGTCAGCAGACTTAATGAACCAATCAGAACTTGATAGTGCTTCTGTATGGAGACAGTGGAAAGACCACAGACTCATAGAGTCAGAGGGCCTGGGTTCAAATCCCACCTCTGATGCTAACTGTATGACCTTAGGCAAGTCACTTAACCTTACTGGGCCTCAGTTCTTTGTAAGGACTAGATGGTCTCTGAGGTCCCTTCCCAGCTCTACATCTAAGATCCTATGACTTCCTGGAGTTGTAATTCAGGGAATTTTCACCACCTCATTCAGCTCCAGAGTGAGCAGGCCCACACTTGGATGCTAAGGCCTTAAGAAAAATAACCCAAAAGCTACAAAAAGTTACAAAAGATGCACTGAGACCAGTGAATGAGTAGATGCCATGCTAATAAGTGTGCAAAGCAGGGCTGGGTATGTTGTATGTGTGTTTGGGGGTAAAGCTCCCAAAAGTTTAATACAAAGGTAAAAATGCCAGTGTTAAACTTTATTCAAAGGAAACATCATCTTCTAGTCCCCCAGGTCCACAACCTCAGTTGTTGCTCAATTGTTTCAGTTGTGTCTGACTCTTTGTGACCCCATTTGGGGTTTTCTTGGCAGAGATAATGGAGTAGTTTGCCATTTCCTTCTCCAGCTCATTTCACAGATGAGGAAACTGAGGCAAACAGGGTTAAGTGACTTGCCCAAGGTTACCCAGCTAGTAAAGGTCTGAGTCTAGATTTGAACTCAGGAATCTGAATTTTCCTGACTTCAGGCCCAGCACTCTGTCTATCCACTTCACCACCTCACTGCCTGTGAATGCATGACATACTATTTCTTAAAAGTTTGCCTTTTTTTAAAAGTTTACTTTGTCTTAATAAGCCAGTAAATAATCAAAACCTTTCAATGAACAAATATTGTTTCAATGCAATATTAAGTGAGGAGATAAGAAACAGCTAGGTTAGAGAGAGATTTTAAAATGCTATATTTGCCAGAGTGAGATTCCTGGCTGGGGGCTCAAAGTTAAAAAGAGTTCTTTATTTATTTCTACAACATCCTAGAGTAGAGAGATTACATTTGCCAGGGTCTCTCTGGATAAATGAATCAGAGGGCTGGGCTGGCCCTGCCCTGAAGCATGCATCTATCATTGCCGAGACCTGATTTGAAAGGAAATTCTTCCTTTGAGTCTTCAGAAAGTAAAAGCCAAAGGAGTGATTAGAAAGTCGTGCTCTTAGTGGAAGAGCAAGACAAGCTCATTAAAAACAGGGAAGGGGAGTGGAATAAGTGCAGCTGACAGACTGACAGCTGACCTTTGCTGTCCACCTGATTTCATCCAGTTCTCACCTGTGGCTCCAAGAAGCTATAGCATGTGCATCAGCCACACCCCAATGAAACTGTCTTGGCAGACAGGTTAAACCAGGTTGAGGGTAACCAACAGGCCTCAAATCAATCAGTGAGTTAGCGGGAGGTCTGCCCCAAGCATGAGAAGAATTTCCCTGGTGGAATGGGCAGATGAGAACCATTTGTTCCAATGACCATGAAGGTGGCTGAAGCAGGCTTAGTCAGGCATCAAAGATGCCAAGCTCATCCACTGCATCCCGAGCCATGGCCAGTCATCTTGACTTTTGTTCTTCTACTGGGTTTCAATGACTCAGGAAGAGAGAGTGAGGCTGATGACTTTGGGCAACTATGCCTCACTTAAATTTAATTAATGAACAAGTCATCACCCATGATGTCATTGGTCCTCTTCAAAAAAGAAGGGTGAACAACAACTTGTTTTATGTGGGTCTTCTCATCTACATTTGATCATAAATGCTTCATCTCCCTTGAGGCTGCAGTTTGTTCATCAGTAAAATAAGGCTTAGCCTAGACGATGTCAAAGGTCCTTTGTAACTCTAAATTCCATGATTCAATAGCAAAGACCGGCCTTTTATTTTTTTCAGAGCCAAATAATAGAATTCATTACTCTCACTCTGAAGGCTGGTTTCCAGGAATCAGGGACAGTCAGTCAATAAGCATTTATTAACCATATACAATGCACCAGGCAGTGGGCCAAGCATTGGAGAGACAACGGGCAAATGATAATAGTCCCTGCCCTCAAGGAGTTCATAGCCTGATGGAGGAGAGAACATGCAAACAACTGTGTACAAACAAGCTTTGTTGTTATTTAGTCATTTCATTCATGTCCTACTCACCATGACCCCATTTGGAGTTTTCTTGGCAGAGATAATGAAGTGGTTTGCATTTCCTTCTTAAGCACATTTTATAGATGAGGAAACTGAGGCAAACAGAGTTAAGTGATTTCCCCAGGGTCATACAGCTAGTAAGTGTCTGAGGCCACATTTGAACTCACGTCTTTCTAACTCCAGGCCCAGCATTCTATCTGCTGCACCACCTAACTGCCCTCACAAACAAGCTATAGACAGAATAAATAGGGAATGATCAATGGAGGGAAGGTCTGGCTATCATTCTCGCTGTGGCTGTGGGGCTGCTGTGAAGTGAGAGAAGAAGAGAAGTAGTTCTTAAGAAGAGTCCCCAGTTCTCAGCACCCCCAATTCTCAGTTTTAGGGTCTAAGTGGCCTTCAAATATGGACAAGTTTCCATGGGGCTGTGCTGAACAAGAGAGATGTTTTCCCTGTGAACACTGCTAGATTTACAGATGACCTAACAACAGACCTTCAATTTCATTCTCACATTAGAAATTTGAGTCATGTAGGAGGAGTGGGAGACAGATCTATCCCCCCAGAGCACTTATGTTCACCACATCTGAAGACCTGAATGACAAATCCCTCACTTTGCTGGTAGGGTTTCACCAACTTCTCCATTTGGAAGTGTCCTGCAGTTAAGAGTTTCCCAGTCAGCTTTGAGGCCAGCAGAGCCTGGGATCCCATATACCCAGCAATACAGGCTGGCTGGTGAGAATTAAAGGATATGCCAGCATCTAGGGAGCTGGGTTCTTCTCTGTATAGGTTGAGTATACAATGATACTCATTCCTCTCCAGTCCACTGGATTTTTATCTGGGAATCATAGTTTACTTGGCATATTTGACAGGATTGGAGGTTTCCACACTCCTGCCAGAAAGTCACTTAGGGCCCTCTGGAGGTAGATAATGTAATAAAAACAATTGATAACAATAACAGCTAACATTTATATGGTGCTTGCTATAGGACAGCTAGGTGGGATACTGGATAGAGCACTGAGCCTAGAGTCAGGAAGACTCATCTTCCTGAGTTCAAATCTGGCCTCAGACATATACTAGCTGTGTGACTCTGGGCAAGTCACTTAACCCTGTTTGCCTCAGTCTTCTCATCTGTAAAATGAGCTTAAGAAGGAAATGGCAAACCACTCCAATACCTTTGCCAAGAAAATCCCAAATGGGGTCACAAAGAGTCAGACACGGCTCAACAACTAGAAGGATAGAGAGACAGACACAGAAAGACAGATAGACAGATATCTTGTACATACACAGGTTTTACATATTGTCTCCCCAACTAGAAGAGCAAAAAAAAACCCAACCAATTTCTGCTCTTGAAGAGTTTGCCATCAAATGGATCCATTCCAACAATCCCCACAGACATCAATTTCCAATATAATGGAATCTAATTCTATTAGAATTTCATGAAATTCTATTTATCCATTCGATGAAAATATATTTCACATGGATCACTCAGAGTTTCATTGTATTAATCCACCATGACAATAACCTACCCATCACTGTATGAAACTGACCCAAACATGCCGTCTTCAACCACGATACCGTAAATCAGTGTTCTTTAGTAAACTGATCCCTAGCAAGAGACAGCGGAGTAAATAGCAAATTAGCAGCTAAGACAGTAAGAGGATTATATTTGCAGGAAATGCCATAACAGTGATACGCTTAACACCATTAAATAATAGTCTTTCACATGTAAATCTAGCTGAGCAAGGGACAAGGGAAACCAGTAGACCCAGGGAGGTTTATTGCCAATTGTAACCAAATTTAAAAATAATCAAGAGAAAGCCAAAAACAGGAATAGGATTCAAAACAAAAACCAAATGGGAAAAGTCTGTGAGAGACACAGAAGCAAATATCGTAAGAAACAAAAGCATCCCTCAAAAGGAACAAATCTTTACACCAAAGTCAATCTGTCAATGAGCTTTCCCAATAATGGCAAAACCAGTGAGCTAAAGTCAGCCCTGAACTTGAACTGCCAAGCAAAAAATGCAAGAAAAAGTGTAAAGATGATTTTTTAAATCAAAATTAAAATTTTCCTAGTATGGTTATCACCGGTGCTTGTAGCAGCACTGTTGGAAAATTCAGCTTAAAAGTAGCAGGAAGAAAGTAATATTTAAACTCCCAAACAGAGAAAAAAATTATTAAGTCTGAAAAAAAACCCTGGGAGTTTGGAGTTGTTTGGTTTAGAAGGATTCCCCACCACTACCCTCTTTCCCAGATCTACACTTTAGTTATCACCTGGGCATGATTCTCCCTTAGTCAATGCCTTCACCATGACACTCAAGAAGCTAATGGGAACCTCTGGAGTGAACAATAGAAAGGATATTTGCCTAAGGCCAGTCTGAGGAAAGTGATTCCAGCTTTCTACTTTCCCCAATACCACTGCTTGACTTATTCTGATAGTCCAAATCCACAAAGCTTACTCTCTTCCCTGCTTTGGGAGAATTAGTACTATTTATCTGTAAAAGTCTCTTTGATTTGTTTCAAGCCCCAAGCTGGAAAACACCCCAGTGATGTAGAAAAAGAACTTCCCTGTGTGTGTGTGTGTGTGTGTGTGTGTGTGTGTGTCTGTATGTGTGTGTCTGTCTGCCTGTCTCTGTCTCTCTGTTTCTTTGTCTCTCTGTGTCTCTGTCTCTGTCTCTCCGTTGAGAAAACAAAATACCTATAAAACAAAACTGCCTCAGGTTAACTATAGTTTTATACCAATGTGTGGACTCTAGTGAACAGAAATGTAAATGATACACTTTAAAAAAATAGAGATGAGCTTTGGAACAAATACTTTTCCTGGCAGAGGAGAAACAGCACCATCATCCTTCCAGGAAAATACAGACAGCTACAATTGCTCGTGATGGCTTCCACATAGTTCGGTCCCCTAATAGTTACAGTAACAACAGCAATGGTGATGTTGATCCCTTAGAGGAAGGTGTTCTTCCTACTTTTTAATCAGCTGTGTGGCAGAGAAACTCTAGACTACTCAAACTCCAGCGTCTGTTTGTTGGAGCCACTTGGGTAGAGAGGCAGGTGAAGACTGGTGTATTCAGTAGCCAGATGACCTGGCCTCCTTACTGCTGTCTCCTACCTATGCAATGGGCAGCTAGGTGGCACAAATGATAGAGTGCTGGGTCTCAAGTTGGAAGACTTCTTCCTGAGTTCAAATCTGGCTGTAGACACTTACTAGCTGTGCGACCCTGGGCAAGTCACTCAATTCTTTTTATCTTGGTTTCCTCCTCTGTAAAATGAGCTGGAGAAAGAAATGGCAAACCACTCTAGTACCTTTGCCAAGAAAACCCCAAATGGGGTCACAGAGAGTCAGACACAACTGAACAACATTTATGCAATAGGGCTGTGTGTTCTGCCCCATCTCCTTCACAATCAACTCACCTCAGGCCTTATAAGGATCAAAGGGGAAAAAAATCTATGGGAATTTCTGTCCTAACCGACAGGCAATCATTCCAGCCTATACATCTGCTTGCCACCTGAAAAGGTATTACTACATTTAAGTGAATAACGTAAGTGATTAGATTACTCCAGAAAGATTTAAGAACGTTCGGAAATGATGATTGAGTAAACACGCTCACCACTGTTGCCTTGCTCCAGAGAGTTTGTTGGCAGTGTTCAATGGCTCCACACTCAGATGCAGTCTTGAAATTCTGACACTGGACCTCAGAACCCTTCGCACAGTCTTCCTTCGTGAGCATAGGGCTAGCAGCTGAAAATTAATATAAACTCATCAAAAAAACTACACCCCATCCAGCACATAAGACTCTGTTCTATCATAAACATTAAAAACTATTCACAGCATTTCTTTGATATAAGAAACTCAGATCAATACCTACTTGCCTAATATATTATCGAAGTACATAATAAGCTTCGTGTATAAAGTAAGGAGTTGTGTTTTCTTATAGTTACAGACTAAGAGAGACCTACACTTGCTCTAATGTACCTGCTCTCCAAACACTATAGCATCCAGACCATCCACAGGCACACTGTGCTAACCCTTGGTTCTTAAAGTCTTTTATCATTATGAGGAATTCCATGAAAAGCTGGCTTTATGAATTAGTCTCCTAATATCTTGGAAGAGTGGGAGTAATCTCTTAGGGAGTGGGTAACAAGGAGAAGAAATACAATACAAATAATAAGACCTATTTCAGTGAAAAACAAGTCCATGAGCTCTCTCTCTGGATATGGATGGCATTTTTCATCACGAGTCAGTTAGCACTATCGTGAATCACCGTACTGATCAGAGTAGCTAAGTCTTTCACAGTCGATCATTGTACGATAGTGCTGTTATTGTATGCAATGGTTTCCTGGTTCTGCTCACTTGACTTTGCATCAGTTCATGTAAGTTTTATATGGGGGGATTCTTACCAAAAAGTGTTTAGAAATATAAAATTTCCCCTAAGGGCTGCTTTGGTTGAATGTCTGTAAGAATACTCTGATTATAAGAATGCCTTTGTGTATTAACTCAAAGATTTGAGGGAGCCACCTCTAAGATTGCTACTTAGTGAATGAATCAATGAATCAATGAATGAATGAAATAGCATTAATTTAGCACTTACTATGTACAGAATGGTATGCTGAGGTCTGGGATACAAATAGAAAATTGAGAGAGTCTTTATTTTCAAGTTCACATTCTAATAGGGGGAGACAACCCATATAGGAGGGTTTAGCTGTAGGGGACATGAAAAGATCCAGTGGTCCAGAGAACACATAATCCAGTTTGGCTAGAGTATATATGGAGAGGCAACACTGGCACACAAATACATCTTTGGTGTCATTCAACTGATAAAACCTTACCTATTTTTAACGTGCTAAGGACTTTGGTGCCCAGAAGATTCCATTCTGGGTTCTTTGGTAGCTGTGACTTCTAAGAAGTTGAGGGGCTGTAGTTCCTCCCCAATGGGTTGCCCACCTGGGGGATATCAGACAGAGTGGGACATCGAGGCAGTGCCAGTAACCCCTGTGAGGCATGGCAACTCATGGGGCTCTTGGACAGCTGTGCCCACTGGAGTGTGGATGGAGGTCATCATGGCAGTGGTCTCACCCATGTCACTCAGGCTGCCTCCAGTGTCTCATTCCAGGGATAGCTCACTACCGCACCTTGGCAGGGATTTTCCTTTGTCCCCTTTTTTTAGATAATGAAATGTGGTCCCAAAGACCAAAAGTGGTTTCCCAAGTCACAGAAAGACATGGGGCTAGGGCAGGAGAACAAAGTTTATAGGACCTGTGCCCTGAGTCCTGCTTCTGCTTGGTGAGGAGAAGAATTCACACAGAGCTTAGACCTAAATAGTCATAGAACAGAAAGAGTCAGAAGGGGCCTCAGAGATGACCTCATCTACCCATCCTCATGTTACATGAGGCCCAGGCAGATTAAGTCATTTAGGGAGTGACAAAGAGCAAGTGAATAGCAGAACTTGGACACTAGAACCCAGATCTCTTCATCTCCAGCCCAGTTCTTTTCTCACTGTGTCAAGCTGCCTGCCTTGGCATTGAAGCAGATGAATAGGGCTTGGGTGTCAGGGAACTAGGGCTGCTTCAGAGCCAAGATAAGGATGACTCAGGCCAGGTGGCTGAGGACTTATCAGTTCTTTCCATGGCACCCAGATATCCCCCTAAATCCAGGTTTGCATTATGCCACGGGACAAGTAGGTATACTTGTCTGATGGCCTGTTGGGCAGTGCTGGGAGGGACTTGCCTTGTTCATAGTTTTACAAGGTTCAACAGCCTACATCCCTGGACGTCTTGTCTAGTAAGATAGGTATTTTGCTCAACTTTGCATGAGGCAACCTAGAGTCAAAATTTGGAAAGCAACCAATCAATCAAGTGCCTCCTCAGTGCCAGGCACTGTGCAAAGTACTGGGTATACAAAGTCAAAAGTCAAACAGTTTCTGCCCTCAAGAAACTTATGTCACCCTTGTGTTGGTGGGTGTTGAATGAAGGTCAGCTGGTTGGCTAATATTTATCTTCAGAGACACACCCTGCAGTAACACACCCCACTTAGAACAATCAGCTCCTTTTTTTAGCCTAGAGGCAATATAATGCCCCCCTTGGGTCCATGTGGTCCCCTTCCCAGCTGCTTTAAGAAGTTTACATTAAATATAAAATCTAAAGAACTCAGAGCCCCGTCAAGAAGGGTCCTAACTTTGAGGCAAACTCTCGGTCCTAATTTAAACTGATATTCATCTCTAGCTGGAAATATTTGGATAAAGAAGACAGCAGAATATTTTACAATGTGTGTTAATGGACAGGCCCTGGGAGAGAAAGTAGAGAAATGAGCAGACCTTTCTCAGAACTCCCCTAAGTCTTTAAAGAGGTAGATTCATTTAGACGGAGTCTTATGCTCTAAAGCTGCCTGTCCTGGTTTATGGTCCTCCTTGATCTCTCCCTCTGCCACAGACTCCTCAGTCCTTTCTTGCTCAACTTGTTAAGTCATGGATTACTGCCACTGCTCAGCTTTTGAGGATTCCTGCCTTCTTCTCAATCTGTCTCTCAAAGATTGTGTGTATCTTTTTAAGAACTCCAGGGAGTAACTCAAGCATGCTTCCTGCTTCCAAGATTATTCAGGCAGAGAGTATTGCCGATCCCCCTGAACTACAAATACCAAGGTGCCAATCAGTTCGCAAACCCCTATTACATTTACATTCTAATGGTATCTAGTCAGAAAGAGCCTAGGAAATACTGTGGAAGCACCAAACCCTCAGAGGTTCCCTAAAAACTAGGAGTTACATGAACAGTGCCCTGGTCTGAAGTCCTTCATCTCACTTGAATCAAAGGCCTCATCACTTTCAGAGAGGATCTCACTTCTCTCCCATTCTAAAATCATTAGAGTCTGTCTTGATTATGGTGACCAAACTAAGAGTTGGAATATCTTTGTTTAATACAATAAAAAGAAGTATGCCTTCGTTTACTTCTATCTAGATGGAAAGGGACATCTTTAGAGGGCATTTCAAGAAGCTCTTTTTCCCCCAAGATGGGCCACCATTAACAGGAATATTGCTCTGCTTGGTAAATCAAAACCCCCTAAACTATGTACCTTTGTTTTAGAGACAGCTAGGTGGTACAATAGGTAATATGTTCCATATGCAGTCAGGAAGGCCTGAGTTCAAATTCAGACTCAGACTCTGCCCATCTGAACCTCTAGCCAAGCAGAAATGCTTCTGTTCTAATAAATCAGCTCCGACAGATTTTGGCTGAAATGCAGTTATCTATTGATTTCTTCCACAATCTAAAGCAGCAGATAATCAGATAATAGAAAAAAATCATTGATTTGCCTTTGGAATATTCATGCCAGGTACAATTACACAGCAGAGAGCACACACTTATCAGTTGACTTTCCACTTCATGCCCCACCTCTTCCTTCTCTCTTTGCGACCTCTTAAGTTCATACCCACTTTAATAATATGACCCACCTAACTTCCTTTGCACATAACCAACAACATGGCTAATAGATGGTTACTAGGAATGATCCTCAAATATAGGCAATCAAGAGCTAGCTCCAGGAAGGACCAGAGGGACTGCACCCACAGAAGGTGGCCATGGGAACCAAGGAAATCCCCAGGGCTCTTTCCTGGGAGCCCCACCTGCCCCATCCCCCACCCTGTGAAGAGAGTGGTGAGGACCAGGAACCAGGAATAAGAAAAGAAGTGAAGAGCATAATATCATTGATTTAGAGCTGGAAAAGACCTTAAAGACCACCTAGCCCAACCTCCTCATTTTACAGAGAAGGAAACTGAGGCAGAAAGCAATTAAGAGATTTGTACAAAGTCAGACCCATGGTCAATGTTAGAAGCAGGATTTGAAGTTGGGTGACTCCAAATCCATTGCTTTTTCCACTCCCCTTTATGCACTTACCATCCTCCTTCCCTACCCACCCCACCCTTCACATCTTCCAGGGGACCACTTTCCATTTCACAGAAAGGAGAAAACACTGAAAGGTAGATTTATAGAACTAGAGGGAAGGGGAAAGAGAAATAGGAGCAGAGTGTAGGGGAAGTGGATGAAGGGATAGTAGGACAAGGGAATAGAATCATTTGAGATTTAAGCTTATTGAGAAATAACACTGAGAGGAGAAGGGTGAGGCATTCCTGGAATACTAGCTTGACGAGGGTGGAGTTTCCATACATAGCTCTACCTAAGGCCAAAAAAACTATTGGGCTTGGCCCTGAGTGGCAGAAAATACCCACTTTGTTCATTTGTTTCACGCTTTAATAATTTCAGATTTGGGGCCAAGGGATGATAGATAAGATACAGGAAGTATAATGCACATAAACAAAGGCTTGCGCATGCACAGTACATCATGCATCATCAAACCGTAGACCTTGACCTGAAAGGGTCATAGAATTCAATTCAGTTTTACCTACTGGGCTAGAGCTGCTGGGAAAACTGGAAAGCTTATTGCTCAATCATTTCAGTCATGTCCGAATCTTTGTGACTAACTCCATTTGGGGTTTTCTTGGCAAAGATACTAGGGTGGTTTACTATTTCCTTCTCCAACTTTTTTTGCAGATAAGGAAACTGAGACCCAAAAAAGGGTTAAGTGGCTTGCCCAGAATCACACAGTGTCTAAGGCCAGATTGGAACTCTCTATCCGCCACACCACCTAGCTGCCTAGGGCAGTTGGCAGAAATTAGACTTAGACCAATACATTATACCACATTCCACAGTAACACAACAAATTCAAAATGGATACATGACCTGGATATTAAAGATCATACCATAAAAAAAATTAGAAGAGAAACAGTTCACACCTGTGGGCAAAGAGGTGAATTCTTAACCAAACATGGGAAGGGGCAGTTACAAAAGAGAAAAAGAAAATAGATTGTTTTATTACTTGCAGTTGGAAGGCTCTTAGACAAAGAAAATTTATGCATCTAGGAAAAGTAGGAAAGTATTCTAGGGGAAAAATTATAGTGTCAAATATCACTGATAAGGTTCTGATATCCAAGACATATAAATAACTAAAAGACAGTTACAGAACCAGGAACCAGTAGAAAAATGGTCAAAGGATATGAACAAACATCAAAAAAAGAATTGCAAACTATTACCAATCATACAAAAGAATGCTCCAAATTACTTCTAAAAAGAGAAATGCAAATCTAAAGGCCCTGAGGTTTTACTTCCCATCAAAGCAGATGGGCAAAAATGACAAAATATAGGATTATTTTATATTAAAGGGATTGTGGAAAGATAAGCTTATTAGTATATTGTGGGTGGAGCTGTGAATCAAAACCATTCAGGAAATCAATTTGCAACTATGAAAATGCAGTAGCTAAAACTTCCATACCTTTTGACTTAGAGGTTCTGCTAGTAGGCATATACTCCAGAAAGGTCATTAACATTAAGAAAGGCTCCACCAAAATTTTGATAGCAGCACTCTTGGTTTCCAAAGAATTGGAAACAAAATAGATGTCCATCAATTGTGGAATAGCTAAACAAATTACGGTGCATGACTGTAATGGAACACTATTATGTTATAAGAAACGCTAAACATGATGAATGCAGAGAAGCATGGAAAAATGTGTATGAATTAATTCAAAGTGAAGTAAGCAGAGTGAGGAAAATAATATGTGTAATGACAAGAACAACATAAATGGAAAGAACCATAGCAACCAAATAATTCAAGCTGAATGCTGTGAAATTACAATCGAGCTTTGCCCTAAAGAACAACATGAAAACGACGTCCTCTGGCACCTGTGAGAAGGGTGTATGGCATGGCATGTAATGCACAGCATGCCATATCAGACATTTTCAATGTGTTGATTGGTTCTGCTGAATTTTTTGTCATTCCTTCCTCTCTTTTTTTTATTCTTAATTTTAAGGTATAACTCTCTGGGAGAAGGCAGTAAATACAGAATGTAATGTAAGTGATACAAAAATTAAAAATCCCAATAAAAATCTATTTAAAGAAAAAATTGTGATTCAGGCCAATAAGCACTTGTTGCTTGGGTGTCTACTATGTGCCAGGAATTGTGCTAGGCTCTGGGGATGTTAAACCAAAAACAATACAATTCCTGCCCTCAAGGAACTTCTAGTCTGCCGGAAAAATGTAAGAACCATAGAGATGGAAGGGACTTTAGACATCATCTAATCCAGCCCCCTCATTTTATAGAGATGGAAATGTAGCAAAAGCATGTTAAGTCCCAAGGTCTCACTGCTAGTAAGAAGTCAAGCTAGGGGAGGGGATGTGGGAAATTTGGGACAGTAATACATTGTTGGTAGAGTTGTGAACAGATCCAACCATTCTAGAGAGCAATTTGGAACTATGTCCAAAGGGCTATAAAACTGAGCATACCCTTTGATTCTGCGATACCACTACTAGATTTGTATCCCAAAGACATCAAAGAAAAAGGAAAAAGACCAGTTTGTACAAAAATATTTATAGCAGCTCTTTCTGTGATGGTAAAGAACTGGAAATTGAGGGGATGCCCATCATTTGGGGAATGGCTAAACAAGTTGTGATACATGAGTGTGACAGAATACTATTGTGCTATTAAAAAAAATGACAAGGGGATGGTTTCAGAAAAATCTGGGAAAACTTCTATGAACTGATTCAAAGCGAAGTGAGCAGAATAAGGACTTTGTAACAATAAGCAAGTTTGAAAAACTTAGCAACTCTGATCAATACGATGACAATTCCAAAAATTCCATGTTCCCCAGAGAGAGAACTGATGATCTCTGAGTGCAGACTGAAATACTTTTTACTTTATTTTCTTGCTTTTTTGTTGTTGCACCTTAATATAGAAATATGTTTCACATGACTTCACATGTATAATGGGTATCATATTACTTACCTTGTCAATGGGTAGGAGAGGGGCTGGAGAGAGGAAAGGAGAGAATTCGGAACTCAAAATTTTTAAAAGTCAATTTTAGAAAGCATCAAAAGAAAAAAGCATCAAAAAGAAAAGAAAAAGTAGAGATAGGATTCAAACGCAATCCATTGACTCCAGATAGGGCTCTTTCTACCATACCGCAGCTGCCTCCTTATTTTACTATAGGATTATAGGATCATAGAAATTACAGGACTTATTATAGAATTATAGGATCATAGAAAATGAGACTAAGCGATTGGCCTGGGGTCACATGGTTCATAGCATCATACATCTCAAGCTGGAAGGGACTGTGGATGTTCTCAGTGAGCATTAGGTCCAGAACTTAAACCCAGATCTCCTGACTCTGGATCCAATGATCTTTCCCCCACACCATGCTAATTTCTCTCTCTATTTGTGTGAAAGGCAGCTAAGGTGAGCCACAATGCACAGAGTGCCAGGCCTGGAGTCAGGAAGTGCAAATCTAGCCTCAGATACATACTAGCTATGTGACCCAGGCAAGTCACTTAATCCCTGTTTGCCTCAGTTTCCTCATCTGTAAAATGAGCTGGAGAACCACTCCAGTATCTTTGCCAAGAAAACCCCGAATGGGGTCACAGAGAGTCGGACAGGACTGAACAACAATCTATGTGAAAGGTAAAATGCTGTTGTGGACAGTCGTGGAGTGAGGAACACCTGGATTCCAATATTGCCTATGCTCTGTGACTATAGGCAAATCATGTCCCCTCTCTGAGCCTTAGTATCTTTGTCTGTAAAATAAAGGGATTGGGCTAGAGGATCTCTAATATATCCCTTTCAGCTCTAACCCTATAATCTTTTATATAGAGCAATCAATCAATCAACCAACAGGCATTTATTAAGCACCTACTTCGTGCCAGGCACTGTGGTAGGTAGGCAGGATGATAGTTTCTGCCCTCAAGGAGTTTAGATTCTATTGGGAGAGATATCGTATACATATATATGTAAGGCACATACAAAGCAGACACAAAGTAACCTAGGACAAGAAGGCATTGGCTTTTGAACTGAGTCTTGAAGGCAGCCAAGAACAACATTTAGCAACATCTAGCACACCTAGAAAGTCCATTAGTGGGTTTGAGGACATATTCCCATGTTGGTAGCAGCAGGGCTTTTAAGACAGACCAGGCCTTACATTCTCTGTGTACCTGGGACATTATTATGGGTTCTGAATAGAGGGAGCAGGGAAAACGAGAGCCTGAATCCGAAGTTTTGAGAGAAAGTAGTTTGGGGAGTAAAGCAATCTCTGTGCTCATACAGGCTCAAACCCAAAGTCAACCAGGTCAATCTATTGTCCTCAGCAGACAGCCACACACAGGCCAGCCAGCCCAGCCCAGCCCACGTGCCTATGTAATGGGGAGGTGGCTCCTCCCACCTGCCTCCCTCCCTCTCTCCTGGAAAGAAAGGTAGAAGAGAGTTCACGATGAGTGCAGCCCTCCCTCCTCCAATTCCTTTTCTCTCACATTCCCCAAAGCAGAGCCTGCCAGAGGAGGCAAAAAGAGGAGGCTGGCAGAGAGAAGGAAGGAAGAGTGACTCCCATTGACCCTGAATTGACACCTCAATATTTGGCTCTTACAGCGAGAGTTGGAGAACCCCAGGCTGGCTTCCCATCACCCTGGTTCTGCTTATCTCAAAATCAAACATTTAAAAATCACCTTTCAGCATTAGTTCCTAAGCACAAGACTTTGAGAGAGAAAGATCTGGGTTCAAATTCCACCTCAGATACATACTAGTTACTGGCTGGGTGACCTGGGCAAGTCACTTCATTTTTTGGAGTCTCAGTTCCTCACCTACAACATGAAGGGGTTTGTCTAGACGGCCTCTAAGGTCCCTCCCAGCTTTAAGTCTATGATCGTATCATCCCTCCAACTCTTTCAGTGAAGGGGCCATCATAAGGGCTGAGGTCCCCTCCCCTCTGCAGCAATCTTATCCTGAACTCACAGACACAACAGGCACAGGCTAGCCTCCTCCACTGGTCAGAGAGCTACACACCCAGATTCAGGAGGATGTCATAGAATCACTCCTGGCCATCTGGGAGAAGCTCCTTTGCCCCCGTAGATCACTGAAGAGCACCAGTACTCCAGCCTTGCTTGGTCTAAGGCAGGTAAGGACAGCTGAACATCTCTCCAAGGCATCAGTTAAGGGAGAGTGAGGAGAACTCCCCAGCTTCCCCACTTCCTGTTTAGGCTCTGAGAGAGGAGTTGTCCCTGATGATAATGTTAATAGTGAGATTGGCGATGGTGATGGTTATTATATTGGTGGTAATGGTTATATCAATGATGGTGATGGTGTTAATATTGGTGATGATGCTGATGGCAATGGTGACAATATTGGTGGTAATGGTGATATTGATGATGGTGATAATATAGGTAGTGATGGCAATATTAGTGATAGTGATGGTGATAATATTGATAGTAATGGTGATATTGATGATGGTGATAATTTAGGAAGGAATATTGGAAGGAGGAATACAGGAAGTAGTAGCAGTATTAATAACAGTGATTGTGATAAAATTGGTTGCGAGGTTGTTAGTGACCATAATCACGATGTTGGCATTGATGGCCAACAGGATCCCATTACTAAGCCCTGGTTCTCCTCCTTATGAGGTTGCACTGTCCCTGAAGGCTTAATCTCCTGAACACCAGACTTTGTAAACAAGACCATCAGAGATCTGTCCCCTGAGATCTGGTCCTTAACACCATTTCTAACTGTCCTCCCACTGGCCACCTCAACCTTCAGGGAGTGTGTTACAGTAGAAAGCACATTGGCCTCCAAGTCATAAGACTTGGTACCAGTCCAATTTTTCTTGCTTAATAGCTGTACAGTCAGCCTGCCCTCTCTGAGCTCAGTTTCTCTGTTCACAAAATAGGATACTTGTCCTACTTGTCTGGAAGAATTGATATGAACTAATAAGATAAGGTATGTAAAGTCGTTGGCAAACCCTAGATGTTGCAATATCGCCTGCCCAGGCTATACAGAGTTGGCTCCAAGTAGAAGCCTCTCAGTTCTGTGGGGCAGAGGTTAGTGTCCTCTGTCATTCTGATGCATTGTAGTTGCCTGACTTCTCTGCCCTTGCCTGCCCCAGAGCAAGCCTTACGTCATTAAGTTTACCAATCTCAGCTGCCAAAGTAGGGATGGTTCTCCAAAGAGAAGGTGCCCCACCTATCCACAGCTCACGGTGTGGGCCTATTGCTCAGGCAGAGTCCAATCATCCCGCCCAGAGTAAGCTCAGAGTGGAAGTGGGTGAAGGGCAGCCACAACGGCTTCTCTGGGCTCTAACCTAGACATTATCTAACACCCCACAGAGTCTGGCTCTCCAGAATCCATCAGAGTCCCAGGTTTCCTATTGCTTCTCCCCTTTAGCAGGCTAGATAGCAGCTCATCTCAAAAAGATATGGAAGTGGGGCAGCTAGGTGGTGTAGTGGACAGAGGACCCACCCTGGTGTCAGGAGGAACTGAGTTCAAATTTGACCTCAGCTGTGACCTTGGGCAAGTCATTTAACCTCAATTGCAAAGAAAAAGATGATGATGATGATGATGATATAGAAGTAACGTTAGATTATTAGGTCAGTTTGAATTAAAATTGTCATCCAACAGTCAAAAGAGCTAATGGAACCTTGAGCTCTCCACAGAGGCCAGATTGAGAAAGGTTTTTTATCCTGCCCTAGTCAGAACATATATGGAGTGTGGTGTTCAGGTCTGGAGGCATGGAACTTTAGTTTAACTTTAGGAAGGATTTTAATAAACTGGAGAGCAGAGTCCGCACCTTTCAGTGCCTCTTATATACCTGCTGCCCCAAGCCTCTGCCTCCCCTGCCACCCTACAAGCTTGTGTTGATCCAGCAGGGAGAGAGAGCCTGAAACATGGAGAATCGTCTCAATGGCCACCACACGGTCCCGAGCTCCACCGCACTGGGAGGCCAAGTGCGATGGCCAAGCGCTGCGAGATGCTGGCTATGAATTTGCTGTCCAGGAGAGAGCTACTCATCCTTTGGACAGTATTAGATGCACTGACCAGACATGGTTGCCCATAATGAGGACGTGGCACCTCAGTGAGAGGCATTATGGAGGTTTGATGGGCCCCAACAAAGCAGAGACTAAGGCCCAGGTGAAGACCTGGTGACATCCTACAGTATCGCCCCACTTCCAATGGGGGCTACATCAGCAAGGACGGACACCATGCAGATCTCTAATGATCAACCACCTTCCTGTCAGAGCCTGAAAGACACAGTGGGATTTCCTCTTTCACCCCTTAGAAATTAAGGAACTCTTTCCAAGGCTCTGGAATGAGGACAACATCCCCCAAATCAAGGCAGGAAAACATATTCTGATCTCAGCCCATGACAATAGTCTTTGCAGGATTGACAAATACCCTGACCATCTATCTGAAGAAGCAGTTATGGAGCTGGGTCTGCCCACTGGCGTGTATGAGTTGGACAAGAATCTGAAACCTCTCAAGTCCTCAGGGATGAAGAGACCTTGTGCAAAGCCATGGAAGCTGTGCCAGCCCAAGGCTAAAAGTGAAAGCAGGTTACTAGCACATGCCAGCAGCAGCTAGGTCCTTCCCTTCTCACATCCCCCAACACATCTCTCCCTGGCCTGCTCCACATACTTAGGGTTCACTACACCTAACTGCAGGTGGGGGACTGATGGCTCCTTTTCTCATTTCTTCCCTATTTCAGACCTATTCCTTTCTCTCCTGTGCCCCTTCCCTCAACCGTATTACTCAAGATGCCTCATGGGTGGTTTGGGTAATAACAACCTGGTTGGAGTGTCAGAGATGGAGATGTAGTAAGAAGCGACCAACGTAGGGATTTGAAAGAAGCAATTGCTCCAGTGGTTCCAATGAGCCAGCCCTGCCAGAAGGGCAGCCCTCTCAGGGTCTGCTGTAGGAAGCTGCCTATAACCTGGAGGCTCATTTAACAAATCACAGAAGTCTTATTTGGATCATGTTTCTTTCCTAAGCCAAGAAAAATGGATCTGGGGGGTTGGGGTGATGTCCTATTTACTTCTGGATTTCTTTTCACAGAAGACCCTCCTTCTAGACTGGTTGTTGTTAGTGGCTTTTGACATCAAACTGTCCCAAAAGGTAGTCATCTGAGATCTCAAGTCACACCAGAAAGGGGAGAATTCCTTAATTTAAAAGGAGTGGACGAGTACATCCCTCTATGCATTTTATAGCCCCTGTTCTGTTCTGTGGCAGGGAAATATTTCCCTAGATCATGTCAAAATGTGTCTCAGTGTCCCATTGCATTCTACATCATGTCCAGCCATCCAGACCTGCCACCTGGGTCCTCATCAATTTTAAGCCCCTCCCTCCCTTTTCTGTTGCTCTCTATAATATGGGAATGATGTGCAATTACAAATAATAATAATAAACTGGAGGACATTCAGGATGGTGACACATTCCCAAGATACTGTACTTTGTGAGGATCAGTTAGAGGAATTCTACATGTTTAGCCTGAAACAAAGAAGACTGAGAGAGAAAAAAAAGACAGATGGGTATTGGCAATTTTCAAGAATATAAAAGACCATCTCATGGAAAAACCTTGTTTCCCTTGGCCCCAGAAGGCAGAACAATAGGTGAAAGATCCAGAGAGGAAGATCTAGGTGTGATGAAAGGAAAATTTCCCAACAATTAGAACCATCCAAATGTAGAAAGAACTGCCTCAGGAGGTAATGAGTTCCCCATCCCTAGAGGGCCTCAAGCAAACCCGGGATGATCACTTGTCTGGTAAGTTGTGGAGGACCAAAGCTCTGCTTCCTCATCAGCACCTCCTGGCTCCCTTCAGATCCCAGCTAAAGTGCCACCTTCTACAGGAAACCTTTCTCCATGCTCCTATTAATGCTAGGAACTTCCCTCTGCTAAGAATGCCCAATTGATGTTCTCTATAGCTTACCTATAACTAGTTTGTAGTTTCCTCCATTAGACTATGAGGGGCTCCAGGACAGAGACTATCTTATGCCCCCAGCAGTTAGCAGCTGGCACATAGTAGGTACTTTTTCAAAGTTTCTTGGCTGACTAGGCCACTTCTGAAGTGCCTTTCTATCCTTGAGATTCTATGGTTTGTCATACACAAGGATAGCAGGAGACTTCAAGTGCACAAGCATATGCTTTTTGCTTGCCTTGTCCCTGGTCTTCCCCACTCTCTCTGTGACTACATAAACCGGAGACCAGACCCCAACGTTGCTCATCTTTCTGTACCAGCACATTCAGCCCATCTGGGCTAAGAAAGAGTCATAAATGAAAAGTTACATTATCCATGCAGTTATTCTTCCTCCTACCTCCTTCATCTGGTCTCTGGACACGACCCCCTCCACCCTCCCAAGCACAAACTCCCTCTGCCCAACCTTCGTCTGCCCTCCCAGGGAAGAAAGAATTGCCCTCAACAGCCGTGGTTCCTTGGCCACTCATCAGGACTGTCTGAGCACAACATTAGGAACATAAACATGTTATTCATCAAACTAAAGAAACAGCTTCATTTTTTAAAATTTTTAATTAATAGATAAACTCAACTTTAGAAGTATAACTATTGCAAAGGGTAGGTATTGATGAAACCCTTCCCCTAAAATACATAACAAGCTTTTCAGCTTTATCTTCTTGGCTAAAAAAGCATCTTTCCAAATAGACCCTGCTCCCCTAACTTCACACTTTGCCATGAGATTTAAGGCCCATTGACTAAATGAACATCCTTTTAAAATTAGAAGTCTAGCTCTTGCTCTCCTTGCCCATACCAATGAGAACACCATGGGCACAAATCTATGGAATGAGCCATGAAAGACAAAATGGCCTGAGGAGTCAAAGGGAAAACATCGTGTAAGTCAGGGATTCTTCCCTTCTTTGAGTTATGGACTCTTTGGGCAGTCTAGTGAAGCCTAGGGATCCTTTTTCAGAATAATGGTTTAGGGGTCAGCAACTTAAGGCCCGAGAGCCAAATCTGGACAGTCACCTGTTTTTTATGGCCTGCTAAAAATTAATTAAAATTAATGCAAAAACCATTCTTAGCTCCTCAGGCACCCAAAAAAAAAACAGGCAGTGGGCTAGATTTGGCTCAGGGGCTGCAAGTTGCTGGCTGCTGACCTAGATTCATGACTGAAGGAAAAACTAAATTTTAGCTTAAGATTAGGGTAAAGTTGTCATTTTTTTCCCTATCCAATTTCACAACCTCTTCCTTGCCACCTCCACCCCACCCCTAGTTGACCTCTCAAGTTAAGAGATCCGTAGATATCTCAAATTAAGAACCCCTGGTCTAGGTGATTTTTCCTTACCCCACTGAATCAAGCTGAGGTCCCCAGGTAGGATTATTGGGGTATCTAGGGTACAAGAAGGAAGGGGCAAACAGTCCACCTACCCTCACTAGAAACTGGACTCTGCCAAGTCAAAGTGCCAGCTGAATAGTCTAGGCCATATTCCTTACAGAGATGTCTAGAAATAGGTCATAAAAGAGCCAGGGACTGCAGGATAACCAAGTCCCTGGATGTGCTTCCTTCTTTCTTCAATATCAGAGACTTTGGAAGGTGAAGCAGAAGAAAGAAGAAGGGGAGAGTAGCAGCACTGTCATCTGCAGCAGCTAAAGGTACCACAGGCAGGGAAGGATGACCTCATGCCCAACAGGCTCCGGGTCATGGCAACCCCTCTCAGGCCAGGAAGAGGGCTGCTGAACTGTTAGGGTAGAGTCCACTCAGTACTCAGTCACTAGGCAAGGATGGCACCAAGCTGGAGCCTCTCCCTCCAGACTCATCATTCCCATCTCAAGGGAGGAGTCTGGGGCGGACATTTTTCTATATCACTGGGAAAGACAGACTGTGAACTTACCTGGGAAGAAAGGTAGGCAGAGAGCAAGAAGCAGGAGCCTCCAGTATCCAAGTGGCAAATTCATCTTGGGGGACACCCTCTGGGGATACGGTCTAGACTCTCTCTCTCTCTCTCTCTCTGTCTCTGTCGCTCCCCTCCCCCTCTCTTCTTTTCTCACTGGAGGTAAAGCAGAGACTTCACTGGCAGCAGCTGGGATGGCTGGTTTGGACCTGCAGGAAGCCTCCCTGAGTGACTGATCCCTATATGGGACTCAACCAACCAGCAAGAGTCAGAATGATAGAGGGCCAATACACTTAGGAGGAGGTGAGAGGAGAGAAGCCAGGCTCCCAGTGCCTGGTAGCAGTGGCTGCTACTGGAACCAGCCTGAAGTAGGCTTATTTGAAGGAGGTTTGAGCCTGTAAGGGTGGAGCCCCCAGCAGCTATTGACATAGAAACTCCCTCCTACGGGCAAAGGCCCCATTACATAAAGGCACAGGTATGTGCTTGCTTTGGAACACATGCATCCACAGACATACTTGGTGAAGCCATACTGTGCTAGGCACTGGGGTTACAAAGACACACAGTCCCTGCCCTCAAGGCTCTTACAGTCTGTTGAGGGAGAGACTGCATCTACACCTATAAGAGCATACAGAAGAAATGCAGGGCAACTGAGTACCCCATAGTAAGAGAGAAAGAACAGTAGTGATGGGAGAGGGGTATTGGGAATCAGGAAGGAAGGTAATGCCTGACCTGGGTCTTTAAGGAAGATTGGGATTCTTTAAGGGAGACGTGAAAGGGGGGGCGGCATTCCAGGCATGGGGAACATGGTGGAGTTAGGACTCCAATCCTGGTCTCCTGACCCCCAGCACGGTGTATCTAGAGGTTGTATCCTCCTGGTCCAGAGACTCTTAACTTGGGGTCCCTGAACTTATTCCTGGTTTTGTTTTTGTTTTAATATTTTGATAACTTTATCTCGATCCAATTGATTTCCTTTGTACTCCTATGTATTTTATTGTATGCATTTAAGAACATTTCGAGAGGGGATCTATAGGCTTCACCAGACACTGCCAAAGTGGCTCAGGACACAACATGAGATACCTTGTCCTGGTAGAATGTAAACTTCTTGTAGGCCGGGACTAGACATCCTACTTTGTGCTTGAATCCAGAGCCCTCAGAGTACTGTAGGAAATTAATAAATGCTAGTGAAAGTGATGGTGAAAAGAGCTCAGGACTAGCAGTAAGGAGACCAAGGTTCTAGTCCTTGTTCCAAGAATTTGAAGGGCCATCCTATTCGTGAAAGAGGGACTACCCTTGTTACCCTTGGCTCCAGAAGGCAGAACAAAGAAAGATAGGAGAAAGGTGTGGGGAGGCTAATCTAAGCCTGATGAAAGGGAAAATTTCGCAACAATTAGAACCGTCCAAATGCAGAAAGGGCTGCCTCAGGAGGTAGTGAGTTCCCCATCCCTAGAGGGCTTCCAGCAAACCTGGGATGATCCCTTGTCTGGTAGGTTGTGGAGGGCCAAAGCTCTGCTTCCTCATCTGCACCTCCTGGCTCCCTTCAAATCCCAGCTAAAGCGCCACCTTCTACAGGAAGCCTTTCTCCATGCTCCTATTAATGCTAGGTCACCTTCTTCATCTGTGCTCTAGATATGTGTGTGGTTTTGTACTTAGCTATGTTGTACTTCTGTAGGCACTTCCTTGCATATATGTAGCTCTCTTGATAGAATGTGTGTTGAGGGCAAGAACTGTATCATTTTTTCATCTTGGTAACCCCAGTGCCTAACCCTACATGGTAGACACTTTATTAATGCTTGGTGATCAAAGGATAGATTATAACCACTATGTCACATTCTCTCTCCCAGCCTTTTTCTGATGCTCCAGACCTTCATTTTCAACTGTCGGCTGATAGACATTCTTCATTGGGAAGTCCTACCAAGTCACCAAAATTTACATGCTCAAAACTTGACCCTTCATCTTCTTGCCAACTTCACACACACACATTCACACACACACACACACACACACACACACACACACACACACACACATACGCATGCACTCACATACACACACACCCATCTCGAGGTACGGAACCCCTCCTATTATTATCCCAGGCACCTGCCTCAAGACCTTTGAGTCACCTTCTTCCTCCTCATCACCTCCCCTCTCTGGGTGCTCATCTAGGTAGAGAGGACTAGACAGCCCTTTCCAAGGCCCACAGCCCTTTCTACCTTTGAATCCCAAGATGTTTTATATCTTTGTCTACAAGCAGAGAGTATTCTACCTCCATTGACTGAAAGATAAGATCCTAACTCCTCAGCTTGGCATTCAAGGCCCTCTATAACCCAAATCCAAGCAGTCTTTCCAAACTAATGAAAGATAAGCGTGGGGTTTGTCTAAACATATAGATGTTGCTCAGAGATAGCAAGTATAAATATGATCTGAAGTTGGAGCCACCCTTCAGAAAATATAGCAGGGCTATATCTGTGCTGTCAGAATGCTATCTAGGGGGAGGGGTAGGCAAGGTTGATGACCTCTGAGAATAGACAATCTCCCCTCCAATACCAAAGAAGGATATTGGGCTAGAATCATCTCTATAAGTCACCTCACTCAATATTTCTGGTCTAGGGACACAATCAGTTTAGAAAAAAGGTCACTTCCCTGATCACTCTTAATAGCATTCTTAATGCCCTTCACTTGGATAGCTAGGTGGGACAGTGGATAGGGTCCTGGGCTTAGAATCAGGAATATTCCTGTTCATGAATTCAAATCCAGGCCTCAGATACTTACTAGCTGTGTGATCCTGGGCAAGTCACTGAACCCTGTTTGCCTCAATTGAGCTGGAGAAGGAAATGGCAAACCATTCCAGAATCTTTGCCAAGAAAACCTCAAATGGAGTCACAAAGCTGGACATGACTAAAATGACTGAACAACAACAAACCCTCCACTTATATGCAACATCCAACCTCTACAACAGACACCAACTACACAAAAGACCATAAAAATAGTGAATAGCAAATATACTCATTTATCCAAATAAAACAGCAAACAAAAATTAAGATATCTCTCTGAAGAATGTGCCTAGAACCAACTTAATCTCTCATGCAGGTCCAACCAATAAGGAGTCACATCGCTGCATAGGAAGCACATAAAACCCCTCCAGATGTGTGTGAAATCCAAGCTACACTTATTCCATACTATTAGTCTATGATGCATCTTCATATTCCACCAGGCCAGCCTCCCTTCTGTCCCCAAAACATTCTGCACTCATTCCTGTCTGTTGCTCATCCACTCCCATTGAAATCCTATTCATTCCCTAATGCCTCACTCAAGTCCCATCTGGGAAGCCTTTCCTGACTAATGCCATTCCCAATGATCTAGTTCCCTGGCCTCCTGTACCACTTACCATCTCATTGGGTTGTTATTGTTTATTCTTCATTCTCAAAGAGGACCAATGATATCAGAAGGGTGATGCCTTGACTTGCAAATGAATTGGATTTAAGTGTGGGAACTCCTCATCTAATGACAATTCTGTTCTCTCCTTGTTTTTTTTTTTTTCTGTTTGTTCAGTTTCTGTCCATATCATTGTTTAAACTGTGAGAATCTGGAAGCCAGGGGTGATGTCCTAAAGGGCTGTGTATCACCCCTGCCCCTGCCACTACCACCATCCTGTGCCTATCAAAGATATTCAATAACTGATCATAGATTTTGAACCAAAGGGGACCTTAGAGGCTACCTAGCCTACATCCCCTTTTCCCCCCAGAAAAGGAAACTAAAACCCAAAAAAGGTTGTCTACAAATAAGAGTCAGAATTTGAATTCAGATCCTGAGACTTTAAATATACTCCTCTTCTTGGCAGCTTACCCTCTCCCCACATACGTGCTTTTGTGAATTGCACAACATATGCACTCCCATTACCTCGGTCACCCAGGCACCAATATATCTTCCACTCCTACCTGTTTCTGACCCTTTCCTACCATACGTACATCTGATAAGCTACCTCACTTCACTGACTCCCTTCAACAATATTGCTAGTATACTTGCTTCTTTTCCATTCCCATCATCATGATTCCACACCTTAAGAGGCTCTCCATAGCATCCTCATTTTAGAGGAAGGAGTTGATAAGGAGACCCTAGATCATCTCAGTCCTCCAAACCACTTAATAAAATTATAAAAAGGGGAACATATCAGATCGCTAGTGGTTATAGACACAGTCAACAAACATTTATTAAGCACCTACTATGTGCTAGCCATTCTGCTAAGCACTAGGGATACAAAGAAAAGCAGAAGACAGTCCTTGCCCTCAAGAAGGAGAAAACCACACACAAAAGGAAACAGGAAAGGGGGAGGAGGAGGGAAGGGCATGGTAGGGAGGTCCAGAGCAGGGCATCTGGATGGGGAATGAAGAAGTGGCTGAGCTAGGTTCCCTCCTTCAATGGAGTTTCTGGGGAAGAAAACTTTCTGCTCTTCCCAATCAGAGGCAAGGGGGTCCCTATTATTGATAAAGCTTGAGTTCCAGAGTTGAAGTGGTCTTGCAAGATTAAGAAGTTCCAGAAGAGGACAACCAGATAAAAAATGCTTGTAAACTGTGAGTGGCTTACACCCTGAATGACCTATTTGCAGATTCTAAACAATAAGAAACTGAGAGACTCGTCCATGCCTTATAAAGGATTCACCATTTTCAAACTCTGATGAGCCTGGGTAAAGGAAATGTAATGAAATGTTCATACTTGGATGCTTTAGAAAGTCTGAAGAAATTCTTCAATCAATCCCTTGGGCGACTAGCGATTGGCTTGTTGAAAGATTTGCTACGCCCTCTGGTGGCCTTAATAAGTATGAGCAAGCTTTGAGAAGGGAGTAACTCCCTGGCAATTGCAACCCCAGAGGGAAAAGTTTTGAAAGGGAATTCCCTTCACCTTTTTCCTCATACTCTCTCTTCCACTGCTGCAAGCAATGACATCTTAAAGTGAAGCAACTCTCCCAGCTGCAGATGCCCAGAGGTATACTGTAGTCAGCTCCTATCAGCTCCAGAGATCCAATTGTTAAACCTGTAGTGTGAGCATTTATCTCTTGGAAATTGGTTAATGCTACAAATCAGGGCTGGATTTTTTTATTCTGATGATTTCAAGACTTAAAAAAGTGATGAAGAAAATATTAATAATGCAGATTCAACTTAAAAGTGTGCTAAGCATACTTTTTTTTTCTTCCGGAAATCCAGTTACCAAAATCCCCCTAGAGAGGCCTGTGCCCAGCAGAAAGCCAGCCCGAGAAGTCCAGCTGCAGAGAGGAGCAGGCCCAGGGAGCCAAGCATAGATGACATGATCAGGAGAGATACTGAGGCCAGGGGAAACAGCCTGAGAACAAAGAAGAGACTTCAGGACCCTCCAATGCTAGAGGGATGAAGAGTCTTGGCTATTTTTATCTTCTCAACTTGTGGACTCAATGTGTGTTTGCCCACTTTCCCTAATGACACCATAAGTATTTGGGTGAGAGTGCACACTAGGTTTATGGGGAAGATGTTTTGTAGCCACTATTCTTGTTTGCTGTTTTTATTAATACCTTTGCTTTGAGCTAATTTGCCCCCTGTCTGTAGTGGATAAACCCACTGATGGGGGCTTGTGAGCCATAGCGTCAGGAGTGCAGAATCACAGAGTCCCTTGAACCAGGAGGGTAGTCATCCCCTGGGGCACCCAACTTGTAAGTGGGAGTTGGTCAGAGGAGAGCCCACAGGGGGCACTACATTTCTATCACTTCAACAGCAAACTATGCCTTCTCCCCCTCCAGTGCTCCTTATGTACCTATCTGTGACAAAGCAATCTTAAGAATTAACACCTGATAACAACACTGCCTTGCTTAAGAACCTTCCATTGCCCAACTAACGAAGACTAAGGCCATCACTCTTACATTTTCTTGCTACTAGCAATTAATCAACAAGTATCCAATAATATAATGCAAAGAGGATTTATTAAACACCTACTATGTGCAATACTCTTCTCAGGGGGCCAAGGCTCAATATGTAAAGAAATAAGTGTACACATAATAATTTGAGGCAGAAGAGACAACCATTAAGGGGATCAACAATGCAATGACTAACTCCCATTTCAGAAGACTGAAATGGAGGATGGATTCAAGAAGCAGGAGGCAGACATTCCCCCTCATAGCTCCTCATGGGGAACTGGTTTTGTCTGATTATGCATATTTTTTACAATAGCTCTGTTTTCCTTTCCTTTTTTTTTTTCTTTTCCAATAAGGAAGGGGTGAAAAGGCAAGGAAGGAATAGAGAGAAAAAAGACAAAAGGGGTCATCAAGGAATCTTTTTTTTTAATAAAGAACAAAAGAAAGGTCAGAAAGGAGCACGGATAAGCAGGAATGTTTGTTCCACATCTTCACCAGTTGAAATCCTACTACTCACCACCATCGTGACCAATCTCAAATGTCAGTTAACAAATATCACGCACCTAATATGTGCCATAAGCGCTGGGGATACAAAGAAAAGCGAAAGACAGTCCCTGCCCTCACCTCCAGGAAGTCTTTCCTGACCCCTCTGTCCTATGAGCTCTCATTGCCTTTATTTGTTTTTTAACTTTTATTTTATTTTATTTTTTCAATTAACGAAAAGCCACCTTGTCTCCTTCCTATCCACATTCCTCCATTGAAAAAGAGAGAAAAAGAAAATCCTTGTGACAAAAGCACATAATCAAGCCAAACAGATTTCCCCAGTGGCCATGTCCAAAAAAAAAAAATATGTCTCAATCTGTACCATGAGCACATCACCAATCTCTCAGGAAATAGGTAGCAGGTTTCACCATGAGTCATCTGGAGTCGCATGATTGGTCAGTTTACGGATGGGAGTTCTTAAGTCTTTCAAATTTGTTTTTCTTGCCCTTTGGTCCTCTTGGACTCTTTCATAAGTTAAAGGCAGAAGCCAAGTACAGTAAAGAGAACACTGTCATTGTTTTCTGTCCTTCATTCTCAAAGAGACAATGACATCAGGAGGGTGATGTCTTAACTTGGGAGTGAATATCTGTCCCATCCTCTGACCCACAGCGACTGTGTGACCCTGAGCAAGTCCTTTGAACTCTCAATGTTCTGGGAAAACTCTGACTGTGAGATGCAGAGAAAGTGCTGACCCACATAGACGGCTTCAGGGGCTACTGCAGCGACTACGGCCACAGCCAGTCCCTATGCCAGCAACTTGGCTCCTCTCCCACTTGGTGATTTGATCGTAAAGGGTCTGGCCCAGAGGCTGTAAGAGGGTCGGAAATGGTTTTGGGGAATTTGAGCTGCCGGAAGGATGCTTTCTTTAGTTACCAACAAAAGAAGGGAAATTATGTTTCCTACCTTTTATTCTTGACATGTTTTAAAAATCAATTCTATGGCTATCTTTTGTTTTTAAATCACCTAAATTTCACTCTTTGTCTTCCCCTTTACCACCCCTGAGAAAGGCATCACATATAACAAGGAACATTTGTTTTTAAAGAAAGGAGGAAACAAGAAAACAATAGGAAAAACAATCAATATAGTGAAGAAATTTCAAAATATATGCAATGTCCCACACTCATAGACCTCCCACTTGTGCAAAGGAGCCAGGGGGTATCCCCCCCATCTCTTTGCCCCTCCCCCTTCTCCATAAAGTCTTAACATTCACTATCCATTGTTCAAGGTTATTATTAGTTATTGTTTCTTTCCATTGACATTATTATAGTCACTGTGTGTAGTTTTTTTTGCTTTGCTTACTTCACTCTCCAGCCATCCATAGAAATCTTTCCATGCTTCTCTATAGTCACCAAATTCATTGTTTCTTACAGCACATTTCCTTCACTTCTCACAATTTCACTCATTCCCCAATTTTGTGGTAGCAGTTCTTTGCTACCACAAAAAGCGCTGCTATTTTGGTATATGGGGGCAGGGGAATTCTTATTATCAATGACTTCCTTGGGGTATGAGCCTAGTAGTGGCATCTCTGGGTCAAGGACTATGGATATTTTGTTTGCATAATTCGAAATTGTTTTCCAAAATGGTTGTACTAGTTTATAGCTCCAGTGCTGCTTTAGTGAGCCTGCATCACCCAACTCTTCCCACGGTGATTATTTCCATCTTTTGTCACCTTTGCCAGGTGACAAAATGTCATGTCATGATGTAAGGTACCTCGAGGTTTTAATCTGTATTTCTCTTACTACTAATGATTTGGAATGTGATTTCATATAATTGTTAATCATTGGCTATTCTTCCAAGAGCGGTTTATTCATATTGGCTCCCAGCATTTTCACTGGCTGTTTCCCATGACTAAAGTGCTTTCCCTCCTGGCTTCCTTCAATTCTCAGCTAAAGTCCCATCTACCAGAATCCTTTTCTAATCTCCCTTAATTCTAGTTAGCCTTCCTTCTACTGATTACTTCCTATTTATCCTATTTCTTGTTTGTACATAATTGCTTGCATTTTGTCTCTCCCGTTAGACTGTCAGCTCACACACACACACGCACACCTCTGTTAATTGTTCGTATATCTTGGATAACAAATCTTCATCTGAGAAATGATATAAAGATTTTCTCACCAGACCACTTCCCTCTTTGTCCTAGATGCATTAATTTTGTTTATGTATAAGTTTTTCAGTTTCATATAGTCAAATCATCTATTTTATTTCTTGTAATTGTCTCTCTTTTTTGGTTAAAAATGCATCACCTATACTCAGCTGTGCATGATCTATTTCTCTTCTAAATTTTTATGTAATGATTTTAAACATCCACATCATATATCCACTTTTAATTTATTACAGAATAATGTAAAATGTTAAGTGTTGGGTAAATTAGTTGTTAGTGTAAGTGTAAGATGTTAGTCTAAGCCTAATTTCTGCCAGACTTCTACTTTCCCAGGAGTTGTAAAATAAAGAGTCCTTTCCTAAGTAATTTATGATTTCAAGTTTATTGAATACTGGGTTCTTGAGTTTCATTGTTTCTGATTCTCCCTCGTCTAAATTGTTCTATGAATCTATTTCCCTACCTTTAAACCAATACCAAATAGTTTTGGTTACTACTGTTTTATAATATGGTTTGAAGTGCTGCTCCCCCTTCATTCCTAGCTTATTTCCTTTGATAGTCTAGATCTTTTGTTTTTCCAAATAAATTTTGTCATGATTTTGAATTCCATAAAATATCCCTTCGATAGTTTGATTGGTATAGCATTATAAACATAAATGAACTTGTGTAAAATTCCATTTTGACTATTTGGGCACCAGCCAGTCATGAGCACTGAATATTCACCCAGTTACTTAAGCGGTTCTTTATTTCATTAAGGAGACCGTTGTAATTGAACAAGTATTACACAAGTATTCTCTGTGCTTTGGTAGATTACCACCACCACCACCCCAATATTCGATACATTTTTTAGTTATTTCTAATGAAACTGCAAACCTAACCATGTCACCACCCCATCTCCCCATTCAACAAACTCCAGTGGCTCCTCTCTTCTCCAGAATCAAATAATAAATCTTCTCTTTCATATTGTCTTTCACTACCTGGCCTCCTCCTACCTTTTCTCGTACCCCAATATACTCTTCTTATCCAATGACTCTGGCCTCCTTTTCAAAATGCTCTGATTCCGGACATTTCCCATGGCTCTGTCTTCTAGCTTCCCCAATCTCCTTCAAGTCCCAACTAGAACACCTTTAGAAGCTTTTCCTGCCTCTTCTTAATGCTAATGCCTTCCATATAGGGCAGTCTCCAATTTATCCTATATATTGTACAAATGTCATTGTTTTCCTATCATCTCCCCCAGTAAGGAAGTGTCATTTACCTTTCATTATGTCCTCAGAGCTTAGTGTAGTGACTGGCACATAGTAGGAGATCCTTAATAAACACTGGTTGACTAACACACTCCCCGAATAAACTCAATTTGTTCATAATAATTTCTTGGCTGAACAGCCTGTTTGATAAGATTTTATCTAAAATGTTTGAATGACACTAACAACAGTCATCTATAGTTCTCTTTCCCTAGTTTCGGTATTAGGACACAATTTGTCTTTAAAAAAAAAAAGTCTGATAAAGGGCTTTCTTTTTCAATTGTTGAGAAGGTTACGCAGTATTGGTATTAACTCTTTAAAAAGTTTGATAGAATTCTCCAAATCCACCAGTGTCAGGAGGTGAGTTTTGTTGTTGGTTTTTGTTAGTCTTATTATAAATCAGTTTTTCATATTTTTAAAGGTAATCCTGGTTTTGTTTTCAGTTTTGTTACCATATTGCTGTGCAGAGTCCACTCTACTCATTCTTTTCTTGATAGGTTTTGGTTTCACTTTGCTCATTTGCTATTTTGACTCTCCCTGTTTTGTTTTGTTTTTAAAAGCCAGGATGGTAAAGGTTTATTCATGTTATCAGTCTTCTCAAAGAACCAGCTTAGTTTTATCATTTCTTCAAATTACAGATTCAGTATCTCCTCTTTTGTGCTTATTTTGGGTTTTTTAATTTTTGAAAATGCATAGTTCATTAATCCTCTCATTTTATATTTTGTTAATGTATGTTTAAGGGATATTTTTCTCCTGAAGACTGCTTTGAACACATCCCAGAAATTTTGGTATGATGGTTCATCATTTGCATTGGTTCTATTTGTCCTTTGACTGGCTCATCATTTAAGATTCATTATTAACTCTCAGTTTGCATGTGTGTGTGCATGTGTGGTCTGAAAAAAATGTTTATTATTTTTGCCTTTACATTTATTTGCACTGTTTCTGTGCCCTAACAATATACAATTTTTATAAAAACTTTCATGCGATAATGAAAAATGCTAGTTAGTACCATTTAGAAGTTGTCTTTTAACTCCAATTTCTCCAGCTTCAATTCTATATTTTTTCCTTTTGATTATGTTAGATTTGGCCAAATCCAAAAGGGACATTAAATTCTCCTATTATTACTGTTATCATCTATGTCTTCTTTAAAAACTCAATTTATTTTCAGATCTTCATTCTCTACTTCTTCACCTCCTCCCCTACTACCCAAACTACCCCCATCCCATTTTGAGAGCAAGAAAAATAAAATCCTCGTTACAAACATGTAGTCAAGTGAAAGAAATTCCTGAATTGGCTGTGTCCAAAAGGACATGTCTCAAGCACTCTGCCAAATCCATTGTTTCCCTAGCAGGTGGAAATATTTCATCATGACTACTCTGCGATCATGGCTGGTCACTGCGTTCCATCGGAGATGCAAAAGCTTTCAAAAGTCTCGACAATATTTTCTCCTGCTTCTACTCACTCAGTTCATGCAAGACTTCGCAGCTTTCTCTGAAACTATCCCCTTCATCATTTCTTACAGCACAACAGCATTCGATCACATTCGCATACTGTAACTTGTTGAAACATTTTACAGCTAATGGTATCCCCCCTCAATTTCCATTTCTTTTGACACCACAAAAAGAGCGGCTACATTTTTGTACATCTAAGTCCTTTTCCTTTTTTTTTTATTTCATTAGAGGGATTGAGCTGGTACCACTGGGCCAAAGGGTATGCACAATTTAACAGATTTGTGGGGCACTGTCCCAAGTTGCTTTTCAGAATGGCCGGATCAGTTCAGTTCCATCAACAATGTATCAGCTTTCCCACGGCTCATCTAGCATATATAATTTTCTCTTTTTACCCCTCTCCCATTTGTCACTCCTTACTCTAGGGATAAACAGCCACAATGATTACGACAACTTTAGTTCACTGGAACTTTTATTGTTAATTACAGAAAGTTTTTAAGGCAAAACCAGAACAAAACAAAAATCACCACATTTAGTCCACTTAATAGCAACAACCCATATTGCCTCCCTGAACACCCAAGGCAAAGCTGAAGCTGCTGTCACAAGAGGAGAAACTGAGGCCCAGCCTACATTTGGTAACAAGGGAAAAACTTGCACTCTGGTGCGTCGGCCACATTTCTACTAGGAAGCAAGAAAAGCAAATTTTGTCACCCATGTTAATTTAAAAAATATAATTAAGAAATAACCTCTAAGAAGGGACCCCAAGCTGCATTGTGTATAAAACACAACACTCACACAAAGACTCCCCTAGAAAGTCTTCTCCGGGCCCCTTGGCCTTGGACTAGGCAAGCACTGCTACGGTCACTGACCAAGTCAGGGCCTCAGAAGAAACAAGTCACAGAATCTCTCCCCCCACCCCCAGACACACCCCAAAGAGCAGCCCACCCTGACTCAGCTCTATCCCACTTCCCCAAATCCACTTCAAAAAGCGAAGGCTCAAGAAAAGTATCACAAAGAAAGAGAAAACAGAAGAAAGCTACAACCTAAGGATGGGGGTCTTCAAAGAAAACAGACTAAGAGCTGGACCACCTCCATCCAGCTAGGACAAACCAAAGCCTTGCCTCTCTCATTCTAAGCCAAAAGCAGCTTCTTCCAATAAGGAGACTGGGGCTCTTCCACATGGTGGGAAAACCAGTTCAAAAAACCAGGAAGGCTCTGAATAATTCCTGCACAAAGCCACAACTTTCTGCTGCCACTAATATGGCAGCCAATAGGCTAAGGGGATCAAGCTGGAACAGGGCCAGGAGCTCTGACAGCCTCAGCCCAGGATGGTTCTAAACACAACTAACCAATTAGATGTTGAAAACCCAGATGAGGCCATCAGTGGTTGTTGGAGGATGGAGTCCGCCCCAGCTTCTTCTGTCATCCCTATCCACAGGCTCCCACCATCCCACCCAGTCTGAGATGCATTCATGGCACGTCATTCAAATAGCAGAGGCAGGGGAAGCACGACAACATGGCCAAGTATGGCGCCTTTCAGACCCACGGCAATGATGGACAAAGGGAACAGAACAGTGATGGGATGGAGGAAGAGGACGTGGGGCTCATTTAAAAACAGAAAAAAAATTCAGATCTGTATGTTCCCTTCCCCAGACACACAAATAGGAAAGAAGTTGCAATTTCTCCAAGAGAGAAGGACTCTAATTCCACACATGGCGCTTGCAGTGCTCAACAGCCTAGGAGAGACAGAGAGAGAAAAATGAGGTTCTTCCAAGGCCAATCACCCCAAACTACTTCCCCTTCCAAACTGACATCTAAGACTCAACACCAGGAGCCAGCCCCCAGGCCACGTGCTCATCCTGAGGCTATGGGGGACAATGCCAACAGTAAGTGCCTAATAAACATGCACCCCTTAAATGGACTGAGAGGAAAAAGAAGCACAAGGAATATCCTGGTGTTCTACCCTACGCACGTGGCACGTGGACTTGGTGTAGACAGTGGGAATTACTTACGTTGCACTGAGTGGCTGTCTCCAGGTTCTTACACCAGTAGCTTGGGCCCCAGACACATTGCTCCGTTCCCAGCAGAGGCTTAGGAGGAGCTTTGGGGCAAGCTCCAATTTTCTATATGGGGAGAAAAGGATGTGAAAAAGCAGAATGAGACAGGCCCAGGAGATTATCTCCCTCTGAACCTTCCTACCACTTGTGAGGAAGTAAGTGACTGAGTTCTAGGGAAAGTGAGGTGAGACCAAAGTCGCCAGGTTCTCTTGGGTTCCATGGGGTGGGAAGGGATACTGGCCAGACCCCAGAGATGTCCAGCTGGGCTGGGAGGAGGAAAGCGCCTTCTCCCACAGACCATGGATGATCCCACCCTCCTAGAAGGGTCTCAGAGCCCCGAACACTGTCAGCTCTCAGGAGGTGCCCATGGGCCCCAAGAACAGCCTGCTCACACTGCCATACTCACCAGACACAGAGAATCAGGATTCATCTCATCATGCAGGGCTGCTATCAAGATGGGCTCATACTGTTCCACAAACTCATCACACTGTCCAGCAGAACAAAGAACAACACTCAGCCCAGGGGGCTGGGGCCACACAGGGACTCTCAAGGAGCCATTGTGCTCTCTCACCACAGAGCAGCCCACCTTCCCAGCATGCCCTATACTACTCCCTGGCCACCTCTGTGCTCAAGAGCCATCCCATCCACCTCAGATCTCCCCAAGCCCATCAGCTCCCTCCCAGGACAGTCCCAGGATCTCCCTGCTCAATTCAGAGGCCTGGCTACCTCCTCCTTGGGCCTATCAGCTACCCCACCTCTAGGGATGACAGCTCAAAGACCACTGACTTCAGAGTGAAAGTAAAACCCTCAATCTAATGAGGATGGGAGGCAGATGTTCAACATCAGCACACTGGGGCCCCACAGCTAGTCCAGACCTTTCTGACTCCAGCAGTCTTAACACCCAGCATTACCTCATCTTTGTAAATTCCTGGCAACATGCTACAAGCCTTCTCAAAGGCAGCAAGAATCATGGCCTTTGTGCTGTTCTTATCCAGGTTCCGGTCCAAATACCCATCCACCTTTTTGCACACCTCACAGAAGACTCCACTCTTAAGCCTGGCCACGTTAACTGCAGAGCAGAGGGGACATGAAAGGCAAGGTGACGTGTGCAATCACCAGCCATGTATGAGGTCATAAGCCCTGGGGCAAAGGGTCCACCCAGAGTCTTCCATCCTTACCTGACTTTTTGTTCCGACAAAGGTTAAGCAGGCTGCAAACCAAGTGAGGGCTTGTCTCATCCAGGAGCAGATCCACGATGGCCGGGCCATAAGACTCCACCAGGTCTCGGCATTCCTGAGCCATGGACTTGGGGATCACAGAGCACACTTTCTCGACAGCATGAACCATATCCTCCTAGAATATGAGGACTGGAGTTAGGCTGAGTCAAGCTCTGGTGCTGTGGGTTGTAGGAGTTTGGGTGCTGTGGTTTTTTGTTCTGATCTGGCTGGACACAGGTGGGGGAAGGGAGGGAGAAGGAAGATGACATGAACATTCCTGGTCTCTATGGGAGCCTAGCGTAGGTCCAGGAGACCGGAACTGTCTTCAAAGGCCTATGAATTAAATTGATACCAAAATCTCTGCAAATGACAAACCCAGTATGCCCATCTCATTCATGCACTGAAGCAACCTGGTCCTGCAGTGCCTGGCCCCTTGGAGGGACTCAAGAAATGCTGGTAGATCCTGGGAAAGGGATGACCACTGGGCATACATACCTTACTCTTGTTGCCCTCCAGCAATTTGATGATCTCTTTGATAACATATTGGCACAGCTCACAAGTGGGACCAGCCTTCATCTGAACCACGTTCTTCTGTTAAAAGAGCACATGGGGACCTCAAGGTCAGTGGGATGGTGTGAACCTTTCCCCAGGCAGCCCCAGTTCTCAAGCACCTAGCACACACTACAGAGCCAGGGCTGTAACTAGACTACCTACCAGAGGTATGGGGAAACAGGCACAGGGAGCTGGGGACTCAGGATCCCACTACCGGTGAATGCTGAACTCAAGAGTCTAGATTGGGGTTCTCCTGATTCTGAATTCAGAGAGAATCTGCGGGGTTCAGAGGGAGGAAAGCCCTAGTGTGGGCCCCGAGGCCTGGGACCTGGTACCAATCCACTTACTAGCCATGTGACCCAAGATGGCTTGAGGTCCCTCCCAGCCCTACATCTATGATCCTATGGCTTCTTGGAGATGCAATTCAGGGAATAGGCACCACCTAATTCAGCTCCAGAGTGAGCTGGCCCACGATGAATGATAAGGCCTTAAGAAAAATAAGCCAAAAGCTACAAAAGAGACAGAAACCATGAAACACAAGCCTTTGGCTTTGGGAAACAAGTGCCCAGCCAAGGGTACCAGGCCTGTTCTGAGTGAACCTCCTCACATCTATGCAGCTTCTGTCCCTGGAGACTCAATGCCAAGGAAGGTGAGCTTTTCACAGGACAAAGGTTCATATCCTCTGTTATTTAGCTAGCTGGGTTGAACAACATGACTATCTCCATGTCTTCTGTGCTTCTGAGTTGTCCCCTCTGCCCCAGAAAGACCTAATGGATGATGGGCCCAACTTACCTTGATTGGCTCCACCAGCTCCAGTGCAGGGATCACTTTGGTGGCCACGTGAGCTGGGACCAGGGCCTGCAGAGGTATCTCCTTCCCTGCACAGAACCCAGCATATTCACAGATCTCCTTGGGTTGCTTTAGAGAAGCACAGTGGGGAGGCAGGTCAGCATGCACCCCAATGAATGTACATACCACCACCTCCCCCCCAGCCCACAGGCCTCCCACAAATGGGGGCTGACCCAGGGTGGAAGCACTAGGGCAGCAAAGAGGTGAGACAAAGGTCTGCTCTGGCAACACATCGGTGGAAGAAACACTGCCCTGTCTGTCCGTGTTGGTGAAAACAGGTCTACTTTGGTCTTCCTCTTGTCCTGGTTTTACTGCAGGACTAATAATATCACTGCTTAACCTGTTAACCTGTCCACACTATGGATCTGATTCAACTGGAAGGCCACGTCCAAAAGCATTCTTTGTCCTCAGGATGCTGGGGACGAGGAACCAGTTATTCCTCTAAGCTCCCAACAACTCCCAATAGCCCAGTTACGTCTCCAGAGACCTATCTAGCTGGCTAAATGAGCCGGGGCCTTAAAGACTATCCACGGGGCAGATCAGAGATAGGTTTACTTTTTTAAAGTAAACAACCTGAGACATGGCTCAGAGCCCAAAGGAAGCCCCAACTCAAACTTCCAGGGCCACTTATCTAAAGGAGTCTTTTCCTAGCCCTCAAATGCTCTTGGCAACCTAACTGGGGGGGTTCTTCAGCTTGGACCCCCTTGGGTCTCAGACCCTTAGATGGTCTAGTGATTCCCTATGGACCCCTTCTCAGAATGTGGCCGTTGTTGATCGATTTCAATTAGAAATTAATGAAAATAAAGATGTCACTCTTTTCCCATCCAGACGGGAGAAAGTTAAGAGACCCTCATCTACATACAGCCACAGTTCTACAGATGCTTCCTGTGACCATATCCCAGAGGCATAGGTCCCCAGCCCTTCTTTCAGATGAAGAGTGTTCTCTGCTCAGGGGCAATTAGCCAGCAGATATCTATTCTTTGGTAGGAAAAGAAAACATCACGCCTGGAAAGCATTCCTTCAGAAGGGGTTGGTGGGTGGGGGTTGGGGGGGTAACTGGCCCAGTTACAAGAACAATTGTCATCAAGAATCAATGCAGGCCCAGCCTAGGCACGATTCCCCAGGTTCTAGAATCAATGCAGGCCCAGCCTAGGCACGATTCCCCAGGTTCTAGAATCAATGCAGGCCCAGCCTAGGCATGATTCCCCAGATTCTAGAATCAACGCAGGCCCAGCCTAGGCACGGTTCCCCTGGTTCTAGAATCAATGCAGGCCCAGCCTAGGCACGATTCCCCAGGTTCTAGAATCAATGCAGGCCCAGCCTAGGCATGATTCCCCTGGTTCTAGAATCAATGCAGGCCCAGCCTAGGCACAATTCCCCAGGTTCTAGAATCAATGCAGGCCCAGCCTAGGCATGATTCCCCAGATTCTAGAATCAATGCACGCCCAGCCTAGGCACGGTTCCCCTGGTTCTAGAATCAATGCAGGCCCAGTCTAGGCATGATTCCCCAGGTTCTAGAATCAATGCAGGCCCAGCCTAGGCACGATTCCCCAGGTTCTAGAATCAATGCAGGCCAAGCCTAGGCATGATTCCCCTGGTACCCAAAAGGCAGAAGCCAGAGCCTGGGGTCCCAATTCCCTGGATCCAAGAGATCTGCTATGTGGTGTTAGGTCATCATTCATGCAGCAGCAGCATTTCTAGCATTATGAAAAGCAGATCTAAAGGCACGCTCAGGTTGAAAGACAAGGTCTCTTATCTTTGAGGAACAAGTGAGCTGCTGCTCAATCCTGTCACTGTCCAGCCCCTCAAACTGAACCCACACCTAGAACTGGCAGAAGATCTAGGGGAGTTCTCATCCCCTGCCCAAAGATACTCCTCCCCAACATTGCAGTAAGGCAGTCAGTGGGCACCCACGCTGGACCCTGCCCTTCTTTCTCCCCAGGTTTCTGACTGGATAAGCAAGAGGTAAAAAGAGAGAGCCCCTGAGACAAAGCCTGGAAAGGGAGTTTGAAGGAGAAAAGCAGCCACCAGCCAGCACTACCTGCTAACAAGGTTCACATCACATACCTGATCCTGCGGCTGAGAATAAAAACAGGAGATCGGAGTGGAAAATCAGAGAAAGGAAAGGACATAAGAGGTAAGAAAAAAATGTTAAATAAAACAAATCAAGCTGAGAACCACATGTAAACAAAGGTGCCACAAAGAAGCTGAGTAGCCAATCTGTGCTGGGGGCAGGTGACCTACCTTGGTTCTGTCTGCCTGCCTGGCAGCCACCGGGCAGACTGAGCACACTCTCTGGACACTACATAGGAAATACCTCAAAATGCCCAAATGAATTCTAAATCTAAAGACCCATTTATACTAAGGACGTTTGACTGGAGTCCACCAACACTCTCCCTTGAGTACTGCATGCGATGAGGACTAAAAGCCCCAATTCTATAATAGAAATCCTATGCCACTAAATGTCCTCACAGAAGATTAAGAATTCTGAACCACAGAATGCAAGGCAGAGGAATGCCCATTGAGGCCCAGGTGTCTTAAAAAAGAAAAGAAGTACCCAACCAAATTAAGTTAATGCTGGTGAGTATATTAATATTCAGAAAAATTTATCCCTATCTGGGGGGTATTGAGTTCATCCAGTTACAGCATGAGACTAAAAATGTTAATTCAGTTCTTGTGTAGTTTAAAAAAAACCATCCCTGCTGGGCTCAGACCTTACCCCCACCTAATTCTCAGAAAAGTGGGTCTCTGATCACAAGGGGTGATATGGGAAATGAATGTGGATGGATAGATGGATGACTCAGGACAAACCCATCCTTACCACCAGAACAACCCATCTCTTATGAAGGACAGGACACTGTGCATCTGTCACTCTCTTAGCAAAACAGAGCCCTTACTCAGCATCATAAAAAAGTTCCTTTGGAATTCCTGGGTGAAGCCTTTCCCTCCCACAGCCTTGGCACAACAGTCATGGTAAGCATACCATATCTGGGTTTAAGCAGCACCAGCCCTGATGTCAGTTACAGTGGTGCAGAACAAGCTTGGGGCAGCAGGATCATGCCCGCTCCATTCCACCACCCCGCCCCACCCCACCTTCATTTCAGCAGAGGCTCAAGCTGGGCAATTCAAGGATCCAGGGATTCTTAAGCAGATGGCAGGGTCCATCTCAGAGCTCACCATCAGGGAACAGCAATTTGGCAGTCAGGCTAAAGGGACCTACAGACCCCGAAAGAGGAGCCAAATCCAGAGGGTGCTATGCTCCCTCCCTTGGAAATAGGGGGAGATATCCTGAAAAATCTAAGGGGGGAAGCAAATTAGTAAGGGATAGTTAATTTTGCCAAAATCCACCAAGTTTAAGGCCCAACAGAGGCAGTGGGGACAATTTTGAGGCTGAGAGGCTTGAAGGATGATTCGGCTTCTGGCTGAAGAGGAAACCACAGCAGGGTCAAAAGACAACATTGGAGAAGAGCTCCTCCCTCCACTTACCGTGTGCATCACCATTTGGACAGCAATGTCAGAATACTGGCTGATATAGGACTTGCACTGCGGGTGAGGAGAGAGAAAAGGCAAGTCTTATAACTATCAATCTAACAAGGTACCAAATCCAGAATTTCCCAGCTACGCTATCGAAGCTCCCAAAAAAGCTTGCCTCTGGGTATACAAAGACAGCAAAGAAACTGTGCCTGCCTCAAAGGAGCTCCTAGTCCTGCTGGGCCTTGGCAGAAACCACAGGATCTCATTCTAAGGATGACCACTTTGCCCTTCCCTTGTTCAGGACTGGCCAGTGTTCAGGGATTTATGAATACCACTCCAGAATGGCAATGCTACATAGCCATCCATCCATTGGCTTTCCACCCTAGGTCCTCCCAGCATTCCTTCTACACTTCCAATCCTCAGAACCCTACAGCCTCTACTCCAGCTCCTCAGCAGAGAGCCTTGCCATGCCCTGAAGGCTGCCTGCCCCTAGACCACACTCAAAACCCCTTCCATCTTTGCCCATCCTGTGAAGAGAGGGCCACGCTCCTTGCCAATACCAAGAGCTTTGCTCATACCCTCAAGCCCATCTCCTTTTCACTCATCTTTTGGGCACTAAGTAGTCTTCACTCTCTCCCTACCTAGACTGCCACTCCCAACTGCACCTCTATGAACAAAAACCTTCATCTAGCCCTGCCATGGACTCTTTCCCTTCACTGTCTTTTATTCAAAGCCATTGGTGGCTTCCTATTGCCTCTAGGAGCTGGCATTTAAAGGTCTCCACAATCCAGTTCCAACCTACCTTTCCAGCTCATCTCACACACATTGCATTCCAGAAGGATCAAGAATGTTCCCTGAACTCAAGATTCCATCTATTGCCTCATGCCTTTGCATGGACCATTGGCCATACCTACAGTCATTGCTCAATTCCACTTCTCAAAATCTTCACCTTCCTTCAATCAGCTTAAGGGCCAGGAAGACTACCTTGATTTTCCTCCTATATCTGCCTTCTGCCTCTGCCCCATGAGTTAATGCTTTTCCTCTCTTCTTTAGATTATTTTCTATTATCATTTTATAGACATTTTATTCCTCCTAGGAAATTCCTTAAGGATAGAGATGATTTTGTTTCATCTCTGTTATCGAATGTTGTATAAGTAGGAACTTGACAAATTTGTTGTATGCCTCTTTTGTCCCTAATTTTTAAATAAATCTCCAGATTATTTCAGGGGCCTTCGCCCAAAATTCCAACCTTCTCTAGCATGATCGTCCTCTATGTGTGACTTGGGACAAGTCTCAATTATCTCTCTCTTGGCTGTTAAATCAGGGGACTGGACAAGAAAACCTTACCTGAACTGCCCCAAGATTTGCTATCTTTGTAACTTAGCTCACCCTGTTTATGACTCTTGGATCACTGAAATCACTTCATTAAAATCCTTTAAAAAATGGTAGAAAGGCCACCACCTCAAAATAAATGAGTTTAGGACATAACTTTAGATTGTAAGCACTAGGATTTCCAGGCCCTTGGGAAAACTCTGGACTAGAAAGCCTTCCTTCTATGAAAAGTCAAAGAGATTACCATGTCAGATACACCTGGCCCAAGGCGATCACACTCTTCCTTGAGATGATCCACTAACGATTCGACGAAGGTGGAGTTGTTCTTTATAGCATTCTGCACATCTGTCACTAAATGAACACAGTCTTGGCACACATCCTCTCCAGCCTGAAGAAAAGAAAGGACACAATTCAGTGTCCTAACCGACCCTTTCTCCCACCCCTAATACCAATCACCAATCAAAATGGAATGGATATCCAAGAGAAATAGGATGCCCCCATCTTCTTTCCCTCACTTTTTTCCCCACATCTTTCTTCACTCATAGCAGGGAAAAGTAATTTTTTCCAACCATACTTTGGGCATTCAGAGTCTACAGATCTGTAAAGCCTAAAAACCATGAAAAGATTCCTAAGAGGCGGCATGTCCTGGTGGACAGAGCCAGCCAGAAAAGACCTGACACATCCTGGCAGAGTCACAGGCACCTCTCCAAGACTTTAAGCTGCTGAGAAGGTGGAGACTTGTTGGGGTAGAGAGGCCCCATCCCTTTTATTTGAATGAGCTGGTGGGGGGAAAACCAGATCTCTGCATGTTCTTCTTTCAAACCCCCAGGATACAAGCCTTCACCCTGCCTGAAGACAGGCAGGCCACAGAGGCCTTCTTCGGGAAGCCGGAAGATGCCATGGAGTGCCCATCATTCACATTTAGCCCCTCCCGCCCCCCAGCCAGCTTCATCACGAATTGCTTGGCCTTCTTACCTTTGGCTGAGAGGGCTTTTTCTGGGTCTGTCCCTGAGGGTAAAGGAGGAGGGGAACATTGGCCATGAAGGGAGCCACCAATTTGGGAATGTCCACTTCAGAGATCGAGTTGGATTCCAGTTCCTTCTGATGCTGACTCAGGGTAGCCAGATGTCTCTGAAGGGACCGGCAAAACATGAGGGTGCTACACACCTCCTCAGGATTGCTCTAAAATTGACCAGAGGAAAAAGGAACAAACTGGAAATTGCTTCTGCTGACAAGTCATCTGAGACAACACCCCTATTTTCCTAGAACTGGGCTCCTAATTTAATCTTACCCCACCATCCCCAAAAAAGTGACCGCTGTCTGCCCACATGCAAACCAGCCAAGACAAACCAAAGACAGCAGCCAGCTGGCTTTTCTTTATGCCTACGTGGGCATGTGTTCCCATGGGGCACGCGGGCCCCACTGCTCTCTCCTCTACATCTCAGCACTGGGGTCCAGTCATCAATGAGGCATTGTATTCATGGAATCAGATAATCAGAAAGAGAAGGGATTTTCAAGGTCATCACTCCGGAATGCCATCGTCCATCGTCGACATCCCCAGCAAAGGGTCCTACTTCTTAGACACCTTCAGTTTAAGAAGGGAAGCTCTCTACTTCTAGATTCTATAAATGCCAATGGAAGATTGATCTTTGGGTACCATAAAGACTGAAGATTTTTCTACATTTCAGGGGGACATCAGACTCAAATTATGATGAACATTTCATTGAACATTTCATCAGGCGCAAAAATCTAGGGTAAAAAAATCCAGAAAGATGAAGCAATAAGGTCGCACAACAAGTTGCTAGGGAGGTAGAACTAGGCAAACCAGTTCAACTCCATAACTGACTCTCCTTTGGAATGCCTCGCTGCCCTAGCCCACCCCAGCTTAGAACTGACAGAAGCCAAGGCTTCCCAGCAAGCCTCCTCTCTCCTCCTAGGCATGGACTCTACCCCAGACGGAGAAGGCTGTGCAAATATTCTACCTGGTTCACCTGCTAATTGGTTGTTCAGTGGTGGGCCCTCACCTCAGGAAGGCTCGCCAACCCCTCCCCCAACTGATGCCTTAGCCTCTTCTCCACAGCTTCTCCTCAAGGTCCTATGGCATCATCCCCCCACCTACTGAAAGCCCTGCTTCACACTCTACCAAGAAAACAGAAGCCATTCACCTCCAGCCGTCTCTTCTTCCCCTCCTCATGTCTCTGTGCCTTGATAATGTTACTCTCATTTCCTCCTTCACTCCAGTGGAAAACTATTCTACATGTCTGTGTGTGTATGTATGTGTTTCTCTTCTTCCATGTCCCCCCTTTCTTCTGGTTCCTTCTTTCGACCCACAAAACATCCAAACTAGAACCTACCATCTTTCTCTCTCCTCCCCTTCTCAGCTAAATTCCTCAAAACCATGTGAAGGTCTTGCAGAACTATACTTATCTGATACAAGGGAGGACAAAAGAAAAAGGAAGGAAGCCAGGAAAACATTCATGAATCACTAAGAGAGTGAACGAAAAAAACGTCTAGTGGGTACAAAGCCCTGGGGATGTGGATAGAAAAGCAGCAGGTCCAGACAGGCCCCCACCAGGCAGCGGGGTTAAATCGAGGGCCAGCTGCTCCACCCCCCACCAAAGCCCAACCTGTCCATAAGTTGGGGGGAAAAGTTGGGGGGCAGCCCTAGTGCTTGTTTTTCTTTGTATATTAACTTGCTGAAAAGAGGTCTCCAAAACCCATTATCTCCCCATCCCCCTGGGCCTCCACTTCCCCTCCTCTCTTCTCACTCTTCTAAACCCTCTACAGCCCAGTTTCCAACCTCCATCAAATGAAAGCACCCTCATGTGTCAGCAAGGATCTTAATTTCCAATGGCCTCTTGGTCAACCCTCAGCTGACCTCCCTGCAGCATCTAACACTGCTTCCCACCCTCTGCCTCCTGTAGCCACCCTTTTCACTGGATTTTTGCTGTGTCCAGGTGTCCTCATGCCTGTCTAATCATTCCTCAGGTCCTTGCCGCCTTACCACCCATCCCACGTCACACCCACTAAATGGGGGAGTTGCCCAAGGCCCTGTCCTGGACACTTCTCTCTCTACACCCTCACAGGGTGACTTCCCAAGGACTCAGTTATCTCCTGCAGATGACTTCCCAATCTGTATCTAATCACCTTGAAAGCTGCTAAGATAATCTGAATTGGATGTCAAATCTGACATTTCCCAAACAGAACTCACCCCTCCCTCTCCTGAATTTTCCAATCACCACTGAGAGACCCATGATTCCCCTCATCACCAAGGCAGGCAGCCTTGGGTCCTCGGTCCCTCTCTCTGAGGGATCCCAGGCCAATCTTCTGAGATCTACCTCCACCTAAGCATCCCACTCTCTCCTCCCATGCAGCCACCCAGATGATGGTCTTGAGGTGCAGACATGACCACCCTGCCTCTACTCCAGATGCAGTGGCTCCCTATTTCCCATGCAAGGGCTGGCAGACTACAGCTGAAGGGCTAAAGGAGCTGAGCACGGTCTCTACGTTTCTAAATACAACAATGTAAAGGCGCATAGGAGGCACAAAAGCGGGCAATGATGCCCAAGACGGACTGGTGCCAAGTGCTGCCGCTACAGGATCAACCATGTGATCCTCTGTCCCTCCCTGCTTACACTCTGTTACTCCGTGGTCCAGTCATACAGGCCTACTGGCTCAGTGCCTCTGATGGCCATCCACTACTCTGCTTCCTCCGCTCCCTTCTGTGTCTTAGAAGCCTTGGCTTTCTCTAACACCCAGCCCAAGGGCCACATTCTACATGAGACCTTTCCACGATGCACTCAGCTACGTGCCTGCTGCCCTGGCCTTGTCCCCAGTCTGCCTCCCTGTCTCACGCATCAGAATGTAAGCTACTAAGGACAGGGATTCATTTTTTTTCTCTGCATGCCCAGGGCCTGACAATCCCTGAGGCCATATTGTTATGGTTTAGCCCTTCATGACCCTATGTGGAGTTTTCCTGGCAAAGATACTGGAAGGGTTTGCCCTTTTGTTCTCCATCTCATTTTACAAATGAAGAAACTGAGGCAGACAGGGTGAAGTGACCTGGGTCACACTAGTAAGTACCTTCTGAACTCATGAACAGGAGGACCTTGCTGATTCTAAGCCCAGAGCTGTCTCCACTGCCCTGCCTGGCACATAGTAAATGATTAATGTTGGTGAATGACGGAACCTGAAAACTGGATCCATGTTCTGCAGTAGGGCCCTGGCCTGTTCTAATCCTCTACCTAAAAAATGCTAGATCATTCTCCCAAAACCCAGAGCCTGACTGACCCAGCCCGACCCCAATCTTCTTACCATTTCCCCTTCAATTGCATTGATGATAACTGGGAGGTAGGACTCCACTATCTCTTTGCACTTGGATACCCAATCCTCTTGAGGAAGCATCTCACACTCCTTCTCCAGGTAACTCTCAATTTCAGCCTAGGACAGGAAGTCACAAGCAAACCATTAAGTCCTGAGATGGGCTCCCATCCCATCTGTTCAAAGCAGAAAAACTTCTAGTGGGGGATTCTTTCAGCTGTGGGTAGACAGGAGATGAGCTCTGGTGTTCCCCAGAGAATAAATAGCATGCTCAAGACATAAAACCCTTAGGAAAGCAAGCCCAGAGACAGCTGATTACAAGTCACTATCAGGACTTGGTGGGTAGAAAGAACTCCCAGTAAGGCCTGTCCCTCAGGCTGAAGTCTAACCCTGCCTCCCAGGCTTCAGTCAATCCCTCCCTCATCTCATGAGCAAACACCATCAAGCAGAGGTATGTCAAGCGGAAACAGTTGTCAACATTATGATTTCTCTCAAATATTGGCTTTCATAGCCCTGATAAAGTTATTTAAACAAACCAATGAGACCTCATTTAACTCTCACCCCCATTTCTCCACATTATCACCCCTACCCATGACCCCCACCCATGATAGCAACAGCCTGCTTACCTCGGTGCCATTTTGTTTCAACAAGTCCCCCACCATTATAACCACCTTCTTACATGCTTCACAGGGCATAGATTTCTGAAAGAGAAAGCAAAGATTAATTCTAGTGAAGGGTTTGAAATGCAAAAGTGAACACTGGAATGCTGATGTTGCTGTCTAAACTATGAGCTGTAACCACACCCACATCTCTGCTCCACATGTTTCCGAGTACCTGTTTTCCACAATTATCTAAAGTGAAGACAATATCCTTCAACCAGACAACACCTCACAAACTACAGCCAACATCAGTTTATAAACACTTCATCTCTCTCTAGACCTGTTTCTTCACCTGTAAAATAACACCTGATGTGAAGGGAGAACTGGTGAGATTTAGCAACTAACTGAACACATAGGGCAAGAAACGAAGGCTAATGTTGAGGTTATGAACCTGGGAATGACAGGAGCCAGTTTAGACGTGTTGAGCTGGAGATGTCTCTAGGACATTTGGTTTGAAGTGTCCAATAGGCAGGTGGTGAGAGAAGCTCAGGGGAGAGGCTGGAGATGGACAGATCCATCTGTGAATCATCTGCGTAGTGAATTCCTAATAGTGTATGGAGATAAGAGGCACCAAGCAGGCCCCACTGCCTGGTACACAGTAGGTGCTTAATAGATGTTTACTGACTCGTCTCTTTTTGTTTCATTCAATTTTTGTTTAAGGGATTGAGCTTTTTGAAGAACAGGGTTTAGAAAAGCAATTGGATGAGTTCTGCTTGGACCCACAGAGCAGAGTTAGAACAGGTGGTTACAAGAGGAAGAAAAGCAAATCTGGGTGTGGCAATGAAAATCTTCCTAAGAACTAGAGCCAGCCCAAAGCAGACTTGGTTGGCCAGGCCCTTCCCAGGAGGCCTACAAGCAAAGGAAGCTCAAGGATTCTCTTGGTTTGTTGGAGAACTGACTGTTGGTCACCAAGAGCTGAACTAGATTAGTGCCTGAGGTCCCTCTCCACTTTGAGATCCTGTGACCTGGAGAAATTTAATTAAAAAGCAGCTTACAAGGAAAAAACAGAGAGATAAGAAGGTCCAGGAAAAACCTACCAAGATGCCAAGAAATGGATGCTGAGCCAGCAAAGTAAACGGAGATATATAGCAGTTAGGCAGGCAGACCCAAGAACCAAGTCTAGAGGACCATGAAGATCCAGAGAGCAGAGATTACCCAGGGAGAGAAGGGCAGTCTACAGGGGCAAAGCCAGAGGGCAGTCTCAACTGAGGGCTAAGGAGTGGAAGGAAGTGGAAGCTGACAGCTTTTCCCAGGAATCTGGCTGAGAAAAGGAGGAGAGATATAAACTATTATCTAGAGGAGACTAGGGCATGCTGGAAGGCAGTATGAAAATGAGGGAGTGGGAGGGAAGTAGAAGAATGGAAAGACATCCAGAGATTTAGAAGGGATCAGGCGTAAGGAGAAATCTATGATCAGACAGAGGAATGCCTATGTATGGCTGAGGCAGAGTGAGGGAGGGCATGAGACTGAGGGACTGGGAGGCTGGGGAGTTTGAGAGAACATCCTCAAGGTAACATGCCCTGGGAGGGGGGGGGAGGGGGGGACAGCGATGCAGGGAAACTGTGGCTCTGTAGGTCCTCAAGTGCAGCCCTTTGACTCAATCCAGACTTCACAGAACAAATCCCCTTAACAAAAGGGGCCTAGGTTCTAGGTCCTAGAACTCAGGGTAGGAGTTAAGGAGGAAAATTCTGAGGCAGGTTCTTAGTATCTTGGGAAAAGAGGGAGAAAAAGGATGACCTGAGAGCCAGGAGCCAGTAACCTACATCCACCACAATCTGGGGACTGGATGGATAGAAAATCTGAATCAAAATGAAGTTGTCTAATGTACCAGACTTTTGGCTGATAATTGTAATTTGCATGGCACTATTTCCAGACTCATGCCATGAAAAGTCACCCAGGGCCCCTGAAGGCGAGTCAGATGCGCCAGCCTGCAAGCTCAGAGTGTTTGACCATGTTCCTATAGAAATGACGCTCCTTGGCACCAAAAAGCAGACAAAAGGCCTGGTCAATGCAGACTCAGAGAGCCTCCTCCTCTGGGCTAAGAGTCAGGGCAGGCCAAAACCTAAAGGAAATTTCCTAGACAAAGCCATTCAGGGTAGAGTTCTTTCTGCAGAAGCGATTTCCTTAGAAGAATTGGGGAAATGAGGATTCTAGTCCCAGAAGATGGAGAAGGCAGAGTGGCACAAAGAGCTGGCTTTAATGTCCCTTTCCTGTCTCCTGTCACAGAATCTTCTGCCCCAGATGATAGTTTTGCTAATGAAAAGAATGCCAGCCTAGGTTAGACCATAGTTAAGTGTGGGACCCTCTGTCCTCAAGAGAATCTCAGTAGGAGCAAAATTTGGCTCTGAGCCCAAAAAGAGTGGAGAAGGTGGCTGACGGGGTGAAAGACCACTCACTCCACGGCTGTTCCAACTCAGGTTTCTACACCCCGCTGTGTGATATCAGAGAAGTCACTCCACACAGCATGACAGCTTCATCATCTCAGGTGTCCCAGCTCTGCATCTATACAATCTTAGACTCTCTGAACACAGGCAGACTAGTAGGCTGACCCACCCAAAGACATCTAACCAAGAGCATAAACTTATTTTGTACCAGCGAAGAGTCCATGGAGCTTAGGCATATCTGCTGAGCCCATGAAGTTTTCAGTGATCTCACTGAGTTTCTGCAAACAGAATATTTCCCATAGTAATTAAGAAAATTCTGCATTGATATCAAATAAATGACAACTCCTGATCAACACAGAAGGATCTCCTTCCTGCCCCTCGCCACCCCGCCCAAGACTAGAGACACAATTTAAGCCTGGAAGCTACTTTGCCCTCACATCTACACCTGCATAATGTAAGTAATCTAATTACTCCAGAAAGCATTCAGGAAATTCTGAAATAGTGAGGACTGAGCAAACACTCACCACGGTGGGCTTGCTCCAAACAGCCTGGCGGCAATGTTGGACAGCCCCACACTCAGCCGCCGTCTGCAAATCCCGGCACCAGACCTCGGGACCCTTTGCACATTCTTCCTTTTTAAACACAGGGCCAGCCAGAGCTAAAAAAATAAATAAATAAATACAAGACTGTTTAATCACAAGAATTCAGGGAATTGATTCCCAGCATTTCCTTGGTAGAAGCAGCCCAAGATTGGCAGTGACTTGTTTAGGCCATTACCAAAATGCTTAACTAACCAGTTTCATCTTTAGCAGCCCTGTTCTGTAAACAATGTGGCCTCTGGCCTATCCTAGGCATTCGGTGCTAACCAATCCTTGGTTTTGAGATAGATCGCTGAACTTGGAGGAGGATTTGGGTTCAAATTTCCACCTCAGATATCTGCTCAACTCCCTGACCCTGGGCAAGTCCCTTCCATGCTGTACCTCAGGTTCTTTATCTGCAGAATGAGTGTTAGATTCAAGAACCTTGAACCTTTCCTGCTCTACATCAATGATCTTGTTATAAGAAACCCCATGAAAAGCTTGCTCTAAGGCATTCTCCCGATTTCTTTTCCTGCTCTACAATACCTGCCATCACTGTGTCAAATCCAGAAGCCAGAGTGTTCAAAAATATCTAAATGATAATGCCAACTTCCTTTGCACAAGGGCAAACCAGCCCAGTTTTCTTATTGAAAATGAGGAAAAGGGAAGTTCCAAGTAGCAGGTTAGAGGCTAGACCTTATGCTGATGCATGTCATATGCCAACCCACCACCCCCCCAGTCAGTGGAAGAGGCACCTGAAGCCCTCCCTCCAGGGCAATTCAATCCCTCCAGGCCTCAGCAATCTGCAGACCAGGAAATCGATCCAAATGCTCAAATAGGAAAAGTTAAAGACAAGCTGCATTTTGAACGGCTTATCTGCAATCTATTGTCCAAAAATGAATGTATGAATGAATGGACAAATGGATAAATAAGTTCTATTTTCCTGAAGATGATTTTAACCCAGAAGGCTTTTCAACACTGAAGATCCCCAGTGTCCAGAGGCCGTAAAAGGCATAGCGGGAAACGTGAATAACCTTAAAAGGTGAAATGGAGGTTTTCAGTGATCGCTCCTAAACACAAGGGGCCAGGGTCCACAAAAATTTTGCTTTGGAGATGTCATTGTTAGGCACAGAAAATCCAGTCAATTTAAACTTTTTTTTCTTAATGCCCTAAGCATGCTTTGAACTGGGGTTTCTGTGGCCTCATCTTAATTTTAGGTAAGCCGGGGACTAAATTTTCACTAATTTATGGTTTAAAGAGTTCCATGATACCCCATTTTTATATTGATGTGGTTATGTACAGCATTTAGGACAGGTAGGTGGTACAGTGGATAAAGTGCTAGACCTGGAGTCAGGAAGACCTAAGTTCAAATTCAGCCTCAGACACTTACTAGCTTTGTGACCCTGGGGGCAAGTCATTTAACCCTGTTAGCCTCAGCCTCCTCATCTGTAAAATGAGCTGGAGGAAGAAATAACAAACCACTCCAGTATCTTTGCCGAGAAGACCCCAAATGGGGTCACGAAGAACTGGACATGATAGAACTAAACAACAACCCTAGCATGAAGGGGGGGGGGGGGTCAAGAAAGGTTTCTTGCAGAAGGTCAGACTTGAGCTGAGTCTTAAGGAAGCCAGGGACACAATTGCAGGCATAGAAGACAACCAGTGAAAATGTACTTGTGTGAGGAAGAGCAGAGGCCAAGGTCACTGAATCAGAGTTGGCTAGGGAGAGTAAGAAGATGGAAACGCAGGAGGGGACCAGGTTATGAAGAGCTTTGAGTGTCAAACCAGCTCAGGTCTCTCTAGGAAATGACATAAAGGAGTAGGTCTCCTTTTTCTCCCCACCCCAGTCACAAGTGCTAGTTCACAGACTAATTAACCCCACAATCACAGCTATGACGTAAGACTAGATCACTAATGACCGGAGTCATCATCAAATAAGTCTTCAGATCGTTTCCATGACTCATTTAACGTCTCCTCAGATCATAACCTGCTACTTACACCGCCCCCGCCCCCCCCCCCCCCCGCCCCAGTTTATGATCCCTTTGCTTAGAGTATCTTTGTTGGGGGAGAGGAGCAAAGAAAAAGAAAGGAACACAGAGTGCCACTCCCCTATTCAGGTTTGTTTCTACATTAGCAGCTCCACATTCCCAATCTACTCTCATAGAAACATAAAATGACAAATAGGTGCCCAAGTTCATCCAGGAAAAATGTTATCAATGAAGTTACTATCTGCTACTATGAAGCTAGCCCCAGCTCCATGCAAGGGAAATACACAGTGCACGATTAAGTGGGCCAAGAGGGTCTGATGAGATGGGGAGGGCTAGAAGCCTTACTCCACCTTGGAGAGAGACAGACAGACAAACAGAGAGAGAGAGAGATCGATCGTATCTGGAGTCCCGAATTGTTGTTGTGCTAGGCTTTAAGGGCTGCTGGGACAGGACATCCAAGGAGGTACGAGCAATGGGCACAGCCCCAGAAAATGTCTGTGTGCCTCCTTATTTAGGTCCCCTATGTAGCTCATTTCTACCCTCCGGATGGCTATGATAAACAAGAGGATAAGGTTACCATAAAATATCTGTGGCAGACATTCCTTACGCAGTGGCCTAGCTTTGCAAGGAGGACTTCAAAGTTCTCCCAAGTCAAAGTACCCCACTGAGTTCTATCTGTACAAGGAAAATCATCTGGAAAAGCACTGGATTCTGGGGACAAAGGAAATGGTCTGTAGGAGAGAAAGAAAGGAGCTCCCTAAGGACTAAAAAATGATAGATGACATACACAAAACAAAAGGGTGCTGCATCAAAGGCTCTCCACCAAATGGAGATGACCGGATTGACCAGAACTGAAGAGATAAGATTATGCTTTACATCCTTATTTGTTCTAGAAACTTGAAACAATAAATCAAGTTTTGGGGTCAAGTTAACACTGATTAAGGCTACTCCTGGACAAGTCCTTCACAGGTCAGGCACAAATCCAGAACATCTAGGTTATAGGCTGATTTACTAAATTGAACAGAAAATCTCATTTTGACTCCTCTGATTAGAAAAGAGGCATCACCTGATATTGGCTGGGACAGTCTCCATTAGAATAGAGAAAATCTATTTCTGTTCCTTATCTCAGAAGGATCTGATAAGACAAGGTCTTTGGCCCACAACTCCAGTGCTAGATACTCCCAAGGAAGATGACTTGTATTACTTTTTTTCAATGGGGGGGGAGGCAAGGCAATTGGGGTTAAGTGACTTGCCCAAGGTCACACAACTAGTATGTCAAGTGTCTGAGGCCACATTTGAACTCAGTTCCTCCTGACTCCAGGGCTGGCGCTCCACTCACTGTGCCACCTAGCTGCCCCTGGAAGATGACTTTTAAGAGCTCCCTGAGCAACAAAGAACCAGAAACAAAGCGGACACTCATGGATTAGGGAATCGGTAAATGATCTGTAGTATACGAACATGAATGAAATCCTGCACTGTAACCGCCGATGAACGACAAATGCCAAGAAGTTAGAGAACTCTTACATGAACTGATGCAAAGTGAAGGTTACGGAGGGAGGCAGCCAGGCGCTGAAGCAGCCGGCGTGCTGGGCCCGGTGTCCGATTCAAATCCTACCTCAGACGCTTACTAGTGCGCAGCAAGAGCATAGGCTCAGTTTCCTCAACCGTAAAATGGAGTTAAGAGGATGGTTGTTGTGAGGATTAAATGGAATATTTGTAAAGCGCTCAGCGTACTGTAGATTTTAATGGATGCTTGGGCGGCTAGGAGGCGCCACACTGCAGAGAGCGCAAGGCCACAGAGAGCCAGGAAGGTTCTTCTTCCTCGGACACTGTGACCCTGGGCAAGTCACCGAACCCTGTTTGTCTGTTTCCTCACCTGTAAAATGAGCTGCGGAGGGAAATGGCGAACCTCTGCTGTATCTTTGCCAAGAAAACCCCAAACGGAGTCACAAAGGGTCAGACAAAACCGAAAGAACTGAACAATGAACGCTTATTTCCTTCAGCAACATAAATGGAAACACAACTGAAAATGAATGCTGAGAAATTAAAATGGCAAAGTGTGGCTTCAAAAGACATCGAATTATCTTCAGGAAGCCAACCAACACCTTTCCATCTAGATTACGACCTGCTGATTTTGCACAAAATCCAACACAACCTTATCTGGCCAGTCCTGAACTGCAGCAGCAGTGCTCAGTACAGGGGCAGCACTTAATAAATGCTGACTAATGTAAACATAAAGTGCAGCATAGTGACTAAAGACTCCATGGGAATGTCTGACCAAGACTGCTTTATTTTAAAATGTAGCATCTCATGTAAATTCAGGAAACCAGAGATCAAGCTTCTGGGCAGGGAGTTAGGGATATTTGTTCATTTGGTTAAAGGGAGAGGTAGAGGAAAGGGTTCCCCCATTTACTCTAGTCACACACATACACACAAGGGCAAAGAATTCCAGGGCTCTTCTGTGTAATGAAAGCTTGACAAGGTGAAATGTATTGCTATAATAGAACTGTCATAATACCATTAACTAAAAGCAAACCAAAGTTTGGGGCTCAAAAATTATGCTGGGGGAATGCTTATGGAATGCTTATGGCATAACGAGTGCCCCCAAGCATTACAACAATTCCATACACACTAACACAGGGGTCTTTAACTTGGCATCAGGGAACTCGGTATTTTAAATATTTTTAAAACTGCAATTCAACAAAACTGGTTTTCTTTGTAATCCCACGTACAACAGCATTTTATTTTATGCACTTCTCTTTTTTAAAATGTGTACTGTCCCTGGCACTGTTAAACCCTGAGAAGACTAAGGCAAAAATCAGCCCCTGCTGCGAAGGAGCTCCCACCCTGGTGGGGGAGACAAGGGAACAATTAAGTACAAAGGAAATACACAGAGGACAAACTGAGGGGGTCCTCAGGGAGAAGACACTAAGATATAAGGGGGGCAGGGAAAGGCTTCTTGGGGATTCCAGGAGGCAGAGAGGAGGGAGAGTTCCAGAGCAGGTGGTTGGCTGGGGGGTGGGAAAAGGAGGACAGCCCCTGAAAATGCTTGGAGAGATGGGGGGGGGGGTGTCTTGTCTGAGGAACACCAAGGAGGGCAGTGTCACTGGGCTGCAGACTACCGGGAAGAGAGTGAGGTATAAGGGCACTGGCAAGGTAGGACCGGGCTAGGTTATAAAGGGTTTTAAAAGGCAAACAGTTTTCTATTTGATCTTGGCAGTGACTGGAGTTGCATCCAGAGGTGATGTGGTCAGACATGCACTTTGCCAGCTGACTGGAGGATGGGAAAAGACCTGCAGAGAGGCTGTTGCCTAATGAGGTCTTAAGGCAGGTGGAGATTTGAGGCTGGAGGTCTCTCTCTTAAAAGAGAGGTTAGGGCTGGACAAACAGACCTGGGAGTTATCTGCATGGAATGATAATGGAAAACATGGAAGGTGATGATAGATAACCAAGTAAAACAGTAGACAGAGAAGGTAAGAGGGCCCAGGACAGAGCTTCATGGGGCTGATGAAGACCCCAGCAAAGATGACAGAGAAGGAGGTCAGACAAGTAGGGGAACTAGGAGAGACAGGAGGTCAGACAAGTAGGATAATCAGGAGAGACAGAGAAGGAGGTCAGACAAATAGGAGAACCAGGAGAGACAGAGGAGGAGGTCAGACAAGTAGGAGAACCAGGAGAGACAGAGGAGGAGGTCAGACAAGTAGGAGAACCAGGAGAGACAGAGGAGGAGGTCAGACAAGTAGGAGAACCAGGAGAGACAGAGGAGGAGGTCAGACAAGTAGGAGAACCAGGAGAGACAGAGGAGGAGGTCAGACAAGTAGGAGAACCAGGAGAGACAGAGAAGGAGGTCAGACAAGTAGGAGAACCAGGAGAGATCAATATTTTGAAAATCTAGAGAAGCAGCAGAAAGAAAAGGGTGATTACAATGTCGAAGTTGGCATACAGTCAAGAAAAGGGAGGACTGAGAAAAGGCCATTAGATTTGACAATTAAGAGATCATTAGGTAACTATAAACAATAGAAAGTACTTGGGAGTCCACCTGCCAAGACGAACTCAGGAACTATATGAACACAATTACAAAATGCTTCACACAAATAAAGTCAGACCTAAACAGTATCAGTTGCTCATGGGTAGTAAAAATGACAATTCTGCCTGAAGTAATTTACTTCTATTCAGTGCTGTACCAATCAAACTACCAAAAAATTATTTTAGAGCTAGAAAAAATAATAAAATTCATGTGGAAGAACAAAAGGTCAAGAATAGCAAGGGCATTAATGAAAAAAATGCCAAGGAAGGTAGCTCAACTATACAAGATTTGTTATAAAGTAATCACCAACAAAACTATCTGATACTGGCTACGAAATAGAGTGGTGAAATCAGGGGATCAGATTAGCTACACAAGACACAGTAGTAAATGACCATAGTAACCTAGTGCTTGATAAGCCCAAAGACCCCAGCCTCTGGTGTAAGAACTCACACTGTCTGACAAAACTGCTGGGAAAACTGGAAAATATGGCAAAACTAGGACAAGACCGACATCTTACACTGGGTATCAAGATATGGTCAAAATGGGTACATGATTTAGACATAAAGGTGATACCACAAGCAAATTAGAAGAGCAAGAAATAGTCTGCCTGTCAGATCTACAGAGAAGGGAAGAATTTATAACCAAATATTATAAGGAAAGAAGAAAGCTAGGAAACAGTCTTTACAGCAAGTGCCTCTGATAAAGGCCTCATTTCTCAAATATATAGAAAATGGAATCATATTTTTAAGAATATAAGCCATTCCCCAACTGATAAATGGTCAACAGGATATGAAAAGGCAGTTTTCAAAGCTATCTATAGTCATATGATGAAATGCTATACATCACTTTTAAAGAAATGCAAATTAAAAAAACTATGAAGTACCACTTCACACCTATTAGACTAGCTAATGACAGAAAAGGAAAATAATAAAGATTGAAGATGTGGGAAAACTGAGACACTAATGCACTGCTAGTGGAGTTGTAAACTGATCCAACCATTCTGGAGAACAATTTGGAACTATGCCCAAAAGGATAAGCAAATTGTGTATACCCTTCGATCCAGCAATACCACTACTAGATCTGTATCCCAAAGAGGTCATAAAAAGAGGTAAGAACCTGCATGTACAAAAATATTTATAAGCAGCTCTTTTTGTAATGGAAACTGAGGGGATGCCCATCAATTGGTGAATGGCTGAATAAGCTGTGGCATATGAATGTAATGGAACACTACTGTGCAATGAGAAATGATGAACAGATAGATTTCAGAAAAACCTGGAAAGACTTTATGAATTGACACAAAATGCAATGAGCAGAACCAGGAGAACACTGTACACAGTTAACTGCAACGCTGTGATGACCAATTATGACAGACTCAGCTCTTCTCAGCAATACAATGAATGATCCAAGATAATTACAAAGGACTTTATGACAGAAAATGCTATCCACATCCAGAAAAAGAACCCATGAGCTAAATGCAGATCAAAGCATATTATTTTCACCTTTATTTTTTTTTCCACAGTTTCTTCCTTTTGGTCTGTTTCTTCTTTCACAACTATGACTAATATGGAAATGTGCTTTACACAACTGCACATATATACCGGATATCAAACTGCTTACTGTTTTAGGAAGGGAGGGGAGAAAAATTTGGAATTCAAAATTTTGTAAAAATGAATGCTAAAAATAGTCTTTACAAATAATTAAGGAGAAAAATAAAACACTATTAAAAGAGATCATTAGTAACTTTGGAGAGAGCAATTTTAGTTCAGAGTTAAGTGAAGTGACAGAAAAGGAAGTGAAGGGAGCACCTGTGTAGGTGACCTTTTCAAACAATTTCACCGCAAAAGGGAGGAAAGACATAGGCATGATAAAATAGCCAGGTTCAACAGACTTGAAGGGGAATACATATTAGATGTTTGTTTAACCTACTATAGCTACCTGGAAAGTCAGATCACATACATAAAACTTTATAGAACCTTTAAGCACATATTTCAGGAAATATGTACTAGGGGAGAAAAGAACCTTTGAGCATACATTTTAGGAAACGTGTGCTAAAAACCCTTGCAGACTGTTCAGTGAGCAGGTGTCATAAGAAGTGGAACAAGGCAGCAGAGTTGGCTGCCTAGGTGATGCTTCACTCCAGAAACCAGGACACTGAAGCTGTGATAAAATGAGGGCTCCAGGGGCCAAAAGGGCCACACATGCCGCAGAGGAGCTTATTATCTATTTCAGGTCGCCAAGAGATGGTGGCTGTAAGCCGGTCTCTGCCCTCTGATATAGTTCATTGTGTTATCTATGACACAATTTTAATCAGCACCAAGGAGACTCCCTTGCCTTCTCCACTGCCCCAACACAACTAGTTGGACCTTGAGGATCTGTGGCAGGCAAGAACCAAGGGTAAGCTTAAAGCATCTCTGCCTTCATGGCCTCTGCTACTTCTGAGGTTTTTTACTAACAGCAGCAGCCACAGTGAAGGGATGCAAGGTCCGTCCCTTCTCTCCCGTCCCTGTCCTCTGCCCCGGGTTTTTAACCTCTTTCTGTCCTTTCCCAGACCAGTATCGGGCAAGGACATTCGGAACACTGTGGCACAAGTCTCAGAGGCCAATTTAGATTAATTTTTTTTAATTTCTTACAAATAGAAATGTCCCAAAGCAAATGGGATGCCTTGTAAACAAGAAGCTTCAACCACTAGAGGTCTTCAAACAGGCCCAAGCCATGCTGGAGAAGGGGGTCTTGTTCAGGCAGTGGCTAGACCAGATGAGAGGCACGCAGTCAGAAAACCTGTGTTGGCGAACTTTGTGTTTATATACAAATGGTTTTTGTTTTTTGTTCCCTCCAACAGAATACAAGCTCCAGAAAGCAGGACTTTGTATCCCAACACAGTACCTAGTATACAGTAGGCACTTATTAAAAGCTTGCTGATTCATCACGTGGTCTTGGGCCAATCACTATCACTTTACCTCTGGACCTCAGTTTCCTCATCTGTAAAAATGAGGTTTAACCAGATGATCTAAGATTCCTTCTGACACCAAACCCTATGATAAGGCCTGAGGTCACTGCCAAGTTGGAGCCTCATTTATGAAACATGCTACACCCTGAGGAACAGGCACAAATAAGTGTACACAATACTTGAGAACTTTATTTTACGTAGATTAGTATCACCTGCTTGTTGTGACAAAGGGTAAGTGGGACAGGGTGACAAACTGTATGCTGACCTCTTATAGATAAGAGATGGATAAATGATGCAAGGCCTAGTGATCACTGAAAAGACTTTAAGGGAAAAGATTATTTTCATGAGATTTCTAAGTGAAAAAATGCATTAATAACTCGTAGCACAATCTCTTCAATCAGTCCTTGGCCATATTATTGTCCAGTCAAACAAAACATCTCCTGGTAATAAACAGTAGAAATCAGGTGACAAAAATGGCGATAAACTTCAAAGTCATCTTAGACATGTTCATAAAAGAACACCTGATCCAGATGCCCTGAATCATCACCCTTCAACAGGAAGGCCTGGCTAGATTCCACCAAGAAGTAACCCCATGATTACAGTCAATATGCCCAGCAGAGGAGATCAGTGTGTTTACTTTTGGCCCCTCCTTCCTCACTTCCCCCTTCCTAACACAGCTCTGGGTAAAAGAGATCCATTTTTAGATTAGAGACTTGTTCCCATTATAAAGCCTGGCTCCACTGACTGGGAGCCAAGGAGCAAACAAATTATGGCATAGGAACGCCATCCATAAATAATGGAATAGCATTGTACGGTTCGAAGAGACCAAAGGGATGATTTGGGGGAAACCAGGGAAAATGTACATGAACTGATAAAAGTGAAGCGCATTGCAAAGACAAGCTAAACACCGCAATGACCACCTATGATTCCAGAGGATGGATGATGCATATGAATGACTCATCACAGAGTAAATGGACTCCAGGTGCAGCCTGGCAATGTGGGAATTTGCTTGTTTTGCTTGGTTGCACAATGGTTACAAAGGTTCTAGTTTTCTTTTCTTTCAATTGTTGAGGAGGATGAAGGAAGGGGACTGAGAGGGGAGGTAAGGTAGGGTTGCAAAAAGGCAGGATTGCAAAAGGGCGGGATTGCAAAAGGAAGGAAGATCATTGAAACATGCTTCTAAAATGCACAGGAAAGAGCAAAGGCCAGAAGGAATCAGACAAGCATGACAGCTCTGAAAAGAATATGTCAGAATATCTAAAAAAACCTTTTAGAAAAAGAAAATAAACAGGCCATAAATGAGCTTCTATGCATCAGGACCAGATGGATTTAAAAGTGAATTCTACCAAACATTTAAAGATCAACTAATTCCAATATTAAATAAATTTGGAATACTAAGTAAAGAATCCTACCAAATTCCTTTTATGAAACAAATACAATATTGATACCTAAAACAGAAAGAGCAAAAACAGAAAGACAACTACAGATGCCAATTTCATTAATGAATATTGATACAAAAATCCAGATTGTACATTGTAACCAAGTAGAATTTATACCAGGAATGCAGGGCTGGTTCAATATTAGGAAAACTATTAAATATAACTGATTATATCAATAGCAAAATCAACAAAAATCATGATTGTATCAGTAAAAGCAGAAAAAGCTTGACAATACAATACTCATTCTTATTTAAAAAAAAAACTTGAAAGCATGGATATAAATGGATTTTTCCTTAAAATGATAAGAAGCATTCACTAGCAAGCATTATCTTTAATGGGGATTAACTAAAAGCTTTCCCAATTAAGATCAGGAGGGAAGCAAGGTTGCCCATTACCAATATTATTCAATATTTTACTAGAAATGCTAGCAATAGCAATAAATGAAATTGAAGGAATCAGACTGGACAATGAGGAAACAGAACTTTTTGCAGACAGAAAAGTATAGTAGGAAGAGATCAGTGTATTTACTTTTGATGATGGTATGCTTGGAAAATCCTAGAGAATTCAACTAAAAAAATTAGTTGAAACAATAATTTTAGCAAAGTAGCAGGGATGTAAAATAAACCCACACTAAGTCAGCATTTCTATATCACCAACAAAGCCCTGCAAAAAGAGATAGAGATATTTCACTTAAAATAACCACAGACAATGAGATATGGAAGTATACAAGACAATACAAACCCTGGAACTACATGAACATAATTATAAAATACCTTTTTGTACAAATAAACCAGACTTAAAATAAGTGGAAAATATTAATTGTCCATGGGTGAGCAGAGCCAACGTAAAGAAAATGACAATTGACTAGAGAACCATGGTGAATTTCTTTTATACCAAATTGTACAGAACAGTTTCAGTTTCATGCATGAGCTTCTCCTGCTCTGTGTATACAAGGGTTCTTGTCCTTGTTCATTAATTTTCTTTTTAAGAGAAAATAAATACAACCTGACTTCCTTCTGAAAGTTTGATTCTGGGTGTACTAAAGATCTAAATGAAACTAACTATAACAAGTGTTTTTCTACCAGCCTCTAGAATAAAAAGGGAGAATTAGAGCCCCACCTCTCCCGCTTAGGTGGCACAGCTATTCTGGCAGGCCATGGGACCTTTCCTAGGTTAACTCTTGTCATATCCTAAGTGGCCCGGGGGTTGGTCCCTAAACTTTTCAAAGACTTAAGTTTCTGAACAGATGCTTGTCTGCTCTGATGGGAGATTCAGACAAGAAAAAAAATAAAACACTAAAACACCCATCAAGGTTGTTAGGATTAAATTTGATTCCATAGGCAAAGCCCATTTTAACCATAAAATATCATATCAACAGGAGCTATATGAAAAGCCTGTAAACGATGACCATGTCATTCAATGAGTCTGCATCTTCATAAAATAGTCAGTACCAACGGCTTTAAGCTGATTCTCTGCCCTCTCAGAGGACCAGGTTCCAGCCATCATCCTCACGGTCACCAGTAATAAGTACATTTCCACGGCTCCACCTCATTTGTCTACAAATAAAAATCTGCCAAAGTTTTTTCCTCCAGTCTTGTCCCAAGTCTGGCTATTGTCTTCTATTCTCTCCTTCGTTGATAAATTTTTCAAAATCTACAACTGTTCACTACCTTTCTTGAATCCCTTGCAAGGTGGCTTCTACCCCCTCACTTTTAGAGGCTAAGATCACCCAATGCCTAAAGAAAGTGACTGCCGATCCCCTCCATCTTCATTGACTTCTGGGGCATTTGGTACAGCTAACCACCTTTCCTTCTAGATAACTTTGTTTTCCCTTGGCTTCAGAAACTACAGAAAAACGCTACCCTGTTTGTGTCTTCCCTTTCTAAGCCTCCTCCTTCGCTCACTGTCGTATCCTGATCCCCGAAGACATGTTCCCACAAGGCTTTCTCCTTGGTCCTTTGCCTCTCACTATATGCCCTGCCTTCATTACTCTCTAGCCTCAATGACTTCTATGCAATGACATGTCTCAAAACATGTTTCAAACTGCCTGCAGAAGACTTCCACCAGCAAAGGAAACCAGTCCTCAGTGAGGCTTATCTTTCTCCCCTCAGGCTTGCTCCACTCACTACTTCAACAGAACCACCATTCCAAATCAAGCCCCAGGCCCCTCCACTCCCTATAATCTCCCAAGATAATAGCTGCTAAAAGCTAAACTCTTCCTTCTTCTACACTTCTTAATCAAGAAATCAGTTCTTCAGCCCACCTCCACCCCAGCACTCTCCCGTTTATCTCCTTTCATGGATTCCCACTGCAACCACACCTTAGGAAGGATCTCGGTGGGCTCTCATCCCCACCTCCTTACATGTCTTCCCACCTTTGCCTTCTGCCCTGTCCAGATGCCTATGTAATCCTTCCTAGTGCCACCGTAGTCTTCCTTATGTCTGGATCTGGTCATGGGCAGAAGAAATCCTGGTACTGCCAAGTCCTGGTAACATGCAACTCTTTGCCTACACTACGGGTACTGCACCCCATCTCTCCAGGCTTATGACACTACCTGATGCCATATGCTTCTCTTGCCCAAGTGGATTACTCCTTGCCCTAATCTCCCACCTGGGTTTCTCTGTTCACCTCCTGTGCCCTCCCTCCCTCCCCCTCTCACATCCTTTAAAACCCAACTCAGATGCCAGCTTCTCCCTGACTGACGAATGACAAAAGCAGAATCATTTAGTATGTTCCAAGCACTATGCTCCAAAGGTCAAAAAGTCATTATGCCAAGTCAGAATTCCTGTACTAAGTCCAACACTACATACCCATGAATTTAATTAACCCTGAGGGTAGCCAAGGAGATACCCCTTATCCATAAGGGGCAAGTAATGGAATGTTCAGCTTAATGAAATATGCTGACTGATGACTGCCACATTTCAATTAATCAATTAACATTTATTAAGTGTCTACTATGTGCCAGGCACCAGGAACACAAAAAAGGGCAAAAGACAATCCCTGACTTCAAAGAGCTTACAATCTAATGCAATTTAACCCCCAAACTACTGCTGAAGACTATTTTTTAAAAGATAGCTAAGCACCATTATCAATGTCAGGGTCATCATTCCAAAGCAAAAAGCTGTGTTGAGGGGAAGGGGGCGTGTCTTCATTTGGAGATTTAGAACAGGAGTTTATTATATAGACTATTATGTAGAAATAATTAGGTATCTAGGGAAGACAGGTGCCATGGTAGTCCAAGGAATGATTAATGAAGGTGACCTTTTCTTCTAGAGTCAATCATATGTACAAAACATTAATACCGTTATTCATTCAATTCAGAAGTTAGTTGACTTTATTATCTTATCCCTCTCTACCATAGTAAATCTCTTTAAGGATTTACTGTCAAGGTCCCAAGCCATCTTCTAGCCCTGTGGCTAAGGAGGAGTACAAGAAGAAGTAAGAGACTATACTACCTCTCAATAAGCCTTTCCATCTATTTTTGAGTAGCAAACACTTAGAGCATGTTACTATGGGACAGCTAGGTAGTGCTTAGTGGATAGAGCACCAGGCTCGAGGTCAGGAAGACTGAGGAAGACACTAGCTGTGTGACCCTGGGCAAGTTGCTTAATCTTGCTTGCCTCAGTTTCTTTATCTGTAAAATGAGCTGGAGAAGGAAATGACAAACCACTCCAGTATCTTTGCCAAGAAAATCCCAAATAGGATCACAGAGCCAGAAACAAGTGGACTGAACAACTATGTCTCAAAAGGCCCATGCCAGTTATCAAATAAGAAAGGAACTGAAGCTTTCGGGACTAAAGTTACCCATATTTACTTAACCTCTTTTGAGGCTTTTTTAAAAAGTCCTGGAAATGCTCAATTGTATGGTCTGATGTTTAATCTCACATTTTGGGGGTCCTTCTACCTGCTGATGAGCAATCTCATTCTCCCACAGCCACATTTTACTAGATTATAAACTCCACTAAGGCACTATAAATTTCACTAAAGGACTCTTTTATTCATGGCTTTTTTGGAGGCAATTGGAGTTAAGTGACTTGCCCAGGGTCACAGGTAATAAGTATCTGAGGCTGGATTTGAACTCAGGTCCTACTGACTCCAGGGCCAGTGCTCTATCCCCTAAAACCACCTAGCTGCCCCCTTGTTCATCCTTCTATCCGGTCTTTCTATCCTGGGCATGGTACACTAGACACATAATGGTCTGAACTGAATTTCATGAAATGGCCTTCCTCATTGCTAGTTTTTCCTCCTATCACAATGATTTGAGTTGCTGGCAGCATGTAGGAGAGAGGTGAAAGATCCACTTTCCCTCATATATTATTCATAGTAGGGGCCATATAAAAGAGAACTGCTAAGGATCTTATGGGCCCCCTGCTAGGACCCTTCCTCTCAAGAGCCACTTGTATTTCGGTGTACAACAATTTGTAAACTCTGGATCAGATAATCAGCCATACTGTTGAGGGAAACTCCACCAAGTAGGAATGGCAAGCATTCAGCTGCATTACCTTCCTCGAATTTACCTTTCCCCTGAAACAAAGCTGCATGCCCAAATCCCAAGGGTTCTGCAGTCCTGGAGCCCATGAAATGAATCAGCATTTTATAGCTCTGGGAACAGAATGTAAACTTCTGACACCTTCCAGCCTTTCATCTAAAGAGATTTTTAAACTCGGGAGCCCTAAGCCACCTACAAATACAGCTCAAGCTACTTCTCCGAGACTGGCCTGGAGTCAACAGCTGATTAAGGCAGGCTCCAGGAAGGGGAAAGGCATTGATTCCAGAAAGGATGCTGGGTCATGTAGTTATTAATACCCACACCATGGCTGCACAAAGATGTAGGAGCGGAGGTTTGAAGCCGCCGACCCTGAGGGAACAATCCCCACCATGAAATCAACATTTAGCAATTTAGCAGGCGCCAGCTGTATGCAGAACACCAGGCTAGGTGCTGGAGCGGAGCCAACCTCTGAAGAGGACACAGCCCCTCCCTACCCTGCAAGGAAGGCTCCCAGGGTAGTCCCGAAAAGGAACTGGGAGCCTCGCACCGGGACGGCGATTAATAAATGCTTATTAAACCGAAAAGAGCATGAGCCGGAGGGCCGCGGTGCACAAAAGCAGGGGGACCGTAGGTCGCGGAGCGGTGAGTGGAAGGGGTCCCGCAGACCGACAATTGCGAACGTCTGGCGTCCGATGGGCGGGAGGAAGGTCGCGTGTCCCCGAAGGGTGGGGGTGCGGGCTATTCATTCGGGAGAGCTTCTAGAAGGGGGTCTGACATTATTAACATGTAGCCCCCCAGGACCCCACCCCCAAGAGGGCAGTATGCATTCAAGGGCCCGGATAGAATTCCCTTTCTCCTCCCGTCCCCGCACTCATCTGTCGCCCCCCCCCACCCCATCTGTCACGCTCCCCCTGCACCCCACCCAGGGAAAGAGGGGGTGGGCCAGACTGGGAGGTCCGCGAGAGACAAGGAAAACAGCCTCCCCGGGCAGGGGTCGGGGGTCCGCTGCTGTGTAGCAGCTGCGAGCCCAGGGCCCCCCCACCTCTCCCGCGGGGGGCGGGGGACGCATGCGCAGAGCGCGCCTCCAGCCCGGACCCGAACCAGCAGAAGAGTGGGAGGCGGGGGCCGCTGAGGCCTGGAGAAGATCCCCGCCGCGTGCCCCCAACCAGCTTACCCGCGCCCAGGAGGGTGGGCAAGAAGAGCAGAGCGTAGAACATGGCTCCACTTGACGCCGCCGATCTGCAATGCAGGGAGTCAGCTGATCCGCCGCCGCTAAAAACCCGGCGTAGCCAGAGCCGCGCACTGCGCAGGCGCGATCGGGGCCCGGCCCCCGCCCACCGCCTGATCTTGACTCAGCAGCCCCAGAGCGCCTGCGCGAGCTCAGGCGGAGCAGGGGAAGGATGAGGTGAGGGCGGGAGCCGGCGGACAGGAGGGAAGGAGAAGGCTGGGGGAGGGACCTGTGGGAGAAGGATGGAAATGATAAAAGAGGAAGAAGAGGAGAGGAGAAGCGTGGCGTCCCTGCTTCTGAATCATCCAACTCCCTCATCAGGAGGAGAGAGGACGGGGAAGCGCATTTAGGAATCCCCTTGGAAAGACTGCTAATGCTCCTGCTAAAATGTTACTCCTTCTCAGTCCTGGACCAGAAATTCCCAGGGCTTGTCCCAGTCTTCCCGTCACCACCTTCTTAGTCATAACTGCATCGTGTTACTGACATTAGATAGAGCACAGCACAGACATCGTGTAACTGACATTAGAGCATAGCGCAGGGAGGATGAAGCTGGGCTAGCGCTAGTGAGGGCAGAGTGCTGGGATCTGACTTCAGATTCGACCTTGGACGCTCACCAGCTGTGGGACCCCGGGTGAGTCATCACCAAGTTCTGCAAGAGCGTCCCCAACTGTAAAGTGGAGATGATAATGAGAGCGCCCACCTTCCAGAGTTGTGAAGATCGAATAAGATGCTAAATTCAAAGTTCCTGCTATATAAAGGTTAACTATTATGGTTAGTTCTGCGCCGGAACAATTGTCTATCCTTCCTTAGTGTCCATCCAGTCTTGAGGTCTGGCTGGCCTTAGATGCTTCAGAAATATTTGCATAGGCCTTCCTTAAATTCTCAGTGAGATTTGAAGGTGTAGGAGTTGCAGAGTGGGAAAAGAAAGTAAGGTGTGCCAATCAAAGTCTATCAGACACCCCCCCAAAAAAAATAATTTGTTAATTTTCTTTTGGTCAATCCATAGTCCGGGCTCCTACTGTGCTAAATGCTAGGGATACAAGGACCAATATAAAGCAGCCCCTGTATTGCAGGGAGCCTACCCCCACCAAATTATATTCTTAAAGAGTTGCTGGAGGCCTTGAGAAGTTAAGCAGTTTTGATCCTGATTATGTAACCTGCCCAAGTGTCAAATAAGGTTAGCTCCTCTACCATTCCGCCTCTCCTTAACTGAAAATAAGCATCAGAAAGTACTATAAAGTAAAGACAGTTCCCGAAGAGAACGTTCCTATATTCCTCAAAGCCTAAAGTACAGCACAGAGGTTTCCCTCCTCCAGGCTACAGAGAAAAAAGTTTTTTAAAAAATTATTCCCCTCTCAGGATATATCAATGAATCGATGATCTCATTAGTGTGGCCAACCACAACTACCAGTTGCAATCCATCCACAACTTCCCATCCCGTGTGGATTCTTGCCTAACGTCTACTCAAAGTTCTGGAAGAGACTTTCTCTTAACATCCTGTGAGTAGTAGTGCAGGACTTGGATTACCCCTGCTGACCCACTTCCTATTTCCAGCATCCTCCTAAAAGATATTCTTTACTGCTTATTCTCTATAAAACAGACATCATGCTTTTCAGAGTTTAAAAAAAAATCTAGCTTCTTCATGGAAGCGCACAAACTTGGAATCACAGGGCCGCTGTAGGCATAAGCTATTCCCTATAGGATTTTTTGTTTGTGCTGGAAGGAAGCTTAGAAGTCACTTAGTTCAATCCCCTCCCTAATACTCAGGAAGAAGTGGTTTGCCCAAAGTCACATGGCCAATTATCACCAGGACCGATATCAATAACAATAACTGATGTTTAGAAAGCATCTTCTGAGCCCTTTCTAAAGCACCAAGCCGTGCATTCTTAAAAACAACACAGAAAGGCTAAGTCAGAAATGGGATCTCCCCCTCCCCTCCCTCACATGGCTTTCTCTTAAAGTTTTGGTCACAGGGCTGGCTTTTCACTTCCCACTGGAAGGAGCTAGATGGAGGAAGGGTTTGCTGAAATGAGGAAGTGATTCTGAGCCAATGGTGAAATATGAGTTTAGTAATGCTGTGGAAGAATTTGGTTTAAACCAGAAGAGAGGGGAAGAGAGGGGGATTTCAAGTGACTGTCCTACAAAGACTAAGTCTGACCAGGGGTGACAAACTAGAGGACAATCATAACAGTAGATGTGGGACTTCCCAAGCTGAGTACTGCCCATTGTAACAATGGTCAAAGTGCTATGCAACTGAGATTTTCAGAGTAAATCATTCCTGCAGCCATGTTTCTTGAGATGTGTTTATAGAAACAAGAGCATCAGAATAAAATGGTCCATGGAGGGAACTGAGTTCTAAAGCAGTAGACAAAGGGTTCAGTGGTATAATGGACCCATTCTTCTTGCCTATCAGGGTCAATTATTAAATTTCCAATGTGAGCATTTATACCTTAGAAATAAGCACACCCTACAAATCAGGTTTTGATCTATTGTTTTATTGATTGTCTAGACTTAAAGTGATGGAGAAAATGTTCATTATGTTAATAATGTTAATTATGCAGATCAAACTTAAAAGTGTGTCATGTGTACTTCCCCACTCCCCTCCCTCCAGAACAGGTTGTTAAAATACCAGCACACACCCCTGGTGAAGATCCTGGGATGGTATATCAGAAAGAGAACTGGATTTGGAATGAGATCTGGGTTTGAAATTCTGGGGGAGGTTGAGCAAATACTTAACTTCTATGGGTTTTAGTTTACTTATCTGTAAAATAAGCAATTTGGGCCCCTGAGACCCCCTTTCAGTTCTAAATGATTCTATACAGAGCTATAACTAGGGTAGTATAACCAGGGTTTTTCCCCAGAGTACCAAGCCAGAGAAGATGGCACTTTATTGAAAGGAGTCGTGGGAAGAGTCCCACCCACCTACCCAACCAACAGTTTTTGTCTCAGGTGAAGGAATTCCTATTTATGTCTCTACCTGCTGCACAGCTAGCTGCCTGTACCCCTCTTTCTCATCTCTGCTGCTGTTACTCTCACCTAACTTGCACAGTTCACAGTCCAAGGACATCCCCAGAAGACACTGATGGCTCTTCAGGAAAGTAGTAGCAGGTTTGGAAGCAGAAAAGTATCCCAGCTGGAATAATTAGCACAGAGGCTGGCATATAGGAGGTGCTTTATAGATGTTTATTGACTTTCAACTTAAGATCTTGAATTGCCCTGGCCACAAATGTTGTCATGGCTTGTCCTTCAAAGAGGACCGACCAGGACATCAGGAAGGTGTGCCATGACTTGCAAGTGAATTGGATTTAAGTGAAGGAGGACTCTGCCAAGTTGCCAGCCTCACTTTCTCCTCCAGAGCCATCTGGGTTCAATGGCAAGGTATGGATCAGGAAGACCAGAGATGGCCCCGGCTACTAATGCCAACCTTTATGCTACTATCTAGGAGGGAGAAACTTCATTATCATTTTATTTTACTTTTTAATTAGAGATCCACATTGAACCAAAATATCCTCTAGTTATCTGGTTTAAAAATAATATAAACTGGTGGGAACTCCTGAGATATGGTTTTGGAGATGTTGATCCTTCACGCTGGGGGAGCTTTCAAGGGCCTGGGGTGGAGGGGGTGTGACTCAGGAACTTCATATAAATGTGAGCTATTATTATAATTATGCCTATGCTATTCTATTGCTGAGTAAATTCTCCAGATCTAAGTAAACTTCCCCCTTTCGTTTTCTGCATTATTCATGGGATCCAGCCTTTTGCTGGCTTATGTCCACAAAATAAAAGAACTTTTGAACGTTATCAAAAATGTTTTATGCCAACAGATAGCACACTGAAAAACTCCAACAATAAGGTTTTCTAGTGTTACATCTACCAGTTACATGTACCAGCACAAGAGACAACACAACTGATAAAGAAGTAATTAAAAAACATAGATATTGCAAAAAAGAAAAGAAAAAAGAAAAGCCTTAAAAGGTAGGAAATTCACATTCCTTTCTGACTTGGCCCCACGTAGCTTTTCCTCAGTAGTGCCCTTTTCACTGTTTAAAAGGAACAAGTCTTTTGGGGAAACAAACCCAGCGATGTCCCTCCAGAATTGACTAATCAAAGCTTCCAACCATGACAGAGGTTGAATAGCTAGAATGCAGAAGGGCCACAGATGACATTTTCCCTTGAAAGCATGTCTTCTGGACTTACCCTATTTCTGCTCATGACAAATTAAATCAATAATCTGATCCTGCCATCCATTGCTATGAGATGCCTTGCCTGAAAATAAATGTTGCTTTAAATGAAAAGGGGTGGATTTTATGAGTTTGTTTTTGCTTTTATAATGTCTGAACAAATTACTGGATTCAAAATCCAGATATCTAACCATTTCACCCCCAAAATATCCCAACTCGACCAGATTCCTTGGTTCTTATGGTCCTTAGATTTGTCACTACCACCCCACCACCCCCAGAGATCTGGAGAGTGGGGAGATGTCTCTACCCAGAAGGAAAGGAGTGGACAGACTCTTGAGACCCAGGCTTCCCCACAGCACCAAGTATCCTAGCTGACTTTTAAAGTACCTGAATAAAGCACTCTGGTCCTTGCTTCCGTTCTGACATTTCTCAATGTCACTGTCCATTGATGCTGGGCCAGGGAGCCATTGCAGTTGGGGGGATGGGTTTATGTTTGAATGAGCACTGCTAGAAGCAGTTGCAGCTAGGGAAGAGAGCCATTATTTTATTGTGTGTGCTCTTCCTTCTTGAGCCAAGGAAGTTTGTTCAGACAGCTGGGCTCCTTACCCAAAGGCTAAACATCACAAGCATTCCCTGCTGATGCAACTCTTAAAAAATATTATTTCATTTTTCACATTATTTCATTGAAGACAAATGGACAAAGAACAGATTTCAAATGTAGACTGTAAACTCCTTGTGGGCAGGGGTTGTTTTTGTCTTTGTATCCCAGCATTTAGCAAAATGTATGGCACTTTAGTAAGTGCTTTTAATAAATGCTTGTTGGTCTTTGGTCTGAGAGAGATAACCACATGACCATTCTTTTTTAGTGACCTGCTGGCCTTATTACTAAAATGATTAAATTACCCAGAAACGATGTCTCATGAAACTTTTGAATCATCTCTGTGATGGCTAACTTAGGACAGGATCACAGCCTTTTCATTCTAGATTCTTAAGAAAGAGCTCCCCTCAATTGGGTCCACACGAAGAACTCCACAAAGAGAATTCTGTTAGGACTCTGACCGTGATCTGACTCTCCCTTTTACCAGTAAGTATCTTTTATCTGGGTAAGCCTATATGTGTCTATATATCTATTTTTAGTGTTTGTACTGTGGCTTTTTTCTAATTTTCACAGCCACAAGGAGGCAATGGTCAAGTAGATGTGTCTACTTGAAAAAGGTCCTCTGAAGTAAGCCATATGGGGATGAGAGAGAAACCTGTGTGCACAGTAAAGGGCCACCTGGGAAATTCAGGGTATTATGGATATTCAGCTTACCAATTGCTGGTGAGCCCCCAAAACACTAGCAATATATGCTGAATTTCTTGCACCAGTAGGGTTCCAAATAGTCTGGGCCAATGCTCTGTGAGAGAATCTCTAAAGCTACAATCTTTGCTTTCAAGCTTTTGGGGTTACCTATAAATTAATCTGTGTGCGTAGGAAACTGTAAGCAAAGGGGTAGAGGTGTGTAAGACTGCCCTGGGGGCCTTGAGGCCTGTTTTCAGGATCCTGCTGTCAGGTAAAGTGAGTAAATTAAGTGAGATATTAAAGCAAGGAAAGAAAGTAGTTTTTAATCTTAACTTTTTGATTTCTGGGTCCTAAGGCTGTGTTCTATTTGTCTCTGTGTCCATTTGTGTGAGGTTTTCTAAGATTAGCTTGGAAGTGGAAAAGCAGGGTGAGACTCTCTGCGGAGTTAGTTTTGGAGGGGGAATCTGGGAGAGGGTTTTCTCTCTGAGCATTTCCTGCAAGTAAAAGGCCCAGGTTTTTTGAAGGGGCGCAGAGCTGGAGCCTACAAGGGCAGATAAGAGAAAGCTACCTTTGATTTTTTAATGTGCAAGTGAAGTGAAATTCAAATCCACCCAAAGTGAAACTAAATAGCCACAAAAGGAATTTTTTTTTCCTGTGCCTGAAGAAAGGAAGTGTATCAGGAGGGCCGAGTTTATAATCTCAAAGAGGATCATAAACATGTCTGAAAGGTTCGGAACCGCCGGATATAAGAAACTCTCAAAGTAGAAGGCAGAAGAATCAAAACATTTATTTAGGCTCCACAGTAACCAACCCATGAACCAGAAGCCCCATTTTGATATGTTGATCATAATCTTCCAGGCCCAATAAGTACGCCTTGAAAGAGTAACCAGGAGGCTACAGAGAAACATGATTGCGTAAAGCAAAATCATGTTTCCCCCTTTTATGGTAATAAGATTACCCACTGGACTGAAGTCTTTGTTCAGCTTCCTCCCGTAGATCAGCTCTGCTACTGGCAGCTCCTGCCTCAGCTGTGTCTGTGTCTGTAACTGAAGCTGCAACTGTAACTGACGATGTAACGGTCGCTGTAACTGACGATGTAACTGTCGCTGGCTCCAACCGGAAAAGGAAAAGAGAGCTCTTCGAGCTGTCCTCTCCCCTCTTATAGGGTCTCTGACATCATCAAGCTCTGCCCGAATGACCAGGGCCGATTGGTTCCTGAGTTGGCCCCTCCCCCTAGCATAGACATTAACACCTCCCCTCAGCCAGCCCCATGACTCATCACACAGGAAGTTGTCTGCTTCCCGGCATGCTCCCCGGGCCTCCTGCCCCGGAAGAGCAAGCCACAGTGTCCAGAGGCTCAATGAGGTAAGCTGAGTCATTCAAAGAAAACAAAGGCCATTCTGGTTACACTCCACCCCTTGTTATAGGATACATAATCTAATCAGCCATGTATCCTAGAACATACATTGTGATCCAATTACAAAGGAAACTAAAACATATCATTCATTATAAAGCAAAACATATCATTCAGTGACATTCCCAAACATTGGTTAATGATTCAAATGCGATCCACCCCTAGATCCTTGTATCCATTACATAGGATCAATAATATCATAACAATAAAACAACACAGCAAGGATAACACAAAATAAGTAAACAGAACACTATCATCATTTCCACCCCCCTTGAACGATTGGGGCTCAAAATCTTGGGGTGAGGGGTGAAGGTCTCATTTTCCATAGCTTCTTCATGCTGAAATTGGATGTAGAGATGGCCCTGCCCCCAAAAAGTCCCATTCCAGAGGTCATTTCTTTAACGAGCTGGCAGGAATTCCAAGAATGCTACATGCTTAGGCAGTCACCGGAAAGTGCAGGGTGCTTAAGCCTGAAGGAAACAAAACTAGCAACAAGGTTAGCCAAAACAAAGGACAAAAAGAATAGTCTGTGAATCTATTATTATAACCTATTCACGGTAAAATATATGGTTCAGGGGTACGATTTGGTAATTATTTTCCCCTGAATAGACAACTGTTACAGTGTTGTCCTTCCCATGGGCTATAACTTCTGCAGCCTTTGGAATATCATCTGGCTTCCGTTTTACCCATACCTTAGCTCCTGACTTTATTCTATCAATGGAGCAAGACCCTTTTGCCCCTCTAGTAGTTATTTTGGGAGGAGGGTCAGTTTTCACAAAGGGTATTTTTTCACAGGGGATAATAATGACTTGAACCATCCTATCATTTCTACAAAATTGTACAGGTTTTTTACCCATATTCTGGAGTGTCACAACAATTTCTTTTTGATAATTAGAATCTATCACTCCAGCCAATACATGTATTCCTTGAGCCGCTAATCCTGGTTTAGGTAATATCCGTCCAAGATGATTCTTGGGGATTCTCATACATACTCCAGTAGGGGTTTTTCTTATTTCTTTCCTATTTAACCTAAAATTCTCTATACAATGTAAATCATATCCTGCTGAACCAGGTGTTCCTGGACTTGGTAGTGGGACATCTTCCCTCACAGTCCAAAATTCAATGTTTTGGATCTCACATGTTTGCTGTTCTCTGATCTGCAGATTTGGGGTCATCATTCTGGCTAGAGGTGTACTCCCCCCTAAGGGTCTATTATTCAAATTACGTAAGGCAATAGACAAATTATCCTTCCAATGTCGATATGAATTATTTGAGCTTAATTTTCTCAGCTGTTCTTTCAACAATCCATTCATTCTTTCAATTAGCCCAGATGCTTGTGGGTAATATGGAATATGATATATCCATTCTATATTATTCAACACACAATATCTTTTCACTTCTTTGCCCTTGAAATGTGACCCATTGTCACTTTGAATCTGCATTGGGGTTCCATAATATAAACTTACAATATCTAGAGTTTTACAGGTGTTTTTCTGAGTTGCGTCTTTATAAGGACAAGCCACTAGTACACCTGAATAGGTGTCAACACACGTACATACATATTTACATCCTTTATCCTGGGGTAGTGGGCCAATATAATCTATCTGCCAAATTTGGGCTGGAACTTTTCCCCTTGCTATTTCTCCAGTAACTATCCTAGGAAGAGTTCGTTCTTTTTCTAATTGGCATATACAACACTCCTCTGTTATTTGTTTTAACAACGCATGAGAAATACTGATACCTCGATCCTGTGCCCATCGATGGGTGGCCTGGACCCCTAAATGGCCAGCAGTCTGGTGGACCCATCTTGCTAAGGCTGGGTCATCAGTTGGAGTCGGAGTAGGGACAATACATTCAGTAGCAATCTTTGCTAGTCGATCCGCATGTGCATTGTACTCACGTTCTGGTGTGGTCAGGGTTGCATGAGCATCAACATGAAAAACTGACAGATCTGTAACCAAAGACATGTCCCATATATTTTCCCATAACTCTTTACCCCAAACTTGTTTGCCATGAATCTCCCAATTCTGATTCCTCCATATAGGCATCCACGTAGCTAATCCATTAGCTACCGCCCACGAGTCAGTAAATATATGACACTGTCCTCCTTTCTCTGCTCTGATGGCCTGATGCACTGCCATCAGTTCAGCATATTGGCTACTTCCACCTATCCCAGAACTTTCCAGAGTTCTCCTTGTACAGGGGTTATAGGCTACTGCTTTCCAATGTCTCTTCTGTCCTAAATATTTTGCTGTCCCATCAGTAAACCAAGCATGTTTCTTCTGTTCTTCATTTAGTCCGTCATATCCATTATTCCATTTCACTAAGGATGGTACCATCTGTTGCTTAGATTCAAGGGGCTTTTCATTGCTCTCAGTATCAATGTTCGCCACAGATTCATGTAGAGCAGAAACTCCATTTTTGCCTGCTCTGGACCTATTCTGAATATACCACTTCCATTTGATTATGCTTGCCTCTTGTGCATGTCCAATTCTGTGAGAAGCTGGGGTACTCATTACCCAAGTCATAATTGGAATTCCAGGCCTTAATACCACTTCATGACCCAGAGTTAGTTGCTCAGTTTCTACTAAAGCCCAATATGCAGCTAACAGCTGCTTCTCAAAAGGTGTATATTGCACTCCAGATGAGGGCAGTTTCCTTGACCAAAAGCCTAAAGGTACACTTCGGCTTTGTTGTTTTTGCCACAGACTCCAATTTGCATAGTCATCTTGTACAGTCACTTGTAACTCCACTGGCCCATTTTGCATAGGCCATAAGTCTAGAGCTAATTGAATAGCAGCCTTTGCTTCCTCAAAAGCTCTACTTTGTTCAAGTCCCCAGTCAAATTCATATTTCTTTCTGGTGACTTTATACAAGGGTTTTAAAATCTGTCCCAAATGTGGGATGTGGTGTCTCCAATAACCAAACAGCCCTATGAACTTTTGGGCCTCTTTCTTATTGGTAGGGGTGGGAAAATCCTGGATTTTTTGTCGAGCTTGTGGGAGAATTTCTCGCAGTCCTCTATTCCACTGTATCCCCAAGAATTTTACAGTTTGAGCTGGCCCTTGAACCTTTGCGGGGTTGATTTCCCATCCTTTGCTTTTCATATGGTCAATTAATAATACTAAACTCTCCTCCACCTCCTTTATATTCTTTCCCTGTATCATGATGTCATCTATGTAATGTGTAAGCTGTACACCAGGTAACTTTAATTCATCCAGATGTTCAGCTACAATCCTGTGGCAAATAGTTGGGCTATGAATATATCCTTGCGGCAGGCGTGTAAATGTATACTGTCGGCCTTGCCAAGTAAAAGTAAACTGATTCCATTGCTTGGGGTCTATTGGGATTGTAAAGAAGGCATTGGCCAAATCAATAACTGCATACCAAGTCCCTTCACGTTTTTGTATTCTCTCTATTAAAGTAACTGTGTCTGGGACAGCAGCATACAAGGGAGGAGTCACTTTGTTCAGCTGTCTATAATCTACTGTCATCCTCCATGTTCCATCTGATTTTCGGACTGGCCAGACAGGGTTGTTCCATTGAGTAGTTGTAGGGACTAACACTCCTGCCTCAACACATTCTCTTATAGTGTTGGCAATTTCATCTTGCCCACCTGGCACACGATATTGCCTCAAAGTAATTACTTCAGAAGGTTCGGGCAAAGTGATTGGATCCATCTTGATTTTCCCCACTAAGACTGCATTAATGCCTATTTTCCTCACAGCAAATTGGTATTTCCCTTCGGGTAAATTTAAGGTCATACCCTTCAAAATGTCTATTCCAATGATGTATTCAGGAATAGGCACAATAACCACACTATATTCTTTCTTGGGCAACTGTCCAATTTTCATCATCAATTTAACTTGTCTGGCTGATATTTCAGTCCCTCCTAGTCCTGTAATGGTAATAGGAGTTCCATGGCTGAACTTGTCTGGATTTCCATAAATAAGGGTGGCCTCGGCCCCAGTATCTATTAATGCCTCAGTTACCGTACTTGACCCATTTTTCCAATATATGGTCAAGTTAATGTGAGGTCTACAATCCAGCCTGTGTATTTCCTTAATTTGGGCTGGGGCCTGGCCTGTTCCCTAGTATTCCCTTTCATGTGATTCACTTGGGTATGAAGGTTCAACATCTGTAGCATTTGCAGGAGCAGTTCTGATTTCCCTATCTCTCCTGTTATCAAGGCCTTTATCTCTGTACATTCTATATAATTCATTGGTTGGAATTCCATCTATCATTTCAAAACCTACTCCTGCTCTCAATAAAGCAGTAAACATTTCTTTCCTTGTTACTCTCCTTTGGCGCCAAGTTTGCTGGTTATTCACCCTTCTCTCTTGAGGAGATCTATCCCTTCCCCAGTCACCTAAGTCATATAACTGTAAAATCTTATTTATCACTGTTGTAAGACGGCTCCCTACTTCTCCAAGTAATAAATTCAAAATTAGTTGTTTATAAGCAGGGGGAGCTGTCCTAATTATTAAATTCCTATGAGGCAGTTCCATTGAATCATTGTAATATTTGTCTGCAGTTCCTGTCATAATGGCAGTCTTCATTACCTCCTCCTTTAGTCTCATGATACAATCTCTAAGTGAATACCAGGGTCTGTGCTCAGTGGGCCACATAGAATCAGTAGCATATCTCTTATTGCATCCCACAGCGGCTAATGCCAACAGAGTAGTCCTGCTATCACCATCTCCTTGCTGATGATGTTCCCTAAAAGCTTGTTGAACTAGAGGATCATGGCTGATACCTATGAATCTCATGCAGTCTGTCCCATCTACTGATATTCCACCGGCCCCTTGATCACTGAGTCTTACCATCCAAGATATCAATGGTTCTCCTATTCTTTGACTGAATCTACTCAAAATATCTGTGACCTCTTGCGGTGAGAAATCTTCCTGAATTTCCCTTGTAACTGAATCTTCACCTCGGGTTTCTGTCTTCCTCCTTTGTATGGGTCGAGCCCTTGTCTGATCATTTAACCATCTCCTATTCTCTGTGTGAGGCACATCCTGAACCCCAGTAGTGTTTTGTGCCTCAGCCCCTAACATTGTCTCATTCTCTCCCCACTCACTTCCTCTGCCACCATGGCTAGGACGAAGCAGGCAGTCAGGCTCTTTCTGGGCTGGGTTGAAATGCACTCTGGGCTTTTTTGGTCTCCTGTTGCTCTTAGCCACATTAATAGAAAAGTTCTCATTTGAGTCAGTTTGGTCTTCTGCTATCTGAGATTCCCCTTCTTCCTGTGGGGTAGGAGTGCCCCCATGTCTTTCACTTAATCTCAATCTTTCGTATACTAGCCGGTAGGCTGATAACACTATCCAGCTTTGCCTAGATAGTGATGCCCCTGACTGAATCCCAACTTCTCGTAAACACTTTTCCAAATCCCTAGGATCTCCTCTCCGTAGCCTTGGTTCCCAGTTTTCACAGGGTCCAGCTTTTTTAGCCAATTCTTTTGCTAGGGAGGAATAAAATGGATCCTCCCATCCTGGGATATTCATCTCTTCCTCTGAAATTGTTCTGCTTCTAAATAGAGATCTTATACCTAGCGATCCTGTTCGTGACGCCAAATGTATCAGGAGGGCCGAGTTTATAATCTCAAAGAGGATCATAAACATGTCTGAAAGGTTCGGAACCGCCGGATATAAGAAACTCTCAAAGTAGAAGGCAGAAGAATCAAAACATTTATTTAGGCTCCACAGTAACCAACCCATGAACCAGAAGCCCCATTTTGATATGTTGATCATAATCTTCCAGGCCCAATAAGTACGCCTTGAAAGAGTAACCAGGAGGCTACAGAGAAACATGATTGCGTAAAGCAAAATCATGTTTCCCCCTTTTATGGTAATAAGATTACCCACTGGACTGAAGTCTTTGTTCAGCTTCCTCCCGTAGATCAGCTCTGCTACTGGCAGCTCCTGCCTCAGCTGTGTCTGTGTCTGTAACTGAAGCTGCAACTGTAACTGACGATGTAACGGTCGCTGTAACTGACGATGTAACTGTCGCTGGCTCCAACCGGAAAAGGAAAAGAGAGCTCTTCGAGCTGTCCTCTCCCCTCTTATAGGGTCTCTGACATCATCAAGCTCCGCCCGAATGACCAGGGCCGATTGGTTCCTGAGTTGGCCCCTCCCCCTAGCATAGACATTAACACCTCCCCTCAGCCAGCCCCATGACTCATCACACAGGAAGTTGTCTGCTTCCCGGCATGCTCCCCGGGCCTCCTGCCCCGGAAGAGCAAGCCACAGTGTCCAGAGGCTCAATGAGGTAAGCTGAGTCATTCAAAGAAAACAAAGGCCATTCTGGTTACAGGAAGACAGAAGGAAAAACCAGATCCAGATGTGGCAGCTCCAGCCCTTTCTGAAGAACATGCAGTTTAACGGCAGTGCTGGTGACCAGGTGTTTTTGCAGGACACCAGAAGTTCTGAGGCTCAGTATGATGTCATAAACTATTTGTTATTTGAAAATGAGACTGAAATAGAATACTATGTGCTATAAGAAATGATGAGCAGGCAGATTTCAGAAAAACCTAGACTTGCATGAACTGATGCTGAGTGAAATGCGCAGAACCAGGAGAACACTGTACACAGTAATAGCAACATTGTTGGATGACCAACTAGACTTAGCTTTTCTCATAAATACAATGATCCAAGACAGTTCCAAAAGACTTGTGATGGAAAATGTTATCTACGTTCAAAGAAAGAAGTATGGAGTCTGAACGCAGATCAAAGCATACTGTTTTCACTTTTTTTGCTGTTGTTTTTTCCTTTCTCAGGGGTTTTTCCCTTTTGTTCTGATTCTTCTTTCATGACATAACTAATGTTGAAATGTGTTTAACATCGTTGTACATGTATAACCTATATCAGATTGTTTGCTGTCTTGGGGAAAAAGGAAGGAAGGAGGGAGAGAGAAAAATTTGGAACTCAAAATTTTACAGAAATGAATGTTGAAAACTATCTTTACATGTAATTTGGGGAAAAAGTAAAAAAAGAAAATAAGACTGAAGCGCTGGTGAAAGTGGGACAATTTATCTCCAATGCTCCACTTGGTCAAGATTTCACCATTCCTAAGGAGCCCCATAAAGGGGGCTTGTTTGAGTCAGACTCCCTGTGCTATGTGCAGTGAGAGCTGTGGCCCTGAATTCAGGGAAATCCCACTGGAGGGGAAGCCCACGAGCTGCTTTGTCTGCTTTCCATGCCCAGAGAGGAAGATTTCCAAACAAAAGACAAAATCTAGCTATCTCCGCAAGCATGGAGCTCTTCCAAGTAGAGAGAATGGAAGTTGTTAGAGGTCAACTGCAGGAAAATCTCAATGAGCTGAGTGAATGGACTAAAACAGAAAATTTCACTGAACTGAGTGAAAGGGCTAAAACTTGTCCCCATCAGGGACAAGTAGGAATTAAAATACACACACACACACACACACACACACACACACACACACACACACGCACACACACAACTGTACTCATCAGATAATGGACTCTGCCATAATTTAATGTTCTAGTTCCCTGAACATGTGTTTTTAGCCAAAAGGCACCCCCCCCCCAAAAAAAAGGATGGCATTCTCAAGATAACTATTGGAAAACAAAAATGGAAACTTTGTACAAAAAAAAAAGCCACAACCAAACCTCTTTGATTATCTACCCCTATCTTTCTTTCATCATAATATGAATTTAGAAAAGTTCTGGAGAAGAGCTACTAGAGATGAAGCTATATTCCTCTATTAATGAGGTATTCACATCCAATCATCCCCTGAAAAAAAAGTTCGACCACTCCTTTTTCTGCTGAAACGGAAAAGTCCATACCATTTACTTACTGACACAACGTGATTGCAAAAGACAGTTTGACAGTCATTCCTAAGGCAGGTCTGGTAGGAGCCAAGAGTAAAAGAAAAACCTGGCCCCTATAGGAATCACTCTTGTGAAGGAGTGGGTTTCTATCTCTTCCCTCTTCCTATCCAGAACCAACCGTAGCATCCAAGAAGAGACACCCTTTTCAATAGTCAGAAAGACATTACTAATGAGCTTGAAGTACAGTTGAGGGAGATACTCTCCAGGCAGACGCTGGTACAAGGAGACAATCACTTGACACCAGAGGCAGCTACAAGGAGTGTGACGTCTGGTGGAAAAAAAGAAAGCCCGCTGGGGAGTCGGGCAAACTAGTCCTTGCAATAAAGGTTTGGGTTGCAAAGAGAACTCATTATATGAAGAGAGAAAGGACTTTGAGACCTCCCAGGACAGGAAAAGCAAGGAGTTTTGGCCACGTTCCCTACTTATTGGGCATGCTCTTATAATAATCTATGATTATGCCCACTCATTCCATGAGGGCCAAAGATGATTGTGAGAAAGTGTGACACAGTTTTCTGAGGGGAATGATTTGTTAAAACTGTTTTTTGCTATTCTACTTTAGTAATAAACAAATAAATGAAACCTTGCTATGAAAAAATGCTTGTTGACTTGATTTAGGGATGTGGTTGTCAGCCTCTGGGAACAAAGCATACCTTCAATAAATAATTTTAAATTGAATCTGCCCTTTGATCAGGGAAAATAACATCTCCACGCAGGACGGATACCAAGTAGCTTACATCTCCTACAGTGTTCGGTACTATGCAGTTTTGCAGATACCAGGCGAGACTGAGAAAAGTGGGTGCCAGGTCCCCACCGAAACACGAAGCGCAAGCCAATTTCACCACCAAACAGTGGGGCACCATGAGGAAGACTATCTCGCGATAAAGCCCTGCCAAGGAAACAAGGCCACCTGCAAAACTCAACGCTCTGCAGCTGCTTGGGTTTTTTTTACTTTGTTTTTGTTTTAGTTTTACTTTTTTTCCCCCACCTACGAGCTTTTTTTACCGGTTTTTCTCTCACTACAGCATTATTAAACGAATATCAGTTTTTCAAAACTCAACTAGCAGAGGGTGGTTTCGATCCACCGACCTCTGGGTTATGGGCCCAGCACGCTTCCGCTGCGCCACTCTGCTCAACGGGAGAGTATCATTTGAACACACCGCTATCACTGACCACACACATGGACTCGAGAGAAAATCCATTGTCTAGTTAAGTGGGGCCTCTGAGAAGTAGCCTGAGAGACTCCCTACCCCCGTCCTTTCCATTTCTCGCTGTGCTAACAGAAAGAATGAACACGTGTTTTCCAAGGTCACGAGCAAAATGTTTACGCTTACAGGGTTGACCTTCGAGAAAAAAAGAAGTAAAAAAAAGAAGTGAGAAGGGAATCACAATAACAGATGCTGTGAGTGGGAAGGGGTTCAAGCTCGGAGCTCTGCACCTGCTCCCCATTAGATTTTCTTAATTTTGCTCACAGACTCCTCCTATAGCATATGAGATGCTTTAATGGTCAGTGGATGTAAACTCCTCCGCCAACCAATGACGCAATGAATCAACAGGCATTTATCGAGGGCTTAGCATGTGCAAGATAATAACCACAGACAGTATGTATTTGTGTGTTTTAAAGTTCATGTGCATCCCCTCCGAGAAGGAAGGTAAGCGACCTGCCCCAGGTTGCACGGCTAGTACTTGGGTCCAAGGCAGGCTTTGATGGGTCCAGATTCGATGGATTTCAAATTATCCAATGCGCCAGATCTGACGAGGTGGCCGGTATGGGCGTGTTCCGACCTGCCTTTGCTGGCTGAAGAACAGCCCGGCCAAATTCCGCAAGCCTCGTAGAGTATGGCTGCGGGACTGTGGGCTTTCTGGCCATAGGAACTCCGAACTGGAAAGGCATTTCCTGCCTCCAGAAGCGGGGATGTGTTTGCAGGGGGACGGTTCGTGTACAGTGGCTTCAATTTCGAAGAGACATTCACCTTTATTTTTTTCATAATTTCTCAGCATCTGCTGTTAAAAAAAAAAAAAAAGAGGCTTTGTACTGTATTTTCAAAGTCTCTAACAGCCCTTGTTCTCGTAGCGACCATGTGGCCTAATGGATAAGGCGTCTGACTTCGGATCAGAAGATTGAGGGTTCGAATCCCTTCGTGGTTGGGCTTTTTCTTGGCTTGTTAATTTTAGTCCTTCACCGGATTCACGGAGGAGGGGGAGACCTGGGGCTGAGGAGAGGCTGGTGGAGATTTTTGTGCAGTCTCTGCCCTGTTTCCTCACCCACTGGTAGCAGCCCTAACAGCCAGATGAGCTAGCAATAAGAGGGACTCATTGCTCTGAATGGCCCTTAGCAAAGGAGGAGACTCCTCAAGGGCAAAGCCCTGATCTCCTGAGACAGAAAATTTCCATTTCATTAATGTCTTATCCACAAGTTCTTGGGAAGGCTATTACCCATGGGTACTGCTGCTTTTTAAACGGAATATATCCCACTCCAAAGGGGCTATGTGAACAATAAAGCCAGGTGAGAAACCTGGAAGACCTGAGTTGGAGTCAGGTCTTGGACATGTACTGACTGACTCTGGGCAAATGCCTTAAGCTCCCAGTTCTACAGGAAACTGCCTAGAAGGTGCCAAGAGGCATTGGAATTACGATCATCAATGGATTTACAGGTCCCATCCCTCTGCCAATCCTATTCCAATGGTTTCAGAAAGTTTCTTACACAAGAAGGAAGCATTATATAAGTTTCTTAAATAAGAAAGAAAGGACTCTACTGTTATCTAATATCAATTTGATTTTAGTGGAGAGGGACCAGACCTGTAATTTCATTGACGGAGAGAATTCCCAGGTGAGAAAATCCCCTACCAATCTAGGTTGACAAACTATCTAGAATTTGAATCCAGATCTTCCTATCTCAGAGGCCAGGATACCTCAGATGAGTGAGTATTTAGTAATTGCCTACAGTCTGCAGAGATGGAAGGCTTGGAAGAAACAGTCTCTGGTCTTTTGTAGCTTCCAGTGTAGGAGGACAGAATACAGCTATACAATGGACAAGTGAGTGTACTGCTGTCTGTGGCTGGTTGCCTCACACTGTCCGGCCTTCAGGAGACTCTACCCTCTTCCAAACAGAAGGGAGTTATTTCACTAAGTTTTGGGATTCTCCCCAGAGCTGAACTGGGTGATATAATCTTCACCTCTATGTCTAGCTGGTCTCAGACCATGCTCCATCAGTCCCATTCATCCATTCACCGGGACATCAATTAGGCAGTCGATCAACAAGCATTTGTTAAGCTCTTATGCACCAGGCACTGTAGTACCAAGCTCTAGGGATGCAAAGAAAGGCAAAAATAGTCCCTGACCTCAAGGAGCTCACCTTCTAATGGGGGGGAGGGGGAGAGACATAATAATAACAGCTTACATTTATATAGCTCTTTGAGCATTTTTTTAAAATGTCATTTGATCTTTGACAACCCTGGGAAGTAGGTGCAATTATAAAACAGAGGCAGACTGAGGTTAAGTTATTCACCCACTGTGACACAGCTCCTAGGCGGCTGAGATCAGATTTGAACTGAGGACTTCCTGACTTGGATCTGTCCCTCTGTCCCTGTGCAGAATATGTAAGAGCAAAGTGGCTGGCATCTTGCCATATGCCTTCCTGCTCCACTGGTACCACTCTCTTCTCTAACGCCATCTCCTCTTCAACCTCATGCTCAAGGAATGATAAACTAAAATTAATGCCACCATTGCTACAGGAAAAGGCATAGCAATGTCTTGCCCTCCTTATAATCCTTTCCACCACCTTGACCAAAGCTGCCTTTCCTGGCCACCACTGTCTAAAGTGTTCGTATGAGGGCACTCAGCAAAATGTAAGCCCCTTCAGGGCAGGAATATCACACTTTTATCTTTGTGTTCCTAGAACTAAGCTCAGTGCCTGGCACATAGTAGAGGGGTTAACAAATGCTTGTTGCTTCGTGATTGAATGGGTTGAATGAAATACTCCAAGGTCATCTGAATTCACACCCAGATTCTGACAGTTCCTAGTTGTGTGATGATGGCAAACCTCTTGTAGAAAGGGCTTGGTGTCAAAGAACCTGGATGTTAATCCAATAACTAAGGGTGGAGTCATGATCTGGGGAATCCTTGATTAATTTGATCAAGTTGGTGAGATTATAGGGTGGTGGAAGCATGTGAAGGACACCTCCCCCAGAGGGTGTAGACCATACTCATTGACACTTTGCTGATGGAACACAGGAAATTCCTGCTGATTACCTGGCTGGAACTCAGGAAGTCACTCATCAAGCTCTGTCTTGGTCTCTGTCTCTCTGTTTCTCCCTCTCTCTGTCTCAGCATCTGACTGTCTGTCTGTCTGTCTGTCTTTCAACCGACCAGTTTGAAGCAGAGTGGGGAAACCAACTTCTCCCAGAAACCAGTGAAGCTTAGGTGCCAGCAGAGAGCTCAGTAAAGACAAGCTTTTTTCTTCAAAAGTCTAAGGCATTTGGTCCTAGAAACTCACAATGTCCTTTCCTCCTGCTGGTTCAGGAGGCTTAGTTATGCCAGTTATTAAAGAAAGTCATTAAACTGAGAGCCTCCAGATCAGGGAAGAAATCTTTTCTTTATGCTGTTTAGGCTTATAGACAGGTGGAGCAGAGACAGGAAAGTTTTGTGTCCAGTTACCATGACCAGCTGTGAATGACTTAGCTCTTCTCAGCAATTCAATGGTCCAAGACAATTCCAAAGGACTCAGGATGAAAAACGCCATCTACTTCCAGAGAAAGAACTGATGGAGTCTGAATGAAGATCAAAGGACGCTATTTTTCACTTTCTGTTTTGGGTAGTTGGGGTTTTTGTCTGTGTTTCCTTTCACAACATAACTAATATGAAAATATTTTGCATGACTGCACATGTATCATTTGTATCAAATGACTTACAGTCTCAGGGAGGGGAAGGGGATGAGGGGGAAGGGAGAGAATTCAGAACTCAAAATTTAAAAAAAAATGTTAAAAATTGGTTTTTACATGCAATTGGGAGAAATAAAATATTATTTTAAAAATAAGTAATTTTAAAAAAAAGATCACAGATACATGGAGAGAACAGATGATCAACTGAGCCTCCCTCCCTTCTATAGTGAGGTAGAGAGTACTAAGGTTCAAAATGTTGCATATATTGTGCAGATTGCGGGGAGGGAGAGTATCCATAAATGGCTATGATATTTTTTAAAAAGGCAGCAATAAAACTTTTTTTTGTAGTAAATTGTGTGAATTGTTGGTCTAAACCTAATTTCTGCCACATTGCTTTCTGGTTTTCCAAGTGGTTTTTGTTAACCCACTAGTTATGGTCTTTGGGTTTAACAAACACCACATTATTAGACCGATCTCCTTGAGCAAAGGGACTATTTTTTGCCTTTCCTTGTATGTTCAGTGCTTAGCACAGTGCCTGGCACATAGTAGGTGCTTAATAAACACTGGTTGACTTGATTTGAATATGTTTGCTTCTATATATTATATTCCTAAGCTGTTACATTCATCAATATTTTTTTAGCCAGCACCAAATAATTTTATGATAGCTGTTTTATGTTCTTGTTTGAGACCTGGTATCATAGAACTCGTCCTTAAGAGTTAGGGACACTCACTTTACTCATTTTTCTTTTGCCAATTTCTTAATTCCAGCTGTTCTACAGAAGATATCCATCCATGGCCCTTTGAACCTCATATTCTCGATTTCCTCGGTTTCTCCATATGGGTAGGGGAGTGAGGGCTGAACCTAAAATCAGAAGACTTGGTCTATGGAAAAATGAGAGGGTCAGAAAGGATAAATGACCTCTGAGGGCCTTTTCAAATCTAACTCTATGTCTATCAAAGGAGTCTTATTTCTGACGGTTTATTAGCTTTAAATCTCTGCTCCTCACCTTTCTGCTCTGCAGAATAGGAAGGCTAATACCAACACTGCTTTACTTCAGAGGAGAGCCCTTTTGTAAGCCAAGTCCTAAAGAACAATAGAATTGGACATTCCCATAACTGAAATTATAAAAAAAATTCCCGCAGATGGAACCGATAAAAGTGCAAATATTCCTTCCAACATATATTTTCTCCTCACTCATTTCTCAATGATATCCAATTCCATTTTTTAGATCCTGGGATTTGTTTGCTTGAATGTTGGTTTGCTTGAGTGACTGGTGTCAGTGTGAGGATGGTGGACAGGAAAGGGTGGGAAGGTAGAGAACAGAAAGACAGAGACAGAGATGGTTGAGATTTGTAGTGAATGAACCAATAACTTTCTTGGCTGAGAATTCCTCATTGTTTCTTGGGCTATTTTGACACTTTACTTTTTGCTTGAAATATGCCTCCACCATTAATTCATTAATTCTCAATCACATTCATTCAAAGAACAAACCAGGTAAGTAAATACAGGATATACAGGGTGTCCCAAGCTTAGTGTCCCAACACTTAATACTTCTAGGGACACTCTGTATCCAAAATAAATACAGTTATACTGGAGGTGCCACTAATAATTGAGATGAGATCACAGATCTGTTGGAATATAGAAGTAATACGGCTATTAGCCACTCCTCAGGGCTATTGTGAAGCTCAAATGAGATCGTGTTTGTAAAGCCCTAGTCAAACTTCAAAGTGTTATTTAAAAGACAGGAGGAGGAAGAAGAGGGGTAGGGAGAGGCATCTCCATTCCTACCTACCCTCCCCCTGTTCTTTCAAGGTTTGGAGATTTAGGGCTGTGGGCCATGCCAGGAGCCAGACAAGTGATAGAGATGGTAGAGAATGTTGCTTATGGAGAAGCCTCCCAGTGAGGCTCATGCTTGAGTTTTGGTCATGGGTAACCAACTATCATACAATAAACCACAGAACAAAAGTCATCAGTCCATAGTTTCTTCCACTGTAAAGACGGGGAGAAAATAATAATTAATAATAATAATAATAATAATGTCCCATCTCAAAGGGTTGTTGTGAGGATCAGATGAGATAATATTTGTAAAAGCACTTAGCACGGTGTTTGGCGCATAGTAGGTGCTGTTGTATAAAGGCTTATTCCCCTTCCCCTCTACAGAGCCACATCCTGGGGACCAGTTGTTCTAGCTGTTGTGACCTCCTTCTAGTCACTTTCAAGATCCTTGAAACATGCTGAAGCTTATAGCCTCCCATGAACTCATGCCACGTACAACCTCTATCTACCCACATCCTTCACCTCTCCCCATCTCAACCCACAGAAAACAAACCAGTATGTGTGAGAAAAAACTTCAACATACTTCCCCCAACTGCCAGTGCCCTGCTACCCTATTTACCTCCCTCATATTTATTTTGAATTTATTCTGTATATACATGCATACATATGTGTGTGTATGTACATATATACTTGCATATATTATTTGCATGTATGTGAATATACACACACCTAGCTTCTAGTCTGGCACACAGCAGGTTCTTAATAAATGTGTTAGTTGATTGACTGATTGTCCCTACCTTCCCTCAGAGTCTTAAACTCTCTCCGTGCCCAGCCTCCTCTAAGAATGCTCTTACCTCTAGCTTTGGCCTATCTTTTCTGAGGCTGGTAAATGTTTCCTAAATCCTTACAGAATATTGAATTGAGTCAAAGATCTTAGCCTTGGTAGTCACCTTGTCCACCCCATTCCTGAAATACAAATTTACTCTTCCTCTTCCCAGAAAAGTGATGATCTAGCCTCCAGACAATGACTTCCAGTGGCCAGGAACTTGCCCCAAAATCCTCACCCCAAAGTTGTCTCCTCAACTTTGAGACAGTTCTGGTAGGTAGGGCCCCGTTATTTTTCATTGAAATCTCTCTCCTTGGGGCAGCTAGGTGGTGCAGTGAATAGAGCAATGGCCCTGGAGTCAGGAGGACCTGAGTTCAAATGTGACCTTAGACGCTTGACACTACTAGCTGTGTGACCTTGGGCAAGTCACTTAACCCCAATTGCCTTGCCTTCCCCATCAAAAAAAAATCTTTCTCCCTGTGACTTCCTTCCATTGATACTAATTTTGTCCTCTCAAGACAAACAGAATAAGTTTAATCCTCTCACATAATAAAGCTTCAGATATTTGAAGACAGCAAAGCATATCATGGGCTCGTTAGGTCTTTTTTTTTTCCTTCTAGAAGTTTTCATAGCATAGGTTTTTTTCAAGACCCTCCTGGCCCTGTTTTATCCACTTGTAACTTGAATTTCTAAAATGTGTTGCCTAGAACTGAGCACAATACTCTACTTACAGCCTCATTGTTGTTCAGTTATGTCCAACTCTTTGTAACTCCCTTATGGGGTTTTCTTTGCAAAGATACTGGAGTGCTTTGCCATTTTCTTCTCCAGCAGTTTAGGCAAACAGAAGTTACGTGACTTGCCCAAGGTCACACAGCTAGTATATATCTGAGGTCACATTTGAACTCAGGTCTTCCTTACTCCAGTTCTAGCACTCTATCTGCTCAGCCACCTAGCTGCTTCCATGTAGCCTCAACCAGGGTCAAATGCAGCTGTCACATTCTGGAGCCAGCCAACACAAACTGAGAGACTATTAGTTCTTTTGGTTGCCACATCACACTGCTGCCTCTATTAAACTCAAACTTCAGGAATTTTTTTACATAAACAGTTATTTAACATTGCCTCTGGTCCATCCTATAGGGATAGTTTTTAAAAACCCCAGTGCAGGACTTAACATTTCTCCCTATTACATTCCATCTAATTATCTTAGACCCAGGTCCTGGCCAAGGCATGGTCAAATTGTAACCCAAGACAAGACAAGACTTTTTTGAAATAAACTTTATCTCAGTCTGTTATTGAGACTCACTTGCTGTTTGTCCTTCATTCCTGAAGAGCATCATGACATCAGGGAGATGATGCCATGACATGCAAGTGAATTGGATTTGAGTGAGGGAGGGCTGTGCAAAGTCACCAGCCTCACTTTCTCCTCCAGAGCCATCTGGATCCAGTGCCATGATATAGAACAGGATGACTGGAGATGGCCCTGGATGAATGGGGATCCTTGGCTCTTTCATGCTAAGGTCTTTAACAGGTCTCAGTTTGAGGCAGCACCCATTCAGCAATTAAGGCTTAATAAGAATCTGGGAGGGGAAGACCCTCAGGGTTTCTGACCAAACCAGAAACAATTGCTATTTACATTCACTCTGAGCCAATCAGGGCCCAAACAATGACCAAATAGGGCTTGGCCTGGGACCTATTGTTGGCCAATCAAAGAATGACCAGTGATTCTGAAAGCCAGGAGGCCAGTCCAGGAGGACCAAATGAGATAATGAGTCCAAAGAACTTTGAAGACCTTTAGCTATGTAAATGTAGATACCCAAAGGTTCAAATAAATGAAAGGAAGGAAAGGAGCTTTTATTGTGCACCTACTATGTGCCAGACATTTATAAACATTATTCAGTTTAATCCTAAACAACCCTCTGATGTTGGTGTTATCATTATCCCCAGTTTACAATTGAGAAAACTGAGGTAGGTAGAGATTGTGATTTGCCCAGGGTCATACATCTAGCAAGTGTCTGAGGCAAAATTTGAACTCAGGTCTTCCTGACTCTGGGCCCAGGACTCTGTGTCATCTAACTGCCCCAAGGAATAAGAGAAGGCTACAAGCAGAGAAGTGACCAGGTCTTAGGCACCATGGTCTCTGGGCTGTGGCAGAAGGTGGAAGGATCAATGACTGTCCTGGCCAGGAACTGCTCCTTAGCCTTGGCACTGCCATCTTCAGCTCCCCATTTATCCCTTCTAATCACTGATCCCTAAACCAGGGCAGCAGCCAAATCCTCAAACTAGGGCAGCTCCAACACTAGGGCAGTGCCCATACCTCCAAGACTAGGGTAGTGTGTTGCCTTCCTACGTTGGGGACAGGAGCCAACGCCTCCATTACTAGGGCAGTGGGCCAATGCCACACCCTTATTAGGACAGTCCACAACCTAGAGAAGCCCAATCACCCAGAAAGGAGAGAAAATTCTATGGACCAGAGGTTCTAGAGAGAGGTTCAGGGTCTCATTTGAGTGCATTTGACTGATTTCCCACTACTGATTCCATAGAGGGGGAACCATCAATATGCAACGTTTCATGGGGCATGGACATTTCTAGAATAGAAGCTTTTAGACATAGAATCTTCCAGAAAAAGGAGGGAGTGCTGAGGAGGAGGAGGGGGCAGATCTAGGAAAGAGGTAAAAAAATTTGAAGTCAGGTCTATCCTTACTCCTTATCTGAAAAGATTAGCACCCCTCCTCCCTCCTAAAACAACTAACACCAAGGATTTCTTGGACTATCGCCAATGTGTGAGTAAACAAAAAAGAAAAAAATACAAAAGCTTAGAAAACTGTCATGGTTACCAGCAGAAATTTCTTATCAAAATGCAAATCAGGCTTAACCAAAAGTTGGCATGGTCAGGGAGAGTTAAGGGACACCTGACTGAGCAGCCTTTTACTTGCTTCTAAAGTGTATTCTGTTTTGGCCAGAAACCCTGAGGGTCTTCTCCTCCCAGACTCACACACACACACACACACACACACACACGTATGTACATATGTATGTATATATGTGTATATGTATGTGTGTGTGTGTGTGTATATATATATAAATAATCATTTAATATCAATTTAATAACCTTAATAAGGGCCAGACCCTGAATTAATCAACCAGGAGAAGAGCCTGGACCTAACAACTTCTTTGTTTTCTGAGTAAACTCGGAGAATACCTCTTCCTATGTCAACAAGGCCAGATGGGGCTGACTTAAGAGCGTTCTTTCCTCTGTTCATGGCTATGAAGGATGAGAACCTTAACCTAAGATACTATCTTGAATAATGGAAATTGTTATTGTCTTAATATTTTATGGACATATACTATGTTATGGTATATTAATGGTAAATAAAATACAGATGTCCTGGATCATAATTTCCATGGACATTTTGTCAACTCTCTTATCTTATTGTAGTTACCACCTATTCAATTAAGAAAATTGCTTTTCTCATACTATGTTTAAACATATATGGAGATCATAAATTTGAGTGACACAGCAACCCTGAATTGGGATGGTTCTAAAATGTACTTAAGCCTTCTCATTCTTTTTTTCAGACAGTCAGATTTCATCTGGCTCCACACATGTATGTATTCTGCTAGCTTTAAGGGAATAAATAAGATAAACATGTATCACCTAACCTATTTGCCTCTTTTAACCAAACTTTCAGGTCAATACACACACACACACACACACACACACACACACGTACGTGTAGATATATGTCTGTATATGCCTACATACATGACCATATATGTGTATATATGTATGTATATATGTGTACATACACATACTAATTAAAAGAGACCATTCTTTGCCTCATTTCTTACTTAACCTTAGTCACTGAATGGGTGCTGCCTCAGTCAAACTGAGACCTGGAAAAGACCTTGGCTTAAAAAGACCAACTGCATCTGGGCCATCTCCAGTCATCCGGATCTATATCTGGCCACTGGACCCAGATGGCTCTGGAGGAGAGAATGAGGGTGGTGACTTGGCACAGTCCTCCCTCACTTAAATCAAATTCACTTGCAAATCATGGTATCACCTTCCTGAAGGACAAACAACAACAGTATTGCTAGAACTGAGGGGGGAAAGTGTGTGTATGTGTGTGGGGGGAAGGTATTTATACTTGAAGAAAGATTTTAACAGGAATGAGGATGGCCCAGGAGGCCAAGTGTGTCTGTGGCCCTGTTTCCTGAACAGAGAGGGAGGAAAAACTAGGACAAAAAAAGAAGGGGAAAGAAAAGGTGGGAGAGGGGAGGGGAGGAGAGACAGGTAGAGATAGCAGAGCAAGCTGCTCCTCTCCTTCATGCCCAGGTTTCTTTCTCAAAAGAGCCTTTTAGAGTTGTCCCTGGTGACAGCCAACATTCTCTTCCACCACAATCTTCCAGTCCCACTTGTGAAAAAATTGATGTTCTTGATTTTTTTTTCTGGAGGCATTTGGGGTTAAGTGATTTGCCCAGGGTCACATAGCTAGTAAGTGTCTGAGGCTGGATTTGAATTCAGGTCCTCCTGACTCCAGGACCTTACCATCATGGAGTACAGTCTCTGGGAGCCCCCTTGAACTCTCCTTGACTCTTCCCACTTAATCTGGCCTTCTCCTGAGGCCATAAGTCTTTCATTATCCCTAGGCCCAAATCTCTACATAGCCTAACCCTCTATTGTCCAGCCACTTCCCACCCTTGATCCTATCACAATATTTATGACCAAATCTGTTACCCTTAAACTAGCCTAGCCCTACATTGTCTTTTACCTCCAGATTGCCTCCAGCCACTTCCCATCCTTAATCCCATTCCTGGAGTCTGAGCTCACCCCAGTCACCCCAGTCCCATCTTTGGATTCCTCCTCAAAATCTTCCCTAAACCCCTCCTCCCATCACCCCAGAACCACCTCCCTCCTACAACCTTTCTGTATATAAGATCCACCTTGCCTCCAACAAGACACTCAGGTTCAATCTGGCCAGCTTGTTAGGCAGGCCTCACAAATGGTGAGATTTCTTAAGACTCTACCCAATATGGCTAATCTTTAATAAACTTTTTTTTTTCTCTTTGGCTGAAAGAAGGCTTGAGTCAATTCATTTGAGCAAGACCCTGCGTGTCAGTATTTTGGGGTCTCAAGCACCCCTAACCTCAACATATGGTTCCCTAAACCTCATCAACCATGCCGCACCACCTAGCTGACCCTCCTTGTTGCTTTAAAGAATCCTCAGCCTCCAATGCCAATAAAATGGCAGCTCCCCTCTGCCCCTCCCTCCCAGCCCAGGGACTGGTGCATAGCAGGCACTTTCAAAATTCCTTCTGAGTGAATTTCTCAAATCTACCTCTTTCGAGGGCATCCCAAACTGAATAGACCTGTTAGAAATATACTTGACACTGAAATTCAGGTATCAAGGGCAATTTATTATTATTGAGGAATCCAAAGGAATTGGTCAGGAGCACACTTCTTTAGGAAGAGGGAGTGGAGGATACAGGAGTGAGACGAGCTTTACTCTGTTAGATTGACGCAGACTGATGCACCATCAGCTCAGTACCTCCCTCCAGAGAACAGATTGGTCAGCTCCCTTCTGGGTTGCAGTCTTCTCTACACACCCCAACATGCAACTCCTTGGTATGTTCCCCCTCCCCTCATCATATGTCTCATGTTCAAAAATGGCAGAAAACTCGTCCCTGTGGGTGTGTAAGGTAATATTCAATTAGCCAATTAAGCATGCATGGTAGCCATTTGACCCAGTTTTCTCTTCAACCCTGACCATTCTCTGGCCTGTTTAGACCAGCTTTCCTAATATCCTGAATCTGTGGTTTACGAAAACCACAAACTTTATTCCGATTGGCTGGGGATACCCTGGTTAATTTTTATTCTTTCTTTGTTCAGGCTGACAATTAATTATTCTGTGGAACTTAATTAACTCTTCTGTGGAAACCTAATTTTCCCTAACTTTACCAATCTCTCACAGACCCAATTATATTTCAATCAGCTGACTCCTCAGTCTCTTCCATCTATGTGACTTATCTTAGCATACAAAGTCCTTCACAACTGGATCCTGGGCTTTTCCAACTTTACTCACAATTTTTCTCTGTAAATCCCTCGATGCAACTGAACTCAACACGTTAGTATTCTCTCCACACAAATGCGAGATTTCTTGTCTTTCTACCTCCTTCCCCCAGTTTGTACCTTTAGTCAAGAACATCAGCATCCACTGTCCTCTTTAGGGGACATATATATGACTATATATACATACCCACCCACATATATACATATATGTAGTACATATACATACACACACACATATATATACACACATATAGTCATATATATAGTATATATACACATATAGTTATATTTGTAGTGCATATATATATGTATATATATCTACATACATATATATATATGTATAGTTACCTCCTCCATGAAGCCCATTCTAAGCTCACCCTCCCTGCCTAAGCAAGGAATTAGCTTTCCCTCTGAGCTAACACAGCCCTTTGTACCTCCCTTAAGGCATTTTCACATCCCACCTTTCACATTCAGCTTTCCCCTTAACCAGTACATTCCAACATGGATACTGGCAAACAATTAAGGGGTACAAGCAGACTTAGCAAACTACCACACCTGCCAGTACATTATAGCTTTTGACCTTGCGGGAAAACCAAGTGCAAAAGGAAGAATCTCTGTCTCATCTAGTAAATCCATCCTCCTTTCCTTGACTTTGTTATAAAATGTCTCTATTTCATTTTATACCCTTCTCCATTCAGTTCAGGAAAAAAGCAGAAGTCAGTAGTTCTATATGATATATATACACACATATATACATATACATATAGTATTATGGTGTGGGTGTGTGTGTGGGTGTGTGTGTGTGAGTGTGTGTGTGAATGTGTGTGTGTGAATGTGTGTGTGTGAGTGTGTGTGTGTGAATGTGTGTGTGAATGTGTGTGTGTGAGTGTGTGTGTGAATGTGTGTGTGTGTGAGTGTGTGTGTGTGAATGTGTGTGTGTGAATGTGTGTGTGTGTGTGTGTGTGTGTGTGTGTGTGTGTGTGTGTGTGTGTGTGTGTGTATCCTGGTAGCCTCTCCTACAAATCTGGGATGAGGAGGGAATCTTTGCTGGCCAAGGCAGATAGACAAATCTAGGGTAAATCTGGGATGTAGGCTCATAGGAGTCAGAGCTGGAAGGAACCTTAGACATCACGGTCCATCCCCTTCCTTTTACAGGTGAGAAAACTAAAGTTCAGGAAAGGATAGAGGTTTGCTCAAGGTGTCACAGTATTTAAACAGAAGGGGCAGAATTCAAACCCAGATCCTCTGCCTCCTAGTCCAGAACTCTATCCCTTGTATCAGTCAAAACATGTTTGCTTTCCAGCGCCCCAGCTTCAGTGGTCCTGTTCTTTCTTATGGTCCTGCCACCATGTTATGGATTTACCAGCATCACTTAAAAGTACATTTTTAGGATGAATAAGGGCTACAGATAGATCTCTTTTTAAAGGGAAAAGGCCTTTATCCAAGTAAAAAGTAACACAAAGAGAAAAACAACATTCATATATTACTCAGCCCCTCTTTTTGACATGGCAGAATCTAGGCCCAGATTCTGGAGCAGTATAATCTAATTCTAGGGTAGGGAACCTTCAGCTCCAAGACCACATGTGCCCTCGAAGCCACAGGTTCCCCACCCATGGTCTAGTTGCAGATCCATACAGGAAATCCAGGACATTCAAACACACACCCTACCGGAGCCTGTTGCCACATTACCCAGAACACTAGTGGTTGGCCACAGACCCAAGCACAGAGACAAAAGGAAGGTAGGTCTCTTGGGTGATGCAGACCACAGGGACCACACTCCAGCTTTCAACTACGTTCTCCTTGAGTCTTTATATTTTGGCTGCTTGAAAGCGTAAACCAGTCTCCAATGCTTCTTTGTTTAAACACCCTTTCAATAAGTTCCTAGCATGGATGGAAGGGTCCAGGGGCATTTCGGATACTTGGTTTCTGCCCCACCCTCCTTTGCTCCTTGCTAAAACATTCAACCGCCTCAACAGCAATAATGCCAATAATTGCTGGCATCAATATAGTACCTACTATGTGCCAGCATGAGGGTTATCTCATTTGATCCTCAAAACAACTCTGGTAGGTGCTACTATTATTCCTCTTTTTAACAGAGAAGGAAACTGAGGCAAATTGGGAATTAAGAGCCTTGCCCAAAGTGACACAGCTATTAAGTATCTAAAGCCAGATTTGAATTCAAGTCTTCAGGACTCCAGGTACAGTGACGTATCCACTTGGCCACCTACTAGGAAGCAGCTAGGTGGCTCAGTGGATATAACACTGGACCTGGAGTCAGGATAGACCTGAATACTGGCTGTGACCCTGGGGAAGTCACTTAACCTCTGTCTTAATCCACTGGAGCAGTAAATGGCAAACCAAGGATCATTGAATCAGACAAAACTGAACAACAACAACAAGCACCTACTATGTGCCAGACACTAGTGATACAAAGATCAAAACAAAATAGTCCCCATTCTCAAAGAGTCAATATTCTCCAGTATATGCAAGGTAATTTTTTGGAGAGGGCAGGGATACCACAAGACCAAACTCAAATGTCATCCCCTCCACAAAACCCATTCTAAGCTCACCCACCCTGCCTGAGCAAGGAATTATCTTTCCCTTTGAGCTAACACAGCCCTTTGTACCTCCCTTAAGGCACTTTCACATTCCACCTTTCACATTCAGCTTTCCCCCTAACCAGTACATTCCAACATGGATACTGGCAAACAATTAATGGGTACAAGCAGACTGAGCAAACCACCGCACACCCCTGCCAGTACATTATAGCTTTTGACCTTGAGGAAAAACCGAGTGCAAAAGGAAGAATCTCTGTCTCATCTAGTAAATCCATCCTCCTTTCCTTGACCTTGGTATAAAATGTCTCTATTTCATTTTTGTACCCTCCCCCATTCAGTTCAGCAAGAAAAGCAGAAGTCAATAGCTCAAGCTACTGATATAATTTCTTTTTAAATAGTGTATCATCTTTTATTTTGACTTAATTGTAAGAGAGTAACAAGCAAGACATTTGAATACTTTGTTCTCACAAGTGTATATAAGTGTATTTTTGCCATAGAAATAATGTCATATTGTGAAAGTTGTCCCTGGTTTGCTTTCTAAAATACATTTTTATAAATATATTTTATTTTCATATCATCTGCACTTTCCAATCAATCCTCCCCTGTCCTCCTCCTCTTCCCAGAGTAATCCTTTATAATAGAAAAAGAAAGAGAAACTAACCAGTATCAAACAAGTCTGACATTATATGCCATGTTCCATACTCATAGCCCCTCATTCCTACAACAAAGGGAGGTGTCTTCTCACCTGTTTCAAATTTAAATTTGCAACAGAATTGTCAAGGTTACCAAGATCACTCAGGTTTCCTTGAAAGATGTGACCACAAAAATAAACCTGTTCAATCACCCTTTGAGGATAGGAAAGACCAAATAGATAAAAAAAAATGTCTACCGGCCACTCAGTCGATTAATCAATCAATCAACCTGCATTAAGCTCTGACCATGTGCCAGGCACTTTGCTAAGCTATGGGGATACAAAAAGAGGCAAAAGACAGTCTCCGCCCTCAAGGAGCTTAACATCTAATGACTTTAACATGCACCTGAAAGGATACCCTATAGAGTTTGTCCAAAGGACACCCTCCAACGGTATATAAATATGAGAAAGACAGCATAGATGGCAATAAATTAGACCCAAAGTTGAACAGGAAGAGGAGAGTGGGCTGGATTGCTTTTGAAAGATTGAAAAGCTCCTTTACTGACCCAAGCTTTCCGTAAGAGCAAAGGCCCCAACTTTTTAATATTTTGCCGGCGTTGTTGTCTCTCTCTCTCTCTCTGTCTCTGTCTCTCTCTGTCTCTGTTTGTCTGTCTCTCTTTCTCTCTCTGTCTCTCTGTCTCTCTCTCTCTATGCCTCTGTCTCTGTCTCTCTCTTTCTCTGTCTGTCTCTCTTTCTCTCTCTGTCTCTCTCTCTGTCTCTGTCTCTCTCTCTGTCTCTGTCTCTCTCTCTGTCTCTGTCTCCCTATCAGCTGATTCCTTCCCTGCTGCCTACAAACATGCCCATGTCTCTCCCATCCTCAGAAAACTCTCATTTGATCCAACCACACCTGATAGTTACCATCCTTTATATTTCCTCCCCTTTGCTGCTAAAATCCTTTTGAAAGTTGTCTACAATGGGTGCCTCCATTTCTCTCCCCAACTTGCTTCTGAATCCACCACAATCTGACTTCCCACCTCATCATCCCACTGCAATGACTCTCTCCAAAGTTACCAACAAAAGGCCTTTTCTCAGTTCTTGTCATTCGTGATTTATATGCATCATTTGACACTGTCAGTTACACTCTCCTCCTAAATGTTCCTTCCCCTCTAGACCTTAGTGATGCAGTCTGACCAATCTTTCTCAGTCTCCTTTGCTCCATCTTCATACAGTGCATTTCTACTAACTGTGGGTGGGTGTCCCTCAAGGCTCTGTCCTGGGCTCTCTTCTCTTTCCCCTTGATACAGTGGTTCTTAATCTTTTCTGTGAGCAATACCACTTCTAGGACTATATCCCAAAGAAATCATACAAGTGGGGAAATATAAGGGGTTGGTGCCGACCCCGGGGCTGTTGGGACTCTAGCACTTGGCCTGTTTCCTGGGTAAACCAGACAGGCTTAGTAGGAGTGGAACAGCAGGCACCCAGAGGGAGGGCCTCTGCCCTTGGGAAGCCCCTGTAGTCTGCCTACACATGCAAGCAGAGCCTGTCCACGAGGGACACACAAGCCCAGAAGGAGGGACCCAGCTGGCCATTACCTAATGCTCATGAACCGTTGCCTAACGCAGTGCTTTGTTACTTTACTTACTGGGACATCTTTGATACTTTACAGGGACATCCTGCCTCGTGTCTCATGTAGCTCATACAGCTCTGATACCATCTTGCAACATGCCCAAGCATTCCCATGCCCTCATAGATACTGTAGTGCAACATGCCCCCTTGTTCCCATACCCCTACAGATACCGCTGTGCAACAGTCCTGCTCTTTCCCATACCCTTGGAGATACCATAGCGCACCATACATTGCAACAATCCAGATCCTTCCCATGCCCATATCGATACCCAGACTGAAACAAAGTACAACAGTATACCCATACCGCAACATTGCTATCCTGTCCCACTGCAACATTTCTGTTCCTTCCCATGCTGTCATCCTCACACCCATTGGTCACTTGCTTATGCTTATGTAGTGCAAACCCTATAAAAATGGATGATTTCGCCCAATAAATCGGAGTTCCTTCCATCTTGACTCCTACCTCATCATTGCATACCGAGACAGGTCCTTGGTGGACAAGGACCCCCAGAGGGGAGGAGACCCCAACAGGGAAAGGACCCATACATTCAAAAATATTTATAGCAACTCTTTTCGTGTTGGCAAAGAATTGGAAATCAAGGGGATGCCCATCCTTTGAGAATGGATAAACAAGTTGTGGTATATGCATGTAATGGAATACTATTGTGCCAGAAGAAATGAGGAGAAGATGGACTTCACAATAACCTGGAAAGACTTATGTGATTTGATGCTGAGTAAAGGGAGCAGAACCAGGAGAACATTACACACGATTACAGACACACGGTATTTCTGATGACTAACTTTGATAGACTTGGCTCTTCTCGGCAATGCAAGGTTCTAAGACAGCTCCAAAAGACTCATGATGGAAAAAAGGGATTCACGTCCAGAGAAAGAATTGTGGAGTCTGAATGCAGATTGAAGCAAACTATTTGCTCTCTTTTTTTGTTTGTTTGTTTTTGTTTTCGTTTCTGTTTTGTTTCTTCTTTCTTGTGGTTTATTCCGTTGGTTATACCTCTTTACAACTTGATTAGTGTAAAAACATGCTTAGTGTGAAATTATATGTAGAACCTCTATCAGATTGCATGCTGTCTTGAGGGGGAGGGGGAGAAAATTTGAAACTCAACTTAAAAGCTTGAGGAACTGAGTGTTGTAAGCTAAAACTAAAAATTAATTAATTAATTAAAAACCTTTTCTGTGTCATTTGACAATTCCCTCTTAGTATAATGTTTTTAAATGCATAAAATATAGAGGATTGCAAAAGAAATAAATAACATTGAAATAGAGTAATTGATGTAGTTTTAAAAAACAAGTTCCTGGACTCCAGTGTAAGAGATCCTGCTATACTACTTTACTTGATGATTTCTTCACTTCCCATGGATTCAGTTATTATAATTTCTATGCCAATGACTCCCAGCTCAATACATCCAGTCCTACCCTGTCTCCTGAGCTTCAGCCCCATATCACCAACTGTTTCTTGTAAATCTCAAATGGAATAGCAAATGGCCATTTCAAATTAAACATGCCCAGAAGAGAACTCATCATATTTACCCTAAACCCTTCCCTCTTCCCAACTTCCCTATTACTATCAAGGGCACTGCCATTCTACTAGTCACCCAGGCTCACAACCTTGGTGGCACTTTGAATTCTTCCTTCACATTCATCTCACCTACACAATCTCTTGTGATCTCATCAGTTCAGCCTTCACAACATTGCTCATCTGTGTTCCCTTTTCCCTCCTCATATAGCCAGCACTGTAGTACAGGCCCCTATCACCTCATGTCTAGACTCTTGCATTATTCTTCTAGGTGGTGTCCCTGTCTCAAGTCTTTCTCTTATCCAGTCCACCCTCCACTCAGTCACCAAATGGATTTTCCTAAGTCTGATCATGGCATGCCCCTTCCTCTGCTCAATGAACTCTCATGGCTTCCCTATTACCCCCAAGATCAAATATAAAATGCTTTATTCATCATTTAAAGCCTTATTCAAACTTCTTTTTGAATCTCCTTACACCTTCATTCTTTGGGGTCTTCAGTCTAGCCCCATTCTTTTCAGTCTTCTTATGCCACACACTCTGCTCCAGGTACATTGGCCTACTTGTTATTTCTCACAAATGATAGGATGCTTCATTCTCAGTTGCTTTGCCATTTCACTGGCTTTCCTCCCTCCTCCCTTTGGCCTCCAGGCTCCTGGGATGCTTCAAAACTCACCTTCTGCCAGAGTCCCACTGTTCTTGACTGCCCTCTGAGGTTTCCTTCCATTTATCATTATTCCTTCCACATTGTGACTTTTTTTTTACTTAATAGTATTTTATTTTTTTCCCATTACATATAAAGATAGTTTTCGACACTCATCTTTGAAAGATTTTGAGCTCCAAATTTTTCTCCCTCCGTCTCCTCTCTCCCCCTTCCTCAAGACAGCAAGCAATCTGATATAACTTACACATGTACAATCATGTTAAACATTTCCATATTAGTCATGTGAAAGAAGATCCAGGATAAAAAGGAAAAACCATGAGAAAGAAAAAAACAAAAAAAAAGTGAAAATAGTATGCTTTGATCTGCATTCAGACTCCATAGTTCTTTCTCTGGATGTGGTCCCCATTGAGGTTTCAATCTATCACAGGCTGGCATAATGAGTTAAATAGGAATTTGGGGGGAGTTTTGGAGAAGCTGCAGATGACACATGAAGGTCAGCAGACAACACAGAAAAAGTTTAGAAACTCAGAAATGCAGAGAATACATGTATGGTATTGTGTAATATTAATCCAAGTTCTGCAGTAAGATACTGTAAACACCCATAAAAGAAAAAGAAAAATTCAGACTTCATCTCTGGCTTGAAGGAAGGGTCAAAAACTTTTATGCAGATTTACATGCCCCCAAACCCTCTGATGTAGCAGGCATATGGGTACAATGTATATATCTTGTACATAGTTATTTGAATGTTGTTTTCCCATTAAAATATGAGCCTTATAAGAGCCCAGACCATATTTTTGCTGTTCTTTGTATCCTCAGTGAGTAGCATGGTGCCCAATATTTGATTAGTGCTTAACTTCCAGTCTTAGATTGTTGCTTAGACCTCTGAGAGGTTAAATACTTGCCTAGGGTCACTAAGGTAGTAGCTATTGGGAACCAGAACTTGAACCCAAGGCTTCCTAACTCTCTTACCATTACACCTGATGCCCTCTCAGCTATCCATCAGGAGTCACAAAATAGCACAGCCCTTACAACAAGACACTGGATGTTGCAGGCACTGAATGCAGTCTTTAAAAATTTGATTTAATTTGTTAATTTATTGACTCTCCCTCTTCCTGCATTTGGATTCTGGAGGGGTGTCCATAAACAGACAGAATAAAGCCAGGCTGAAAGCAGCTGGTCAGGCCAAATCCTAAAATGGATCATTATGTCTGCTTTTTATTGCACACCAACACCCAGGAGACCTGGAACCATGTCAAGAAGGGGAGAGCTAGATACAGAGACTTGTACCCATCAGATCCAGCGAATCTGGGATCCAGGGGACAGCCCAAAGCCTTTGGCACTGCTTAGATATTGAGCTCTACTTAAAACAACAGAGTTCAAACTCTGAGATTTTTGTGTCTGACCAAGATTGGCATTGCAATGAGAAGAACTGAGAGCGTTGTGTGTGTGTGTGTATATATATAAAGTGCTTTGCACACTTTAGAGTACTATTTAAATATTAGCCCTTCTTATCTTTCCTTACCCTATAAGTAATGAAATTGACAGGGTGATGTTAGTACTTTCTTTCTCAGACTCCTCTCAATTTATCACAAGTCTCTTGAGAGGTGCATTAGATTGTAAGCTCCTTCAAGGTAAGGTCTGTCTTTTGCCTCTTTTTGTATCTCCAGAGCGTAGCACATTGCCTGGCACATAGTAGGAACTTAATAAATGTTTATCAATTGATTAAGATAGCAGACTATAGTGGAAAGAACATGTAATTTAGAGTCAGAGGTCCTGAGTTCCAGTTCTGGTCCTCACTACCCACCTGTAACTTACTGCCTCTAAGACTATAGGCAAGTCACTCTATTTCTTTTGGTCTTAATTTTCTCACCTGCCAAATGAGGGGGTTGGCCTTGAGAGTGGTCTTGAAGGTCTCTTTCAGTTTTAAACCTATGATCCTTCCTGAAATTTCCCCATCTGTAAGATGTAAGTAGATCTGAGTAGGTCCATGACAGTGAGAGGACTGGGGGGTATAGAGGCAGGCAGGTAAAAGGGTAGAGAATTCTAGAAGGCATTGGGCAGGGCAGATGATAACCTTCAGTGGACTTTGATAGGGGAAAGGATGATAATAAGAGTAACTCATTTATCAGTACTTGAAGGTTTAAAAAGTACCTTCTTCATCCCAGCCTGGCAGAATGACTAGGGTCCTGGGCTTGGAATCAGGATCCCTTAGCTTCTGGACTTGCCTACAATGGAGTCAGACAGCCTCATCTTCCTGAGGTCAAATCCAGCCTCAGACAATGACTAGCTATGTGACCCTGGACAAGTCACTTAACCCTGTTTGCCTCAGTTTCCTCATCTGTAAAATGAAAGGGAGAAGGAAATGGCAACCACTCCAATAAGTGCCAAAAAAACCCCAAGTGGGGTCACAAAGAGTCGGACAGGAATGAACAACAGTAACAACAAAATGCTTTATCTGCTTTGTGATCTCATCAGTGCCAATATTCCTGCCACTGAGGCAGATTGCCACTTATCCAAGTGTCTCAGTTTCTTCATCTATAAAATGGGGAGGAGGGAGAAGAGTAGGGATAACCTAAGCTTAGATAAGACATCACAAAGTTTACAATGCAGTAGTAACAAGATCGGAGGTAGCTAGGTGTGTCAGTGGACAAAGGGTCAGGCCAGGAGTGAGGAAGATTTGACTTCAAATCTGGCCTCAGACATTTACTAGCTGGGCAAGTCACTTAATGTTGTTTGCCTTAATCCACCAGAGAGGGAAAAGGCAAACCACTCCAGTCTCTTTGCCAAGAAAACCCCAAAATGGGGTCACAGGGAGTGGGGACATGACTGAAAAAAAGACTGAAAACAACTGGTCACTTAGCATCTATCTGCTTTAGACACCCTAGGATATATCTACAAAGGTATATATGTGGGATGAAAGACCCTCACCAATTAAAAAGTTAATTTATAATAAGGAGGCATCTCAGGGTGGGAACAGAAATAAATTTTATTCAATTCTCAAGAATAGGGCATCCTCTGCCAGCACAGAACAGAACCAGCAAAGGAGGCAGAGTACAAGAGGCAAAGCACCAATAATTATACCTAAGGCAAGAGAATTCCCGCCTACCTCTGACCCTTCTCACCATTGGCTGGGAGGCAGGCTTACAATCTGAGCAGGAAAAACTAGACAAAGAACCGGGAAATCGAGGCACAGAAACTCCAATTCCCATTCCCTTAATTAATGATTACAATTGAGGTGACATCTATAAATCTGAAGAAGGAGAATAGGATAAGGGGAGGGGGAGACCCTCTCCATTCTTCTGCAGTGCTTTTACAGTAAAGAAAAGCAGGTCACAGTGACCCTATTCTTACTGAGCAAATCTTTAAACCAGAACCAGAAGAAAGAACAAAAAGTTTCAGGGTAAACTTTCCCATCAGATGCTGAACCATCAGACTCTCACGGCCTCAGAATTTTTCCACTCCCCTATTTCCCTATTTCTTGATTTTTAAACATTTCTTAGTATAGATATAGACATGTATTTATACATATCTTCCCTGTGAAGTCTTTACATTTTATTTACCTCACGTAGTATAGACGATAACCCAGGTAGGTAGGTACCATTTCTTCTATTACCTGCCTATTGTGGGAATCAGATGAGATCAAGCTTTGTCACTAAAAAGGCTTTTCATCACATAATGTAAATTGTAAACTATGATTTCTGTGCTATTTCCTTCCTTAAATCCATTGCTACCCATGGAGGGTTAAAAGGAGATTTTCCCCTCATTCTCTTTCTTATTTTAGTCAAGCACCCATCATCCCAGTGCCCTGGGCAGCAGGCAGCTCTTTTCAGACCAGCATTCCGTGCCCAGATGGAAGTCACACCCAAAAACAGAATTGGCTGATCTTTGGAACCTGGCATGTCCTTGCCTTTATCGAGAAAATCAAAGCCCAGCTCCCTTTTTGGCCTGAGGTCTCCACTCACAGCAGTAGGGCACACAGTATACAATTTAGAGAGCTTTTTAAAAACAAATCGGTATTGTGCTTGGAGGAATTTGAAGAAGTTAGATCCATAAATTGCTCCTTCTGCAACTGTATCTGAGACCCTCAGTGTTCAGAACTGTCTAGTCTCATTTCAAGGAATTCTGGGAACCAGAAGTTCACAAGCTAGAAAGTGTTTTAAGTGTCCCCAAAATAGATTAAAAGACTGTGATCATGTGTCTGAGAAAGGCAGAAAGTTCATAGGCCTCTTTAGTTTCCAGGACAGTTTATAAACAATCTGGACATATTAATTTTTTTTAACTCAGTGCTTAGTGAATCTAAACAAAAAGAAAAGAAAGAAAAGCAAAGAAAAAGAAACAAAGTAGCAGATTGTGAGAAGTGGTGGGAGCAGTTTTGTTTCCACACAGTTGAAAGTATCTCCCCCCAGCTTTAACAGAATGTAAATCAGGTGACTGATTCTAATCAGAGCAGTGATCTGGGTGGCTTCTGGTCCAGTGAAAGGTCAGAGGCCTGTACACATGCTTGATGAGCCATTTGAGGGGGACACGATGTGGGCAGTCAGGGGATTGCATCTGAACAATGAAGGGCCAGGCAGGAGATTCGAATTGGGAGTCAATAAAAGGATTGGCATTTCTCTGAGTCCTTGTACTCTGTTCAGGGGATGTACCCATGTAAATGTAATTAAAACCTTCCTGGCTTCCCAATGAGTATTGTTTATTCCTAGACAACATGAGCATATTTATAACAAGATTGACTAAAGTCCAAAAATAAAATGGTAAAGGTGGAAAAATATCTTAATGTTTCATTTTCCCAGAGATGAGGCCATGGAGATGTCTTTTCTGTATTTTCTGTAGGGGACATATGTGAGCAGTGTTGTGAAGGTTGAATGATGAGACTGGTCAATAGGTTGGGGAGGTTAGTCTTCACTTGGAGCCTCCTACCACACTCAGTCTTTCTTCCCAGTTAGACCACTCTGCCCTAGAAGGCCAGCAAGAATACAGCTTCCCCAAGATTTCAGACCTAGAAGGGAACTTAGGTCATCAACAACCCCATTGTTTCACCAATAGGGAAATAAAAGCCCAAGAGAGAAAAGAGACTTACTTGAATAGGCAGCAGAAAGAACCCACCTCTCTGAAATCCCAGCCCAGTTTTCCTGGTAGGTTACTTATCTCACTATCTTTCCAGCTGAAAGAGAAGGGGAAACTCTCTCTTTCTCTCATGCTAGGTTCACTGAGAGAGCACAATCTCCTAATCTTTGGGATAAAGGCAAAAGGCTTCTACCTTCCCAGTACCTCACTCCCTATTCCGACTTCCCTAACATACATACACCTTGTTCACTCTTGTCTCTATATCAAATCATGCAGTTCTACCTACCTCTCAATATCCTTTTCACAAGGCACAGGATGTTCTTTAGGGGAATCGATCTGCTACTAATCTGGGCCAGGCAGGTCATTCAACCAGTCACCGGGCTGTGTAGGTCACTGCCCGATTCCCGTAGTTTGGTCCTCCATAGCTGGAGAGTTCAATGTTCTTTTCAGTAGGAATACTACCATGCTCTTTCAGCTGATATTGAATGACCTTTAGTTTAGGATTGACAGAAGTCTCTCCTCTTTGACTCACTCAGAATCTCCTTGCTGGGGTTTGTCACCTTCAGGTGAGAAGTTGGAGGAGTGTGTAGTGAGTAGAACCAGAACATTATACACAATAAGAGCCATGATGCATGGTGATCAACTATGAATGACTTAGTTCTTCTCAGCAGCACAATGATCCAAAGGATTCAGGATGAAAAATCTGCCTTAAGAGAAAGAACCAATGTTGTCTGAATATAGGTTGAAGCATACTATTTTTCACTCTATTTCTTTTTGGTGGTGGTTTGTTTTTTCTTTCAGTCTGTGTTTTCTTTCACAACATGACAACTATGGAAATATATTTTGCATGATTGCACATGTATATCAAATGTGTATGCACACACATATATGTCCTATCTTTTCCTATCTCTTCTCTGGGATCTCCATATCTAGAATACATACATACATATATCACATGTATATCAAATTGCTTGCCTTCTCAGTGATGGGGGAGAGGAGAAAGGGAGAGTGAGAATTTGGAACTTGATATTTAAAAAAACAAATTTTAAGAATTGTTTTTATATATCATTAGAAAAAAATAAAAAAATTGAATGTGTGTGGGATGTAAGACCCTCACCAATTAAATTTATAATAAGGAGCCATCTCAGGATGGGAACAGAAATAAATTTTATTCAATTTCCAGGAATTGGGCATCCTCTGCTAGCAGAGAGCAAAACCAGCAAAAGAGGGAGAGTACAAGAGGCAAAGCACCAATAATTATACCTAACACAAGAGAATTCCTGCCTACCTCTGACCCTTCTCACTATTGGCTGGGAGGCAGGCTTATAATCTGAGCAGGAAAAACTAGACAAAGAACTGGGAAATTGAGGCACAGAAACTCCAATTCCCATTCCATTAGTTAATGATTACAACTGAGGTGACATCTATAAATCTAAAGAAGGAGAATAGGATAAGGGGAGGAGGAGACCCTCTCCATTCTTCTACAGTATTTTTACAGTAAAGGAAAGCAGGTCACAGTGACTCTATTCTTACTGAGCAAATCTTTAAATCAGAACCAGAAGAAAAAACAAAAAGTTTCAGGGTAAACTTTCCCAGATGCTGAGCCATCAGACTCTCATGGCCTCAGAATTTTTTTTTTTACTTTCCTATTTCACTATTTCTTGATTTTTAAACATTTCTTAGTATATATATATACATATCTTCCCTGTGAAGTCTTCACATTTTATTTACCTCACACAAATGTTAAAAAGAAAAAAAAGTTGGAAAAATCCAGCATCTCCTTTCCTTTCCTTCACTTCCTCCTGCTTTAGTCCCAGTTCCTTAAGTTTGGAACTCTTTCTTGGTTCATGGTGATTAATACCAGTTTAGCCAGTTTCATTTTATTGGGATCTCCAATGGATCAACTCTAGGGACAAAAGTAGGCTTGTACCTTGTGCCCTAAGAACAAGTTTGTCGTCTTTAGTGGCCCTTTCATAGGCAACAGAGATATTCCAGCTTCCAGTCCAAGGTGCATAATGATTATTTTGCATCTGAAGAACTTTCCCTTTGCATTTCACTGTTTCTGTCTTTCCCCCATTCTCAATGTTTCAGCTTTGCTGAAGTCTCCCTGAGGCACTCTTACACTAGTATGTGTTCTCATGTTCTTTTCAAGTTATTTGCCCTGCCTCCCTGCTGAGTACGCAGGCTGCTCAAAGGCAGGAATCCTGTCATATTTTCTAAATGAAGATAATTGCAGCTTATGTGCCAACATCTGTTTCAGTTGATAAAGAACTTACTAAAATCTACAAAGTTATAGGATCATAGATTTAGAGCTGTTAGAGATTATCTGGTCTACCCACACTCAAATACTTTACAGGTGAGGAAACTGAGTCCCAGAGAAAAGAATGTCACACAGGTAAGAAGTGACAGAATAAGTATTCAAACTCAGGTCCTAAGATTCTAAATTCATCACTCTGCACCATGCTGCCTTCTGGTTTTTCTCTCTACAATTTAAATATATAATTTCCTCCTATCTAGTACTCCTTCCCATCTGTCCTGTCTCTTCTGTGGATCTCCATATCCAGAATCTTCTATTCATGAGCAAAATTATCCAGTTTATTAACCACTTAGCATATCTTTGCCTTTGGCTTCAGGATTGAGAAACCAATTAGATCCACCTGAGCAGGCCCCCCCCCCCCCAATAAAATGTCAGAATGATACTGATCCAGAAACTGCCATGATCCCTAAGCAAAAGTAGGACAACTGTTCCAATGGGTTAGGAAGCTTGGTTATACCTCCTGGTGCCATCTATAAATCAGCAAGCCAGTTCAGAAGGAGGGCTTTTCCAAAAATTGGATCAGGTGTCTTCCCTGCATACCACTGAGGAGGAATTACCTGGGGGAGGAGAAAGAAGGCCCTCAACTTTGATTGTCTCTCCTTCCCCCTGCTTTGGCCAGAAGAGAATCTTCCATCTTCAAGACATCTATGGGATGCTGGATTTCCCATTTTCCCATTAGTGTCCTAAAGAGCATCCTCAAATAGACTGGTGGCAATGTCTGCATCTTCTGGAGCCAAGGATAGGCTGATGACTCTACAAGGAGCCCTGCAAAGACATTGCACCATATTGTACCTGAAGTACATCAGTGGCTTGCTTAATCTCTTCTGTGTCCTAGGAGCATCCTATGATCGGTTAACTGCAGTGTCTGTTGTAGGGAAAATATTTTATTCCTGTTCAGTCATTTTTCTAGTCCTATCTGACTCTTTGTGAGTCCATTTGGGTTTTGTTTTGTTTTTTGTTTTTTTGTTTTTTGGCAATGATACTGGAGTGGTTTGCCATTTCCTTCTCCAGTTCATTTTATAGATTAGGAAACTGAGGCAAACAGGGTTAAGTGACTTGTCCAGGGTCACACAGCTAGTAAGTACCTGAGGCCAGATTTGAACTCAGGAAGATGACTCCAGGCCCAGCATTCTATCCACTGCACCACTGGCCTAAATACTTTAGTGCCTATTAATATTGTTTGAACCTAGCTTTATGGGGCTAGAAAATTGTCTAACCTGCAACTATAAGTCATATTGACCTGAGAGACCCTCCAGAGTGCTTGTTGTGGGTCCAGCCACATATTGGGTCCACCCAAAACATTTGTATGTTCAGTTGGCCCACCCAGGCCTTGGGTCCACCCAAAAAGCTTGTGCTTTGGTTTCTCTAATAGCTTGTGTTTTGGCTTTTCCCCCATTTAATTGAATATTTATACTACTAATACCTACTGACATTTTAATAATACCTACTAATATTTATACTACTAATACCTACTGATGTACCTCTTAAGGAAACCACCTACAGGAAAGACTTTCTGTACTGGTACCTTTATTTGAATTATATATAATGTAAACCTCACTGAGACTTGGGGAGGGAGTCACACCTTTTCCCAGCTCTCTCCTCTGCTGAACCAACTGAATAAAATTCTTTCCAAAAACATTTTTAGTTTTCAGGACTTGTTCTTAACCAACAGAGCCAAGGATAAACTGGACACATATTATGCTCACAGAGAACTTCTTGAACACACTACAAAAGGGAGAAAAGGATTTCTAAGAGCTGTGAATTACCCGCTTTGTCACATGGACTCTCTCAGTGTAACTCTGAACTCTGTATGTACTGGTGAAAGGGTATATCATAGACTTTTGGGGGTGGGGAGATGTTGTGTAGCAATTTTACCACCTTATTAAATATCCCTTTCTAAAAGCTACTTTAAGTATGCTGACTAAAATGATTCTCAACTGATAATCTTGGAAGGGAAGCACAATGATGGGGGCTCATGAATAATAGACTCAGGGTTATAAATAATTTTGGTGTATATGGGACTGAAAACAGTTACATATTGTGGGGACCCAATTCGTTAGTGGGAGTATGTTTACATTCATTTACATTCATGTACCACAATTTGTTTAGTCATTCCCCAAACAATGGGCATCTACTTTGTTTCTAATACTTCACTATCACCAAAAGTGCTGTTATAAATAACTTTGGTGCATATGGGATGTTCCTTTTTATCATTAACCTCCTTGGGGTATATGCCTAGCAGTGAGATATCTCAGACCAATGATGTGGATATTTTCATTACTCTCTTAGCATAGTTCTAAGTAGCGCCTGTGTCCTAATCAAGGAGAAATGTACTGGTTCTTGATATGGGAGTCAACTGAGAATTGACTGTCTGTGTGCAGTCAGATTGTCAGGTAGTTCCGACAAGGGTCACAACACCAAACTCAAGGAAAGGATAAAAATGATATCATACTATGCAATTACCACAGCTCTGACTTGACCTATACAGACAAGCTCTTGGGGAATGATGATCTGTAGACACAATGAGGAAGCCAAAAGAACCCAGAAACCAGCTCAGCTCACATTTTATCTTGCCAAACAGAGAGACCTGACCACAAAGCACAACACTAATTTAGAAAACAAGCTCATTTGCAAAACATTAAGGATGATTAAAGACTAGGAGAAATATTGCTCCACAAAACAGTGAGACGAAAGAGGAAAAAAAAATAAATCCACATTAAGCTGTTTGTAAGTGTAACCTCAACTAGATCATCATGAGACCACTCATAGATGAATGGACAGGAAAGAGGACAACAAATAGATGGGAAGTGGAAGAGATTTGCCACATTTCTCTGGCAGGTCATTTTCATAGATGATGAGGCAAGGAAATGATTCCATTTGGATTCTACCACGGGAAAGAAAATGGGAGACAGATGTGAACTGAAAAAGGAGAAGTTACCCAGGTGATTAGAAGGGCTTTGGAATTGTGATGGTAGTCAGAAGAAATCAAATTTGGGGAGTGGAAATCTGGAAGGATATGAAGAGAAGTTGAAGAGCTCAAGCTGAAGAAAGACTTGAGAAGAAGGAGGAGTAAAAGGAGAAGGTGAGAGAACTCTAGCAGAAAAAAGAGTCAAATACAAAGAGAAGAAGAAATAGGAGAGGAAGGACCCGAGGAGAAGATAAAGGTACTTGGTGAGACAAGTTGGTAAAAGCAAGTGAGGGATTGGTTAGACAAAGGAAAGCAAGCATCTGTCAAGGTGTTTGCTAAGTGTTAATCTGGTGAGGAGAGTAACAATCTAGGAGTATGCTAGAGCCAGCTCCAGAGAGTCAATGTTAAATTTTCAGTGTGAGCATTTACAACTTAGAAACTAGTAAATGATACAAATCAGGGCTTGATTTAATATTTGATGACTGTCTAGATTTAAGAAAGTGATAGAGAAAATGTTAATAATGCAGATTAAACTTAAAAGTGTGTTCTGCATATATCTTCCCTTCCAGAAAGCTGGTTGTTAAACATTTACCAGCACACCACTAGTCTCCTCCCCAAAACCTTTATTAGAGAATGACCTGAATTTTGAAAGGAGAGGAGAAGGATTTGTTTTTCTTGTCAGCAGTCTAGTGGTATGCCAACCATATCCGTGACCAGTAATTGTGTTTATGTTGGAAGCTGAGGAAAAAGTAAACACACTTGAGAAAGGCAGCTTTAGGACTCCCAGCAGAAAGCTGCACCACACCAAAGGGGACCACCCTGATGACCCTAGCAAAGGGATTTCAGGGGTTTGTGAGTTACTTCTTTTGCCACATATGCTTAAGCTTGAGCCTGCTTTCCCCTGGACTCTATCTGCTTGTAGGACAATCTACCATGGACTTTTAGGGAATGTTTTGTGCCACCATTTCTTACTATAATACTTCTTTCTAAAAGCTAATTAACTGCGGCTAATTTGTGTCAACAGATAATGGAGGGAAGGGAAGGAATTTACAAGCAGAGGATCATAGATAGAATGTTAGAAATATATCCTCCCCCATCCCACAATGTCTCCATAAAACTTTGAGTAGAGAAGTACTGGCCAGTCTCTGGGATCTGACCTTCCAGTGAAAATGGGGGCCTGGGGTAGTAACCTCAGACCTTGATCTATACGATTTACTTTAAAATCCTTTTGATTATATTTGAAAATTATAGGAAAATACATGTTTACAATCCTTGTTAAATGCACTCCATCCCTTGCCCAAGATACTATCACTCTTTTTTTAAGCCATGGCCCAGAAATTCAAATCCTCTTCTAGGACAGTGTCTTCTTTACAAACTGTTTACCTCCCAAATCCTTTCTGGAAGCCTTGCCTTCCATCTACAACAAAAATAAAATCACCTGTGTCCCCAAGGTCTTTAATTTCTCACCTAACATTTTGTGACCTTTAGCAATGTTTTCTTGGTTTTTTATAGCACGGATTTACACCCAGTTCCCTCATTTGTTGTTATTCATCCTTCATTCTCAAAGAGAACTCATGATATCATGAGGGTGATGTCTTGACTTGTGCGTGAAGTGGATTTAAGTGAGGCAGATGCTTATAGTCATTGCCTCACTCTAATCAACAGAAGTGAGTAATGGGTGTGGGATTTGATAAGTCTTGGGAAGTTCTTTGTCACATCTTGCATCCATGTTCCCCAAAGATAGCAGATCTTCAAGTTGACAACTAGCAGCCTTATTACCACAGAAAAGGAAGTTCCCCAATCACCACTTCTTCTTTCTCTGACCATCACTGAATGATCTCTCACCTGCAGGCAACTGTAAAGCCAAATCAGCATTCCTTGGATGACAGGCAGCTGCTCATTACTCAGAGGGTAGAGCTCCCTTGTCTTTGGGAAAAGACTCACATCTATTACTTTTCTCCAAGTATTCGATGGTCATTCTTCTTCACTTTCTTTTGCTTGTTTTCTCTTCTAAGATGAATGATCTTTGGACTGGAAAGGATGAAACAAATATAGTTAACAAAGAGGTGAAACTAAAGATAAAGAAGATGGCAAAAAAATTAGTTGGGTGCCCTCACCAAGCCCAGATGGGCAACACCCCAGCGTACAGAGAGTACTAGGAAATATAATTATGGAGTTGTTCTTGGTGATCATTGAAAGTAGTCAGTCAATAGGTCAATCAACTATCAATAAGAATTTATTAGGCAACAGCTGCATGCCAGGGACTATGCACTGGGCATATTTAAATGGATCTGTGATCTTCTAGATTTGCCCCCTCCCAATTCTCTTCTTCCTATATTATTATCATCTTTCTGGCTCCTGATCTGGGTTCTAGTCTTTATTCTGTCAGCCTGGTTCTAACTTGCTGTGCAACTTTGGGAAAGTCAATCTCACCTATGACTCAGTTTCTTCATCTGTAACATGAGGTTTTTGAGCTAGATTGATATCTTAGCTACCTTTCTACTCTACAACTCTGTGGTTTGTTTTTTATTCCTTTCATGCTCAAGTATTCATTGAGGTGGGGCAGATATAGTTTTTTTTAAAAACCTTACAATTTTAATTGTCCTCCATTTTTAACTTATCTCCAGAGACTCTTCTGAGCTCTAGAGCTGAATCCCCACAGGATATCTCCACCTAGACATCTCACTGGCACTTCAGAGTCAACATATCTGAAAGGGAGTTTGATATTCTGCCCCAGCTTAACCTCTTCCTCCTCCTGACTTTGCTTCTATTGGTGGTGCAATCAGTCTCCCAGTTTCTGTTCTAAACTTTAATGTGGTTCTTGGTTCTTCTTTCTCCCTCACTTCTCTTATTTAGCCAGTTAGTTACCAAATCCTGAAAGATACTGTAGAGCAGCCCTCACCTTATCAGTTACACAATTAAATGAAAGCAGAGAGAATGCAAGATCCCTCTATGATGATCACTCATTGACCTCAAAATTGTAGCTGAGAAGAGAAGAAAGAAACCCCAGTGACTAGGACAGCTTAGAAAGCTACTTATTTTATCCTTGAAATGGAAATCAGACTGTATATAATTGGGATCTGTAGTTTCATGGGCTTTCTTGTTTTTCTGTTCTACTCCGTATATGAAAATGTTCTTTTTTTAAATTTGACTTTATTTGGTGTTAAGGTCAGAATAAAACACTTCCCCACACCCCAAAAAAGGCATTTGATTTTCTGGAGGAAAACTTGCTTCCAGGGCTATCCTCCAAAGGTATCTTCTATGCATGCCCTGGAAGGATGTAAAGACCGAGGTAACTTTGGTGGATCCCCTGATGAGTGATACTAAGCAAGGCATTGTCCATCTCCTTGGGCTTGTTTGCTGCAGTGATGTTATTCTAACTGGAGGCTGACTTCAAACAGAGCCTGGGCTTAGCTGAAGCTTAAACAAGAGATTGCTTAAATGTCTCAGCAAGCCAGAGATTTGACACTACTGCACTTCTCAAACAGGGCAAGTGAGTGATGATTAAGCCCAGCACATGGCTAAGATCATGAGATCCCAATCCATCCTCCCAGTGTCTTGTGGATGGTCTTCAGCGTCAGCTTACTTTCTTTGTGTGATTCAGTACAAAAAACCCCTGGATACAGAACTTTTGGGGCTGAGAATAGTATTGTGTCTCAGGCATGATTCAGTCAGTAGTCACATGATATAAATAGCTCAGAGGTCAGTGGCTGATTAGGTATAAGTAAGAACATTCAGTTTTGGTTAACTAAAATATGAATTGGGTGAACACTGGGTGAACTGCCTTATTTTGTAGGTGGAGCAAATAAGTTTTAGAAGTGTGAAAGGATCTGTAGCCTAACAGAAGTGAGCAGTACACAACTACCAAACAGCACAAAGTCATGTGTGCAAATCCTAACTCTGTCACTTGCTACCAAATGACAAATTTCTTAACCTGTCTGGATCTCAGTTTCTTCTTCTGCCAAAACGAGGCAGGGAGATTTTAGGCTATTCCTTGCCAGCTTTAAAATCATAATATTTAGAGCTGAAATGGACCTCAGAGACCAAGTCCAACCTCCACATTTTTCTGCAAGCAATTAAAGAGTGTTGGGGCAGTTGTACCTGTATGCAATGAAAGAGGATGGTCAAAGAGATTGTCTATCAGCAGCAATCTGAGAGTTCATGGACAGACAAATAACCCAGTATTATATAGCACTTTCCACAAAGGAACTGTCCACTATATGTTAAATGCAATGGATGACTTCTAACATGTTTGTCCTTGTAAGGGTCCTGAACCAACATTTTGAAAAACTAACTTGACTTAACACTTAATTTCTAATTAACCTGTATACACAGCAGAAGAGATGAGTGAATTCAGATGCACACACACACACACACCCCCATCCCAGGGTTGAAAGAGAAGTTACTTATTAGGTTTCAGTTCAGTTCTCCAAGCTCGTAAAGGCATAAAGGCTGGGAGAGGCCATGGAAATATGATCATTCGACTCTTTGGAAATGACTGGCCTTTCAGAAAAGTTCCTATATTTGGTATTGACAACTTAATCCAAACCAGGGCCACATCTCCATCGAAACTGGGGCTGCAGGAGGAAAAGAGAATCAAGACTGAGAAGACATCAATAGCCCAGTTCCCTTTATGCTAAGATGGAGGACTGACATTTAATTGCATTTCCTCCCTGAACTTCTCTTGTTCATCTGCAAAGCCACTGTGGTCAGAGAATGGTGAGCAGTTCTAACAGTATCATAAATCTAAAGCTATAAGAGGTCTTAGTGACTGTTCAGTCCAATTCCTTCACTTTACAGGTGAGGTAACTGAGTCTAAGAGCAGTTAAGAGGCTCCAACATGACATGGCTACTTTTTTTTTTTTTTAGGAACTGTCAGGGAAGGAGGAACCAATCAGATCATTGAACTGCTGTGTTGTCTTCTAGGGAAAATTATTCCCTATGGGAATACAAATGGGAAAACTAATCCCTTTTGTGGGAAATGGGAACCTTGGTCCTACCACAGTGATTAAGTAGCAAAGGCAGGATTTGAATTCAGGTCTTACTGACTCCAAGTCAGACCTTTCCCACTACACCATGTTGTTGTTCAGTCATTTCTGTCTAAATTTCATCATATCTGACTTTTTGTGACCCCATCGTGGAGTGGTTTGCCATTTCCTTCTCATTTTATAGGTGAGGAATTGAGGTGAATACAGTTAAATGACTTGTCCAGGGTCACACAACTAGTAAGTGTCTGAGGCCAGATTTGAACTCAGGAAGATGAGTCTTCCCTATTCCAAGCCAAGTACTCTATCTACTGTGCCACCTAGTTAGACCATGCTGGCTAATTAAAGTCAGGAGGGCCAGATCTGTGCCTCTGATACATACTAATTGTGTGATATAAAGCAAGTCTTTGAGACTCAGTTTCATCATCTGTAAGATCGGGTAATAATACCTGAAGTACTCACAACAGCGTTCTTATAAGGCTCAAATGAAATAGCGTCTATAAAAACATTTTGTAAACTTTAAGCATGTCCCAAAAGTCTTAGTGCAGTTTTAAGCTAGTAAAGCTTAAATGTCAGTTATTAGTATAATTAAATTTAAATGATGTTTGTAATTTTAAATGGTTTGTTATTATTGGACTTATAATTTTTTTTTTGCCAATTTATTTTCAGTGTCTGGGTTTCAGTTTCTCTTTCAGTCACCCAAGGACAGAAATCATATATGATATAGTTATACAACAATAAAAAATAATTGCATAGATTAGATAGTCCTTCAGAACTTTCACACGCCATTCCTCATATCTATGTTATATATTACTGCCTCATTATACATTACTACCCTTCCTGTACTCGTTGGTCTAGCAAAATGATGTTGTCATTTCTTGTACATGACATCCGATCTCCCATCTCCAAGCTGTTGGACTGGCAGGCCCCAGTTCCCAGGATGCTCTTCTTCTGCATGCCCATTTCTTAGAATTCTTTATTTCCTCCAAGACTCAGATCAAGCATCACCTTCGACACAAGGCTTTCCCTGCTTGCCCTCCCTCAACTTCTAGTGGCCTTTTCCCCCATGTTATCTTATATTTATTCTGTATATAATATGTATGCTCAGTCTTTGCTTTAGGAAGATTGATTTGAAAGCTGAGTGAAAGATGGACAAGAGTAGAGAGACACCTGAGACAAGGAGACCAAGAAGCAGGTTATACCAATGATCCAGGTGTGAAGGTCTGCATCAGGGTGGTAGCAGTGTCCCAGGAGGGAAGGTCCCCATGCCCTCAATTAATCACAGGAGGCTTGGGCACCTCAAGTGAATAAAACAGTTGTGCTCATGGAGGGCTACTATCTTCTCCCACCCAGAGGTCAATCACCACCCAATCAACTGGCTCTGAAGAAGTTTGCTGTTTTTATATACAAGCCCGTTATTCATGACTGATTTTTTTCAACCAACTACAAGTTATTTCCTATGTGGCAGCATCTGTTTTCATCCAATGACATGAAAACTCCTGTCAAATTGATTATAGATTTATTCATACCTAATTTACTTTTAAATTCTTGATACAATAGTTATTGAGACTGGGACTTCTGTGATAAAGTTGGGTAGTTACTGCAAGGGTCCCTCTTTGGTCTCCCTGCCCCAAGTCTCTCCCCATTCCAGTCCAGACTCCTCACTGCTACCAAAACGACTTTCCTTAAAGACAGATCTGATCACGTCACTCCCTTACTCAGTTAACTCCTGTGGTTCCCTATTGCCTTCAGGATCAAAGAGAAACCCCTCTGTTTAGCCTTAAAGACCCTTTCAAACCTGGCCCCAACTTACCTTTTCAGACTCATTGACTTCAATCTGTAATACAGCCATTGCTGTGCTGGAAAATGTCTAACAACTGTTGCGGGGTATGGGAAACAGAGTTGGACACATTTTTAAGTATAATCTGCATTATCAATATTTTCTTCAGCCTGGACAATCAACAATCAAACCCTGGTTTGATTCCCAACGTGTATATGCTCTAGGTGCTGCAATGGATAGAGCTCCAGGTTTAGAGTCAGGAAGATTTGAGTTCAAATCTGGCCTCAGATACTTACAAACTGTGTGACCCTGGGCAAGTCACTTAACCCTGTTTGCCTCAGTTTCCTCATCTATAAAATGACCTGGAGAAGGAAATGGCAAACCACTCCACTATCTCTGCCAAGGAAACCCCAAAAGGGGTCACAAAGTGTCAGGCATGACTGAAAAATGACTAGACAACCACATATACTCACGTGGAAAATTGAACAATTCAGATCCATTTGAGCTGACTCCAGCATACCCCTCAATGTCTGAAATGGCCTCTCTTCCTCATATAAGACTGCCCATGTCCTTTCTCTGCCTTTGAATTTGTCCCCTAAGCCTGGAATACACTTCCTCTTAGGTTTGTCCTAAGGATCAGATGAGATAATATTTGTAAAGCATTGTGGAAGTCTGGACTCACTGCAGGCTCCTGATTGGCTCCTTTCAGCAAACAGGCTTACTCTGTGTCCAGTGCATCTGCCTTTTAAGGTAACACATAGAAAACAGACCTATTAATCTCAGTGCCTGGTATACAGGAGGCACTTGATAAATACTTGTTCCCTCCCTCCCTCCTCTCTGCTTCACAGAATCTTCCTTGTCCTCCAAGATGCAGCTAGAGCACTACCTTCCATATGAAGTCTTTCCTAATGCCCCCAGCCCCTCTCACCCTTCCACCCTCCCCCGTATTTATTTGTGTTTATCCCCTCTATATTTATTCTATGTGTACTTACATGTTCATTTGTTTTCTGCATTGTTGGAAAATAAGCTCTTTGCTGAAAGGGATTGTTTCTCTCACAGTACTTGTTTCCCCAGTGCCTGGCACATAGTAGGCACTTAATAAGTGCTTTTTGAGTGACTGAGGTGACATATTCAGGGAATTATGTGACTTGGCAGTAAAACTCAGATCTCCTGATACCTCATTGGAAGTTCTTTCCTTTCCAGCTGCCCTCTTTTGGACATTTAACTTCTCACTATCCCACAGCAGCATTCTTGCTAAAAGCTTCAAATACAAACGTAGATGCTTTATTTACAAAACAATGTAGTCACTGACTTGGAAGCTGTGTGGGACCATGGAGAAAGCGCCAGGATTTGGAGTCATAAGACCTTGGGTTAGCTGATTAAGGAGGCAGATAACAAACCCTATTGTAGGTATTAGCAGGATAGCTTAGTGGTCTGGGAATAGATAACAGTAAAGAGAAAGCACTAGAGAAAAGGCTGGGAATGTTCGATAAAGAGGGAGAAATAAGTGAGCACCATGCCTGGAACAATATGTAGCAATCCACATGCCTAGTTCCCTCTCTTTCCTATGAAAAGAGGGAGGTGTATTTTCTCAACAATCCCAGAGGGCCAAGTGTGGCTGGTATAATTATACATAGTTTCATTTTGTGGTATACATTGGCTACTTGCTGATACTCTATATCACTTCATATAAACATTCCCATGTTTCTCTGAATTTTTCAGATTCTTGCAACAAAGCAAGGATATGTGCTACAATTCACCAATTGATGAGTAGCAACCTTGTTTCCAGTTCTTTCCTATCACACACACAAAAAGTGTTACTACAAATATTTGGGGACCTTTTTTTCTGTCTTTCACCCCCTTGAAACACATGCCTAATGAGAGATCTCTGGGTCAAAAGCTATGGACATATTCTGTACTTTTTTAAAAAAAGCATCATTCCAAATTGCTCTCCAGAATGGGGGTTGGGGTGGGGGGAAATCAAAGCACAGCTCCACCAACAGTGTATTAGTGTGCCTTTCTGCTCCTAGCTCCTCCATGTTGACTATTTACGTCAGTGCCAAACTTCGTGAAAGAGGAATTTGTGTCCTCTGCTTTCATTTCCTTACCACCCACTAATTATTTGAGTCCTTACAATGTAGCCTCTGTCCCTATAACTCTACTGAAATTGCTCTCTTAAAAGTCCCCGATGCCAACCAAATCCAGTTTGGTGACTAGACACTGAACCCAATGACCTTTTTCAAGTCTTGATATTCTTGGCCTTTATCATATGATTTACTTCCAAAAGAGAGTCATTGGCAAACACTGCCTCCACTTCTTACCACACAGTCACTTTTCAACCTCTTCCAAACTGGCTTCCAGGTCACCAGCTACCAAGTTACCATTTGCTGAAAACTGTTCTTTTAAGGGTTACCAATGACCTCAACCACTCAATTCAATGGCCCTTTCTCAGTCCACATCCTTCTTGTCCACTCTGTAGTTTTTGACCTCCACCTCCTCCTGAATATTTTCCTCTCTTTTGGGTTTCATGACACTGTTATCTCCTGGTCCTTCTTCCCATCTAATCCCTCCTTAGTCTCCTCTAACATTCCTGCCTCATAAGGGTTGGTAGATCGCAAACCTCTGTCTTGGGCTTTCTTTTTTCCTCCTTTTTACGTTTGTTCCCTTTTTGATGGCATCTACTCACCTGGGTCAAATTAGACAGATAATTGCCAAATCAATATCATCAGCCTCCTCTGCTAATTTGTGAGCTGCTTGAAAACAGGGACTGTCTTTTGCCTCTTTTTGTAGCTGCAGCACTTAGCATAGTGCCTGGCACATAGAAGGTGCTTAATAATCAATATATCCAAAATGATACCCAGGACTCCCTCCGACTTTCCATTTCTGTTGAAGGCTGTCATCCCAGTCATCCAGATCACAACCTAGGACTCAACTTTGATTCCATATCCAATCAATTGCCAAGGGTTATTGATTCTATCTATATAATATCTCTCTTAACTTTCCCTTATCTTCACTCATATAGCTACCACCCCTCACACAGCCCCTCAGCACCACTTGAGCGGACTATTACCATGACCTCCTACTATGTCTCCCCAACTCCAGTCCTTCCCTTTTCTAGCCCAGCCTCCACACAGCTGCCACAATAATGACTTTTATTTTTTACTGCACTCAGCTGAGACCTATATCTTGCCCTACCATTCACCCACAATAGAAATAAGATCCTTCAAAGAGGAATTATTTCCTTTTTGTCCTAATTTGGAATAATGGATAGCCAGGTCCTACTAAACTGAGGCGGGGGAGAGGTGGGGGGGCACGGCAATTTGCTCCAAGGCCAATCCCCATCCTTTATCTGCCCTCCTGGTTTGACTAGGATTCATTGTTCCTGAAACTTCCTGAGTTCTGAGTATGGGAAATGAATTCCCCAGTTCTCACATTCCTTGGTTCCTGTCTTCATTCTGGGCACTCTATGGAAAGCTACTGCTCATTAGAATCACTAATTATAGAAATAGTTATGGACTTGAAGTTCAAGGGGTCTCCAGACCAGAGTAAAAAAGGTACCCAGAAAACATAAACATCAATCAGATAAGAAACAGGTAGTCTGATGCCACCCAGAAAGTAGAATGCCAAACAAAAAGAACAGCTAGCATCTGTAAAGCACTTTCAGGCAGTGCAGTGGCTAGCACTGGGCCTGGAGTCAGGAAGACTCATGTTCCTGAGTTCAAATCTGGCCTCAGATACTTCCTAGCTGTGCAACCCTGGGCAAGTCACATAACTGTTTGCCTCAGTTTCCTCATCTGTAAAATGAGCTAGAGAACGAAATGGCCAATCACTCCAGTACCTTTGCCAAGGAAACAACAAGTGCAGTCAAGAAAAGCCAGACACTAAATGACTAAATGAAAAATGACTAAAGGACAACAAAGCTCTCCTTTCTCTCTAGTCCTTTAGATCATCTCTTCCATAGATCAAGTTAGAATTAAAACTTGTGACCTTCCAGCCTTATCTACTCTGAAGAGCTATCTTCTCAACAAGATATTCTTTGTTGGTTAATCTCTTTACTATCCATATTTAGGCTTAACTCAAGGAGGTCACTGAGACTGAGTGATTTGGCCAAAGACTCAGTAGGCCTTCCCTTTCTCAGCTCCCCTCCCTCCCTTTAGGACTTTACAATCTCCTCTCCTTTTTCTTCCCTTTTCTTATCTCCTTCCACCTCCTTTACCTCTCCTCTTTCCAGCCCTTCCCTTCCCTTCCCTTCCCTTCCTTTCCCTTCCTTTCCCATGACTTCAACCATTTGAACTGATTTATCAGAATCTCTTTGGTATTTTATCTTACCAGCTAACACCTACCATTTGATCTAGGAGCAAAAAAAAGGCTAATATTGTATTGGAAGTACCCTTGAATAGGAATCCTGGGTTCTTGACCCAGTTCTGTTCCTAACTAGCTGTGTGCCTCTAGGTAAATCATTTACTGTCTCTGGGCCTCAGTTTTCTTACCTGTCTAACCCAGTTTCCAACCATGCCTGGGGTGGTTTTGCCAGGCTCTTGTATGGAAGAGGTGATTCCTTATTGGCTGAGAGAATGATTAGCATGATGCTACATGCCTTTCATAAGGGGATTATTTCGTTGGTTCCAGAAACTCTGTGAACATGGAGAAAGGATCTCCTGGGAAGTAGAGAAAGACAGACCTTTGAGCAGAGGTTTAGAGCCCTCTGAGTTGCAAGCATACAGGAGATGACCCCAAGTTCCTGCCTCCACTGGATGAGGTCTTTCTCTCTCCTGGTTTGAGCTGAGATCATTTCTTGCTACCAGATGAAGAGCTCATGTACGCCAGTATTTCCTGGTATATTCTAATCTGTAGGACTCTCCTATATTCTGTTTGTTATTTTGCATAGGTAATTGGGTTTACTTGCTGTTTGTGATGATCCTTTGCCTAAACTTCCAAGTATAGACTAAGGGTTACCCTTTCCCTGAGCCATCAGAGAAGCAGCTTTCCTTCTGGGCCTAGATTCATACCTCTAGACCAGAGGGACATGAAGGGTGGTAGATATAATTCTAGCCTGATACTCTTCTTAATAATGTAGATTAAAATTTTAAAGTGTGTCCTGCCATACGTGTGTGTGTGTGTGTGTGTGTGTGTGTGTGTATGAAAATTTTTTTCCCCTCGGCCAAACATTCATTTGGGCAGCTAGATGGCATGGTGGATAGAATAGTGGGTCTGTAGTCAGGACAGACTAGAGTTCAAATCTAGCCTCAGACACTGTATCACCCTGGGCAAGTCACTCAACTCCTGTTTGCTTCCGTTTCCTTATCTATAATATAGGGATAAGAGATTCTAAGAAGCAGCAGTAAATGGTTATGAATGACAAGGCCAGCTTAGCTAGACCAAGCATTTTAACCTCTTCTGTGTCATGGATCCCTTTGGTAGCCAGACAAAGCTTATGGATCCCTTCTCAGAATAAAGTTTTTAAATGCATAAAATACAATACATAGAATTACTAAGAAAATAAGAAATACAGTTATCAAAATACTAGAAAAAAGTTTTATAGACCCTCCTCCCCACCCAGGTTAACAACCCCAAAGTGAGACAATAAGGAACATAATGTTTAAAAGTCTGGAAAATTAGATTGGGGCCAGGCTGTGGAGGATACCAATACTGGAACTCAATTGAGGAATGGAGTTAATCAAGGTTTCTGCCTTAAAACCATAAAAGGGACTTTAGAGGAAGTTTTCTCAGCCCCTTTAGGAGACTGGTTCTCTAATTCTTCCTATGTCTAAGGGTTGCACAAGACCAGGTCACATGCAGCTCCTGAGAAGATTTTATAAGTGCAGACTCATGTAAGGCAGGCTGAAGATTTGTTGTTTTTTAAAAAAAAAATTATAGTCTTACAAAATATAATCTAGATGCCACTTCTCCAGATCTTGTAGGGTAGAGAAAAGCAGAAGCAAAAGAGGAAAAGAAACTGCTGAGTTATTTCAGAAGGGCCAATGTGGAATGTGGAAAGGAATGGAGTGGGTGCAGACTCATTATCTAACAATATTAATTGTATTCCTCACATTTGGAGCAGACCTCAGTCTCCATGCCCTGGGGACACAGGAGTGAGATAGGAGAATGAGCCCCTGCCAAGGAGAGGCTTATAATATAGCTGTGGCTAGAAGACATGCACATAGTGTAACTGACATCTAATTCACAGACACAAAGGACAAGGCAATATATTCAGTTTGGCTTAAAAACCTGTGCTGTTTCAAGCTCAACTTAAATCTCACCTCCAGTCACTCAATCAACATTTATTAAGCACCTACTAAGTGCCAGGCACTGCGCTAAGCACTGAATATACAAAAAAAGAGGCAGAAGACTGCAGTCCTTACCCTCAAGGAGATTACAGTTTAATGGAAGAGACAATGAGCACACAAACACATACAAATGACTATATATATAAGATAAATAGGAAATGAGAGAGAGAGAGAGAGAGAGAGAGAGAGAGAGAGAGAGAGAGAGAGAGAGAGAGACTGGGAAGGGCTTCTTGTAGAAAGTGGGATTTTGTTGTTCAATCATGTCTGACTCTTTGTGACCCTATCTGGGGTTTTCTAGAGATTAGAGTAATTTGCCATTTCCTTCTCTAGCTCAGTTTTACTGATGAGGAAACTGAGGCAAATAGGGTGAAGTGACTTGCCCAGTGCCACCCAGCTAGTAAGTGTCTGAGGCCAGATTTGGACTGAGGAAAAAGAATCTTCCTGACTCTAGACCTAGCACTCTATCCACTTTGCCACTTAGCTGCCCCATTTTAGCTGGGACTTAAAAGAAGTCAGGGAGTGTAGATGAGGTGGGGCAGCATTACAGGCATGGAGGACCGCCAGAGAAAATGCCCAGAGCCAAGAGATGGAGTGGCTTGTTCCTGGAACAGCCAGAGGGTGGAGGAGTAATGTACTTGATCCTAGGGGTGATATAGGGAGTCACCAGAGTTTAATGAGTGGGTAGTGAAGGGAGGGTGATGTGACTTCACTTTAGGAAAAAAAAAAATAAAGTCATTTCACCTCTTTCAGCCTCAGCTTCCTGAATTGTAAAATGTGAGGATTGGATTAGACTACCTCTGAAGTCCTTTCTAACTCATCATGATCCTCCAGGAAACCTCCCATTCCACCAGAGCCTACAGTGATCTCTGATCTTCTCCAGCATTGTCTGTAGCTCTCATTTATCCCTTCCTTAACAGATTTGATTAAATTTAATTTTTTTTTATTTGGTAACTAAGCTAGGGGAAAAGGGTAAGAGATAGAAAGAAGAAGATCTGGCCCCTACCCTCCAGAAGTTTCTATTCTAGTAGGGGAGATAAGACATAACCATAATTACCAGGTAGAACGAGAAAATGTAATGAAATGAGTTACAAAACACTATAGTTGGCCAGAGGAGGGAAGAAATCATTTCTAGCTAAAAATCCTCCTTTGTACTGGCACCATCCCTTAGCAAATAAACTAAATTTGTTGAAGGCAGGCACTGCAACTTCCCCATATCCCTGTAGTGCTTACTTAGCACAATGCCTTTTGCCTAAGCAGATAGATAGCACAGTGGATAGCGCACTGGATCTGTGTTTAAGCAATTATAATAGCATAATAGCACCTAACTCCTAGGGATGCTGTGAGGACAAAATGAAGTAATATTTGTAAGTGAGATAATATTTGTAAAAACACTTTGCAAACCTTAAAGCGCTGTGTAAGTAGCAGCAATTTTGGAAGGAGTTGATGGGGCGGGTATTATCATTGACTGACTAATTGATAATGCAAATGATTAGTCTGTTGAGAATATATGTGGTGAGAGGTCATTGTTGGGTAGGATTCTTTTTCTCCATGATTTCAGAGGACCAATAATAAAGAATGCCACCCACTAAGGATGGACTAAATATGCAGCCTGAGGCACAAGTCTTTAAACGTGGCCATTGTAGAAACTAGTTTGGTTTTGTTTGCCTACCTATATTTGTTAGAAAGGTTTTGTTTTCCATTTTATTCCCAGTGTGGGAAGAGAGTACTAGGAGGGGTAGAAAATAAATACTTGTTAATGGAAAAAATTATACAAAAAATAAAGTTAATATTCAGATTAAATAAAGTTAATATTCAATTAATATTTATTCTTTTAAAAAAGTGTGCTAGGGAAAACAATTTGGGTAGGGTTAATCAGAGGGGTATACTACATACAGCAAACATTTAAATGTCATTTGAACGAGCAGCTAAGGAAGGAGAATGAAATGAACGGGACAGGAAATGGACATTGACAATCCGGATTGTTGATGATATGTTGCTCTGCCTCTCAAATTATTATCTGCTTCCAGAAAGTCACAATAAAAACACACCCTAAAATTAATTACATTCAGTTTTATCTGGGAGATGTGTTCAAGGTGCATGAATATGTCATATCCTAAGACTTGCCGAAGTTCTGGTAATGGAGGCAGTGGGTGGCTATTGATAAAAGCAAACATGGAACCTGATGCCCCCTAGTGAACAAACAGTTCCATACCAACCAGTAATATAAGGGATTGCATCCTTAAGCCTCCGACCAGATTGTAAGAGCCAGAGGGTGTTTCCTCTGAGTAGTCAGTTTCATTTCAGGGCTGATGCCCTGATCACCTTTGCTAATTTTTGATTCTAGCTTTTCCCGTTGGCTTCCAGCAGTGCCCTGAAATACTTTGCACACTGGGCAAGTACAACAAACCACAGTCTGGACCAACGACTGGCACGAAGACAGGCCTCAATTGGGGAAAAGACATTGCACCATTGGGACAGAGACACAGAGATTAGGAGGCACAGGTGTAAGGCCGTCTTTGGCAAGGTCGTTCATCCCAGCCCACTATCTGGAGACCTCCAACTTGAGATAATTATTCTCAATAACTATATGCTAAGCTCTGTTGCTTCCACACACTTGGAGGACTTCAAGATCTATCAGCATCCTTCAGATTCAGCGCTCTCTGAATTCAGCACCCTGGACAAAAGTCCTAGTCGCTCTTCTGTGATCCCCAGTATTTGCCTGCTGACCCATCTCATAGATGCAAAACACCCAAAAATATGAAGGACTGAACAGAATCCCTTTGTAAATGTCAACCAGTCTGTGGCACCCATCAAGAGAGCAGACTTTGGAAACTAGAGACCAGCTGGAGAAAGCAAATAGTTGTTAGAATATCAGGCAGTGAACAAATTTAGTGGCACATATGTTTAGCCATTTTTGATTAACCAAGCATCCCCTTTGCTATGAAATCTTAGAGCCATATAGATAATAGCTGTGTGACTCAAGGACAGCCATTCGCATTCTAGACTTGGAGTCAGAAAGACCTGAATTAAAATCCAGCCTCAGAAACTTACTAGCTGTATGATCCTAGACACTTAACCTCTGCTTGCCTCAGTTTCCTTAACTGTAAAATGAGGACAACAATAGCACCTACTCTGCAAGGTTGTGAGGATCAAATGAGGTAATATTTGTGCCTGGCACATAGTAGGTGCTATATAAATGCTGATTCCCTTCCCTTCCCCCATGTGAAGGAGTGAGCCTCTAACCCCAGCTAAGGCCAACAGAGTAGGCTTCTAACTCTACATATGTGTAGGTAGTTGGGTGGCATGCAGTGGATAACATGCTAGGCCTAGAGTCAGGAAGGCTCACCTTTCTGAGTTCAAATCTGACACTTACTAATTGTGATCCTGGCAAGTCACTTCACCCTGTATGCCTCAGTTTCCTCATCTGTAAAGTGAGCTAGAGATGGAGATGGCAAGCCACTGCAGTATCTCTGCCAAGAAAACCCCAAATGTGGTCATTAAGAGTCAGACATAACCAAATAACAACATATGGTAAAAAGTAAATTGTTGAAGTCAGTCTTGAGAAGGATCAAAGTCCTCTCACACTTCCTTTAATCCTTCCTTTAATTATAATGCCCAAAGAACCAAATAAAGAAGCCAAAAAAAGAATAAATAGATTTGAGAGAAAAAGATAATATCATAACACCTCGGCAATCATTGCCCTAAAACTCTTCGAAAGTGAGAAAATTGGCAAACTGACACTTCTGAGATAGGGCATATACTATATACACATATGTATATATACATATATACACATATGCATAGGTGTGTACATACATATATGTGTGTTGCTCAGAAGGCATTTTTTGTGCTTCCTCAAAGACCTGATTTATAGGCTTAAAACAAGATGCCAACTCACATCTGCAACACCCCAAGCTGGGGCCTCAGCTGACTATTTAAAAAAGGGGGGGAACTTTCAATAAATTTCTCTAAGACACATAAGTTTTGTGTATGTGCAGCCTTTTGTTTCTTTGATTGTTTTACTATAAAAATCATCTGGTTAGAGAAATTCCCTGCTATGGTGAGGAAAATGGACAGGATCCATTGGTCATCCCTCCTGCTCCCCACAAAGTCCTCTGGGAACCCCAATACTATCCTTGTTTATAGCTCTGAATGGCAGGTTATGACATCACTTTAGAGACTCAATCGATCATCATTTATAAAGTGTCTATTACGCGTCAGGCACTGTGGATACTAAGACAAAATGAAACAGTCCTTGCCTTCAAGGGGTTTTCAGTCTAGTATTGAGACAACGCATTGATTAATCGTAGCGTATGTATCTTCACAGGAAGGAAACAGTGCCTGCCTTCAAGCTTACATTTTGCTGGGAGAGACAATATGTACACAAATCAGTATATTCAAAATAAATACAAGGTAACTTTGGAAGCCAGGGCGCTAGCCTCTCTGTGGATAAAGACCAGCTTTACATGGAAGATTGCTCTTAAAATGATGAGGGATTGTGGGAGGCAGAGTAGAGGAGAGAGAGCATTGCAGACATTCAGGACAGCCTGTGAGAAGGCACAGAAACAGGCAAAGGTGTGTCATGTAAAAGGAACTGCAAGAAGGCCAGTTTGGCTGGATTTTAGAGCAAGTAAAGGGAGTAATTGATAACCAGGTTGGAGCCAGGTTGTAAAATACTTTAAATGCCAAATCTAGGAGTTTGTACTTAAACCTGAAAGTAAAGGCAGTTTATTGAGCAGGGAAGGTTTGTGCCTTAGGAGACTCACTGTGCCACCTGTGTGGAGGATGGATTGGAGTGGGAAGAGATTTAAGGAAGGAAGAATAATGAGAACATTCCTCCAAGTCAGTACCACTGAGGATAAGATGGCGTTCCAGACCAGAACCACTATTAGACATTTCCTATCCTAGACATGCATGCCTATTAGACATTTCAAACTGGATGTCCCATGGGCATCTCAGATTCGACACAGCCAAAGCAGAACTCATTATCTTTATCCAAAAATTCACCCATCTTCCAACCTTCCCTGCTTCTGCCACCCTTCGAGTCATCCAGATTCACAACGTGGGACTCCTCACTCTCCTCCTCACATCTCCAGTTGCCAAATCTTGTTGATTCAGCCTTAGTAACATGTCTCCTATGCATGCTCTCTCTCTATTCATGTGGCCACCCCCTAGTTCAGGCCCTTATCACCTCTAACCTGGACTATTGCAATGGCCTTCTCGTTATTCTCCCTACTTCATGTCTCTGCCCTTTCCAATCCATTCTCCAATCGAGCACTCAATAAGCATTTATTAAGTACCTACTGTGTGCCAGGCACTGTGCTAATCTCTGGGGATACAAAGAAAGGTAAAAGACAGTCCATGCACTCAAGTAGCTCACAGTCTAAAAATGATATTCCTAAAGGACATCTGTCTATCCTGTTCCCCTGCTCAATTAACTCTGGTAACCCCTATTAACTAGAGGATAAAATACATGTTCCTCTGGCATTTAAGCCCTTTACAACCTGACTCAAACCTGCCTTTCCAGCTTTATTATGCATCACTTCCTTTCATGCAGTAGTTGAACCAAATTGTCTTTCTTACTGTTCCTCATATCCGACACTCCATGTCACACATGCCACACAGACTAATCCCCATGTTTGAAGTCATGCCTTTTTCACCTCCACTTCTAAGAATCCCATTTCCTTCAGGACTCAACTGAAGTGCCACCTCTTAATGAAGCCTTTCCTGATTCCCTGAAGTGTTAGTGCTTCTTCCCTCCCCCTCCAAAAAGCCAATTACTTTGTATTTATTTGTATATATTTTGTATATACTTATTTTGTACATCCCCATATGTCTCCTCCATTAGGTAGTTCCTTGAAGGCAGGAACTGTCTTTTGACTTTCTTTGTAAATTTAGCCCAGTGCCTGGCACACAGTAAGTACTTAATAAATGCTTTTTTTTTTTGCTTGATTGCTTTGCTTTTGTTTCCCAAGGAACTGGGACAGTTCCCGGCACCTGCATTTAATAATTTTTGTTGACCAATTCATTACTCCATCTGCAAGAACTAGAGCATCATATTCCAATAAAAATCTCCGGCAAAATAAATAAAGCAGTAATTCTTTTTAAAAGCCACCCTGCCACAGTCCAGTATTCCAGTGTATACTCATAGGAAGCTGGGTGGGTGGGTCTGGCCTTTGTAGTAAGGGAGTGGAAAGTATTATTGGAGTTACCAAGGCATAGTGTGGCACAGGAGAGAGAGTGCCATGTCTGGAGTCAGGAAGATTAAAATCTGGCCTCATATACTTATTAGCTGTGTGACCCTGGGCAAGTCGCTTAACCCTGTTTGCCTCAGTTTCCTCATCTGTAAAATGAGCTGGAGAAGGAAATGGCAAAGCACCCTAGTATCTTTGCCAAGAAAACCCCAAATGGGGTCACAAAGAGTCAGATGTGACTGAGCAACAAACAGCATGGTATTGGAGCAAGAGAAATTGCCTGGGAGACAGAAGACCCAGAATCTGGTCTCAGCTGGGCTCTCTGTGAGATCTTGGGAGAGACAGGGTAGCTTCATCTCTTTGCTTTCCAGTTTGCTTATCTATAAAATGAGATTGATAACAATAATACACATAGTATCTATATCATATGGTTGCTAGCAGGATAAAAAGAGATAATTCGTAGAAAGCCATATGGAAATGCCAGTTATTTTTATTCACAACTACCCACAGAAGCGAATGTATAATAATTATTTCCATTTTATGCCAACTACACAGCATTTGTATGGTGCCAAGGTATTATCACTCACATCTGTATAGTTCCATTTGTTGTTGTTGTCTGTCCTTTGAACTGAGAGGGTTATATTGGTATGGTCAGCCACCGCAGGACACACTGTACCTAGCTCTAATAAACAAATATGAGTTACACATTTCCCTACTATGTGTCAGGCTCAGAATTCTTAAAGACAGAAGAGACCTCAGGGATCATACAGATCAATTGCCAATCCAATCCAAACAAATTCAATTGAGCACAAGTTTAATTTGGAAAAGGCATCAAGCTAGGCACAGGAGATACTATCTATTTTTGTTGTTGAGTCCCTTCAGTCATGTTTGACTCTTCCTGGCCCTTTTTGGGGTTTTCTTGGCAAAGTTACTGGAGTGGTTTAGCCTTTTCCTTCTCTAGCTCATTTTGCAGATGAGGGAAACTGAGGCAGACAGGGTTAAGTGACTTGCCCAGGATCGAGGTATTAAGGCAGAGGATGGAATGTTGTGTATAGAGAATAGCTAGTTGGTCAGTTTGAGGTACAGAGAGTATATGAAGGGATGTATTGTGAAGACTGGAAGGATAAGTAGGAGCTAGATTATAAAGGGCTTTAAATACTAGGCTGAGGATTTTGCAATTTATATTACACACAACAAGAAAATATTGAAAAATCGTTGGGAAGGGAAGTGAAATGATCAGATCTACAGTTGTTTTTGTTTGTTTTTGTTTGTTTTGAGAATATCAATTTAGCAGCTTTATAGAGGAACAGTCTGAAACAGAAGGGAATGGACAGAAGGAGACCATTATAATAGTCCAGGTCAAAAGCTGTGGAGGCTTCAACTAGTGTGGTAGCTGTGAGAGCATTGATGATGATGACAATGATATCTTTTATACAGCAATTTGAGGTTTACAAAGCACTTTACAAAGTTATGATCCTCATAACATCCCGGGAGGGAGGTGCTATTATCAGTTTCCTTATACAGATGAGTATACAGAGGCTCAGAGAGGCTGGGACTTGCCCAGGGTCACACAGCTAGTAAGTGTCTCAGGTTAGGTTTGAATTCAAGTCTTCCTGATTCTAGGTCCAGGGCTCTAACCACTTTGACACTTATCTACCTTGGAATCTCTGTTCCCAAAGGGACAGAGGTGAGAGATATGGAGATGGAATGAGCAAAATAGAGGCTGATAGAATGCAGGAGATTGAGAAGAAGAGAAGAACCGAGGATGACTCCAAGGTTGAAAATCCAGGAGACAAGAAAGATTGTGGGAAATAGAAGCAGGGAGGTTTAGAGGAAGGATGGATTTTGGGGGAGGGTATCTGCGTTCTTTTTGGAACATGTTGAGTTTGAGGGGCCGTTGTCCAGCAGGCAAATGAACAACAAACAAGGCAAGTGACTGATGCTGGACTTTAAAGTTGTTTTGAATTAAATTAAATTTTAAAAATAAGCAAGACTTTAAGCTTCCTGCAGCCGGAGATTATATCATATACCTCTTTGCCTCTCTACTATGTGCATGATAGGTGCTCAATTAATAACTGGACTCATCTTCCCGATGCTTTCTAAATGGTGGTATCATACAGAATCATTTTTTCTTCATCTGGCCATGGGTAGAAAAGCCAAGGTCTTTACCCCTTGTGCTCACCTAAGTGAGGTGCAGCATCTAGGACCCTGTGAGATCTCCATCACAACAGCTCTGTCTGTCTCTAAACATAAAACCCGAATTTTCAGGAAAGTGGCAATTTCGCCTTATCTCTTCTGGTTCCTGGAAAACAAGGCTGTATGCTGAAGTACTAACATTAGCCACAAGAGGGCAGAAGAACACAAGATTTGACTACCCCAATATTTGGGAAGATGCTTCTAGTTCACAATTCACCAATTGTAGCAAAGTTTTGTACCTCATTCACACAGCAGCAGGAAAATAGGAATTTCTGTGGGCAACAGTGCTCATTCAGCCATAAAGGTCAAGAAATACAGGCTTCCTAGTACAATATAAAGGTCAGTGGGCAGAGTAGGCTTCTGGGGTATGATGTAAAGGTTAGGGAGGGTACTCTACATCTGAATATGTCCCACATTGATACATTAAATTCCACTATAGAAAGTCATTCCTTTGGATAAGTTATTCTGACCTAGGATGAAGATGGTATGTGAAATACTACCAGCACAGATCAAGGGATCGGAGAATGTGGGTTCTGGTCACAGTTGGGTCACTAACGTGTATGACCTTGGGTGATTCAGTTCAACAAACATTTATGCAATTTTTGTGATGTGAGAGAAAGGCATGGCACAGTGGCAAGAGAACTATCTGTTGAGTCTAGGTTCAAGCCTCACTTCCAAGATTTACTGCCTGCATGTCCCTGGGCAGATCCCAACTCCCATGGGTCCAATTTCCTTAGCTGTAAAATAAGGGAGTGGTTGGTTCTGGATGTCCTGTTCTATGATCCCATGATCCACCATGCTAGGCAGGAGATTTAGAAATCACAATGGTCCTGCTGTCCCTATGGAGTCACCTCCTATCAACAGGCACACAGATAAGGAAACACAGTAATTTGCTAAAGGTCAAAGGGCACAAATATTTGGAGAGACCAGGAAGGATTTCACAGAGAATTTGCCTCCCAAGCTGAACTTTAAAGAAAGATATGGAACATGAGAGGCGGAAATGAGGAGGGTATGTATTTCAGGCATGAGGAATGGCTCCTGAAAAAGCATGGAGTTAGGAGGAAATTGAATGTCAAGTTTGGGTAACGGCTGGTAGTCCTGTTTGGCTAGGATGCAGATGGAGGGAAGGAGGACACCATGAAATAGGCCTAGAAAGGCAGGAGGGAACCAGATTGTAGAGAGCCTTAGAAAATCAGCTCCTAAGGAGGGTGTCTTTTACTCTAAAAAAAATAGAAAGGGGATTCTTGAAGGTTTCTGAGCAGGGAAGTGACCAGATCCAGCCTGTCCCTAAGGAAGATAAGTTTGACAACACTTCAGAGGATGACTGGATACTTGGGAGACCAATTAGGGAATCAAATATATGAAGATTAAAGCCACTTCCCCTTTGGACCTTCAGGTTCCTTTTCTGAAAAAAAAAGAAGTGAGGAGGTTGAACTACATTCTTTCTAAAAAATCTCATAAATCTGATTCTAGCTGCCTTCTTTTAGCTTTTTTTTTTATTTTTGCCAGGTGATTGGGGTTAAGTGACTTGCTCAGGGTCACACAGCTAGTAAGTGTCAGATGTCTGAGGCCAGATTTGAACTCAAGTCCTCCTGACTCCAGGGCTTGTACTCTTATCCACTTTGCCACCTTGCTGTCCCACCCCCTGCTTTTTTTGGCCTTCTTTTAAATGTGAAGTCCTTGGGGTGGGGGGTGGGCATCTCCAATTCTCTAGAACTGAAAGGCTACCCCCAGAAGGAATGCAACAGAATTACCCCATATATGTATTGTTGAGCACCTGGAATCATAAAATCTGGAGGCAGAGGAAACGTTAGAGATCATCTAGGTTAAACCCTTCATTTTAAAGGTAAAGGTCTTAGGAGCTTTAAGTGCCTTGTCTAAGGTCATGCAGGCCATGGGGAACAGAACTAGGAACTGCCTTTCTGATGCAGTATCCAGCTTTCCTGCCAAGCTAGAAGACTTGTCCTGCCTCCCAGTTCTTCCACAGTTAGACCTATTAGGCCAGGAGAACTGCAGGGGATCATGGGAACAGGACTGACCATAGACAAGGGCTCAAGTTCTTTCCCTAGGGCCAATGTACAATATGACCTTAGGCAAATCACTTCTGTTCTTTGAGACTCGTTTTTATTTCTTGCCTTAGTTTCCTTATCTGTAAAATCAAATGGAGAAGAAAATGTCCAATCACTCCAGTATCTTTGCCAAGAAAACCCCAATTGGGCTCATGGAGAGGTGGATATGACTGAAACAACTCAACAGCAGCAATAGGAATAGAATACATTCATCTGAGTCATGATGATAGCACTTACCCAATGATTAATTTATTAATTAACTCAAATATAGCGTTCTCTCTGGAAGCTATTCACCCAATTCATTCTTGTAGGTTGCACCTCAGATGGGCAGGGGTTATGGGAACCCACCACCAGGTTCAAAGGTTTTTTGTTTGTTTTTAACTGATGGAAAAATATTTATTAATCTTTTAAGACAAAGTATGTACAATCGGCTTTTGGAAAAATTAGACATTCAGGATGAAAATACATTTTTAAAAAACAGAGGTTAGCCTAGAGTACTAACAATGAAGGGCCTTTTAAAAAGTGGTTTTTTTTTTAATAATTTCTAAATCTGGTACATCAAGATATTTTTATCAAGACATCTTGGCAATGAATATCTCCAAGATGGAGGAAGATGGGATGCTACAGGGAGTAGGTTTCAGAACGCCAGAGAACTTGCTCAATGAGGAATAAAATTAAGGAAATAATTTTAAAATTTGATTTCAATATTATAGTTCTTTTTAAAATATATTATAGATTTGTATTTATTTATTTATTTATTCATTTATTTATTTATTTATTTATTTATTTATTTATTTTTATAAATTTCTTTATTTATTTTTTGTTTACCACACACGGTTCTCCATAGTTTTGAGTTCCAGATTTTCTCCCCTCCCTCCCCCCTCCCTCCCCAAGACGGCATGGAGTCTCATATAACTGTCATGAATGACTTTGCATTGAATTAATTTATGCACTAGTCAAGTCATGGAGAAGAATTTTGACCAATGGAATGAATCATGAGAAAGAAGAAACAGAACCAAAAAAAAAAAAACCCCAAAAACAAAAACAAAAGAGAAGCAGAAAAGGCGAGCATGTAGTGTGCCTCAGTCTGTATTCAAACTTCGCAGTTCTTTGTCTGGATGAAGATAGCATTCTCCATCGTGAGTCCCCTGGAGTTGTCCTTGCCCCTTAGGTTGCTGAGAAAAACACAGTATGTCAGGGTTGGTCCTCACGGAATCCACATATCTGTGGTTGTGTACAATGTTCTCCTGGCTCTGCTCCGCTCACTCAGCATTATGTCATGTAGGTTTTTCCAGGTTGTTATGAAGTCTTCATCATCCCCATTTCTTATGGCACAATAGTATTCCATCACCTTCATATACCACAGCTTGTTCAGCCATTCCCCAATTGATGGGCATCCCTTTGCTTTCCAATTCTTGGCTACCACAAAGAGAGCTGCTATAAATATTCTTGTACATATGGGTCCTTTTCCCGCTTGCGCGATTTCTTTGGGATACAACCCTAGAAGCGGATAGATTTGTATTTATACATGTGTATGTGCAGAGTGTCCAGAAATTCTTAGTGCAGTTTTAAGCCACAAAAGTTTAAAAGCTACTAATGCTTAAAACTGCACTAAGATTTTTAAGATGCTCTGGGTACACATACATACACACACACTATGTGTATGTATGTATGTATGTATGCATATATCTTTTAAAAATCAATTAGCCAATGGTTTGTTTATTTAATTGTTGTGGGGTCTCCCCCCCCCCCAACAAAACCAGCTTCTAGTTTTATTTTTTAGTTCAATGGTTTTTTACTTTCAATTTTATTCATCTCTCCTTTGATTTTCAGGATTTCTATTTTGGTGCTTAATTGGGGATTGTTAATTGGTTGTTTTTCTAGGTTTTTTAAAGTTGTATGCCCAATTCATTGATCTGATCTTTCTTTGTTTTAGTGAGGTAAGCCAGGGCTGTCCAAAATGTGGCCTGCACGCCACATGCGCTTTATGTGGCCCGCCTACAAGCATAGAAATTTACATAAATGCTTTAGTAAATGAAGCTGAGCTACTGCAGAGCTCTCACTAAAATGGCAAATCAAAACATGTTGTCTATTGTTTCAATAAAAACTTAAGGTTGGGCAGCCCTGATGTAAGCATTTAGATATGTATATTTTCTCCAAAGTACTGATTTGGCAGCATCCCATGCATTTTGGTAGGTTGTCTCATTGTTGTCATATCTTTAATAAAATTATTGATTGTATGATTTCTTATTTGACTGATTCATTCTTTGGAATTAGATTGTTTAATTTTCAATAAATTTTTAACCTGTGTTTCAAAAACCTTTATTGAATATAATTTTTCTTGCATTATGGCCCCCAAAGTGTACATTAAATATTTTTACTTTTCTGCATTTATTTGTGAGGTCTTTAATGCCGTAATACATGATCAATTTTTATTAAGGTAAAATACACAGCTATTTCTTTCTGTTCCTATTCAATACTCTCCAGAGGTCTATCTAATTTTTTCAAAATTCTATTTATCTCCTTAACTTCTTTCTTGTTTATTTTATGGTTAGATTTATTAAGCTCTGAGAAGGGTAAATTGAGGTCTCCCACCAGTATAGTTTTACTCTCTATTTCCTCCTGTAGCTTATTTAGCTTTTCCTTCAAGAATTTTCAGTACTGATATTAATTCATTGTCTATGGTACCTTTTTATCAAAATACATTTTCCCTGATTATCTCTTTTAATTAGTTCTAGTTTTGCTTTTGCTTTGTCCAAGATCATGATTGCTGCCCCTGCCTTTTTAAAAAAAATATTATGCTGAAACAATAAATTCTGTTCCAGCTCCTTATTTTAACCCTATGTGTGTCTTTCTATTTCAACTATGTCTCTTGTAAATAACATATTGTTGGATTCTGGTTTCTAATCTATTCTACTATCCATTTCCACTTTATGAGTGAGTTTATCCCATTCATATTCACAGTTATGATTGCTGTCTGTGTATTCCCTCCATCCTATTCTTTTCTTTTTATCTTTCTCTTTTTTACCCTGTTCCCCCAAAAGTCTGTTTTGTTTCTGACTGTTGCCTCCCTTAGTCTACCCAACCTTCTTATTTGCACCTTTCTCTTGGCCCCTTTCCCTCCTACTTCCCTGTTGAGTAAGATACATTTTTATATGCATCTGGCTGTGCATATATAGTCTTCCCTCCTTGAACAAGTTCTGATGAAAATGAGTTTCAAACACTGCCCACTCCTCCCCTCCCCCACCAATTTCCTTTCTATTGTAAAAACTCTTCCTTGTATGCCTCTTTCATGAAAGATAATTTTACCTATTCTCTCTTCCTTCTCCAAGTGCATCTCTCTTTCTCTCCCTTCCATTCTTCTTTTGAGATCATCTCAACATAATAGACTCATGCCCATGCCCTCTAAATATACTGTTTCAAACAGCCCAAATGATGATAAAATTCTTAGGGGTTATATACATTATATACACATAGAAATTTGAATAGTTTAAGGCCTTAATGATTTCTTACTCATGTTTAATTTTTTATGCTTCTCTTGAGTCTTGTGTTTGAGTGTCATTGTCTGTCCAGCTCTGATCTTTTCATCAAGAATGTTTAAAAAATCCTTTATTTCATTAAATATCCATTCCTCCCCCTCCCCCTACCCCACTCCACTCCCCCTGGAGTATTATACTAAGTTTTGGTTGGTAGATTATTCTTGGTTGTAATCCTAGCTCTTTTGCCTTCCAGAATATAATATTCTAAACCCTCTAGTCCTTTATGGTGGTAGCTACTAAATCTTGTGTGATCCTGAGTGTGGTTCTATGGTATTTGAATTATTTCTTTCTGGCTGCTAGCAGTATTTTCTCCTTCACCTGGGATTTTGGTTATAATATTACTGGGACTTTTCATTTTGGGATTTCTTTCAGGAGTGACCAGTGTATCTTTCCACTTTTCTACTTTATCCTCTGGTTCTAAGATATCTGGGCAGTTTTCCTATATAATTTCTTGAATATGATACCTAAACTCTTTTTTTGATCATGGCTTTCAGGTAGTATAATAATTCTTAAATTATGTCTCCTTGATCTATTTTACAGGCCGATTATTTTGTGAATGTGAGATATTTCACATTTTCTTCTTTTTTTTTTGTCTTTTGACTTTGTTTTATTGTTTCTTGGTGTCTCACAGATTTATTAGCTTCCACTCAATAAATTCTGTTTTTAAGGAATTATTTTCTTCATTGAGATTTTGTATCTCTTTTACCATTTGATCAATTCTGATTTTTAAGGAGTTATTTTCTTCAGGGTTTTGTGTGTGTGTGTGTGTGTGTGTGTGCCTCTTTTACCAATTGTCATAATTTCTTGAATTTATCTCATTTCCCCTCAATTTTTCCTTAACATTCTTATTATATTTTTAAAATACTTTTTTATTTTTTCAAAAAATTTTTCTTTGGTTCTTGTTGGGCTTGTGTCCGATCTGCATTTTTAATTTGAGGCTTTGCTTGTAGATGTTTTTTAAGTCATTGTCTTCTGAGTTTCTTTCTTCCCTGTCACCATAGAAGACTTTTATGGTCAAGGTCTTTTTTTTCTTGTTTTTTCATCATTTTTCAGTTTCATTTCTGGACTTTAGACTTTATGTTAAAGTTGGGCTCTGATCACTTTTAGGGGGGTGGGTGAGATGGTTGGCTGGAGCTTCTATCTTTTATGTCCTTCTGCTACTTTCACAACTTTATGGGGGCTTGTAAGCTTTTGGTGCTTTTAAAGTGATGTGATCTGGAAGGAGGTCTGGTCACTGTCCTCCTGATCTGTACTCTAGTCTTTACCCAGGTAGGGTTCCTGCTCCCTTACAACCATGTTAGGTGCCCTGGCCCTGGAACTGTGACCCAAAATCCCAGTAAAAAGTGACAGACCTATAAAATGGAGCCCGATCTCACACCCAGTGGAACACCCTGACATCTCTTTGTGACCAGTTGTTCAGTCCCCTTACCATCTCTGGGCCACTTCTCCCTGTACCACCATCACCATAGCCTACAGCCAGTACCACCTCTGCCATGTTGTGATCTTAGATAAGCCCTACCTCAGTGTCCACAGAGCTCTCCTTTTGTCTTCCTAAGCTGCCTTAGGCTAGAAAAAAAAGACTTGCTGTGACTTATTTTTGGTTTTCCCTCTCAGAATTTGGTTTGGAATATTTTTAAGTTGTTGTAGAAGGGGTGTGTTGGGAGAGCTCTGAAAAAATTCTGGCTTCAGTCCACTATCTTGGCTCTACCCCCAGGTATATTTATCAAAGTCGTATCAGGAAGCATCCTAAAAATTCCTGAAACAGATACTTTTTGTGTATCTAATTTATCATTAATGTACACTAACGTTCTAACACTTAATAGGTATTTTAAAAATTATAGGCATGTTTTTCTTTTGATAAACAGGAATAAAGTATCTAGAATTCCAAGAATATTAAAGTCACAGTCTTTATTGAGTCGCTGGTTTTATTGTTTAGGGATGTTTGACCTTTTTACTAGACTGCCTCATTCTTTGAGTGTAGATTCTGTAATTTCACATTCCTAAAATTATAGCTCTTGAGCCCCTATCAGTGCATTTACATTTAATAGTCATCTATTGAGACACAATTAACTCAAAGTAAAAGCATTTGCTATGGTGGCATCACAAGAACAATAGTAATAAAACATTCCCCCCACAAATCTGAGGTGTACTTTCCACAAGTGTATATAGCATCAGTGGAAGTAGGCACACATGTATGGTACCCTAGTAGAGAGGCACATACTCAAGAAGCAAATGAGAACCAGACAACTCATGTCTCTGATTGAGTAGCTCTGCTTCACAACACCATGGCTAATGGTACCAGTGGAGAGAAATTCCCTCCCTCTTCTTCCCCCAAAGAGTCAAGGAATGATTTCCTCTCAAGGACTGAGTTTTTCTTCCATGGCTGACTCCCTTCTTGACTCACAGAACTCTGAACTATATCCTACTTCAACTGCTCTCAAAAGTATATCTTGCTTTTTTAAAGGTTCAACAGGGTTATGACCCCAACCTTGAGCCAGCTAGAAGCCATCATGCTTGACTGAAGGTCTTCAAATCTGATAAAGAGGCAACAAAGTAAAGACAACCTTCTTTAAGGCATTCATATCTCCTTGTTTCTATTACTGCCCGTACCATTTCATCAATGGGGCTGGGAGGAAGTCAATTGATCCAACATCCTAATCAACTTCCTCTCATCACACAAGCACCTAGCATGCACACAGCACTGTGCTCATAAATGAGAACATAAAGACAAAATAGTCACTGCCCTCAAGGAGTTTATAATCTCTTGGATCCAGTCCAGAATTTTCTCTAGAGCAAGGGTTTGCTTTGGCAGGATGGAGAAGAATCATCTCCCCCATTCTTAATCCACAAACTCGTTATAGTGGTTAAGAGCTTTGCTGGACACTATAAAGAAAGAAGTGTCTTTAGAAGGTCAGCTCAGGTATCAGCTCCTAAAGGCGACCTTTCTTGATCCCCCTGCCCCTTGTTTTTAGGGGATCCCCATCCCCAGATTACTTTGTACAATTGCTCATCTTTCAATCCTCAGCTAAACCTCCTTATTAAGGGAACTCATCCCCCTGGAAATGCCTTGTATAGGGACACCCCCAACCCCCACCAAATGCCCTAAGCTAGCCAGCACCTTCCATTCATAGGCATGGAGCAGCTGAAGGCCAATTACCTCTGGCCGCTGTCGCCCACAGCTGGCTCCCACCACCATGTTCTGCTACTCTGGTTTTAGCATCCTTTCCTATTTCCCTCTACATGTCTCCATATATCCCAGACCACAAGAGTCTATTTTCTAGAGTTTGTTTACAAAAGGAGAAAAGAATATACAAATTTAGAAATAATGCATCAGGCTAAGGTAATTAGAAGTCCATGTAAAGGAAATTTACCCAGTCCCAGACTGAGTGGCACCAAGGCCTTGTGACCTAATTCTTAGCTAAAGTCCCGCAGGCTTCATAGAACTGATTATTTTATTTAGGTTGGGAATCCAGCCCCAGGACACAACATCTACTCAGCTCAATGGACTTTGGGATTCCCCAACCCAGGCTCTGTGAATTGAACCCATCGGTTCATTCTCCCAATCCCAGACCAAACCCTCAGCCAAACAGGAAGCTTTCTGATACCGTGGCAAATCTTTACTGTTCCATACCTATTACTAATACTTTGCATTTACTACTATGTGACTTTGGACTGCGTTAACCTCTTTTGGGTTTCACCATGCTACCTAAAGGGGGTGAACAATCCTGGGGTGGAAATGGAGCAGATCAAAACTTCCACTGATCAGCGATAGGGTCAGGACTCTGAGTGGCCCCTGGTTTTCCAGGGCAAGATAGAGAAATCCAGTCTCATAAAAAAATATATTTTGTTAGTCCCAACAAGATCTACATATATATATATATATATGAAAAGTTGCAGTATATAGATGAAACACATTATTTATTTGTTCTACAGAAGGTATTTACTATACCTTCTTTATTTATTGATTATACTGAGTCACCATTTTGAGGGCACAGTGGAAAAAGGGCTAGACCTGGAATCAGCTGGACCTAGGTTCAAATCTAGCCTTTAACCGAAGTTTTGTGGCAAAAACCAAGTTTGCCCCCTTCGCCTCAGTTTTCTCCTCTGTAACTCAAGGTTAATAAAGATAATAAAACCTTTAATATCTGCCCTGGGAGGTTGTGCTGAAGTTCAAAACAGACCTTGTATATAAAATGTTTTGTAAACTTGGAAGAGCTATAGAAATGTCAGGAAGACATGGGCTCAAATATGGCCTTGGCCATAGACTGGCTCTGTGACCAAGGGGTCCTCTGTATCCCAGTCAACTGTTCGGGACTAAGTTACAGAGGGCTGTTGATGATTGGTACGGAGAATCCTTCCACCAAGAAAATCACAGTTCTGGACAAAACAAAAGGAAGTATTAGCTGCTGTTGTTGTTCAGTTGTGTCCAACAATTTGGATACCCTGCCCCCGCCCCCCCACCCAAGAAACCCACTTGGAGTTTTCTTGGCAAAGATACTGGTTTGTCTTTTTCCTTCTCCAGCTCATTTTAAAGATGAGGAAACTGAGACAAACAGAGTTAAGTGACTTGCCCAGGGTCACACAGCTACTAAGTATCTGAGGCTGGATTTTGAACTCGGGAAGATGTCTTCAGGCCCAGGGCTCTATGCACTATGGTGCCACCTAGCTGTAAATATCACTTACTCTTTATTAAATGCTAAGGGCTGAAGACACTATGACAGCCTTGGAGAGAATACTAGAGTTGGAATCAGGAAGATCTGAGTTCAAATTCTGCCTCAAGCACTTACTTAGGGTCCTGGACAAGTAATTTAGTTTCTATTTCAGTTTCCTCATCTGAAACATGGGGATAATAATAGCACCCAGCTCACAAGGTTGTTGTGAAAATCAAATGAGATAAACGATGTAAAAGCACTTGCAAAACTTGAAGCAGTAGATATGATCATTGTTAATATACTAACATGTGATATGCTATTAATGTTAGAGAGGAATAACATTAGTTCACATTAATATAGCCCTTTCTATACACATACATGTATATATACACAGGCATATATGTGCATGTATACACACATATATGTACATATATGTGTGTGTGTGTGCATGAGTGTATATAGTCATTTTAATTACCCTGTGAGTTAGGAGCTACCATTATTCCCATTTTACAGATGAATAAACTGATGGGTTAGATAACTTCCCCAGGATCAGTCAGTCAATAAGCATTTTATTAATTAAGCACCTGCTTTGCAAAAGGCACTAAAGTAAGTGCTGGGGATACAAAGGAAGGCAAGTCAGCCCCTCAAGGAACTCACAATCTGGTGGGAAGGCACCATGAAAACAATAATGTACAAACAAGATGTAGACAGAATAAACTGGGAATAGATTCCAAGGGAAGACACTAACGACTTAAATCACAAGATTGCTTTACACTTAAATCATCTGTGTATTTGCACTTCTGAGCTAGATCCGGTGAGATAGGTGCTATCAATAGGAGCACTTTCAGTGACAGAGGACTCACTACCTCCCAGGATAGACTGCTCTGCCCATCTTCTTCAGAAGGCTCAGGGAAGAATCCCAGGAACCTGACAACTACGGGACAACATGGTCCCAAAGGAGCTGAAACTTCTGCTGTGTGGGTCTCTGTGCTTCAGCACTCCAGGGAATCCACCCAGGACAGTGAGTCAGGACTCTGAGGGAAGCCAAGACAGTTGTCAGCAGTGCCATCTACTTCATCACCAAACAACAGACTTGGGAGGGTTTCTTCTGGGCTCACTCCACTCACAGCCTTCTTTGCTGACACACACTGACACATGCTGATGAATACTGTTTCTCTTCTTCAATCTCGGTCTCTCATTTCCCTCCTCCCTTTAAGTCCTTAGAGAGAAACAAAAAAAAAAATCCATCTCTTTTCCTACATTTCCTAAAACATCCCATTGGAAACATAATGTCTGCCCAAATAGCAGACTAGGAGAAGAAGGCTAGACATTCTGGATCCTTAAAAGTGTCTCTGTAGGACTCACTCATGACCTTATGGGCCCCAAACAGAACCGTAACTAGGATGAGGTGCCTGGAGCTTTGCCTCAGGGCACCAAAATTTAGGGGGTGAGGACACCACTTCCATTCCTTCATTAGCCTAGATACGACTGAGCCTATTAGCACCTAGTTAGCAAGGCTAATTAATTAAAACTGGAAGCTACCAAACAGTCTGCTCTTTGCCCCCTCACAGCTGTACCCTACGGGAAATCATTCCTGATCCATCTCTATCTTGCTTTCCCACTCAACCTCCCAAAACTTTCCCAATAGTTTCCTTGCAGTATTCCAGTGACTTTTTTTTTCCTGCACAGCTTTGTGCCCTGGGTAGGTGGGGGGTGTCTCTCTCTCCCTACTGAATCTGTCTTGGTCTGGGCCCCTGGGAAAAGCTTCACAAAACATTTAAAGAGTACATTTTGTATTGTTTGACCTAGCCATGTTTTATGAAGCTTATCCCAGGAGCCAACTTTGTTAGTTATTGGGCTCCAGCCTGGCTCTGTAATTCTTCTCCCATGCAAACCCTCTGCATCACCAGACTGGACTATTTACCATCCGGAAAATTCAGTGTCTACTCCTAACCAACTGACGTGTAAGTCAGCCCTGCAAGGTCAAGAATCAACTCTTTTAATGCTTTTTATCTCCCATCATACTTAGCACAGTGCCTTATATCAATCAATCAACAGTCAATTATTAATATTTACTATTACTATGTGCTAGGTTCTGGGGATACAGGACATAAATAATATGGTTTGTATATAATAAATATATAATATAATATAATAATTAGTAAAAATATCCAATGACAATTTCAATTTAACAAATATTTATTAAGATTTTCTTTGTGGAAAGGACCATATATACAAACATATTTATAGCAGCTCTTTTCTGGTGGCAAAGAATTAGAAAATTTAGGGGATGCCCTCAACTGGGCAATAGCTGAACAAGTTGTGGTATATGATTGTGATGGAATACTATTTTGATATAAGAAATGATAAGCAAGATGGTTTCAAAAAACCTGGAAAGATTTACATGAACTGATGCAAAGTGAAGTGAGCAGAACCAGGAGAATGTTATACATAGTAACAGCAATACTGTAAGATGACCAGCTGTGAGTGACTTAGCCATTCTCAGCAATACAGTGATCCAAGACAAATCTGAAGGACTTAGGATGAAAAATGCTATCCATCCTCAGAGAAAGAATTGGTGGAGTCTGAATAAACATTGAAGCACACTTCTTTTTTACTTTATTTTTATTGGATTTTTTTTTGGTTTATGTTTTCTTTTACAATATGACTAATGTGGAAATAGGCTTTGTATGACTGCACGTGTATAATCTATATCAAATTGCTTGTCTTCTCATTGAGGGAGGTGGGAAGAGAGAGAATTTGGAACTCAAAATTTTAAAAATGAGGGTTGAAAATTGTTTTCACATGTACTTAGGGGAAAATAAAATGCTAAATAAATAATTTAAAGAAAAAAATATTTCCTATGTGCAAGGCAGCATGACATAGGAAAGTCAGGAAGAACTGGGTTCAAGTCCCTCCCTTGACACCTTGACACCAGCTAAGTTTCTAATATGATAAATTGCGGACAAATTAGCAAGACTGTCTTTGAAAGTTCTCTATCTCAGTGAAATCACAGGTGCAGTCTCTATATGCCAGGTACTATGTAAATGTGGGGACACAAAAGATTTTTTGTTGTTTTGTTTTTAAAAGGATACTCCTGCCTTCCCCTACCAGGACTGTGGAGGGGAAAACATAATGAATATGAACTAGAATTTAAATAGTACTTTGAGATTTTCAAAGCATTTTACACATATCATCCCACTTGACCCTCATAACAATGAGATGAGATGGGTCCTATTATTATCCCCATCGTACAGATAAGGAAACTGAGGCTTCAAAAGATTAAGTGACTTGCCCAGGTCACACAGCTGGTAAGTGTCTGAGGTGGAATTTGAACTCGGGTCTTTCTGGCTGCAAGCCCAACACTCAATTTACTATACCGTCTAGCCCTCTGACTGGTATATGAATAGGTATAATCCAAAGAAGGGGGAAAGGCAAGTTCCAGATAAAGTCCCTTAAGAAAACCTGAGTGAGCAGAAAATACTTTTTACTGGGAGCCAGGAGAAGGAGGAGAGCTGGACCAGGGAAGGTTTCATAGGCAGAGGAAGGTGATGCAAGTCTTCCTCATTCTTCAAATTCCTCCTTCATCACAGAAAATAGAAATACTTTACGTTTCCCTGGCACCAACACCTTCCAAGTCAAATGAGGCCTTGGCTAAGTTTCTTTCTCTTTTCATTGCTATGGAATACCAATTGCAAACTGGGCTAGTGAGGTGACCTATGAGCTTGGCAGCCCCAAGTCTAAATACTTCTGCCTGGTATTTTATTACCAATTAAATAAATGTATTGTTTTTCCACCTGGGTAACCAAGGGGGATAAAAGCCTATGGCAGGCCCTCCCAATACAAAGCCAAGCAACAGATGGAGAGAATTTAACTCTTTGTACTCTGGGATTAATAAGAGGGAACAGATTGGAATTAGGTTTATTCCACCTTTGACTTTCTGCCAAGCCTTAAATTCTTTTTCATCTTTTTGCCTCAACTTCTCCATCTGTAAAATGGAGGTAGTATTTTATGTCCTGATCCAACCCCTAAAGCAGTAGAACTTATTCATCCTCAATAGTTTTTGATGCATTTGATTTTATCAGTGTAAGGAGCTCCCAGATGAAGAAACTCCTTCTACTAAAGCAAATAAGCAATTGTTTTACAATCTATCCTCTTACAGAGCTGCCTAGGGGGAGGAGGGGCACTGAGAAGTTAAGTGACTTGCCCAGGGTCACACAGCCAGTATGTGTCAGTGGTGGGACTTGATTGAACCCAGGACATTCTGACTCTGAGGCTGGTTCTCCATCTGCCATGCCACACTGTCTCTTCATCCTTACCTTAACAACCTCAAAAGTTATTATGAATGTATATTCCCACATGTGGGAAACATGGATAATGATAAATGCTGGGCAAATTTTTAAAAAGTAACAATTTTGACCTGCAGGGAATGATAAACTTGTAAAATGTAGTGGGCTAGTAAACTAGGCATACTTGTGGCATGGGTGTAGTGGTTTTTCATTTAAAAAAATTTAGAAAATTAATTGAAATCTACTTTCCCTCCTTTCCAGCCTCACCCCATTGGGGGAAAAAATAAAAACAAATTCTCCGCAAAAAATACAAACAATTCCCTCATTGGTTGTGCTCAAAAATATATGGCTGGGTCTAGATTGGCAGGAAGGAATGAAATGCAAATTCAAATAATACAACTGCTTCCCGGCATACATTCTCCACTCTGATCATAAGTGTATGTCTCATTCTGCATCCTGAGTCCACCACCTGTCAGGAGTTGGCTCCTCTGGCATCGTGGCGGGTCATTCATGGATGGCCAATAAGAGTATTTACAACTTTCATTTTCATCTTTACAATATTGTGGTTATTGCACAAACCGTTCACTTGTTTCTGCTTCCTTCACTCTGCTTTGGCTCTTACAAGTCTTTCTATGTTACTTTGAAATCATCAATTTCTATTGTAATATGATTATATGTGTATAACCTATATCAGGTTGTAGGCTGTCTTGGGGAGGGGAAAGAGGAGGGGGGGGAAATTTAGAACTCAAAATCTTATAAAAGTGAATGTAGGAAACTGAAAATAAATTTTTAAAATTGTGTGGATTAAAAAGAGAAAGAAATCAGGTATTTCCTCATTTCTTGCAGCATAATAGGATTCCATCACGTTGATATACCATAGAGCTCCACTCAGAGGCATAAGTAGCCATTCTGGCAGCACCAGGGGTGGGGGTGAAAGGTAGGCAGAGAGACCTTGGACTGGGCCATCTTTTGTTTCAATTCTTACCTATCCCTCAATCATTGATTGGGCATTGCCTCAAACAAACTGAGACCTGGGAAAGACCTAATTTAGAAAGGCCAAGATCACCTACTGCATCCCGAGCCAACAAAAGGTGTCTTGACCATTGGGCTTTCAGTGATTCTGGAGGAGAAAGTGAGGCCAAAGACTTTATGCAGCACTGCCTCACTTAAATCCAATTCACATGCAAGTCAAGACATCATTGGCCCTCTTCAAACACGAAGGACACACTACAACAACAGCAAAATCCTGTGGGCACAGAGGCCTCAAGACCCCTTCTAGGGGGGCTGTCACCAGCAGAGGGACAGGACCAAGCTGGAGAAGTGTTCTCCTAGAGTTTGGCCAAAGTAAGGGAGGAAGCGGGTCATCTGGTCACTTCTTTTCTAAACTAATAAGTCTGGCTAGATAGGTGCTCAAGAACCCACATGATATGCCAGATAGAGAGCTCACTTTGGAGTCAGGAAGACCTAGGTTCAAATCCTGCCACTGCCACCGGTCATGTGACCCTGAGCATTTCAGCACCCAAGACAAGTCTCTAGGACTATAAATTGCAGAGAATATGTTGATAGATGCTGGTGGAAGTCCTTCCCTGGAAGTTCCCTATGAGGTGAAAGCACAGAATGAGTTAAAAAAAAAAACCTTCAATTCTAGACTCAGTTATCTCTATCTACTAAAGAAGTCTAGGCCTAATCTGGCCATTAGGTGGCACAATTGATAACGTATTAAATCTAGATTCCGGAAGACTTGAAGTTTGAATTGGGCTTTTGACACTTACTAGCTGTGTGACCCTAGGGCAAAATGGGATTATAATAGCAGGCAGTTTACAGAGATATTGTGAGAATCAATTGAGATGATATATGTAAATGCTAACTATTGTTGTTGTCCGGTTTTGTCCAACTCTTTGTGACCCCGTTTGGGGTTCTCTTGGCAAAGATACTGGAGCAGTTTGCCATTTCCTTCTCCAGGCCATTTTACAGATGAGGAAACTGAGGCAAGCAGGGCTAAGTGACTTGCTCAGGGTCACACAGCTAGTAAATTTCTGAGGCTGGGTTTGAACTCAAGTCTTCCTGACTCCAAGCACAGTGTTCTATCCACCATGCCACCCGGCTGTCCCTCTCTAGCAATTCATGACAGTTAAATTAGACAAACATTTATTAAGCACTCGGGAGGAAAGATGGCAGCATGGAGTAAATGACCAAAGAGCTGACCTCACAGTTCGGAAGGCTGATTTCAAATGCTGTCTCTGAGGTATTCTGGTTGTGTGACCCTAGGCAAGTCACTTAACTGTTCAGTGGCCCCAGGAAGTTCTGAAAGAATCAAGTACAGAATAGCAGATCTGTCTTGGTAGAGAGAATTTCCCCACTGGGAGTCCCCTACAAATGAAATCTTAGATCTGGACAGAGAGAAAAATATACAAGACCTTGTACTAGGTGCTAAGGAAATAAGAATATGAAGGGGAAAGTCCCTACCATCAAAAAACTTAAGTTCCATGGGGGGCTGGGCAGGGGGAGGGGAAGGGAGAGAATGCAATATATATATATATATATATATGTATGTATGTATGTATGTAAGTATTTCTATATAGAACAATCAAGGCAACTTGAAGAGAAAGCTCAAACAACCGGGGGATTCAAAGAAAACTTTTTGTAAGAGGGAACTTGCAAAGGTGGCCTTGAAGAACATAGGGAGGTGGAGATAAGGAGGGAAGACATTCTTTGAATGAGGGATGACTTCTCCAAATGCATAGAGAAAGGATACGGAGGATCTATTTCACGAAATGGCTAGTGGTCCCAATGGATGACAATTACATACGGGAATCATATTAATGAAGGGGGATAGTATGAAACAATATGGGGGAGGTACGTTGGAGGCAGATTGAAAGGGACTTCAAATGCTAGACTGAGGGGTTGGAATGGTTATTAGAGACATTGGGAAGCCAGTGATGATTAAGCCCGGGAATGATCCCATCAGATCTGTGTGCTAGGGAAATGATTTGTCAGCCATGTGGACAATGGATCAGAGAGGCTGGAGCCCCAATGAAGAGACCGTTACAAGAGTCTAGGCAAGAAGCAATGAAGGCATGAACTAGGACTGGAGCCTTGGGAGTGAAGAGAAGGTTTCAGGTGTGAAGGATGTGGAGATACAGCTGACAAGTCTCGGCAGCTGATTGGATATGGAAGTCAGGGGTGAGGGAGAAGGGAGAATTGAGGGTGACTGTGAGGTTATGAACCTGGATGATGGAGTGTGTACAGTGGTGCCCTCAGGAGAAAGAGGGAAATTTGGAGAATTAGGTACCTAATAACAGTTCCCAAGGCCTTAGGTGGCCATGATCCCCTCTAGGCCTGTTACATCCAGCTCTCTCCCTTCCTCCACAGAGAAACAGTCAATTCTACAATGCCAGCCTCACTCTTAGTCATTCAGAAAGCTTCCTGAAGGCATGGGAGTGGGGGGCAGTTTAGGTATTTAGCTTACAGTCCAACCTAATCACTGACTCTCTAAATTCTGCCTCCCCTCAAGCAAAAGGAAATACAAACAGGGAAAGATAGTGATTCCAAACCCTCAAAAAATCAGGCCAGTTTAACCCTACAAGCTGGTGATTCCTAAAGTTCATACAAGGGGCAGCTGGGTGGCACAGTGCATAGAGTGCCAGGCCTGAAGTCAGAAAGACTAATCTTCCTGAATTCAAATCTGGCCTCAGACACTTACTAGCTGTGGGACCCCGGGCAAGTCACTTAACCCTGTTCACCTCTGTTTCCTCATCTGTAAAAGGATCTGCAGAAGAAAATGGCAAAACATTCTAGTTCTAGTGTTTGCCAAGAAAACCCTAAATGGTGTCGTGAAGAGTTGAACACGACTGAAAAAAAAGACCAAACCAAGTTCAAAAAAAGCCAATCCTTTCTCTTATAGAAGACAACCTATCTTGGTACATAGCCAGTAATGGAGCTTGGCCTATAGACTGTGTTGGAAGCAGAAATAATATGAGTCTCTGTCATTTTTTTAAATGGAAGAATGCTGAGGTATGTAATGAATGATTGGCATAGGCCTGCCAGCTTTTCCATCTTCAACCACTTCTGTTCTATTCGTTTTCTTATTCAGGCTCCAAGTTATAGAGGAATCTCTTCTTCCTCTTTCCTTTTCTTCCCTTCTTCCTTATCCTCTTCTTCCTTCATCCCTCTTTGTCTTCATCAACCCCACCTCTTCTTCTTCCACCTCTCCTCCTCTTCCTCAATCTCCTCCTCTTCTTTATCTAAAAAAATTTCTAAGAGGTGTGTGAAAGGAGAAAACATGCATCAGGACCAGTCATATGTAGCTAACCCCATCTCACCCCGTGGATCACCCAACATCAGCCTGCCACTTAATATTTCCACTGTATTTAATTTTATCCTCCCAAGCTCTGTGACAGTTTAGGAGTATGTCTGGACAATTTATTTTCTCATTAAAAATTTTGTGGTCTCTTTTCATTACTTAGTTAGCTAGAGATCATACTCCAGTTCGTTAAATATTAGTTATTTAATGACCTAGAAAAACATCTTTTCCTAATAGCAATCACTCTTGTTTACCTATAATTAGGTAAATATTAAAATTACTGTAATATAGCTTATTAGTGAATGACAGCAAGAAAGGCAAACATAAAGACATATGTAATTATATGTATTATGTTGACTGTAGCCAACTTCACAGCTTGAATCCCTTCAAACTCTCTTATATAATGGCTGGTGGTTCTTCACTTATCTAGAAACTTAGTCTTTAGTTCACTGAATTAAAGTCTCTTAAGAATCTTTATATTTCTCTTCAAGATTAGTCTTTTCTTTTTTTTTTTGCTTTGTCTTCTCTTCAGTAAATACAAGTAACAGTTTTTCAAGTTTTCTCAAGCTCTCTGTAGAATTCCCTTTATAGGATGTCTTCATAAGCAAACACAAGAGAGTTCTCACAAGAAAGAAGTCCACTCTCACCTTCTCTCTCTCTCTCTTTACCATAGAGTCTTTATAGATCCTCATGCATTACAGATAAAATACAAATTTTCTTTTTTTTTTTTTGGAGGGGGGGGAAGGCAAGGCAATTGGGGTTAAGTGACTTGACCAATGTCACACAGCTAGCAAGTGTCAAGTGTCTGAGGCTGAATTTGAACTCGAGTCCTCCTGATTCCACAGCCGGTGCTCTATTTACTGTGCCACCTAGCTGCCCCTAAAATACACACTTTCTCTGTAACTCTGAAGGGTATTTAATATCAAGCTATATTCTTAACAAATCTTTGCATTCAAGCTCTTCTCTACCTTTTAAAGTTTTAGTAACTGTATTTTTAGTCACTATGAGATACACATTTGAAATAGAGGCTACCTTCTTCTCTGAGGCCAAAGTAAGAGTAAGCATTTATATATTGCTTTAAGGTTTGCTTAGCTCTTTACAAACCCTACCTCATTTTATCCTTACAAAAACCATGGAAATGTTGTCACTATCCCCGTTTTACAGATGAGGAAATTGAGGCAGAAGTTAAGTGACTTGCCCAGAGTCACACAGCTAGTAAATGTCTGAGGCTGGATTTGAACTCAGGTCTTCCTGACTTCAGGCTCAATGTTTTATCCACTATGTTACCTATCTGCCGTTAAAAAGTTTCAGTCCCCTAAAAAGGCAATTAGGAGTACATCAAACCCATCTTGATATTATCTTCAATACACATATCATAATGCAAAGCACCATTGGTCTGGCTGCTTTAGATACTGAGGAACAAGCTGGGTGAGACAGCATATGCCCATGTATAGGTTGCTGGCAAGGCTGAGGCTAGCAAGACCTGAGAATTGAGGAGTTCTGAGCTGTAGTCAGGCTGCAGCTGATCAGAGACCCACTGTGACAAATGGAAAGTTCAAGAGACATAATTTCTGGGTAATCAATTATGTTATTAATTATGGTTAGCGAATAATAAAAAGATAGTCATTTGGTTTTCATCAATCCCTCATCGAGGTCTCTTGATGCTTATATACCATTGGAAGAATAGATGTTCCCAACAGGCAGAAATCAGCTTTGATTGGCTAATAATTAATGAGAGAATGAATATTATAATGAGAGATGGACCTATTCTAATGAGGGGCTGGGGGGAGGAGTAGCTTGGATTATGTCACCTTTACTCCTCTCTACCTAGACTGCCCCCAGCCCCCAAATCTAGACTAAGGGATCCTACCTCAACCCAAGCTTGCCTGAATAAAACACAATAGGCCAGAATTTTATCTAAATTAGATTTTCACCCAATAATCAGAACTTAGCTTCCCCAGTTGGGTGGAGTCTCAAACAATATCTAAAAACAAGTACTGGAGGATTTGACCTACCTCACCTACCAATGACATTCTTCAGGTACGGGCTGAATAACCTACAAGGGGCTGATTTCTGAATAAGGAAACAAAAGAAGGGAAAATCTTAATTTCAATTAATAATTGGTTATTAGATAAGAGAAAAATAATCATTTCTCTCACCCACATGAAGACTAGACCAACATAGTGAGCTCCTGGGACTAGAGGGCCACCAGGTTACCTAAGGAGACATGAACCAGCCCAAGTCAGAAAAATGCAGTTAGGTTCAAGCTTTTATGCTCATAAGTATTGGGGTCAAGCCAGGGAGTCAATGCTGTACTTTCAGCCTAGGTGAGAGAGGGAGACTCAGTCTCAAATTATGCTGATAATGATGAAGAAAATAAATATATAGGAATAATGCAAAAAGTAATAAGAATAAAATATAACAGTATAATAATATTAATAATGGTTAAATAGAATATTAATAGTGCAGCTAGGTAGTGCAGTGGCTAGAATGCTGGGACTGGGGTCAGAAAGACTCATCTTCCTGAGTTCAAATCCAGTCCCAGAACACTTACTAGTTGTGTGACCCTGGACAAGTCACTTTACCCTGTTTGCCTCAGTTTCCTCATCTGTAAAATGAACTAGAGAAGGAAATGGTAAACTACTCCAAGAAAACCCCAAATGGGACCACAAAAAATTGGACATGACCGAACAACAAGAATTCTAACACATACTTAACATCAAAAAATGCAAAACAGCGTAATTCAAGAATAGCTGGTGGAGTAACTTCTGCTGCCCCAATCACAATGTAGCCTATTTATAGCAGGGTTGGGTCTTTTGACTTACTGATTTTTCTACAACTCTAAATGCATGGATGTTATAGGCTTACAATCAGTTGTTTGGTTGTTTGTTGCTTTGTTTAATTTTGTTTTTACCTTCTATGCCTTGTTTCTTTCTCTGCAGCGCCCCCCCCCCCCCCCGCCCCTTGTTTCTTTATTCTAAAGGACTCTTCAACTGAAGAAATGACCAAGCAAGAGACTGCCTCTGGGTTCAGTCCAGTAGTGTTCTGGTATTGTCGAACAACTGACTCTCTGGGAAAAAAAAAAAAGCGAACGTACCCGGGCAACGCTTTTAAGCTTAATCTAAATTATTAACATTTCTCCATCACTTTCTTAAGTCACATTGATTACCAAACCAACAAATCAAGCCTTGATTTGTAGCTTCTGAGGTGTAAATGCTCAACCTGAAAATTTAACAGTCAGCTCTCCCAAGTAGGTTGAAGCTGGCTCCAGCACAGCCCCGCTACAACCCGTCTTCCCTAACCTGGACCAGCAGCCTGTTTAGTCATAGGCCAAAGTGTTGGGGTTCTATTCGTAGTGTTTGATTAAGCCAACACCTCTCTCTTTCATTCTCTTTGGAGCATGGGAAGCCTCTGAGTCAGACACTCCTGCTCAAGGTTGCTTCAGTGTCATGGTTTCTTTTTTAACCTCTTTATAACAGGTGTTTTGCTTGAGACATTTCTAGTCAATGTTGTTGCTGTTGGTTTCTTAGACTTGTGCTTAACCTCACTGCCCTATTTCTTCTTCAGTCAAGATTTTAAAGCATTTCTATGTAATAACCAACCTTCTCCAATATTTTCCAAACCCCTTGGGCTCCCTGCCAGTGTCCATTTCACAACCTTGCTCACTTCATAACAATGATTGCGTGAGCATCAGCTTCTTTTCTTCACAAGGCTACTTCACATATGTATAACCATCTTTTCCCTCCTCCTCCTCCTTCTCTTTCCTCTTTCTCTTTTTTCTCTTCTTCCTATTCTTTTTCTTCCTCTTCCTCTTCTTCCTCCTATTCCTGTTCATCTAAAAAAAAACATACATAAAGCGCTTCCCCACACATGTCCCTGCTAGATCAGGCCCTTACAATCTGAGACCAAAGCTTACAAGGTTTTTCTATTTTCTACCCAGACTATCAGGGTAAATTTTTGCCACACTGACCCTGCTAGTCCCTTGATTTATCTGATAGTCACAGATGATGTCCTCTAACCATTCATTGCCCTGATAACATGGCGCTGCTGGTACCTTGCCAAGCTGCCAGGGTTGAGAAGGAATCCAGGCTAAACAGTGGAGTGGGAGCTTCCAAGACAAACAGTCTGGGACAGCTGGAGTTGTCTTTTGGAATAAGCTCCAAAGAGTATTATTATGGCCTTTGGCCTCAGAGTAGAGCAATCTCATTTTTGTTTGTTTGCTTTCCTTCCAATATATTAAGACAATAGGGCAGGACACTGGGAGGGAGGGAGGAATATGTGAGTGACCAGTGGTCGTAGCCTCGGGAAGAGCCCGAGACTTACTCTGCCTTGTTATATCTCGTTGTTTATGGTTCATCAGTTATCATTATCACAAACCTTTGCATTCAACAGCTGCACATGAAGGGGCAGGAAGGGAATTTGTATTTATAAGTCATGCAGGTACTGCGTTGAGATGTCTATGAGGCCCAGAAATATCCTACGTTCATAGAATCATAGAATTAGAGATGGAAAGAATCTTATGGGGCATCTAATAGAACCCTCTCATTTTACAGTGGAAGACACTGAGATCAGAGAGTTTCAATGACTAACCCAAAGTCATACAAGTAACATCTAGCAGAGCTGGGAGTTGAACCCAGGTCTTCTGACTAGAAATCTAGTTCTCAGTGAATGTCTAAAAGGGATTCGCTCCCCGGCTCTTTCTTGCTGCCTTCTTTTTGGAGACCTGCTATCAGATTATACCAATCACGTTTTCTTTCTTTCTCCCCTTGGTAAACTCAGTGCAGGTAACATCACTCTGACACAAGTCATCCTTGCAGTGATTGTTGCTTCTTGAGTAGGGTCTGATGTATGCCTTAGGAATATGGATTTGTCAGTGGTGTGAGGGACGGTTTGGAGAAGCAAGAAGCTGGATATAAAGAAACCAATTAGGAACTTATTACAAAGTCCAGGCAAAAGTGATGAGGACCTGGACTAGGTTAGTTGTCATGTGAGTAGAGAGAAGGAGACGGATTCAAGAGATGTTGAGGATGTGGAAATGGCAAGACGTGGCAACTGATTAGAGGGAGCTGAAGGAGAGTGAAGTGTCAAAGATGATTCTTAGACTGCTAAACTGGATGATCTGGAAGACTGTTGGTGCCCTAAACATAAATAGGGGAGATGGGGAAAGGCAATGAGTTCTCTTTGGAACATGATGAATTTGAGAGGTCATTGAAGGACATTGAGGCATAGTTGTTCAGTAGGCTGTTGGAGATATGGGACTATAACTGAGAAATGAGAAACGGATATGTAGATCTGGTGGTCACGTGCAAAGAGATGATGGTTGAATCTGTGGAATATGATGAGATCACCAAGAGAGAGAAGGTAGAGTGGGGGCCTAAGACAGACTCCCATGGCAGGAGGTTGGAGTAGAACATTGATGGTGAACCTTGAAAAGAAACCAAAAAGAACTGGCCTGAAAGGCAGAAAGAGAATTGTGATAGAACAATCTAGGGAGGAGGAAAAATCCAGAACAAGGGGATAGCCAAGTGTCAAACACGGAGAGAGGTCAAGAAGGATGAGAACTAAGAAAAAGGCCTTTGTATTTAACAGTAAAACAATCTTTGGTAATCTTGGAGAAAGCATTTTCAGTCTGATGGGGACAGAAGCCAGATTTCAAGGTGTTGATATGTTAGTGGGAGGTGAGAAAACAGAGTCCCTGAGTATAGATACCTTTTTCTAGGCATTTAACTATGAAAGGGAAAAGAGCTCTAGGACAACAGCTTAAGGGAATGAGAGGTTTGTTCTTGTTTTGTTTTGTTTAATAATAGGGTAGCTGTGATGATAGAAATAGGCAGCAGGAAAGGAGCCAGTGGATGAGGAGAAGATGAAAATTGCATGTGAGAGGCATGATAATCAGAGGAACAAGATCCTTGAGGAGCCATGAGTTGATGAGATCAAGGGAACAAGTAGAGGGGTTGGCATTGGCCAGCATCAGAGGGGAACAGGATAAGCCCAAAAAGGCTAACAAGATCCCATGTTGCATTAAGAAAGGCATAGCTTCCCGAAACCGAACTGATGTACTCTGCCCATCCCATAGACGAAGCATTGTGTTTAGTTATGGGTTCTATAGCTCAGGACAATGATAAGCTGGAGACTGGGGGAACCCATCATGGGGAAGGCAACCAATATGGTAAAGGGTCCTGAATCCAGGACATTTGAGTGCTGATTGAAGAAACTCTGGATATTTAACCAGAAAAAGAAAGCACTCAGAGGGGACTTGATGGCTGCCTTGGTTCCTTGAAGTATTTTGCAGGGATGTCATACACAGCATGAATTAAACTTACTCTGCTGTGCTCCAGTGGGCAGAACTTGGAATAATGGGTAGAACAAAGCTGTGTATTTGGGAATATAAGGAATAACTTAGCAACAATTAAGGTTATCATGATTTGGAATGGAATGCTGGGAGTGTGTGTGTGCGTGTGTGTGTGCGTGTGTATGTTTGTGCTGGTGAGGATGGGGTACCGTAAATGTTCCCCTTCATTGGGGGTCTTTGAATGGTAACTCAATATCCACTTGCCAGGTGTGTGGTTGAGCTGCTTCATATTTGCATATGGGTTGGTTTACATAGGCTCCCTCCAATTCTCAAATGCTGGTGATTGTATTTATCCCCATTAAATTTCATTTTAGTCAATTCATTCCAGTGTTCTAGTCTGTTTTGAATTTTGAATTTTGACTCTGTCATCTAATTTTGTGGATCTGAAAATGTGATAAGCACAGGTTGGTGTTCTGCTGGATTTGGACTCAGATGATGTGGGTTCAGATCCTCGCTCTCCTCCTCTGCATGACCATGAGCACTTAACCTCTCTGGGATTTAGTTTCCTCATCTATAAAATGAGAAAGTTAGACTAGACAATCTGGGAGGTCCCTTTCAGCTCAAAATCTATGACTCTATGATCCATCAACACCTTTACTGGAATTATTGGAAAAAGAAAGAGTAGAATACCAACCATGAATTCCTGGGCATTCCAACTAAAGACCTCCTTCTAGACTGACATTGAGCCAATGAAGAACATTCTTTGGGTCCTCTTGGGGGAGACAGAAGGTTGTTGTTGGGTGGGTGGAAACAAAAATGCCAAGTAATCTTATGGCTACCCCAAAGACTGGGTATTCATCATCATAATAATCAAAAAGAATTTGCTATATCAAAGACTGATTGCACATGGCATTTCCACATGTAGAGCTCATTTTTTATTAAGGGAAACCCCAAGGACCTCTAAAAAGCAAACAAAAACAGGCACAGGAAATTCTCTTGGGTAGTAAGATAAATAAAATTGTCATTCTGAACCAGGCACAAATTCTTCCAAGGCAAGTGGCTATCTGCTGGCCTGACCAAAACTACCAGCTGCTAGTGCCAATGGCCTGGACTGGGGTTGGGGGGGGGTCCTTTGGTTGTAGACAGAGGGTCTCAAGCTCCACTGGCTCCAATAGAAACACACACAGCAGGGCCTATCCTCTTTGGCAGTGGATGCTCTAAACTGAAAGGATGGAAACTTCCTCCTGTGGTATGGGAGCCATCCATTCCCAGTCAAGGACAAATTTGTAATTTCCCTATGTTCCCTACTAGCTCTCCAAATGAAACTGTAAACACCCTAATCAGAAGGTTATTTTTATCTATCCCAAACACCAGTCTGTTTGCCAGCCCTGTAATTTGTAACCTTGGCCACATTGACAGTATAATTCCCCAGCAGATCTTCTCCCTTCCCTTGGGGTTCACATCTTTCACTTGGTCTTTGGTGCTTCCCATGGGAAACCAGTCACTTCTAGATATTAGAAGACTAGGCATGATGGAGAGGTGGGGGAGAAGAGTCAGGGTGAAAGTTTCAAGTGACCTTATGACTTTGGGAAATGCCGACACTTTATATTCATAGAATTATAAATCTATGATACACTAATGCACTGTTGGTGGACTTGTGAACTAATTCAACCATTCTGGAGAGCAATTAGAACTATGCACAAAGGGTTATAAAACCATGCACACTCTTTGACCCAGCAATACCACTACTAGGTCTGTATTGCAAAGAGACAGAGACAAAAAGGGAAAGGACCTATATAGTACAAAAATATTTATAGCAGCTCTTTTCTGGTGGTAAAGAACTGGAAACAGAAAAGATACCCATCCATTGGGGAATGGCTGAACAAGTTATGGTATATGATTATAAAGAAATACTATTGTGCTATAAGAAACGACAAGCAGGATGCTCTCAGAAAAACCCGGAAAGACTTAACATGAACTGATGCGAAGAGAAGTAAACGGAACCAGGAGAACATTGTACACAGTAACAGCAATATTATAAGGATGATCAATGGGGAATGACGTGGTGGCTATTCTCAATGATCCAAGACAATTACAAAGGACTCATGATAAAAAATATTATTCACCTCCAGGGAAAGAGCATCCTTTTTTTAAACTGTCTTTATTTTTCTTGGGATTTTTTTGGTCTGTGTTTTCTTTGATAACACAAGTAATATGGAAATGTTTTGCATGACTGCACATGTATAATCTATATCAAATTGCTTGTCTTCTCGATGAGAGTAGGGAGGAGGAAGGAAGGGAGAGAATTTGGAATTTAAAATAAAAACCAAATGTTAAAAATTGTTTTTATGGGTAATCAGGGGAAAAGAAAATATTTAACAAAAAAAGAATTATAAATCTAAAATGGAAAAGATACTTTAGAAGTCATAAAGTCTAGCCCTCTTATTTAACAGATGAGGAAACTGAGGCCCAGAGAAGTTAAGTGATTTGCATGGAATCACTCAGATTTGAATTCAAGTCTTCCTGATTCCCGATCCAGTTCTCAAGTCACCATGTAACATTTATTATATAAAACATAATATTATATGCTATAAAATACAATATGAATAAATGAAAAGGTATTCATTATATTGAGTATATTATATTACATATGTCTCCCCAACAGAATATAAGTTCCTTTAAAGAATTTTTGTCATTATACCTCCAGTGTTTAGCACAGTGCTCAGCACACAATAGGCTCTTAAAAAATACTTGTTGATTGAATGAATTGGCTTGCCCATACTTTTCTACATGCAGAATCTGTTTCGTGCGTAAGACCCACTTCATTTCGTAAGCAAGTAAGTTCCTTGATGTTTTGTTCAACTGAACATTAGCCAACGCTCCTCTGGTTCTGTAGCATCAGAGATTTAGAGCTTGGAGGAACCTTAGATGTCATGTCATTCAACCTGAGTCCAGAGAAATGTAGTAAGCAGCAGAAGCAGGATTTGAACCCAAGCCCTTATTCTAGATAAAACATTTCTACAACTCCGCACTGAGTTACCGTATCTTAATCAGAGACTGACGGGCCTTCACCTGGCTCAATGCACAAGAAGAAGCCTATGGTTTAGAAGGAGACCACTAGGTAGTGCCATAGTGCACAGAACATCAGGCCCAGAGTCAGAAAGACTCATCTTCCTGAGTTCAAATTTGGCCTGAGATACTTACTAGCTGTGTGACCCCGAGTAAGTCACTTAACCCTGTTTGCCTCAGTTTCCTCATCTGTAAAATGAGCTGGAGAAGGAAATGGCAAATTACTCCAGTATCTTTGCCAAGAAAACCCCAAACAGGGTCACAAAAAGACAGACGCAACTGAAAACCAACCGAGCAACAACATGGTTTAAAGAAATTGTTCCAGGGGCAGCTAGGTGGCACAGTGGATAGAACACTGGCCCTGGAGTCAGAAGGACCTGCGTTCAAATCTGGCCTCAGACGCTTACTAGCTATGTGAGCCTGGGCAAGTCTCAAAAATGAAAAAAGAAGAAGAAGAACAAGAAGTTATGCTGGGGTGATTTTGTATACATTGGGTCAAATAATTTTTATTCAGTCAAACATTCATCTCCTGACTGGTCAACCCCAGGTTCTTTGGTTAACTAGATTTTATACAATGGGAAGAAATGCCTACCTACTGTGCCCCTCCACCAAAACTGTAAGGTGGTACACAGAGGTCCTGTCGGAGGCCAAAAAGGCCTTTGTCTGTCTCACTTATATCAGCCCCATGCCTTTTCAGATTCTGGGACTTAGCATTATTTCTAAAGACCCCCTCCCTTCTCCACATTCTAACGTTAATGCAGGTATCTGCACGCGGGTGCCTAATAAACATAGATTGTCCAAAAAGTATAATAGAAACACAATCCTCACTAGCATTTTTTAAAGTGAAGGAGAGGAACTCTCATGTAATGCAATGACCTCACACAGGAAAAAGGGAAGGAAAGCATTCCATCTGGTGGCTCTAAGTTCCTATTTTAACAGATTATTCTTTCTAACTAGTTTGAGCTAAGCACAGTTGTTTATACACAGCTGAAGGAGTATAAATGCTGTCAACACCTTCTAAATTTTTGCACTGTGGGACAAAGCCCTAATTGCTCCACCTTAGTTATAGCTCTGCTCTGGGCTCTCTAGATCTACTGTAGCCATGAAAAAATGGGCATTTCTTCTTTGAGTCCTTTTTGGAGGGGGATGGGGGCCCGTATTTTCACAGATATTGATTGACATCCCTCTTTCAGAGGCATTTCCTCTCCCACATGCATATACTGATTACTATACACATTGTTTTTCCACTTAGAGCCACTTGAAGGCAGGCACGGTTTCGTTTCGGCCTTTGTAATCCTGGCATTTAGTGCACCTTTGGCACATAGAAGGTGCTTAATAATAGCTGACTGATTGATTGATTCTCATTATTCAGCCAGAGGAAGAAGGGGGCAATAGAGGAAAGGTGAGGTAGCAGAGAAATTGGAACTAAGATCTCCCAGTTTGGAGCCCTGAAGGGTAGACCCTTCTGCCCCATCTGCTCATGAGAATGAATCCTTCTCTTTCGTTGATGGGCTGTATCACACCAAGCACATTTCCTCCTCCTCAAAATGAGGAAGTTGCCCTGTCTGACCTCAAGGTTCCCTTCTACTTCTCACACCCCATACATCCAAGTTGTTAACCTAAGTTTTACTATCTATGAGACAGAATGCCTACACTAGCCAGTCCTGCAGAGAGATGAAAATACATCATAAGTCAAGGGTTTTGCAAGGATTTGCTGGGATGCCCAGTACAAGCAAGGTAGAATGACTCGGGTGAGCTGGCTGAGTTCTCATCATCCTGATCTGAAATCAGGACCAGTAGAGAGCTATAGAGAAGGCAAAATTGAGTTTGGAACCTTGATATAGAGCTAAAAAAGGACCTCCAAGGACATCCAAGCCATGTCTCTCATTTTGCAGACAAGAAAATTGAAATTAAGAGACTTTCCCTGGGGCAGCTAGTAGTGCAATGAGTATAGCACTGGCCCTGGAGTCAGGAGGACCTGAGTTCAAATCCAGCCTCAGACACTTGACACACATACTAGCTATGTGACCTTGGGCAAGTCACTTAACCCCAATTGCCCTGCCAAAAAATAAAAAAAAAGGATCTCAAAAAAAAAAAGAGACTTCCCCAAGGTCACATGGGTAGTAAACATCAGAAGTGGGATTTGAACCGAGGTATCATGGTATCAGGAAAACTGGGATGTGAATCCTGTCCCAAACCCTAGCTGTATGATTTTGGACATTTCACTTAACTTCTTTAGGTCTCCATTTCCTTGCCTGTAAAATGAAGATAACAGTACTTGTAGCAAAGACCTCACAATGTTGTTGTGAGGCTCAAATGAGACAATACACAGAAAGCACGTTACAAACCTTTAAGCACCATATAGATGCCAGTTATTATTTATGTATCATAAATAATATATAAATATGAATTATACATTATTTCATTTTCTCTCTATGTTCAGCAGAGTTCAAAGAGTAACCATCCTGGGACAAATCAATATCCTACTATCGTTCTTCATGTTGGATTACGCAGGCGAATCATATGACGGATTTTGAAAAGTATTGGGATACAGGTTCTTCTTCTGTAGACTTAATGAAAGCATCATTGGTACAACTCCAGCAGCGGATGAGACGGCCAGCATATGTATGCCATCTTTCTTTTCCTGTGTGGTTTTGGTTTCCTTTACTAAGTCTCTATATTTCTAGAGCTTTTTATCTCACACGGTTTGGAGATTATAAGTGTTCAATATGGCAGCATCTGTTTAAAATATTTAAAGATTTTTGTGTCTCCATCCTGTGTCTAGGTAATAATGATAGTTGATAGGGCTTCAGTCCAGAAGAGTTTATCTGTTGAACTTTGAGGGATATTTTGGGTCATGAGATCATAGAGTTAGCACTGGAAGAGATCTTGGAAACCACTAAGTCTCATCTTCTCATCTTACAAATGAGGAAACTGAGATTCAGGGAGGTTAATAAATTGCCCACAGTCATGCTGCTAAGTAAGCATTAGAGCCAGGACTTGAATTCAAACCTAGCACTGCCCTGTGCACCACCTAGCTATCTTTGAGGCGTGTATTTATAGTTCGAGGATTTGCTATTCATTATTTACAAAGAGTAGTGGGTCCCTAATATGCAATCCTTTTTTTTGGTGGGGGGGTGGGGAAGCAATCAGGGTTAAGTGACTTGCCCAGGGTCACACAGCTAGTAAGTATCTGAGGCCACATTTGAACTCAGGCCCTCGTGACTCCTGGGCTGGTAGTCTCACCACCATGCCACCTAATTGCCCCTCTAGTATATAATGCTGGCTATTATTGTTGTTGTTGCTAGTAATTGTAGCCATAGAATACCAGTACACCAGCAGTGTTGGAGTTAATTTCCCAATACTAGTGCCTTAAAAAAAATAATGACGCAGGACACACATCATCAGCTTGGACCAAAATGCAGATATCTAAATCTTCAGCTTGATAATTAGAATCAGATGGCTTATTTTATTTTATTATTTTTAAAGCAGCTCAGGACATTCTGGTTACTATAGGAACCCATACCCTTTGCTTCCTTTCTGATGTCATTCCTGGGCAACATTACAGTGAAACTCAGCTGCCAGGCCACCCTTGCCACTCAGAGCTGACCTGAAGGGAGAAAAACTTCTCTGCCTTCTGCCTGGCCAGCTGATGGAAAAGAGGCTGAAAAGCGAAGAACAGTAATATTTTGATTTGGTTTCCCTAGAGCAATCCGGTGAGGGACATAGACTAAGTTTTATTATCCCCACTTTTCAGATGAAGAAACTGAGCCTCAGAGAATTAAAATGATTTGCTTAAGGGAAGACACCTAGTAAGTAGCAGAGTCTGGATTCAAACTTGGGTTCTTGTTTTCCAAAAGCCAGTTCCCTCTCCACTATGCCATATGTGCTTCTGAAATGATGACATAGAGTGGGCAGGGGCCAAGTCCAGATTCACTTGACTTGTCAAGGGTAAAACCTAAGTTTTCTGCCTAACAAATTTTTGCTCTTTCTATTAGGCTGCACTGCCTCCAGTCATTAGTCATAGCCTTGTGCTATTTTAGAACAAAATCATAAACATTGTTTTCCTTGGGTTGCTTGGAGAACTTGGAACCTGGGAAAACAAGTTGTCTTTATTCTGTTCCAGCTCTGCTACTTATTACCTGCTGTCTCTTTGGGCCTCTGTTTCCTCGTTTGTAAAATACGGATGTTAGACTAGATAACTCTAATGTCCCTTCTAACTCCCAATCTGTGGTCCTGTGAGTCAATTTAGTTAGGAATCAGTTTTGCTGCCCAACTCAAAAACTCTCATATAGTAGATGAAACTCATGTCTTTCTTGTGAAACAAGGAGCATATAAAATTATTGGGGAATGAGGAACCAAACTGGGGAATTTGAATGGAATTTTTTTTGTGCAATAAGAAATGATGATGACGAAGGATTTAGAGAAATGTGAGAAGATCAGCATGAACTGATGCAAAACAAAATAGGCAGAAGCAAAAGAACAATATATACCCTGACTACAAAAATGAAAGGGACATTAACTGAAAAGCCAGTCTTGGTCATAAATCACAGATAATGGCACTGGGCCTCCCACTTCTCAGCAGAATGGAGGGATAAACTTTGGGGGGCAAAGTGTCAGATGGCACAACAATTGTCACTGCATTGTTTTTCCTTAATTATTTTGTTGTCGTCAGCTCTTCAAAGAAGGATTCATTTTGATATGGGGGAAGAAGAATGGTGGATCTGGAAATATTACATTGTAAAAAACAAAGGCATTAAGAGAACTTAAAAAAAATAGAACTTATACCTACTATGCTGATGGATGGGGAGTATTGACTAATTCGTTGTTGTTGTCTGCTCTTGGTACTTCTGATAGACAATACAGGATTTATTACTATTATACCATGAAGCTTCAGATGCACAGAAGTAAATAATCACAGTAATCCTCACTAGAAGGATGAATTAGATCATGTCTGTCTATAATTCCCCTGACATCAGTTGGATATAAGTAAAATGAATCACTGATGTTAACACTGATGCTAATGGCATTGAGAAACATGCAAAGAAGGCTGCTAATTCTTCGGAGCTTTTGCCAGTTCAGCTAATCCACCCGAAATCTCAGAACCTAAATGTTGAACTCTCTGTCATTCCCATCCCATGTCTAAGGAAGTCTGACAACTTAGAAGGCTGACCTTGAGAGTTGCTCAGTCAGGCATTGGAACCTGGAGACCAGAGGGACAGAGGGTCTGAGCTCCAGGGTGCCCTAGGTGAGTGGGTGGGGTGGGGGTGGAGAAACATAAATTTAGAACTGAAAGTTAAAGGCTGTAGAGGTCCTCTAAATCAACTTTCTCATTTTACAATGGAGGAAACAGCCTTAGAGATGTTAAGTGACTTGCTCCAGGTCTGATAGAAAGTAAGTGACAGAGACAGGTTTCCAGTCCAGAGATTTAACTTCCTCTCCCTTCTTCAGGACTTAAAGTGAATTGCTGTGGCCAGAAAAAAAAAAATCATTTTCCTGCATAACATCTGATGACGAGCCTCTGTTAACCGATTGACCTGGGCTAATAGACGCATGTGCAAATTCTGGCCTTGAAGCTCATTCATTCATTCATTCATTCATCCATCCATCCATCAAGCATTTATTTAAGCACCTGCTATGAGGAAAATGAACTTTCCAGTTTGGTGGGCCCACCAGAATTTACGATCTCTTGGTGTAACCTTCACCTTCACCAACCCAGGGTCACCTCGCAAACTCGTTTAGGTCTGAGAAAGACTTTGGCAGAGGACAATTAGATTCTGGCTTAGCCTTTGAGAGCAGAGGTTATAGAGCTGAGTAGAGACCCTCGGGCCTCTGTGTAGGAGAGCTGGGGTGAGAGAGTGGGAAAACATGACTCAGACTGGGGAGACTTTGAAACTTTTAAAAAGCCCTGAGGATTTCCCCAAGGACCCGAGGGAACGAGGCTGGAGAGAAAGAAGTAGGAGGGAAGAGGCAGGGGGAGCCCCCTTTTTCCCTTGCCTTGAGGGATCCCCAGTACCCATAGAAGGAGCAGAATATGCAGTTGAGGGGCGGGGAGGAACAGGGAGAGGCTTCAGAAAGGCAGCCCAAGGAGGGGGGTGCAGGGCCGGCCGGCCGGGGAGGAGCGCAAGGAACAAAGGCCCACACAGGGGTCCTTGTTCGTTCTCCGCTCCCCAGAGGCGGGAGTTGGGGGTGGGAGCTAGGGCGCAGGACTCGGGGGAGGAGGGGAGAGCAGGCCTAGGGCGGGGCGGGGGGGCACGGGTCTGGGAAACTCCTTCCCTTCTCTGGTCTCCTCCTTTCTGTGCCGTGGCTGCCTAGGCTCCTGCAGCGCCCAGTCCGGGGCACCAACTTTGCGAACGGTTCCCAAGTTGCCGGGCGCGAAAGGGGGTGGGGGTGGGGGCGAGGGAAGAAAGAGGAGGAGGGATCCCCAGGCGTCTTGGAAGGAATACAAGAATCCGCCGCTCGGAGATAGATCAGTAGCGGCCTGAGTCGGGCAGGGAGAAGCAGACGCTGCTGCGCGGGACGGACAGGCTCCGGCACCTCCTCGGAGCTCTGGGCACATGGGACCCCGGCGAGGCGGCCGTTCCTCGGCTCCGCCGCCGCCGCCAGCGCCTCCTCCCCTGGCTCGCTGATCGCCCAGCCCGAGCCGGCCCCCGGGCCCGGGAGGTGCGAGAGGAGCCAAGGACAGAGAAGGCGAGAGGGAGGGCTCCCAGGCTCCGGGCGCAGGGGGCAGGCTCCGGGGAACCTTCCTTCCAGGGCGAACCTAGAGGAGAAAGTTTCTCCGAATGCTGCCTGCCCCGATTTCATCCCCAGAGAACCAGTCATCCGCCCCCGGCCAGAAGAGGCTGGGCAGGGTAAGGCAGCCTCTTCCTTCCCTCCTTCCTTCCTTCCTTCTCTCTCTCCCTCCCTGGCCCACGGCTGATGCGGGGCCGGAGGGGGCCCCAGCTCCCGAGGGAGCACTGCCGGTAGGCTCCCATGCCAGTCAGAGGCGAGAGAGGGCGTCGCGGCCAATCCGTGCGCCCCCTGCCTCAGACCTCTCTGTCCCTTCTGTATCACCCTCAGCTTAGCTCCTTGGGCCTGGGGGAGCGGAGTGGACTGGAAACCTCCAAAGCGGACGAGTGTCATGGCCCAGGGCAGACTGGAGGAGAGAGGCGGGGGCTGCGGGGCTGGGGCAGGGAGTAGCGAGCTTCTCATTGCTCCAGGACGCACCCCCTGGCCCAGCCTAGCACACCCTGGCGCCCTGGAGCTCGGAATCCTGAGATCTTCACCCCTTGCACGTTCCCGCCCCCTTCCTCCTCCCTCCTCAACCCCCTCCCCACCCGATCAAGCCGGCTTCTTGGGCCGAAGCCAGTGGGGAGGTGCTCGGAACAAGCTGGGTGCCGAGGAGGGGAGGAGTTGGCCAGAACTCTGTAAAGTCAGGATCAGGCTCCCAAACTGGTGGGTGGAGGGGAAAAAAGGAGCATTTCAGCCGGGCCTCGGAGTTGCAGTTGGGTCTTGGAAACTTGGTGTCTGGGCAATGTGTCTGGGTGTGCGCAGCGCTTCCGGAGGTGAGACGAGGCGGGCAGGCAGAGGGAGGGAGGGGAGCTAGGGGAGCGGACCGAGTGATTCACAAATCCCAGAGCCTGGCAGCTGAGGTCCGTCAGCAGAGTGGGGAAGGCAGGCAGAGCCGGAGGGCTGATGCTGGGCCATGGAAGCAGAAACCTGAGCAAATGAGAGGCTCGGTCGTCTCCCCTTCCTTGCCTCAATTCCTTCCCGCGTTAGAGTGTCTTCCTGGCTGGGAGTAAGTTGAGGGACCTGGGGGCCTTGCCTTTGGACCTAAGGGTCCCACAGAGAGAGGCCCAGTCTGGTCTGGGCCAGAGGCCATGGCTGGAACTTCTGCCCTCTGGTTCTTCTGACCAGCCCCTAAAGCTGGCTTTCTCTTTTCTGCCAATGACTTTCTGATACCCTGAAGACAAGGGCCGGCCTCCTCTGGAGTCAGTCAGGGCTGAGTCAGCCCAGGAGCAAATACCGCATTTCCAGATACTGCACATTCACCACCTTATCGGCTCTTATCTCCTCCCCCTAGTAGCTACTCTAAGGCAAATCAAGGGATTTCAGATCACAGAATCTCTCAGCTGGAAGGGACCTTGGAGGACATCTGGTTCACCAGCACCTTCCACTAGCGGGCTTCCAGCCACCACTTGAAGACTCCAGTGCTGGGGAAGTCTATACCTCGAGACTGGTGCTGGATGCTTTTCCAGTCTTTTGAGAGCTTTCCATGCAAATCTATTCCCTTCACCTCCCTCCTTTTTTAATCCTAACATCTGCACCCCTGGCCAGTATACATCTATCCTGACCTTCCTCTGTTTCCCTGTTGGTCCACCAGATTTAGAACTCCCCTGGGGACTTGGCATCTACCGTATCTGCTGCCTTAGTGGACAGATGCATCGCTTCAGGCCGGATTGGGGCCTACAAACTCAGCGCTTTTGTAAGTATATACTGAACAGGAACTGAGAGGTGGGGGTCAAGCAGAGGAAAGCTTAGTTAAGGTTTCCTGTTATCCAGTGCAGGTCCTGAAATCGATTGATGTGGGGATCTGGGGGAGAAGGGGAGAAGCATAAACAGGAAGACTTGACCTGAGCCTTGTCATTTGTGTTTGAAATGACCCTTCAATTCATTCCGGTTCACAGTCTTGGACACAAGGAAAGACCCTTTTATTGTGTGGCTAAAGTAGTGGGGGAAAAATGGTTATTAGGTAGGATGTCATTCTGGAATTCTGAACCGCCCTACTATAGACTGGAGAGGTGAGCCCTCTATCTAGGAACTGTATACTAAAGGCAAAAGGCTACTCATTCCTTGTGATTTAGTTGCTGTGTGAGGATAATTGAAAGAATACAGTGGTTAGAGTCAGAAGACCAGGACTCACATTCTGGCTTGGCTATTTATTAGCTATCCAATTCGATGGGCACCTACTGTATTCAAGACCAGAAAAAAGTCTTACCGTGAGGTGGGGACTACTTGTACACAGAAAAGTAAATACAAAATCAGTCAGTCAATAAGCATTTACTATATGTTTACTATGTGCCAGGCAAAGGGGAGCATGATAAACAGAATTACTTGGTAGTGATCTAATATCTAGAGAAATCAGGAAAAGCCTTGGAGTAAGTGGTACTTGAGCTGAGCCTTAAAGGAAGCTGGTGATTCCAAGAAGTAGGCTGAGAAAAGAGAGCCTTGTAGGTGTGCAGGACAGCCTAGGCAAAGGTGCAGAGGTGGGAGATGAATTGTTTTGAATAGAGACCATCAAGTAAGTCATTTTAGCTGAAACACCAAGTGCATGAGGTGGGGAATAGTGTGTAATAAAACCAGAAAGATAAGTTGGCATCTGAGCTGATTGTAAAGGACTTTAAATGCTGTATGATCTTAAGCGAGTCATCACCTCTCAGGGTGATGTAAAATTTGGAGGTTGGACTAGACTTGGTAACCATTATGGAGGTGTGTTGCACTGTTAGGACAAGCTCCAGAGACCAGCCTCTCGGAGCGGCAGGAAGATCTTATTAATATTATTAATAGGACCCACCCGACCCTGCCACTTGTTGGACTGATTACCGATCTAGCAGGAGGAAAGGAATCGCTCTCATTAGATCCACCCGTATGCCCACTGGGTTTCAAAGTGGGAGGTGGAAGAGGGGTTTAGGTTGCTTTGTCTTAGAGGCACAGGTGCTACGTGAGTGTTTTCTGGGGAACATAAGGGCAGGAAATTTTCTGGCTCACCTCTTGCTTCAGCGGATTGCTGGGAGGAAAGTGTTTTGTAAACCTTCCAGTATTCTCTAATTTGAAGTTTCATCGGTTCTGGAGAACTCCCATGTAGGGAAATTCCTTTCACTGATGAAGATTGGCCATCCATTTCTAACTGAGTGGTTTTGAGCATTGCCTGTGGCCACTAAGAGGTTGGAACTTGCCCAGGGTCAGAGATGGACAGTTACTACCTCTGGCCCTCCCTGCTGAAGACAAAATGACAGGAATGTCCCAGGAGGCTGCCACATCTGTACAGGATTATCCAGCCGCAATAGTGTAGGGCAGGGCAAAGGAGTAGGCGAGGAAGGAGGTGCCTCAAGACAAGCCTGCATAGCTCTGGGGAACAAACAGACCCTGCATTGACTTCCATTCCCTGGAGCTTTTTCTGGAGGGGTTAGGAGAGTTTCTGAGAAACAGAAACATTCCAGCCTCAGGGACCCTGGGTGGCAGGTGATATTAGGAGTGTTTCTTTCCTAACATTGGGCCAGAGGCTCCCCAGATGTGTGGGAGGCTTGGGTAGGAAAATACAAGGAATTCAGCTCCCCTGGCAAAAAATTGTTGTTGAGATTTGCTTGTAGTTTCAGGTATGGAGCTGAAATTAGGAAGAGGCAAAATCTTCAGTCCTTGAAGAAGGCAGAGGCAGCCTCACAGCCATACCCACTGTCAAAACCCAATTTCAGGGTGTATTTTAGACCATTATCTCATTTATCCCAAGGCTGGAGATCTTTCTCATCTCTTCAGAGATCCCCATAGGTCCCCATAGAAGTAAAAAAATCCTGAACTGGGTACCTCCTGATGTAGGAAAGAAGGAAGGGAGGGAGGGAGGGAAGGATGGGAAAGAGGAAGAGAAAAAGGAGGGAGGGAGGAAGGAAACAAATATTTATTAAGTATCTACTATGGACCAGACACTTTAAAAATATTATCTCATTTGATCCTTCCAACCACTCTGGGAGGTAGAGCTATTATTATGTCCGTTTTGCGGGCGAGGAAACTGAGGCAAATAGAGATTAAGTGAATTGGTCATGCAGCCAGTAATTGCCTGAGGCCAAATTTGAATTCAAGTCTTCCTGACTCTAGGCTGTACCTACTGTGCCACCTGGAATCACAGGAGTTTAGAGCAGGAAAGTACCCTGGGGGTCATCTTTGTTCAACCCAGCTAGTAAGTGTCAGAGGCAACATTTGACCCTACTAGGTCTTACTGACTGTAAGGCCCTATAGCCCAGGTGCTGTGCCCAGCTTTGTCCTCTGCAGCGGCTGTGTGTGGGGAGCTCCATATGCCATCCGCCATTCCCTCATCGCGTTTCTCTGCCAGCATAATATAGTACCAAGAGCCACCCTGGACGTAGAGTCGTGGGGTCACAGATTCTGGGCTGGAAAGAACCTTAAAGGTCATCTAGTCTGACATTGCTAATTTTACAGATGAGTAAACTGAGGCCCAGAGAGGGGACTTTCCTAAAGTCAGACAGGCAGTATCAGAGCCGGGATTCAAACCCAGGTTCTCAGATGCCAAAAGCAGTGCTTTCCCAGCACGCCATGCTGATACAGAAGGCCTGAGTTCAAATCTACTAATTCCTAGGTATGTGACTTGGGACAAATTATTCTGTCTCTCTGAGTGTATCCTTGAGAAAATGAGACCACCTGTTGCTGCACCTGACAAGGGCCTCGAAGGACGAGCTTTGTCAATAGTAAAGTATCATGTAAATGGAAACTATTTTTTTGCCACTGGACCCTAGGTTAAAAGCAGGTTGTGCTGAATCTGCTCTCAAGAGCCTACCGTCAGTTTTTGGGGGTGTGAGCATTCACACCTTAGAAATCCACACACTACAATGGGAACTCTATCGTTTTTTGTTGCTTGTCTGGACTTTCAAAGGTGATGGAGAAAATATGAATCCTGCAGATTAAACTTAAAAGTGTGCCTGGATACTTTTAATAACCACCACCACCCCTTACCAGAGAGCCACTTGTTAAACATTTACCAGCATAGCACTGATTAAAAAAAAGGTGCTAGACATCCAGGGACAGTCATGTCCCTTAAAGTCGTGTTTTCAGGCCTACTATAGAGGTGCATGTTATCAAGCAGCTCCCTGTTTCCCTTCCCCCTCCCCATGAACTGTGGGAACCCAGCTGTAAAGATATTCCAAGCCCTTCATGTCCCTCTCATTCCCCTCCAGAATGGGGATTAGCCGGGCTGCCCCAGCTGGGGCTGGGGAGAAGCCCGGCACCGTAATGGAAGGGCCAGAGGAGAGCCATTAAGACCAGCTCTCTTTTTCCTTCTTGTTCTTTCATTACAAATGAGATGAGTCGATAATTCTGGGGACTTGGGATGCCTAGAGAGAATTTAGAAATGGAACCTCCCTCCAACCCCCGGACCTAGACTAGTTTTCAACTCCGTAGCTGTTTATACAAGCAAAGGGAGTCATATCAAACTGAATCTTCTTCCCCCTTTAAGGATAGGTCACGAAGAGACATCAGAGGTCATCTAGTCCAACCACTTCATCTTACAGATAATGAAATTAAGGACTAGAGAAATTAAGTAACTTGACTAAGGTCATGCAGGTACTAAGCTTCAGAGATAGGAACCTAACTCTGGTCCTCTAACTGGAGTGAATATCCTTTCTAATTGTACCTTGCTCTAGGTACTGGGTTCTATGGAGAGTAAAGACAGGCAAATACAAATCATATCCCCAGGGAGTTCATCCACACCCAGATCTCTTCTGGTTGCTGGAGGGCAAGTCTGGAGATTAAGACTAACACTTTATCCTATATAGGTACCTTCCTTTCCTTTCTCCTTTCTCCTTTCTCCTTTCCTTCCTCCCCTCCTTCCCCTCCCCCCCACCCCCAGCCATCCACCGTCTTCTCCTTGGGCTTTTACAAACACACCACCTACCTTCCTTCTTTTCACAAAGGTTGCCTGTCTGTTCAGGAGGTTGTCCTCTTTTCCAGTTCCCAGGAAATTTATCAAGGAGGGATCTGGAGGGCTCTCAGAAAAGGATTTGGAGGGAAAGTGTGGAAAATAAACAAGCCAGTCCCAGCCTGACCTCCCCAAGTAAACAGTCTAGGGAAGAAAACCTCAGAGCCCAGCTTGGGAATTCTGCATTTGGGTTCCAGCTCTGTCTTCAGTTGCTCCTCTCATCTCCAGGCAGCCACCCTGAGGAGGGCAAGTCCTTCTCTTTTCTTCTTGTGACTCAAACTTCAGCCCCACCCCCACCCCACCCCCACCCCCCCCCCCCCGGGTTGGAAAATAGGCTGCCCTGGCCAGGATGCTCAAGGCTGGACACAAGGGGCGGAAATAGACAATGGGGATTACTGGCCTTGTTGGTGGTCCGGGTAAGTGTCATCAAGAGCTCTCCCTTCCCGAGACAGAGTTCGGTTTATGCCTTTGTTTATGAGTTTGGCTTTGAAAGAGTTGGGGGGAAAAGTTTTGCTTTCTTTTATTTTTTAAAATTCTGGTTTTGTGGAATCTAGAGTGGAATCTTTCTTTGGCCACGCAGACAAACAACTAAATGTTTCATAAAAAGTTGAGGTTGGATGGGTGGAGAGATTAGAAAACATCTGAGTCTTCTTCAGTCATGTCTTTTGAAGGGCCTAGGAACATAGATTTAAATCCTGAAGAAGACTCAGAGACCATGCAGCCCAGCCCTTTCATTTTGCATAAGAGGAGACTAGCGCTTAGGTAAGTTAAGTTATTTGCCCAAGGTCACACAGAATGGAGCCCCAGAGGCATTTATGAAGGCAGGTCCTCTGACACCGAAGCCCATGCTCTTTCTGCTGTATCCAGGCTGACCCCTGAGAGAGCCTAGCTCCAATCTAGGGGGCTGCTGACTTCTCCTTTGTTCACATCTCTCATCTTGCTGGAGCTGCTGACAGACTCCCCTCTATGGGAGGTATGGTAGCCCGGGAGCCATCAGAACAACGGAGAATGTGCCCCATTTATCAGCATCTGACCCCCTCACTCTAGTCTCTGGCAAAAGGACATAATAGGGTAACAACTGCAACACTAACTGTCATGAAGACTCCCACTCTCCCACATTCCAGATTTATGCAGTTGGCTCAAGATCCTGGACTGTCCAAAAACTCCCATAGGGAGCTCAGTCCTTCCCTAGGAAAAGAAAAATAAATTGGCTCATTGGCGCTATTATCTTGTCTAAGGAACCCTGCTAAGCCCTGGTAAACCCAGCTGTGGAAAGCGCTGGACAGCCCCAGGTGTGTGTGGACTGTGGTAACAAAGGCAGCTGAAGCTGGAGGGGAAACTTCAGGGATGGCCACAACTTTGTTCAACCAGATTGCCAGGCTGTCTGGAATGTCAGATGCAGCCTGGCCCTTCAAGGCATGGGGAGGAGAAACGAGTGCACACATGCTCATCTCACTGATAGACACACATCTGCAGACATACACAGCCTTGCAGACGTTCATAGGTATAGCTGTTCACAGACCTGCAAACCCACCTGTGATATTCACATACGCATACTCATAAACATTCTCACAGACTACAGTCCACAGAGTAGGAGAGTAGAGTGATGAACACGCTCAGCACAGATATATTTGGGCCAACATGCTTTAGATGGAATGCTGGCTCTGAAAGGAGCCAGAGGTCTGGGGTTCAAATTCTGTCTCTGATGTTTAATACTTGTGTGACCTTGGGTAAATCATTCTACCTTGCTGGATCTTAGTTTCCTTATTTGCAAAATGGGGGGTGGGGGTGGGGGTTGGATTAGAATACCTCTTCAGTCCCTCCCAGGTCTGGATCTAGGATCTTGTGAATTGACGTCAGTGTGCGTGATTAATTAAGCTAGTATTTTTGAAGCTCTCAGATATGCAATATAATGCATATAATTATTCAAATGCATATAATTATTCAAAATTCATAGGATCATAGATTCAGAACTGGGAGAAGCCTTAGGTCCTATCTAGTCCACCCCCACCACCCCCATTTTATTTAAAGCCTTAATATAAGGAAATTAAGGGTCAGAAATATTTTCCCCAAGAAGTTATGATATTGAAACACAGCGTGGGCTATATCAAGCAGAATAAAGGATTATTTTCAAACAGAAAAAAAAGGTTATTTAAATTAATCAGTGCAGAGAGAGGAGAGGAGAGTAGGGTAGAGGTATCTCATGGCCCGAACCAATTTGAAATATAATTGGGAAATATTTAACAAAATAAATAAAGATACAGTAAAATAGATAATATCACATTTTAGAACTAAGTCAATATATGGCCCACCAGGATCCTTACCTATGGCTTTAGTGCCCCCCCCCATCTCTGTTTGAGTTTGATACCACCGATGTAGTGAATGGTTAGACTGACTCAGAGTCAGGAAGACCTAAGTTCTAGATCAGCCTCACTGGGTGCATGACTCTGGGCAAGTCACAACCATTCAAGTCTCCAGGCAATTTTTCTAAGATTATAAATTGCAGTGCAGATACCTTCTTGCATTGGGAGAGGTGGTTTCCTTGCTGGGTTTCCCTATACCGATGAAATGACAAGTTAGTTCTACATGTTTTTGTTGTTGTTGCTATCTAGTTATGTTCAAGTCTTCATGACTTTTGGGGGGTTTTTCTTGGCAAAGATACCAGAGTGGCTTGCCATTTCCTTCTCCAGCTCATTTTACAGATGAGGAAACTGAGGCAAACAGGGTTGAAAGACTTGCCCCGGGTCACACAGCTAGTAAGTGCCTGAAGACAGATCTGAACTTAGTCTTCCTGACTCCAGGCTCAGATCTCTGTCCACTGTGCCACCTAGCTGCCCCTCTAAATGTATATAATAATGATTAAATTAACGAAGATATTTATGCAGCAAAGTATTCCAGATGTGTGTGTGTGTGTGTGTGTGTGTGTGTACTAGGGGAAATAACTTGAGAAGTCTCCTTTACAAACGAGCAAAGTGAGTTGCTGAGCTGCATTGTCTTGCCTGTGATCCCACACTTCACAAGTGTCTGAGCCAGGATTCAGGCTTCCCTTGACTCCAAGTCCAGTGCATTAATCTGCTCTTGAGGGCTGCCTTTGGCTTAGTCTATTTTTGTCTTCCACGTTGCTGTTCACACATGTAAACTTACATGCCCTCACATGCCAGCTTCACACATAACTGAGCTTCATCAGATCTGTTTTTCCTTCCCCTTCTCATTCCCCTTCCCTCCTTTCTCATAGTCTGCAAGGCTCTGAAATGTGCTAACATGTCCAACTCAGCCAACTTGGGCTCAGGAAATATGTTAGAAGCAAATGACTGACTTTTCTTGCTTATGTGATTTTTGCCAGGAATTTCACAACTCCAGAGAACACAGCCTTGGTTTTCTAGGGTAAGAGACAACTAGGAAGGGCAAAGCTGGGGGAAGGGGGGAATGAAAAGAAGAAAGAGAGAGGCCCAGCCCTGAAGGGGTAAATGGTATACATGGAAAGGATGGTAAGATTACTGGAACTGGAAGCTATCTTCTGGTTGAGAAAGGAAAAATGTCAGTAACTACAACTGATCTGCAGATCCCCATCCTTTCCTTGGCTATTTCTAGAGATGTTATTCCTTTCCACATACCTCCTCATCTCGGTCTCTCTCTCTGTCTGTGTCTGTCTCTGTCTCTGTCTGTCTCTGTCTCTCTGTCTCTCTCTGTCTCTGTCTCTGTCTCTCTCTCTCTCTCTCAGAAGTGTCACAAGGAGATAAGACCAGAAGGAGGGACCCAGAAGAGGTTTCTAAGAATTCTCTTCTGTGGTTGAGAGAAGACAGGAAGAATGAGCAGCCCACTGAGAAGATAAGTGTCTAAGAGAGCAAGAAAACCTCTCTTATTTGTGGCTGGACCCATGTGGCTAGAGGAGATCTGGAGATCAGAGGGCTGGATCTGACTGTGAAAGGGGGGACCACTGAGGGTATGAAGTGTTTACAAGTCAGGGCACTGCAAGAAGGAAGCTTGTGAAACTTAGCTTTTCCTGAGCCTGATTCAGGTGCCCCCTGGGTGACCCTACCCCAAATGCCTGAATCACTTTTCCAGTTGCATAAGTCAAATCTTGTGCAAGACCTTCATTCTATCTCATGTGTGGACTCAGAAGGACAAACCAAAGGAAATGGGTTTAATTTGCAAAAGATCTGGTTGTATGGGCACCTGGGAGGGGTAGGGGGAAGAAAGTTTCTTCCAATTTAAATAAAAACCTACTGACCTTGGAAGTCAAAAGGCTAGAGGCAGGAATATGATATTGTGGAAATAGCCCTGGCTTTGGAATCAGAGGACCTGGGTTCGAATCCTTCCTCTTATGTTTACTTTGGACAAATCGCCTAACTTCCCTCTACATCTATTTAAAGATTTAGTCCAGATTTTTTATTTCACCAATGTGTGGAACTCCTTGCATGGAAACTCCTTCCACCCATGTAGGTGGTAATTTATAGTTTTAGAGAGCTTCGTGGCTCACTTCGTGGGTAAGTGGACACACAGTATGTGTCAGAGGCGAGATGAAGTCAGGTCTTCTGACTCCAAAGCCTATCCTCTATACACCAAGCTAGGCTGCATCTTTTACCCTTTACTAACTGAAGATTAAATAGATTTAGGGGTGGAAAGGTCCCACAAAGAGTGTATGGATGATATTCCCCTCTTCTCCTTTACTGGAGAGAAGCAAAGGCAGTAGCTGACAGGGTCCACTCCTTTGCCTTCAATCTTGCTTGCTTGCCGCTGTCCAGTATATTTTCTTGCCACTCTCTGGTGACATTTATGGGTGTAAATCAATTAAGAAATCTTTTAAGTTGGGAGGATTTAACTGATGTGGATATGGTATGTAAATACAGGGGTTTGTGTATCCCTAGAGGATCTCTGATAGCAATGTAGAATTTCCCTGAAGAATTAGCAGAAGGCACCTTAGTCTGTTCTGGAACCCTTTCAGTTTTGGGGTTCCTGAACTATACAAGGGCTTCTTGTGCACTTAAAGTCAAAGCATCTGGAATATTGATAACCCAATTCATAGAGCTAGAAGGGAACTTAGAGGCAATCTAGTCAAAAATGGGGATATAGAGACCCTGAGGGATCTCACCTCCCACCCCCACGCCACACCATCTCGCTCTTTTTTTCCCTTTTGCCTCTGATTAGAAGTTAAGATCACATAGGTAGTAAGTGACAGAGGTACCAGGCCATTTTCACTATACTGCCATGATGCCTGTTGTACCCTCCTTTGTTCAAGTGGTCTTGGTAGCCTGACTTGACTCTGGGTTGTTCAGAGCACATACATCGGCTACCCATTTCCTTTAGAAACTTTAAAGATATTTTCTCTCTTTTGTTCTGTGGGAAGGAAGTAGACAGGAAGTAATATACCATTCATCATTTACAAAGATGACATTGTCGCCACCATCCGTTGGGCGAGCATGACAGTCAGCTTTGAACTGTGTTTGTAGAAATGGTGATGGGCTTCCTGAGGCATCTATGCTCTTGGCTAGTTCCTCTATTCTGTGAAGAATTCAATGGTCCTGAAACTTGCCTGTTCCAAGTACAGGCATTCATAGGATTGGAAACAAGAGTTGTGTGTGTTACAGACTTGCATCTGCTTTTTGTTATATGTCACAAATTAGAGGTGAATGTCATTTTAGAGGTCATCTAATCTCCCGATTTTTGAATGAGGAACTGAGACCCTGAGAGGTTAAGAGATTTGTCCAAGGTTGTTTAGGTCGTTAAGTGGAGGGGGTGGAACTTCAGCCTCAGTGCTAGAGCTAGACTTGAAGATTTTTTGTAATCCTGCTTCAGACACTCCCTGTATGACTCTAGATCTCAGCTTGCTCTTTAAAGTGAGAAAAATAAAGGTGTTGCATTTGACGACCTCTACAATATCTTCCGATTCTAAATGTCTGATCCTTGGATCCTTCAGCTCTCAGGACAGTGGTTTGTTGATCGTACTCCCCTGCCTTGAGTTGGATTTGAGCAAGGTGGAGGTGGAACAAGGCCACAAGTAGGAAAGGATGGAGACAAGTGCTCTGAGACTGAAGCTGAGGTTGCTGTCACTGCATCCGTTGGGGAAAAAGTGATCTCATTCAATGCCACCTTCCTTCCATTCTACCCGGCAAACTGTGGCAGCAGGAACTTCCCAGCCAGTGAAGTGGCTTCTGCTCCCCACTCTACTCACTGACAATCCATGGAGAGAGCTAGCCAGGGACCCTGTCTTTCTTGTCTTCCAAATCTTCTTATTCCTCTCCCAGAGCATTCTTTATTTCCCATGCTCCTTTTTTTTGCAGCTGTGACATCCGTCTTGCATGCCTTTGGTACTAATGCATCCCTTGGCCCTACCCCTGCCTGTGCCCCCAAAACTGCAGCCTGGAACTTTCAGGAAGGCAAGTGTGAGGGGAGAAAGAAGTCTAGATAGCCAAGCTGGGGCTCTCCTTACAAAGGGGCTCTGAAAACCCTCCAGATCCCGAGAGGAGCAGGGATGGAAGGGATCTAAATGGCACATTGGCCCATATACAGTTTTCAGTGTTTTGCAGTATTTCTTTCAGCGGCAGGGAAAGCAGGAGAAATATGAGCCCATGTTGGGGTTTGGGTTGGCCATAGGAGTCAGTTCAGGCTGCCCGCCAGCTTGGGATTTCAATTCTATTTAAAAAAGTGATTGTTTGAGAGGTGCACAGCTGTACGCTGCAGCTTATTACTAAGGATGGCTTGAATACCAGAAATGCGGTGAATAGGTATCATTGAGGATCTCTGGGAGCAGAAAGAGAGGTGGGCAGGTCATATAGTAAGAAAGGGGCGAAACCCAGGAACAGCCCAAGGATTGGACTGCAGAGGACTCTTGGAATGTAAAAAGGCCCAGATGCTGTATTTCAATATAACTGGTTTCCTTTGAAGTTCTATGTATTTTATTTTATTCATTTTAAAACACGATTCTGAGGAGTCCTATAGGCTTCACCAGAACAGTTCATGGCCCAAAAAAATGTTAAGAAGTCTTGACCCAAGAATATATAACTTAGAGAGGAGAGGGTTCAATCATTTTCAGTCGTGTCCAAATCTTCATGACCCCATTTGGAGTTTTCTTGGCAAAGACCCTGCAGTGGTTTGCCGTTTCCTTCTCCCGCTCCTTTTACAAATGAGGAAACTGAGGCAAACAAGGTTAAGTGACTTGCTCAGGGTCACACAGCGACTAAGTGTCTGAGGCTGGATTTGAACCCAGATCTTCCTGACTCCAGGCCTGGCATTCAATGCACTGTACCACCTAGCTCCCCTATAGGAGAGGGAGCATGCTATAATTAATAATAATAACATCATTTACATAGCCCTTATTATGTGCCAAGCACTTTACAGATATTATCCCATTTGATCCTCATATCAACCCTGGGAGGCAGCTGCTCATTTTAGAGATAAGGAAGGAAACTGAGTCTATGTGACTTGTCCAGGATCATACGGCTAGTAAGTGTCTGAGGCCACATTTGAACTCAGATCTTCCTAACCAGGCCTGCATTGTACTGGTGGATAGTGGAATAGTGTGCCTTGAGACCGCTCCTCTCTGAGACCTTCCATGGATGTAGTCTTTTTACAGCTGTAGAAACTGAGGCAGACATTGGAGGTGTGGCTTAACTAGAGAGTTAGAGATAGTCCCCGGGTCTTCCGGCAGCAGCAGTGGGTTACATGAGATCGTATTGCATGCTCAGCATGTGTCTCCCTGGGAGAAGAGGAGAATTAATATTTCATGATCCATTAAGTCAAAACGGGTAAGAGAAGAAACAAAGCCACGCTCTTGAAATTCTGTCCTGAGCCGTAAAGTTAACTCAGTGACGCAGCAGTTACCGAAGGGGTGGTGAGCAAGACCCTGAGTTCATTCAGCCCCGCGCTAGTCCAGGCTCTCGTACCATATATGCTCCAGGGAGAGGTTGCCGGGCTTGGCAACGTGGCTGAAAATCTAGGACTGGGGAGGAAAGAAGCATGTGCTAATTCTACAGAGAAAAAGGAATGCCAGCCTGAGAGAGAATGGAGGATTATGGGATTTAGAGCATTTAGACCTCAGAGATCTTGGCCAAGGCTCTCATTCTACAGACGAGGAAGCTGAAGCTCAGAGAAGGGAACTGATTTGCCCAGGGTCGCCCAGCCAGGAAGTTTCAGGGCTGAGAAGTGAACCCAAACCTTTTTAACTCTACTGCAGCAGGTTCAACCCAAGAATGAAAATGACAAGGGGGATGGAAAAGTATGGACTGATGTCAAAAGATCCCCACCACTTTACCAACGCTACCTCTGTGACGCTGGGCAAGCCTCAGCCTCTGTGCCTCAGTTTTCTCATCTGTAAAATGCGATAATAACATCTTTCTTGTAAGGATCAAAGGAGATCATAGGATCATAGATTCAGAGCCTGAGAGAACCTCAAAGGTCATGAAGGCCAACCCTCTTATTTTACAGATGACCAGGAGGTAAGATCACACAGACAGTAAGAGTTAGAAGTAGGATTTGAACTTGGGTCTTCTGTCTACAGCAATGCTACTGTTTTTAAAGGACATTCCTTGTTGTTGTTGTTCAGTGAGTCCAGTTCTTTCTGATCCATGGGGTTTTCTTGGCAAAGATCCTGGAGTAGTTTGCCATTTCCGTCTGCAGTGGATTAAAGCAAACAGAAGTTAAGTGACTTGCCCAGGGTCACACAGCTAGTAGGTATCTGAGGCTGGATTTGAACTCAGGTCTTCCTGGCTCCAGGCACAGTACTCCATCCGCTGAATCATCTAGCTGCCTCTTTTAAGCACTTTGTAAGTCTCAAAGGATTTTATCAAAGCTGACAGTCTCCTAAGCATTATCTTTGCTCCCCTGCGGGATGCATAGATAAGAAATGTTGATCTAAACACACCTCCCTTCTGCCGTATGCCATGACTCACTCAGATTCAAGGCATTTCTATTGGTGTTACTATAGTAATGATGACGCCAACTCAGGAAGGATCTGTGATTTCTTTAGTCTGGAGCAATCCTTCCACTGTGGAGGGTCAACAACCTTTCTATGAGCTGGTAGATAAAGCCTCTGGAGCTGTCTGAGACACATAAGCACATAGAAGTAAAGTGGCCCAGCCAGGACTCACAGCTAGTAAGTGTCAGAGGTGGGATTTGAACTCATAACTCTCTGACTCCAAGCCCAGAGCTGCCTGAGACACAAAAGCACATAGAAGTAAAGTGGCCCAGCCAGGACTCACAGCTAGTAAGTGTCAGAGATGGGATTTGAACTCATAATTCTCTGAGTCCAAGCCCAGCACTCTAGCCATTACCCAGATACTACTCCCCGCCCAGCTTCATATACCGATGTGTTTATAAATCCAAGACTAAGGTTGAGGTTAACAAGGATGGACTTTTAGTATGTGAATGGAACTCACAAAGATTTACTCAGAGGTTGGATTTGAACCCCGGTTTTTCTGCCTCCAGTCCCATCATGAATCTGACGCACTAGGCTATTGTTTTTACGTTATTAATGATGGCACACAATTTTATAGTAGGGGTCTGGTAGCAATGAACTTTACAAACATTGTCTCATTTGATACTTGAAATAAAACAGTGAAGTCAAGTGAGTAAGCATTATTAAGTCCGTACTGTGTGCCAGGCACTACGCTGAGCACTGGGGACACAAAGAAAGACAAAAAACATTTCGGCTGTCCAGGAGTTCACGGTCTAATGTAGCATTGTGCCCATTTTACGGGTAAGAACACTGAGGCTCCGTGGGGATAAGAGATTTTCACGTACATCCAAGTGAAGCTGGGACTCCAACACCATATGGAGTGCTCCACTTTCTGGGAAAGCATCAGGAGGTTGCCATGATTACACTTGCAAGGGGTAATGCAGTCACAGGCCCATACAGGTCCTGAGCTTCCATGTGGAACATTCTCGTCGTGGCTTGGCTTGGCTTCCATGATGAGCTTCCCCAGCTTGCCTCCCCTCCTCCTCCTCCTCTTCTAAGTGGCCAAGGATGGAGGGGGATGGGAAAGCAGACGAGGTGCATTCCTCCTCATCCGTGCACATGCAGCTGAGTGACCCTGAGCCTGAGATCTGTTGGGGGCCAGGGAGGAAGCATATTCTAGCAGAAAGAGGGCCCACGCTGTCGACCTGGACTTAGGAGGCTTGGTTTGAGTCCCCTCTCAGACACTAACTTGTTCTGTGATCACAGGCGAGGCACCTAGCCTCGGTTTACTCATCTGTAAGAAGGGTTGTTGACTAGCAACAGTGGAAGGATTACTACAGGCTAGAGAAATCATAGAGCCTTCCTGAAGGTGGTGTCACTATTAATGTGGTATCACTGGTTGCAACGTCAGTAGAAATACCATGGACCTGAATGAGTCCCAGCATATGGGTCTTGTATGCACAGGGTTGTTGTGACAAGCAAGTGCTCTGTAAACCTTTGTAAACAATGATGGTGATGATTGCGTTGGAGGCTTGACTCTGCCATTGTGTGACTATATGCAGGTTATTTAACCTCTCTGGGGCTCAGTTCCCTCCTGGAAAATGAGGAGGTTGGACAAGATGCCCCCCGGTCTCCTTCCCAAGCTAACCACTCCACCCCCATTCAGCGGCCTCCGGAGTCCTTGCTTCATGGGAGGCCTCATAGTAGGTACAAAGAAACAGGGATCCAAGGACTTGTCTTCAGAGAGCTAATAGTCTAGTTAAAGCCGGCAATTTCAACTGACATGACAAGGTGACTGAACCCACAAGGCCATGTGTGGTGAGCACCAGCAGGAGGGCTGAGGAGGCAGAGCTCACTGTGGGCTGGTATTCTCAGATGTCCAATGCCTCAGTGTCAGCCCATGAACAAATCTGTCCTTGTTGTTGTTTGGTGTTGTGCTCGACTCTTCGTGAGCCCTTTGGAGTTTTCTTGGCTGGAGTGGCTTGCCATTTCTTTCTACAACTCATTTGACAGATGAGGAAACTGAGGCAAACAGGGTGAAGTGACTTGCCCAGGGTCACACAGCTAGTAAGTGTCTGAGGCTGGATTTGAACTTAGGAAGATGAGTCTTCCTGATTCCAGGCCCAGCATTCTATCCACTGCACCATCTGGCTAATCATTTAGGATTAACTCTTGAAGGTTTATCAGGTTGGCATGTCCTAATTTGAACATGTGCACATTAAGATACATGTTTGTTAATGTCTTTATTATGTTCAAAACTGAGGTGACTGATAACTCAGTAAAGCAATTTTTTTTAACAGACTTAATCCCATATAGGGGCTTTGTCCATCAAAGTAAAGTTTTTAATCATGAACTTACTTCTCCCTGCTACCCAGAATGCTTCTGACTGTCCTTTTCTCCACTTCCAACTATCATCATTTGTTCAAGGAATGAAAATTCATTAACATTTTATCTTGGCACAACAATTGGGAATCTGCAGGACTGAGCATGATGGCAAAATCAAGTAAAAATTCGTTATTTTACTGTCTATTGTTTGGAATTATCAGGGCAGTTTTGAAAGCTGACAGTTTTAGCCAGCACTTTTAGGAATGTGGGAGCACAGATTTTGAGCTGGAAGGGGCCATTAAGGCCCACCCCTTCATTTTACAGGTGAGGAAACTGAAGGGGAAGTAGATGAAGAACTTGTCTGAGGTTCCCCTCCACCCCCCTGCATAGATAGGAGTAATCAGTAGGGCTGGCACCTTCCTATCTGATGACATTAAGATGCTTTATCGCTCTAGAGTTTCCCAGAAGGAAAGTCCCTCTCCAAGAGTGTTCAGGACTCAGGAGGACAGGGTAGCTAGCACAGAAACAGGTGCATTTGCCTGTGCCTACAAGCTGCTCTCCTTGCTCAGGTCTGTGACATGCTCTGGTTTGAGAGAAGGATCATGGGATCAGAGATTTAGAAGTAGGAAAGGACCTTAGAGATAGATTATCTGATCCAAACCCTCTTTTTTCATACATAAGGAAGTGAAGATTCAGAAAAATAAGTGAGCTGGCCATGGTCACACAGCTAACATCAGAACCCGGGGCCCCTGACTCCAAATCCCAGGTTGCTTCTCCATAAGGCTACTTTAAGGACCAAAAAAAAAGAGCCTTGTCCTGCCTGGTGCAGGGAACCAGAACCAGATGGTTTCTAACATAATTCAGCAATTCCTATACATAGTTTCTCACCTGGAGATCAGTTCACCACCAACACCCTTTCCAGGTTGCCCTCTCCAATCTACCTTAAGAACTTCCAGTTATACAAAGGTGCCAGGGGCTGGTTAAATACCACAGGAGGCCAAAAACTAATTGACCTTTCAGCCTTCAAGGTCTGGTCAGTGATTAGGGTGAGATGACTTCCCTGAAGAAAATTCCGAGGAAGCCAGCTCACCAAGGCAGAGTGTCCAGTGGCCCCAATCATCGTCTATCCCTCACCCTGGAAAAAGTCTAGGTAGGACAAGGTACAAGGTGGGACACTGGGCATGGTGAGGCACAGGGCTCTCAGGGAGCATCTCTTCTGGTCAGTGATTCTCAGAGCTATGTGTCCAATACAAAGGAATGGGCCTAAAAGGTTTTACAAGGAACATGTTTCCTGAAGATAGACAGAATGATGACTCTAAGGAAAGGAAAGGGCCAAGCTAGCTGTTAGATTTGCTGTCTGTTGGTCTGCAGGCACATACAGTAAGGCTGTCTCTTACATGAGAATCATATAATGTTAGAAATTGAAAGAAGCCTTAAAAACCCCAGATGGGACAACTCCCAAGAGAGTGTAACTAATGGCAGATCCAGGACTAATTTGTCAAAGAAGATAGTTTAAGGGAGAGTTTCCACTGGTAAAATCTAAGTATAGAATATTTTTTAAAATTAAAATTTTTTAGCAAAAATCCATTTTTCTCCCCTGCCCTGCACCATTGAAAAAAAAAAAGAAAAAAATCATATAAAAATATGCAAGGTCAAATAAACAAATTCCTCCATTGGCTATGTCTAAAAAATATATGCCTCATTCTGTACCTGAGTCTCTTCTTTTAGGAGCCCTCGAAGATCATGGCTGGTCATTGTGTCAATCAGAGTTCTTAAGCCTTTCCCTGTTGTTTGTCTTTATGGTATTATATATGTTTTATTTCTCTTTGGGGAGTGTCCCATAGCTAATACGCCATTACCCCTGTGGGGCCTCTCCAAGGGAGGCTGTGGGTGAGACCAGAAGGCCTAGTTTTGGACCTCAGCTCTACCATTTACTTTTTGGGGGGAAGCCTGGGTCTGCCTGTATTGCCCATGTTGAATGTGCAGCTGCTCCTCCCCTGCTGATCAGCCTAGAAGCTTTGACCTGCTCTGTTTCTGCCTTGGGCTGGTTCTCCCCTTGGTAGGTAACCTGGTGCCCACTCCTGACTGCAGCCCACTATAGCTTAGAACTTCTGACCTCAAGTCATCCACTAGCCTCAATCTCCTAGTAGCAGAGGCATCTGGCTGGCACAGTGGATAGAGTACCAGGTCTGGAGGCAGGAAGACTCTTCTTCCTGAGCTCAGACACTCACTAGCTGTGTGACCCTGGGCAAGTCACTTAGCCCTGTTTGCCTCAGTTTCCTCATCTATAAAATGAGCTGGAGAAGAAAATGACAAACCACTCCAGTATCTTTGCCAAGAAAACCCCAAATGGAGTCATGAAGAGTTGGACACCACTGAACAACTGTTTACTTTCAGTAGCTATGTGACCCTGGGGAAGTCACTTAACCTCTGGAAACCCAGTTTCCATATCTATGAAATCAGAAGAATTCTACCTGCCCTCCTTCCTCACAGAACTGCTGAAAGAATGAATTGAGAACACTTTTGTGAAGCCTTTTGGCACAGTGCTATGTAGATATGAATTTAAATGGCAGCTATTATTATTATGAAGAAACATTCATCTGTATTTGGTGCCTCTCAAATTCCAAATCAGTGGAAATCCAGAGCCCTGGATCACCTGGGGGAAAAAAGAGGGAAAGGTGCTTATTTATGCTGTACAGTTTGCATTTCCAATTTTGCTCCTTTGTGGACAGGAGGGGGATGAAGAGAAGCAGAGTACAGTGTACCCAGCCAGCCCTGAGCAGAGATGGTCCCCATTGGTTCATGATTGACCTCAGCTGGGTTTCATTGGCCAGGCCTGGGTTCAGAGTCCTGACTCAGCCTTCTCGTCCTTATAGTCTAGCACCAGGGGTGGGGATCCTGCAGCCTCGAGACCACATGTGGCCACTAGGTCCTCAAGTGTGGCCTTTGGAAACCCCTTTTCAGCTTGCTTCCTTACTAGCACCCTCCTCCTGAGGCTGGCCAAATCACTAACCGATGACAGTGTTCCTTGAGATCAAGGACCTGGAAATCCTCACTCCCAACACCACACGTAGGCATACAGTCCCCTGCCCCCCTCCCAGCCCAGGGCAAGGGCCCCCTCTCCTGACCTCCTCCCCATCAAACCAGCTCCCAGGCTCATGGCTAAAAACTGCTCATTTAGGAGCCGGCCCTCAGCTAGGAGCAGCTTACCGGAGGAGGGGAGTGTTAAATGGTGCACAGAGACCCTCTGTTCTCATTAACAATGGACCATTTATGACTTAATTCTGCCCTATGGTCCCCGTGAGCTCTGAATGGACTTCTAGGAAAGGAGGAATTGCATCTCCCCCCTCCCTGTTTCCCCCTACACACCTCAGGCGGCAGTGTTGCTGTGAGGATGGGGTCTAGCACCCCGTCCTTAAATCTTTGGAAAGTTCCTGCTGTCTCTGTGGCCTTGTGCTGGCTTTCTTTAATCCTTTTGACAGCAGCAAGGAGCAGAAGTTGAACACTACCAGAGAGCCCAGAGGAGGAGTGTTAGCTCACTCTTAACATCATGGTCTCTTAGGGGATGTCTAGGTCCCAGGAGCAGGGCAAGAGACTGCTTGTTTTGTTTTGTTTTTTTCCATCTCAGTTTCTCCAATCAATTGTCAAATACCGACTAAAAATGCCTACTATGCACAAGACACTATGTTATATGAGCTGAGGCCTACAAAGATCACTAAGGAAAAGATGTGGCCCCCGAGCCAACTAGGGTAGGGCAAGTGGGGTTTTGCCTCAGGGTGCCAACATTTAGAAAGCATTGATCAGATTGTAAGGTCCTTCATTAAATTGTAAACCCCTCATGGTCAGGAACTGTCTTTTGCCTTCTTTTGTATCCCCAGAGCTTAGCACAGTGCCTGGCACATAGTAAGTACTTAATAAATATTTGATTGATAGCACACTCTTTCAGCAGATAGAAACAATTAGCGATTAGCAAAAATAATTAGTTAAAATAGGAAAACTACCTTCCTTCCCCATCATGGCCCCATCTCAGGTAAGCTCAGGCCTGCCTAGGGCAGTGACTCCCCCTGTAATAATTCTTGTGAACAGGCTCTCTCTTTTGGGCCTTGTCTCTCCCCTAGGTCTCATCCCCACCCCCACCCCCAGCTCAGCTGCTAATGGTGTTTGTACCCCAGGCAGAGGAACTGCCCATGAGTATTCTCCCCAGCCCTCAGGATGCTTAAAGCCTAGCTAAGGAGATAAGAGGAATACCCACAAAAAGATAACTAAAAATACAAGCTGGTATGTGGTAGGCACCCAATGAAGATTACAGTCAGGATGTGTCAGAAGTTCAGAAGCAGGAGAGCTTGGAAGGAAGGAGGTCAAGGGTGAGAGAGGGAAATCTTCAGGAAGAAATAAGACTTGGGTAGGATTTAGACAAGTGGAGAGGAGGGAGCTTTCAGTGTAAAGAGGTGCATTGCAAGCACAGGTGTTGATGAGTCAATCAGCAAGCATTGATTAAGTGCCTTCTATGTGCCAGGGATGTTGAAAAGCACATATATTTAGAGCTTTTCAGAATTGGATTGACTGCCTCACAAGGTAATGAGTTCTCCAAATCTAGAAGTCTTCAAGACAAGTCAACAAGCATTTGTTAAGCACTGTGTTAGTGCTATAGAAAACAGGGAACTGACTTGATTTCACTGGTTCACAGAACTCCTGGATGAGGCCAGTAAGACATATGATGTCAACCTGGGGTGGGGAACCTGCAGCCTTGAGGCCATATGTGGCCTTCTAAGTCCTCAAAGTGCAGCCCTTTGACTGAATCCAAACTTTACAGAACAAATCCCCTTAATAAAAGGGTTTGTTCTGTAAAACTTGAACTCAGTCAAAAGGCCACACCCGAGGACCTAGAAGACCACATGTGGACTTGAAGGCTGCAGGTTCCCCATCCTTGAGTTAGACAGTGGCCTGGACCAGAGGTGTCAAACTCAAGTAGAAATGATCCCTGCATGCATATCAACTCAGAAAACCACAAATTGATACCATCTGTGATGTATTTTTATTTCTTTTGTTTAACATTTCCAAATTGCATTTTAATAGGGCAATCATACTACATGAGGCCTGTGGGCCCCCAAGTTTGATACCTCTGAGAGGTTAAGAGACTTGCCCAGGGTCACACAGCTAAAATGTGTCAGAAGTGGGACATGGAAGCTGGGTCTTCCTGGCTCCGAGGCCAGCTCTCTATCCACAAAGACAAAATGGAAACAGGCCCTGCCCTCATGGAGCTTCCATTCTATTCCCTCAAGCAAAGACTGGATGACGCCTTGTCATGTCTATACTAGAAGAAATTCATACACAAGTGGGGGTTGAACTAATTGCCTTCTGAGGTCTCTTCCAGCTTTGAAATGCTGTGTTGGGATGGGGGAGCAATTAAATTAATTCAGCAAGCATTTATTAAGCATCTACTGTGTATAGAGCACACTACTAGGCCTCGGGAAAGATACAGACTGTTCCTACCATCATGGACCTTATGATCTAGTCAGGGAATGAGACAAATAATTAGAATACAGGAGAAACACACATTAACAAACAAGTATGTGAGACCTAAGGGGAGAAAGACTAGGGTATCAGGGAAGGCTTCTTGGAACATATGGCATTGGAGTTGCACTTTGAAGGTTGGGTAGGAATTCAATGGGGCAGCTAGGTAGTGCAGCAGATAGAGTGCCAGGCCTGGAGTCAGGAAGACTCATTTTCCTGAGTTCAAATATGGCCTCAGACACTTACTAGCTGTGTGACCCTGGGCAAGTCACTTCACCCTGTTTGCTTCAGTTTCCTCATCTGTAAAATGAGCTGGAAAAGGACATGGTAAACCACTCCAGTATCTCTGCCAAGAAAACCCCAATTGAGGTCATGAAGAGTGAGACATGACTGAAAAATGATTTAACAACAACAAGAAATTCAACAGGCAAAGTGAGGAGAGGGGACAGGCTAGGCATGGGGAATATCGTGATCAAAGGTTTGGACATAGAAGATGATTCAGGGGTTATCTGGAGTATAGGATACAAGCAGGGTAGCAAAATGAGAAAGACTGAAAAGGTTGGGGTAGGCACTGAACTTCAGAGGTCCTTAAACACAAGGCTGAAGAATTCCACCTTTTCCCAGGCAACAGGATAACTGGGACAGTTTGGCTGAAAAGGATGGTTTGTGTGAGGGAGTGGTGGAAAAGCAGGTGGACGCTAGATTGTAGTGAGCCTTGAATGCCAAGCTAAGATTTTGGTCTTTCTCATGTAGACAACAGGGCCAATGGTTCCTAATACGGTCCCTCTTTTATCTAATCAAGTGCCAGACCTGGAGTGAGGAAAAGCTGGTTTCAAATCTCGTCTCTGACACAATCTGAGTAACCTAGGGCAAGCCACGGTGGGCCTCACTTTCCTCATCTCAAAAATAAGGGGCATAGACTATACGGCCTCGAAGCTTTGTCCCAGCTCTACATCTATGCATGAGCCTAGGGTTCAGTTTCTCAGGATTTGTTCGGAGCATTCTCACCTATGCCCTATGGAAGAATTTGAGCTTAGAAACCGAGCCCTGTAAAGACTGAGACAAGCAGTCAGGCTCCTTTTCCCCCTGGGAACACCTAGAGCCGGCTCAGGGGAAACATTCCTACTGATTATTGTTTCTGCAATTCTTTATCTTGGAGAGGTAGGGAAGTGTGAAGCATTGAGAGCTGAATTCAAGTTCCCCCATGACAAAATACTGGCTTGTGACCCTGGGCAAGTCACTTAACCTCTGAGTACCCACAGGCACTGTCTAAGTCACAGAGCAGATCTCCATTGATGGAGCTCACTAGAACTGGACTCAATTTAACTGGGCTCGCCAGGACTGCTAAAATCACAAGTCCAGTGTTTATATTTTTAAAAGCCCTCCTTGGTTTAATTCAGTATGGGGCCCCCGTTAAGTGATTCACTTTGGAGGCAAAATAATGCTTCAAACTAGGTCCCAGAAGTTTACCGAGCACTTATTTTCAATCTCCCCCTGCCAGGATTGCCCCTTTGGTGCCCCTCCTTGATGCATGACTCACAATCTGCCCTTGCCAGGCTTGATTCGGAGCCCTGTCAGTAATTAAACATCCACTCCAGTAGCAGCAACATGCAGCCTGTTCAACCTGGCTTATGTCAGCCTAGATTTGTCTGAGTGGAGGATGAGAGCTGTCTAAACCTGTCTTCCCAGAAGATGTTGAAAAGGGGTGACCTTACCCATCTACCAGCTAAAGAGAGGTGGAAGAACCCATCCATGGTCACACAGCTAGAAACAACATTGCAAGGGCTGGAAGTGGGAAATGGCCAGGGTGAGGACAAGTGTTAGGCCTGAATTGCAAGGAGCCACCTGGGGAAGGGTGTTGACTGGGTGGGGGATGGGGGAAGCTGGGCACTGGTGTGCCAAGTGACTGAGGCAAGATGGCAGCCAGTGGGCAGCCCTGAACTGGGCTATTAGTCAAAGGACTAAAACAGGATGTTGAGGGCTTGGTAGAAATCTATTTACAATTTTATCATGAAATAATGTTGGGTAGGGCAATATCAAGGGGAATTTCATCTGTGTGTTGACTTATGTTTGTGAGAAAACCCCTAAAACTTGAAAAAGTTTTAGAAAGAAACTTATCTGTTCCTTTGTCAGGAGACAACAAGCCAGAAAGGATGGGAGGTTTACATTACATAGGATTTAGACAAGGGCACCTTCATGTGGACCCCCAAATATGCAGTTAAGCAATTTTGCAGAGGGCAGCTTGAAAGCAGGGATGACTGAGATGGATATTGGTAAGTATAGACATTCAATAAAATTTGGGCCAAAACTCAAGCTTGGGTGGATCCAAAACAAAACCTGAGTGAGAGGACCTCAAACATAAATATTTTGGGTGGATCTATCACTTGGGGGAGCCCTAAATTCTTTGTAACCATCTCCAGAATTATTGGAGAGTTAATGAGGTCAGGGCAATATTCTGGGCTCAGACAATCTCTAATCACATAAAGTTAGATTTAAACAGTATAATAATAAGTTTCCTGAACAAGAAAATTAAGCATTTTCCAAATTTTCCTTTCTTGGGCTTATTAAAGCCCAGCATTCTCATATAAGCAGAAGCATATTTACAGAAGCAAAAAGCCTGGGCTATGGTATCAAAGGGAATTTGAAACAATAACCTGAATCACAAACTTGTCCATTATCCAATTTGTCAAAAGCTTGATATAACCCCTTTAAGGAGGGATAGTGACAATATTGGTGACAAACTTCCTCCAGCATCTCATGATCAGAGGAATCAAAGTGAATAAGCACCATTGACTAGTTAGGAGGCCTAGAATTGCACAGGGAAATAACCATACTATGCAACAGGGAGATTTCCCAGGCATTGAAAGCAACAGCAACACATGATACATATGCCCACAAATATCACAAACCCCATTAGAATCTGCTTATGCCATTCAGGGCGAGCCAGCTGTAACCACAACCAGGCCCACCAAGCATCGACAATGGAGGAGTGGTGGATACCTAAAGCCGATTGCTGTAAATCCCCTGGGGGGTTTCAGGAAGATGACCTTTATCTGAAATATTAAAGTAACATATACCCTGAATGTCCTGGCCACTGTGTCTATGTCTGAGCAAAAGAGACTCGGTAAGGGCAGCCCTATTTTCTAACACTGCTCCTTTGCTTTCTCCAAATTCTGTACTCAGGGCAGATATTATAGAGGAAGTAAGATTGATGGACTTAGTGAAGGCACAGGCAAGATTGGGGAGGTGGCTGTAAGTACCTATGGATAGCCTGGTATGCCAACCAAAAAGGAGGCATGAGAAATATACTCAGATCCTATGCTCACAACTCTCAGGTAGTAGCAAGGAGCTCCTTTCCTGCCTAAGTGGCAATATAGGGGCATCAGTATATCGCTGGGGATAAGGGAAAAGGATAGTGAGCCTCCCTAGGGCACAGGGTCCACCAGTGCCATCTGCTTGTGTATGGGTATAAGCTGTCTTGCCACACAGGAGGAACCACAGGAAGGGGTGACCTTGACGGCTTGGTTGTATCATTATTAGTATGACTGACACTTGGTGTCATACAATACACAAATTAGACAGATGAAACTTAGTTATTGTCTGACCTCATTTTTTAGTAACAGAGCCTAAGTCATAGAAATTTCTATAGGACACAGTTAACTTCTTAATGAGTTCAATAATGAAGGAAACCCCTGAAAAACATGTGGTCATACTATCGCCTGCCAGCATTTCTTCTCACTCCTTTCCAGTTGTTGGGACTCCATTTTCTCCTCTGTACAGTAGGTTCTACTATCCTTTCCAGCTCTGATATGTTAGGACTTCTTACTTCTATGGCAAGGTCCCCTCCCAGCTGGAGCATCCAAATTGCTGCCCAATTTGGCTTTTCTCTCTTCTCCCATCCCAAAAACTCTGACGCTGGGTAGTCATGTTGGAAACGCTGAACAGGGCTCAGGAAAGCTGCCCAGCTTAGGTGGAATGCCAAAAAGCCATCAATCCCAGAGCTTCCTCAGAGCCTCCCAGACACACATTCTATCCGAAAGGTTTGCTGACAACGTACACTAACAAGGTGCCAAGACACACAAACAAGCGTGCAGCTCTTTCAGTGTGTAGAGTGGCTAGCGTCGACAGGATGGGACAAGGGCGAGGCAGGGGTGAGGACAGGGAGGGATTCCAGGGTCCGAGGACAGGGCGACAGTTCTTAGAGACTGCTCCCTGGCTCAGCGTCAGAATCACAGCCCTAGAACAGTCACCTGCCATCTGTGTCAGCAGAGAATTGTGAAGCTCACACTGCAGTAGGTTATAAGACTCTTAAATACCATTCTGCGATCATCACCTTTCTGAGGTACGTTTGTATTCAGTTCAATGGTGTTTCCATTCCTTTCCAGCGCTAAATCCTATGGTTCTATTTGGGGTCCCATATTTTAGGAAGGACACTGATAAAATGGGGGGTGTGGGAAGTGAAGTGCGGAGGCAGGATTGACTGTCTTCAGCTGCTGGAAGAAGGATCCCAGACATAATTCACCTCACAATGGACTCATCGCATTTTTCTTGCCTGTAGCAATTTTCCCCTCTACTCTTCCACTCGCCCTTACTCTGGCGCCCTTATATGTATTCCTCTGCATTACAATGCAACCTCCTTGGGGCAGAGAATATCTTGTTTACATTTGCATCCCCTGCACTTAGCACAGGGCCTGGTAGGTGTTTAATAAGTGCTTTATATGTCAGTCTATCTTCCCTCCATCCATTTATCCTTCTATCTATTATGGAGAAAGAAATGGCCAACCAGTCCAGTATCTTTGCCAAGAAAACCCCAAATGGGGTCAGAAAGAGTCAGACACGAGTCAAAGAACTGAACAGCAACCAAGTCTGCTAAATAAAGGTCTTGAAACACAGGCTGGACAGCTACTCATGAGTGACGTCATCAAGGAGAATATAATTTTGTATTTGAATTCCTGATCACCCAGCGCAGTACCTGGCATATAGAATGTCCCTAATACACACTTAATGATTATCAGTCAGGGAAGAATTGGCCTAGATGGCTTCTGAGATTCCCTCTGACTGGGGGGAATCCTCCTCTTCTCATGTCAACTCCGTGAAATAAGATGGCTAAGCATTATTGTGCCCATTCTGGGGGTGAGCAAACTGAAGCCTAGAGAGGAAAAGTGACTGGCCTTCAGTCACTCATCTCAGTCTCAGTATCCAAACTCAGCCTTGATCACAGGTCTTCTTGTGCCACATCCAGTCATGGGCAATGTGTGTCACCATCAGCCTTCTTTATACTTTTAGTTGAGTGGGACCTAAAGCATTTACTTTGAAAAAATTAGAGTATTTAAAGGAGGCCTAAGTTGTCTAGATACTCCAGTCAGTAATAATGGAAGAGGTTGCAGTAGGGGTTCTGTTTTATTGGTTTTTGGAACCATGCTCTGTCCTTGGCTGGATACCCTCATCGGGAGGATTATATTCTGTTCTGAGTTTGGAGAGGACACGACAAAGAATGACCCAAGAAGGGAAACCAAGAGGGGGAAGGGCTTTGAGTACAGATAGTGGCATAGTTAAACTGCCCCACTTCCCGGGGCAACCTTAATCTAAAACTACACCCTTGACCTTGACCTTATGGAAGGTTGGAAGAAATCAGGATCCAAAGCAAGAGTCCAACCTTCTGTCTTGGGTGAGAAAGTCCCACGGTGAAAGATTAACCAGAGTTTTGGGTTTTTTTTTTTTTTTCTGAAAGGCTTTCTTCCTGGGGATCAGACCTAGCTTAACTCTCCAAAAACTGAGATGGCTAATTAATTACAACCTAGAGAGACAATCCAAGCTATACAAGCAAACAGGGTTCACTATGCCTGTTTTACTTATAAATCGTGTAGCTAGGATTGTCTCTTTCACCACAATATGAAGGAGCTGGGTGTGTTGACCCTGGAAAAGAGAAAACCCAGGAAGGGCATTACTAGTGTGTCTAAATCATTGGGCAGAAATTGCAAAAAGGAAAACTTAAGTTTGATATCAGGCACAACTTCTTACCAATGAGAGCTGCCCACAAGGGGATTGGGCTGGGCTCCCCCTCCTTGCAGTATTTTAGCAGAGGCTTATTGTCCTGTTAATGTGGGGGCTCCTTTCATGTGTGGGCTGGACCAGATGGATGCTGGGGTTCCTTCCGACTCACAGCTTCTGTGATTCTGTGACCATGCTGAGAGCACAGAGGAGCTGCAAAGATACAGTAAAGACAATATGAGAAAATAGAAGACTGGGAATCTCTTGGCATCTAGTAACAGAGATAAGATGCAGGCATGTGAAAAGATTATAAGCCAACCCTATAAATGGGTGTGTGCCAATGAAGGCCAGAACAAATCAGTGATCTGGGAGTCAGGTGGCAGTCAAGAAGGGTTCCACGGAGGAGCCAAGTCCTGAAAACTGGACAGGATTTGGATGGGTGAAGTAGAGGTAAAAGGGTAAAGCTAAAAGGTAAAAGGCAGTGGGAAACAGGTGTCATAAGAGCTATTAATGTGAAGAAACATGCAAGACACTTTTGTGAAACAGTTTGGCTGAAATAGAAGATTCGTGTAGGGGAGTAGAGAGGGAGATGGAAAAATAGTCTGTTAGTCAATTAACACTTATTAAGTGCCCAGTATGTGCCAGGCACTGTGCTAAGTATGTTGGGTCCAGGATGCAAAAGACTTTGAGTTACACTCTAAGGAATTTGAACATTATTCTCAGTCCAAAAAGAATTAAGTTTTATTATTCCAATTTTAGGAGGCAGCTAGGTGGCTCAGTGGATAGAACACTAGGTTTGGAGTCAGGAAGACCTGAGTTCAAATCTGATCTCAGATGCTTACTAGCTGTGTGACCCTTAATCTACTGGAGAAGGAAATGGCAAACCACTCTAGTATCTTTGCCAAGAAAAGCCCATGAATAGTGTCGTCCACAGGGTCACAAAGAGTCAGATGTAGTTGAACAGCAACATTCCCACTTTATGGATGAGGATACCAAGAATCAGAAAAGTTAAATGACAGTCCAAAGTCACATAGCTGGTAAGAGCTAGAGTCACAATTCGAATTCGGGTCTTCAGAGTCTGAGTCACTTTCCACTGTATCATAATTTTGAATTTGAATTATGATAGAAAGAACTCTGGTCTGGGAGCCAGACCAGAACTGGGAGCCAGAAAGAACTCTGGTCTGGAGTTTCTGTCCTGTGCGACTTTGGGCAAGCCATCTTGGCTCTCTAAGCCTCAGCTTCCCCAATGGAGCTAAATGATCTCCAAGCTCTTTGTCCTTCTCTGTTTCTGCAATCCCAGTAGAGTTTTGAGCCCATGACTCAGGTGGCAGGAGGCAGAATTTATTGGAGGAGACTTGTTAGAATGTAACCCCTTGGGGGAAGATATCCCCTCCTCTGGGTTGTCTCTTGGGAGAGGGGAGTAGTTAGAATGGAGTAACCAGGCTGCCAGAGGCTACCTGGAAATACGGGTCTTGGGACTGTCACTAACAGTGTGCCATTAGTCCATAAATTTAACCCCTGAAGGATGAGGATCTTGGCCTGGCACTCTGGGCACCTCATGTACTCTTTCTTCTGCCAAGAGTCAGAAGGGAGAGTTTACTCTCTGAGTTTTCACAGGTGTCTGATGGGTTTGCTTTTGCTGGCAGTGCTGGGACTGTACCAAGCTCACACAATCAGTTCTACCCCATCTGGCCAACGGATGCCACGTGGACTTTGTGGACTCACCCCAAACTACCCTGGGGCACTGCCAGCTGGGAAAGGCTGGTTGTGTCAAAGCAGTCACGGGTAAGAGGAGCCAGTTTTTCCTAGGCATTCCTTTCCTGGTGGTCTTTGAGTCATTTGTGAACATTCACTTGTGAAATCTCTAAAAGCCCAGGTCTGGGAAGAAAGCAAGTGTGGTCCTAATGGGACCATAATGGGACTCCTAATGAGGCAGTGAAAGTTAGGTGAACACTGGATAAGGGAGGTTCCTGGGCTCATACCACTCCATGACCTAAAGTGTTGTGGTCAAGTGGTGATTCTGCCTGGGATACAGTTAAGACTCAGGGTCCTAGAAGGTGTCTCAGTGCCTGGGGCGCTGGACTGCTAGGTAGATAGAGGATTTACTGAACTTTAGGCAGCTGGTGGCACAGTGGTTAGAGCTCTGGACCTAGAGGCAGGAAGACCTGACTTCAGATCCTATCTCAAACACTTACTAGCTGTGTGAATATGAATAGGTCATTTCATTTCTTTATGCTTCAGTTTTCTCAACTCTAAAACGGGCATGATAATAGTACCTACCTCTCATGGTTGTTTCGAGGATGAAATTTGTAAAGCATAGCTGAAGGCATGATATAAATGCTAGGTATTTTATTATTTAGCTTTTTACACTCTTTATTGATTTACCTGACCCCTTCCTTCCATGGACCTCAGGCTAATTTTATAGAAACGGTCATGTCTATGAAGCTGGAAGGTGACAAGACAGAACATTTCTGGACAGAAGGATCATGGTGTGGTGTACAGAACACTATTTGGAGGCAGGAGACCTGGATTCTAGTCCTCCCTCTATTGTTTTCTTACTGCATGACCTTGGATAAGTCACTTCTGTTGTTTCTGGGCCTTGGCTTCTTCAGCTATAGAATAAAGAGTTTGTCCTAAGTTGATCCCAAAGGTCCCTTCCACCTCTGGATCCTTTGACTATAATTATTTACTTACTGTGTGACCTTAGTCAAGTTCCCTATCCCGCCCGAGCCTGGGTTCCTTCCCCCATTAAAGGGATGGAGTATTTTACCTGTCAGAAGGCATGGAGCTGGACCAGTGCTCTCTTGAGGTTCCTTCTGGCTCTCAGATCAGCAGATAGATGCATGGACACATATGATGGCTTGGGCAAAGTGAGAGAGAGTCATGCTCCCAGGCCAGGGCTCTCACCATTGGATCACACAGCCTCAGGGGACATCGATCTCTTAAGAGATACTCTCCTTATAGATCACAGGCTTTTCATCTTGGAGGCCTCTTTGTTCAACCCCCTCATTCCTAACCCGGTGGCTGTGAACTTAGTCATTTCTTAATGTTTCACTCACTATATTTCAATATTGTTGGTTTCCCCTGTAATTCTACAATTTTATTTTATGCATTTAAAAGCACAGTTCTAAGTTCTGCCATAAGGCTTCACCAGACACTGACCAAAGGGGTCCATGACACAAAGCAGGTTAAGAAGCCCAGATGGAGCAATAGCTAGGCCACAATGTGATGGTATAGGGAGCTGAGTGTCTGAACTGGATTCAGGAGGACAGGAGTTCAAATCCTGCCTTAGATAATTATTAGGGAGGTGACCCTGGGCAAATCACCCAATGTCTCTCAGCCTCAATTTCTTTATCTGTAAAATGGGGATAATAATAGAGCTTGTAAGGAGCCCAAGTGTTAGGTGCCATAAAAATGTTAGTTGTGATTGTTAGAAGGGACCCCAGGGGTCACTGAATCCAACTCCTCACTTGACGGTTCAGGAAATGGAGGCTGGGAGGTTGGGTGACTTCACTAGATTGTGAGCTCCCTGGGGCGTTGTTGTTGTTGAGCCCTGTCCAGTTCTCCATGACCCTATCTGGGGTTTTCTTGACATGGATATTGGAGTGGTTTGCCACTTCCTTCTCCAGCTCATTGTACAGGTGAGGAAACCGAGGCAGGCAGTGTTAAGCGACTTGCCCGGGGTCACACAGCTAGTAAGTGTTTGAGGCCAGATTTGAACTCAGGAAGACGACTCTGACTCTGGGCTCAGCACACTATCCACTGTGCCTCCTCCTTGGGGTCAGGGACTGTCTTTTGCCTTTGTTAGTACCTGGCACATAGCAGATGCTTCACAAACATTTAAAATCACACAAGTAATAAGTATCAAAAGTTGGACTTAATTTCAGGTCCACGGGGTCACCATGTGCTGCAGAGAGGAATGTAAACTCCTTCAGGACAGGAATGGCCTTCACTTTGTCTTTGTCCTCCTAATGCCTTGCATAATGCTTGGCACACAGTAGGTGTTTAATAAATACTTGTTAGATTGCATTGGCCTGGTAAGGGAAGGCTTCAAAGAGGAGGCTGTGGGGAATGGTCTGGGGTTGTGTCTACAGTGGCATAGTTAAAGTTGTTGTTTTCAGAAATGAACTAACAAACTGGAATGGAGAGAGAATTGAACTGACAGTCAAGAGATATGAGTTCAGTGGACTGAGCACCAGCCCTAGAGTCAGGAGGATGTGAGTTCAAATCTGGCCTCAGACACTTACTAACTGTGTGACCCTGGGCAAGTTAATTAACCCCATTTGCCAGAAAAAGAGACAGGGACAGAGGCAGAGAGACACAGAGAGATAAAGACAGAGAGAGAGAGAGAGAGAGAGAGAGAGAGAGAGAGAGAGAGAGAGAGAGAGGGAGGATAGAGAGATGGAAACAGGCAGACAGAGACAGACAGAGAGGAGACAGAGACAGAGAGAGATGGAGAGAGACAGAGAAGACAGAGACATCTGTAGAATGAGAAAGCTGAGCTAGAGGCAGTGTGGTTCAGTGGATAGAGAAACGGCCCTGGGATCTAGAAGACCTGGGTTCCCATCCTATCTTAGATACTCACTAGCTGTGTGTCTCTGGACAAGTCATTTAAACTATCTGTGACTCAGTTCTTCTCATCTCTCAAAGGGAGGGGCTGGTTGGACTCAGTGGTCTCTAAAGGTTCCTTCTGGCCCCTGGCCTCTTGCTAATTCTTGAGCCATGGGCTAGGGACTCTTGAGGCCCCTGGCAGGTGGCCAGCTAGTCTGTTGGGGCTCCAGGTCTGAAGTTGACAGAGGATGTGAAACCCCTGCAGCTGAGCAGACCCAGATGAAGCCACTAGCATGTCGTCTGCAAAGAGGAAGAAGACACCCTAAAGTTTCACCCACTCTTACCCTCAAACCAAACCAAAGTCTCAGTTAGAAAAACCTCTTTCACAGAAGAGGCCCAGGTGCTCTTTCTGGGGAGCTCAGAGCAGCTTGTTTCTCTATGCTGTCCCAGCTTTCATCTTCCTCTGCTCATCTGAAAGCCAAGGAGCCCTCAGCCTCTGTTTCCAAGGGCCAGGAGCAGCCATCCTGCTTTTCTGGCCAGAACCAGCCTTCAGGCCTCATCATAGGGTGGCTCCTACCAGCATCATCCCCTAATGAAAGGTACTCACATTTCTTATAAAGACCTGGGACTTTTACAGATCTTCCAAACTGTTTCTCTATGACGGGCATATTCCTTCTTAAGAGGAATGGGCAGGTCAGGGGTTGTATTCCCTACTGTCTAGAGGGAGAAACTGAGACTTGGGGAGGACAAGGATGCTTGGGACCCATCTCTCCAAAGGAGGGACATCTTCCATGAGATTTTTTTTCTTCCATGAGATTTTAAGGCAGCAAGGAGTAATGTACAGAGCATTAGCCCTGGTGATAGGAGACCTGGTTTCATTCCAGAATAGGGCCACTGATTTGCATGATGCCATGGGTAAATCCCTTCTCTCTGGGGCAGGAGTTCCTCAGCTGCAAAATGAGGCAGCTAAGGTTAAATGATTCCCCTTCCAGGTCTGTGATTCTGAGAACAGAGTCAGTTCAGCCATTCTGGCTTCCCCCCAAATCCTCTCTTGATGTCCCTCTCTGAGTGAGAGAGATCCCGGCTGGATCAATGACTCGCCTCACCTAGAGCCCTTCTCATTTCCCAGCATTAATAGAGTGACAATTTTATTCTCCACAAAGCACTTTTCACGTTTGTTATTTCCTGGAATCCTTGCAAGGTAGAAGCTGTTATTGTCCCGATTTTACAGATGAAGAAGCAAAAGTTAAGTGACTTCCCCAAGTCACCCAGCTAGTGTCTGAGGCAGGGTTTGAACCTGGGTCTCCCTGACTCCAGGCCCAATGCTCTATCCATTGAACTTCTGCCCAGAGTTCTCTGTCTTTAACTCACCATTTGGCTGCACTGTCCCCATTCACTCCATTTCAGACAATGTTATCAAAGAGACGCATTTAACTTCCCTGTATCTGGTAACGTAGGAAATAAGATCCATGGTATGGTAGGCCAAATGCTTGGGGAAGACCCAGGGCCAAGTGCTGCCCCAGACACTTATGAGTTATGTGTCTCTGGGAGACTCACTTAACCTTGGCATGCCTCAGTTCCTTCCTCTGAAGAGTGGGGACAATAACGGTTCATACCTCACAACTGTCACGGTATGGTCATCGGTCTCTATTGAGATCATGTATGTAAGTAATCTTTTGATCCTTAGACGGATAGTGAAAGGAGAGGTAGGGAATACTACCAACTTTCCAGGGTTATGGTGAAGAAAGTGTGCGGTCAACCTTAAATTCTACAGAAATGTGAGTTCTCCTTGTCATTATCATCACTCACTCTTCTAACTCAAAACCTCTGGTTCTAGAGCACGTAAGAGTTATTTTTGTATCTATTGTGTTGCACAGCTAGCTTGTCAGGGACAGTGTCACATCTATGGGTCATATTTCCCCCGTGACTTCACACAGGGGCCGTAGCAGGCATTTAATAAGTGTTTGTGGAATGGACGTGGCCCTCAATCTGCCGAGGCTCACACATCTGCATCATCCCGTTGGCCCCTTTCCCCCTCCCTTCTCTGATCTTTCTTCCCAGGCCATTGGAAAAGCGGCATATAGCCAACGACAGCTGATAACACAAATCTAAAATGTATTTCCTGGCTTTCGGACTGAGTTGAGGAATTTTCTTGACTGACGCAATGCCTGGCAGGGTTTCGCTTAGTTTATCAGTGTCCTGGGACACATTCATACACTAACTGTTAAAAAAAACCGGTCTTTTTTTCTTTATAATGCAAGGGGAGCAGGGAGTCTGTCCCCAGTCCTGCTATGAGAGAGCTGTTCCCTGGTGATGTGTCAGACACACGAGCAAGCCTGGCACCAGCCAGGGCAACTGGATAGAGGCGTAGCTTTGGCGCCGATACCATCTGGTTTTTATCATTCAGGGGACTAAATCCTGGCTGAAGAGCTGGGTGCCGAGTGGCCACGTGTTGAATTGAAGGACCAGGAATCTTTCTGGGACAGCATCCAATTATAAGATCCCATTTATTTTGTTTTAAATTTTTTTGTTATAAACTTAATAACCATTAACAAAACACTCTAATCATACATAACAAGCAATAGACTATCTTTATTTTATTCTTTTCCATTTTGTTAAAATCTCCATCCTACAAGTTTACAATTTTCTATGGATATGCAGCAAGCAAGTTCAGAAATTAGGGTGGATAATGATAATGATGGGGATAACTCATTTTTCTATAGCACTTTAAGGCTGACAAAACATTTTCCTCACTGCAAGATTGTTAAGTTAGGTATAAACCCTGCTTCCCTTTTCATCACTTATCTAAAGATCAAAAGGTGACTTAAAATACTATTTAACAGAATAAAAACAAATATATTAACAAAACAACATAAACAAAAAAGTGTTTTTGATGCGGTTACCATTTTAGGTTTATCTGAAATTTTACTAAATATGGCTTTCTTCTCTTTCTTTCTTTCCTTCCTTCCTTTTTCCCTCCCTCTCTTCCTTCCTTCCTTCTTTTTTCCTTTCTTCACTCTATTCCTTCCTTCCCCCTTTTTTCTTCCTTCCCTCCTTTCTCCTTTTTCCTTCCATCTTTTCTTCTTTCCTTCCTTTCTTACATTCCTTTCTTTCTTCCTCTCCCCCTTCCTTCTTTTTCTGTTCCTTCCTTCCTTCCTCTCTCTCTCTCCTTTCCTTCCTTCCTCAGCCTCAATGATAGAGAAGATGATGGTGTCATCAACAGAAATAAAAAAGTTGTAAGGAAGGCTGGGTTTAGAAGAAAGATGATGAGTTCAGTTCAGGACAAATTGAATTTGAGGTGCTGGCAGGACATCACAATTTCAGAAGTCCAAAAGGACTGGAGTCCAAGGAATCGAGTCGGGGTGGATTGATAGATTTTGGAGTCATATGTGTAAAAGGGATCATTGAAATAATGGGAGCTGATGAGGTCACCAAAGGAGAGAGTATATAAGGAAAAGAAAAGAGGACCAAAGACAGATCCTTGAGGGGCCACTCGCACATCGTGGGTGGGAGAGGATGTTGGATCTAGCAAAGGCGACCAAGAAGGAGGGGTCCAGAAAAGCCAAGGGAGAAAAGTGTAATAGAAGCAATTGGATGAAAGAATACCTTGAAGGTCCATGGTATTGGACGTTGCAAGCTCCAGGGAGATGAGTAAGATCTAGGATCAAAGAGATGCAAGAGAAGAATTATTGTCAGGGTGTGAAAGAGCATCTTTCACACCCTGGGGTGGTAAAGAAGAGAGAAAGTTAAAAGATGGCCTTCAAGGCAAGCCTGGGGAGCTGGGAGTGCCATTGATTGGTTGATTGATTGATGCCCACTGAGGAGTTTGAGCTAATCAGAAGATTAGAGAGGAAGATGAGCTTAGTTATAGATACCAACTAAACATCAAACTGTGGAGACATAGCTGGAGAAGGAGTTGCAGATCTGGGTGGGGGAATTTGAAGAGAGATTAGGGAATAATCTCCCTGAGGGTACAAACAGAACTGTGCCTGGGGGCTCCGGCTGGGGGTGAGGGAGAGGTGGGGAAATGAGACGTAGGACCTGATACAGACAAAAGGGATTCTTGTTCTTGTGTGGGTTGGATTAGATGGCCTCTGCAGTCTCTTCTAGTGGAATGAAGATTGTGTCTGGTATCAGAGGGCCTGGGTTTGAATCCTGTTTTTCTGATTGTTGTGTGATCTTGGGCTGATAATTTCTGGGCCTTGGTTTTTTCAAATAGGAAAATGGGGAGGGAAGAAGGGTTTACATCAATTCCAAAAACATTTATTAAGTAACTAATATGCATCAGGCATTGGGAATACAAATGCCAAATTAAAACAGTCTGTCCTCAAGGAGGTTACATTCTAATGGGTTGTATTCTGTAGGGCTCATTCCTAATATATTATTAATGATGGTTAGTAGGATTCGCACTCTGCCACTGACCCTATGACCTCAGGCAAGTTGTTTTCCCTTTCTGGTCCTCAGTTCCCTCATCTGTAAAATAAGGTGGTTGGGCTAGATGGCCTTTGAGGTCCCTTCCAATATTAAATCTATGATATTACAATCCCTGTTCACCAAAGGAGGTCAGAACAGAGGAAAGTGCAGCAATTAGCCTAGAAGTGGGAGGGCCAGGCACAAAACGCTAACCCAACAACTTTCTCCTTTCCATTATCGTCAGAAAACAAACCATCTCTGTATCATTTTATGTCTCACCCATTTCCATCTAATGCCTCCTATAGGATTTGACATTCTTATTCATGAGTTTATTATTGGTTCAGAATTGTGAGAGACTGAAAGATGCTCCTTTCAAAAGCAATTCAATAAAGAGTGATTGAGTCCCTCCTAGGAGCCAGGCCCTTTGGCTCAGCACTTCAGATACATGAGATGAAGGTTCTGCTTTCAAGAGGTTTCCAATCTAGTAGGAGCAATAAGACAAGTTTCCAGTTCTCTTACCTCCCTTGGACCTTCACTAGTTTGCCAGTATCCCCCTTACAATATGTTGCCCAACATTGAACACAATCCTCCAGCTACAGTTTGACCAGTGCAGGATACAGAAGAATAATTATCCCCTCACTTCTGTTCTCACTTTCTGTCAATAGATCTAAGATTGAGCTTCAATCTAAGATAGATCTAAGATTGGGGGCAGCTATGTCAAACAATTTCTCATCTTTCCCCCAGGAACTGCTTCCTCATTCAAGTTTACCTCATCCTGGATTTGTGCAATTGATTTTTTAAGCCCATGTGCAGGACTTGACATTTATCCCTGGTGATTTCATCTTATTAGTGTCAATCCATAGAGCCATTAGAATCCTGTGTTTGTCACAACTTCCTGTGACCCCTGAGGTATTAGCCATCCTTCTTAGCCTTGAACTGCCTGAAGATCTTCTATGCCTTTGTCTGAGTCCCTAAGGGCTGAGGACAGAAGAGAGGGTCATAGAGACCATGGTCTGGTGGAGATTGTGCTACAAGGGATCTGATACAAGGAGAGGGAAAGATAGGAAGAAAAACACCAGCCAGAGATATTTTGTCGGTCCCACCAAAGGAAAATACCTGGTAATATTACTAGTATGTCTCCTTAAGGGCAGAAACTATTTAAATTTTGTCTCATATCCTCAAGGACTAGCCCAGTGCCTTGAATATAGTAGGTTCCCATTTCACCCACATGACCCACGGCCCTCGAGTCTCTTATGACTCGTGGCATTTGCTACCTTCTTCACCTCCCCCTCCAGGCTTCTGGGGCCTTCACTTTCCTTCTGGACCCTTTAATCTCCCTCAGTCTGCTTCCCTTTCAGGTCTGGAAAGCAGACACAGCTCAATCTCTGCACTGTCCGCCTCCAGCACAGCAGAGGGTTGAAACAGTTTGGGTTAGAGGTTATGTTGGCCTGGCTCTCTTGTTTTCTCTGTTTTGTTTTTCCTTTTAAAGCAATGCTGAGAAGGAGTTTATTTTTGCCCCAGGGGAGGAAAAGGATCCTGGGGATTCTGAAATCAGGTTGAAAATAGAAACAGCCCCTGGAGAAGGGGGCAGGAGTTTGGTCTGGGGGCAGGAAGATCACACAGAGGAGAAACTCCCCTCTGCCAGACCAACTTGCTAAACCTTCTTATAGAATTTTAAAACTGGCAGAAAGCTTGGGGATCAGCTAGAGCAGGGGTCCTTAACCTTTTGGGGGTCATGGAGCCCTAGCAAAGTCTATGGGCCCTGCCCCAGAATAAACAGAAAACATAAAATACCCAAGATCACAAAGGCATCCAAAGGTGAATGAAAATAAAGGTGTAATTTCTTCTCAGCCAAGTTCATGGACCTCCTGAATTCTATCCTTCAGGTTAAGAACATTTGATGTAGGGGTAGGGGGCAGCTAGGTGGCACATTGAGTAGAGCACCAGCCCTGGAGTCAGGAGGACCTGAGTTCAAATCTGACCTCAGACACATGACACACTTACTAGCTATGTGACTTTGGACAAGTCACTTAACCCCAATTGCCCTGCCTTACCCCCTCCAAAAAAAAAAAGAATGAAGGAAAAAGAAGAACATTTGATTTAGAAGGAGTACACTCTCATGTTTCCCCCCTTTTCTCCCTTGTTGACACCCCTTCCCTCCTTCACAGGGAAGGGGCTGTTCTCTCTTCCCTTTATACTTTGTTCTTAGCTCTTCCCAGAACTTCAATGATCACCCTATTCAAATTAATTCAGAAAAGATATCAAATCTGTGTATCCAGCCCTTACCTCTCTCCAAAGCTCCAGATCTCCACTTCCAACTGTACATCTGTACAGTTCTACATCCAGTACAGCCTGCACATCTCCACCTGGATCAATCATTCAATCAACAAACATTTATTAAGCACCTAGTATGTACCAGACACTAAGTTAGAGTTGGGAATACAAGTACAAAGAATGAAACATCAGGGGCTTACATTCTAACAGGAGAGACAATATGGACATAAATAAACATATATACAAAGTAATTGGATATAAGGCATTGTGGGAGGAGGGGCATTAGCAGTTGTGGGAGGCAGGGGGTGGGGGAAGTCAGGAAAAACTTCCTCTAGAAGGCAGTGCTTGAGCTGAATCCTGAAGGAAGAAAGGAATGGATTGCTGTCACCTCCCACTCAACATGTCCAAAACCAAATTCCTCATCTTCCCCATTCCTCTATTTTTGCCCATGACATCTCCATTTCCTCTATTACCTCGGAACCTGTCATCTTGGATTCCCCTCTCTCTCTTCCCCTCTACCCGACATCCAGTAAGTTACAAAAAGTCCCGTCATTACTACCTAAGCAGTCTCTTAGCATCTGTCCTCCTCACCATTTTTATCGCCACCCTCCTCAGTAGGAAGAGACCTCAGCGCTCCCCGGCCTAACTCATGCCTGAGCAACATCCATGACAAATCGTCATTGTACTTTTGCTTTAAAACCCCCAGGAAAGGGGAATCAACATCCTCCTGGGGATAGTCTATTCCTCTTTGGGACAGCTCTAAATATGTGGAAACCTCTCCTGTCTCTGTGCCAAAATCTAAATCTCTTACACCTTCCACCCAGTTCTGCCCCCTGGGGCCAAACTGAAAAAGTCTAGTCGCTTTTCCACAGGTCAGTTCCTCAAATACTTGAAGGAAACTATCTTGTTTCCCACCTCCCAAAGTTTCTCTTCTCTAGGTTAAACACTCCAAGTTCCTTCAGCCTGGCACGTAGTAGGTGCTTATAAATGCTTGTTGACTTCTTGGCTTGACCTCCCTATGATGTGATCTTGAGGTCCTTTGTCATCTGACTGCTTTCCTCTGGACATTTTAGTTTATCAATATCCTTTCTCTAGTGGAGCCTTCCCTGACAAGAGAGCCTCCCCACAAAATGTTCACTTTTCCTCTGAGCCTCCACTACACTTTCACATCCTATCTGTATTACAATCATTTGTATATGTAGCCTCATTTCTATTGTCATATGTAAGCCCTAGAGGGCAGAGACCATGGCTTGTTCTTTATATCAGTGGAATAGGTCTTTGCATGTTGTCAGTCCTCAATAAGCACCATTAGTGGATGGATGGATGGATGGATGGATGGATGGATGGATGGATGGGTGGATGGGTGGGTGGGTGAGTGGATGGATGGATGGGTGTGTGGGTGGATGGATGGATGGATGGGTGGGTGGATGGATGGATGGATGGATGGATGGATTGCTGGGTGGGTGGGTGGATGGATGGATGGATTGCTGGGTGGGTGGGTGGATGGATGGATGGGTGGGTGGATGGATGGATGAATCTAGTTCAGATTTCTAATTTTATAGATAGTACCCAGAAAGATTTCATGGTTTGCCTAGGTCTTCCTTATTCCTAGTCTAGTCATCTGTCCCCTTATACATCCTGCCTCAGCTCAAGTCAGGTCTCCACCACAGGGTGGATGTAAGGAAATCCCACTGAGCGAAATGATTATTCTTTTCTTACATTAATAACTAATTATTGAATTAGGACCAAAGTTTTTTCCTCTTTTCTACTTCCTCATCCAGAAATCAACTAATGTGGGAAATTTTGGGCAAAGACTTACTGAAGCTAAAATCTAATCAAAGACAGTAAAATAAGTTCTAAGTTTAGGCAAATGGGTGAATTCCTGCTCATTGTTTCCTCAGACAGGTCTGGGATAATGCAGATTCTCCCTTTTGTCCGACAGGTGATACTGAAATTGATAATAAGTCTCTTTGACCAAAACTTAGGTGATCCATGTCACATACCCCCAAGACCCTCATTAGAATGAGTCCACATCTCATTATAATATTCATTTTCTCATTAATTGTTAATCAATCAGAGTCAATTGCCACCCTCAGGAACACCCCCTTCCGAGGGCATATAAGCATTGAGTGAGTTCTATGAGGGGTCTTTGGTATTTGGGAGTGCCACTGACCTCTTTGATTAATAACATGCTAGTATTCTTAATAAAATGATTAATTACCCAGAAACTGTGTCTCTTAAACCTTTTAAACATCATACCACAGTGGGCTGGATGTAACAGAAAAAGAGACTATATCTCTAAACTAATCACCATTTGCTGTACTGGTAACAACCATACATCCACAGAAGATGGATTGAGTCATAACTCTTGCTGGGAATCATCTCTTTACTTGTCAATAGGTCACACATGATATCATAAAGCCCGGGTACAACTTGTTCCCATTTCCCAGGGTGTCACAAAAAGAGGAATGCACTTTTTCTCTAGGGAAATCTACTCTAGCTTTTGCCTCCCTTCTAAGGCAGAACAACATCTCCAAGAAATCTTCCTCCAATTAAAGCAGCCATAGGGACAGGAAGGATTGTCCTTCTTATGTGAGTCAGAAATGAGGACAGAGTTAGATTCATCTTATTCTTGACCCTACACTTAGAAATTGCTTGTCATGGGATCATAGATCCCAAATTGCACTTTAGAAGTCATCTAACCCATCCACTTCATTTGTTGTTGTTGCTCAGTCGTTTCAGTCATGTCTGACTCATGATGACTCCATTTGGGATTTGCTTGGCAAAGATACTAGAACGGTTTGCCATTTCCTTCTCCAGCTCATTTTACAGATGACAAAACTGAGGTAAAGAGGGTTAAGTGACTTGCCCAGAGTCACACAGCTAGTAAATATCTTTGTTTTTTACAGATGAGGAAACTGAGGTCCATGGAGGTTAAGTGATTTGCCCAGTGTCACACAGATAGTAAGACAAGATTTGATTCCCAGGTACTCCAATTTCAGAGCCAGAATGCTTTCCACTCTACCACACATGGTACTGAGTCAAATTGCTTTAAAAGAAAAAGGACACTATCAAAACACACCTGGCCACCCTACTGTAAAGGAAGCATGATACAGGTTAAAAAAAAACAACATTGGAGTAAATGGAATTTATAGATGCCACTCCCTGGACATTCTACCCCTCTTGGCACCTGCCATGCAACTATACCATTTTTTCTCTTCTTACTTGTCTATCCACCCTTCCCCTCATCCATACCAGGTTCCTTAACTGTGGGTACCCCCAGTACTCTGTGTTAGGTCCTCTTCTTTCTCCATCCTCTCTCTTAGGGATCCATCAGCAAATATGCGGTTAGTGATTATTTCAATGTAAATGACTCCCAGATCTATATATCCAGCTCTCCTGACCTCTGGTTCTGGATTACCAACCTCCTACTGGACATTTCCACCTGCATGCTCCATTCACTGGCTCTTGGGCTCACCATGTCCAAAAGGGCTTGCGCTCTCCCTCTCTCTCTCTCTCTCTCTCTCACCCTCTCTCTCTGTGTGAATGTGTGTGTGTCTCTGTCTTTTTCTCTCTCTCTTTCTCTCTGAGTGTGTGTGTGTGTGTCTGTCTTTGTCTCTCTCTGTCTCTCTGCCTCTCTCTCCACATATGTGTGTGTATTTATATATTATATTATATGAAAGTAAGCATACAGATATATATCTATATATTTACTTTTTCTTTTTTATCATAAACTTAGTAAACATAAACAAACCTGAACATTCCCATATGTGAAGAAAAACAAAGAAGGAAATTATATACAAAACTATGAACTTGTGTTATATACAATTTGTTGTTTTTTCCCACTGTGTACTGTTTGGTAGGGTTTGGCATAATTCAGATTTAACCCAGTAGCTTCAACTGCTCTGCTCATCTTTGTCTCCTTCTGAACTTCTGCTCTCTTCTGTGTATTTTTAAATGTTTCATTAGTGAGCTTTTCATTTTAGTATCACTATTACTACCCATTAATTTCCCTCAATTATCCCCCACCCAAAGAAAAGTTTCCCCATTCCCACCCTGCCCATTCAGGCTTGTAACAAATAAGCATAATCATGCAAAAGAAATCCACATGTTGGCTGTAGCCCAAAATGCCAGTGTCCCCCTGCACGTGTAGACCAGCACCCCAGTGCCAAAAGGTAGGAAAGCGCGTTTATTGCCGGTGCTCTAGATTTAGAATCAATCATTGCATCCATCAGCCTTCTTCGGTCTTTCCCAGATGTTTCTCTTTACTGTTATAGTCTCTGCAGAAATTGTTCTCTGGTCCCATTCACATCGCTCTCTGTCAGTATACAAGACCTCCCAAGTATTTTTGGAATTGTCCCTTTCATAATTTCTTCTGGTGAAATAAGAATTCACCGTATTCTTTTGCTGCACTAGAATTCGTTCAGCCAACACCATTTCTGTGTCTATAAAATGATGGGGTGGAACTGGATGACTGTTCACATTCCTTCTAGCTCTAAGTCCCATGTCCCTGTGAAATATCACCAAGGCAAGAAAATCCAGCCAGCTGTTTCTCTTCCTCACTCTCCGAGAAGCCACAGAAAACTCCCAAGCCATCCCTCGGCAATTTCTGGCAGGGCAAGGAGGTAGATGGGAAGGATCTACTCTGTTTCAATCAATTACATGGCTTCATAGTTTTATGACTAGAAGGCACATCTAGTACAACACCGTCATCTTACAGACGAGGAGAATGAGGCAAGAGAGGTGACTTGACCACAGTCACACTATTGCAAATGGCAGAACCAGAGCTTGATTGAAGGTCTCCCGGCTTCCCAGTCTTCGGGCATGTTCCCAACCATACTGAGAACCAAACAAAAAAGCCAGTGTGTTTTCTACACTAAAGATCCTATCCTGCTGGGAAAGTAGGAACTCATTCCTCCTTACTTCCCCCCAAACTTGCTCAGCACATGACCCTGGACTCCTAGGCGGTCTCCTTCTGAATGCTGCTTCCTGTGAGCTGGCTGATGGGGTGTTTCCAGAGGTATTGGGGAAATATCTCCCTAAGAAGTAACAACAGTCTCCAGGAGCCATGCTGTCACTGGTACTACCGGTGCTGTGTGCATGTACTAATGGGTTTCTATAGATTTCCTGCCAGGTGTCTCCAAATGCTGTTTTTAGCGGGAGATTTTGAGGAAAGTCAGTTGGACAGTCTTCTCAGAAGCAAAATACAGCTGTCTCTGTGCTTCCCCAAGACGGTTTGTAGATGGATAGACTTAACAGATGCATCCTCATGCAGTTCAGCACTGGGGGAAGCCCCTCCCCCCAGCAGGATGCCTTTACCCAAGGGTGACACCAAGAATGCTTGAACTAGGTGATATGGTGGGAAAAGCACCAGATTGGGGGTGAGGATAGACCTGGGTTCAAATCTCCCATTAAACACTTACTCATAAGATTAGAGCTAGCAGGGACCTCTAAAGTAGTTCTGTGACCATGTGCAACCTGATTTCTCTGAGCCTCAGTTTACTCCTCTGTAAAGTAAGGATAATACCTCACAAGATTGCAACAAAGAGTGAGTCAATGTCAGCAAGTCAGCAAGAATTTATTAAGCTCCTACTATGTGCTGGGCACTGTAAAAATGACATAATGTCTGTAAAGTACTTTGCAAATCTTAAAGCATGATATGGAAGGTTCCGCACCTCCTTGAGCAGAGCTGTTGTTACAGAAACGCCAACATTTGCACTCTCTCTGCCTTCCCACCTTCTCCCCTAGAATTATAGGCTGTCTCTACACCACTCCTGCCCTTCCCCTGACGTGATGATACCAGAAGCAGCCATCAGGGAGAGGAAAGATGTCTACACCCTAGCTCCAAGTGATGGCAACCAACAGCCAACCCATTAATAAATCTACAAGCATTTATATCAGGTTTCTACTAGGTGCCAGGCACTGCGCCAGGTGGTGGGAATAAAAGACAATAGTGAGACAATCCCTGCCCTAAAGCAGCTTATAGTCTATTGGGGGAGAATACAGCATATTCATAAATAAGTAAATACAAGGTATACAATAATAATAGCCAGCGTTTATATAGTGGTTTAAGGTTTGTAAAACACATATAGTGTAAAACACTATATGCATTCATTGAATCCTTACAACAACCCTGGGGGTAGGAACTATTATTATCATCTTGTTACAGATGAGGAAACTAAGGCAAGCAGAGGTTAGGTGACTTGCCCAGGGTCACACAGCTAGTAAATCTCTGAGGCAGAATTTGAACTTGGGTCTTTCTGATTCCAGCCTAGCACTCTGTCTACTCCTCTGCCTTCCTTTCTTTTTTGCCTTTGACTTCCATATGTACATGCCCCCTAATGAGACCTCTTTGTCAAAGAATGGTTTAGTAACTTTTCTTACATTTTCAAGTTGTTTTCCTGGACTGTTGGAACAAGTCACAGTTTCACCAATAGCATCTTAGTGTGTTCAGGCAAGTGTGGTCTGTTTTCACCCAGAGTTTAGTACTTCTCTCATTTGGGCTGTGAGCCCTCCAGGCAGGAATCATTTTCTCTCCTCCTTTTGGCAAGGCATGGCTGGTACTGGTGTTCAGTCAGTGCTAATTATACTATTAATAACCCTCTAAATGAGCCTGGTGCTGTTCTCAAGGACACCCAGACGTTCAAGTCAATGTCGTTTACTCTAACTTTTTTTAGGTGATCTTGAAATTGTAAACTTAAACCTGAACTTAGAAGATCATGAGAAAGTCAAAGCCACTATTGGTCAATGTCTTGGTTTCATGGCATGTTCATCATAGGACAAGTCTAGAGTGGAAGATGGTGGCCTTCTGTTCCCTCTCTTCTTCTACCATAGATCTAAACTTCTGAAAATTGGGACACTATCCCCTCAAGTCCCCAAGGGTCTCAGTCTCCATGCATGGTGCCACCACACCCTGCCCCACCCCACCCCCCAGCTCTTACCTGCAGCCCAGAAGCTGTGCTTAGTCCACATGGAACTAGGTCTAGAAAAGCTCTGGCCTTCCTGTGCTTACATTTTTCTAGCATTTTCTAGCATTCATCATTGAGCTGTTTTTAACACTTGGAAAGCTTACCTTCCCACAGGGTCTCTTCTCACTCTGTAGGCAAAGAGCCAATTATATTTCTTTGGAAAGGACAAAGAATCTCCTGCATTCCAGGAAAGTAGTAAAACATTCAAAACCCAGAAGGTTTCATTCATTCTCTTGCCTTGTTCTGCTCTTCATATCAACTCCTGAGGGAGGGCTTGAATTCCATTCCCTGACTCCTTCAAACCCCTTTTGTTGTTCTTTCTTAGTCCTTAAGTTCAGATGTTTCTACAATCTCTCTCTCTCTCTCTCTCTCTCTCTCTCTCTCTCTCTCTCTCTCTCTCTCTCTCCCCCCCCCCCTCCCTCTCCCTCTCTCCCTCTCTGTCTCTCTGTCTCTGTCTCTCTCTGTCTCTGTCTGTCTCTCTATCTGTCTCTGTCTCTATCTCTCTCTGTCTCTGTCTCTCTATCTCTCTCTGTCTTTCTGTCTCTGTCTCTGTCTCTGTCGCTCTCTGTCTCTCTCTGTCTCTGTCTCTCTCTGTCTCTCTGTCTCTGTCTCTCTCTCCTCCTCCTCCTCCTCTCCTCTCTCTCTCCTTTGCTCTCTCTCTCTTTCTCTCTCTCTATTTCTGTCTTTCCCGCTCCTACAATATCATTCACGTAGACTAGAGTACGCCTTCTGAGGAAGCTCCTTCTACCAGATCCACACCTGCTCTCCAATTTCAAGTCTCCAGATTTGCCCAGGTATACTAAGAGGTTAAGTGATTTGCCCAGAGTCACACAGTCAGTATGTGTTAGAGGCAGCAATTGCATCTTGGTCTTCCTAACTCACTCCACGAGGCTGTCCCCTCCCCTGTTTTAGACACAAGGAAATGCAGACTCAGAACAATGAGGTAACTGGTCAAAGTAGAAGTTACAAAGAGGTAAATGTAGAAAGTTAACTGCCTCTGAAGTCAGAGGACCTGGGTTCAAAACTATCTCTGATGCCTTTGTTACCTTGGGCAAGCTAAAAACTCTAGCCAGGTGATCTAGGCACTGGCTTCTTTGATGTTGCTCCCTCATGACACTCCACCTCCCAGTTCTCACCACCTTCACTGGCTAACCCCCTAGGCCAGGAATTCTCCCCCTCCTCATCTTTGCCTCTTCTATTCCCTGGCTGCCTTCAAGTATCATCTAAAATTTCACCGTCTGTAAGAAGCATTTCCAAATCCTCCTTAATCTTAGTGGCTTCCCTCTGAAGCTATCCCTAAGCTATACTGTATGTATCTTGTGTGGTTGATTGCATGTTATCTCCTTGTTGTGGAGTCATTTTTCAATCATGTCTGACTCTCATGATCCCATTTGGGGTTTTCTTGGCAAGGATACTGGAGAAGTTTTCCACTTTTTTCTGGGGCTCATTTCACAGATGAGGAAACTGAGGTAAACGGGGTGGAGTGACATGTCCAGGGTCACACAGGTAATAAGCATCTGAGGCCAGATTTGAACTTAGGAAGTTGAGTCCTCTTCACTTTAGGCCCGGGTCTCTATCCACTGTACCACCTACTTGCCCCAGGCCCTTGAGAACTGGGAATGTCATTTGCCTTTCTTTGTAATCTCAGTGCTCAACGTGGTGCCTCAATTAATAAATGCATATTGACCTATTGACCAAGGGTGGCTGAAAGGTAGAGGGGATTCTTATTCAGAGAGGGTTTGGATTAGATGGAATGCAATAGAAAAACGCTATTTGCAATTAAATGATACTATTTGCAAAGCACTACAGCGAAATACAAATTAAAAAGTGATACACATAAGAGTCTCTGCTCTCAAGGAGCTTCCATTCTAATTGGGGAAGACAGCGTTACATGGAAATGCCCTGTGGTCTTTAGGGAGTAGCAAGGACTGATGGCAAGGTCCTTAGGCTCCATTCTTGGAAAGGGGAGATCCTGGTCAGATCTGAGTGGGCAAAGTTTAAGTTGGCACCATTAGAAGATGAAAGAAAGGATCCCAGACTGGCCCAAGGGGTACTGCCCTCTAAGCAGGTGGGGTGTGACCTTAGATAGTTTCTGACACCTTCAAAGCCCGTTTCCATGACTCTGTTTGACCAGATTTATTTCTCCGTAAAGTTAGATTCCAGGGACCAGAAATATTGGGCTGTGTGAGCTGTGAGGATATTTGAACATGGAGGTTTGGGAGGAGTGGACACTATCCCTACAGAATGCGGAACTCTGTGTGAAATCTGGGCCATGGCCCCATGTCTCTGACCACCCACACACAGTTCTCCTTGCCTCTATACAAGAGGCACAAGATGAGGATTCAGAGACCTGCAGATTCTCAATTGAAGGAAGCTCAAATGGAGATGCTATGATAGGGACTCCCTCTTCCTTAGTCAATGGTTTCTAGAAAAGCCTCAGGGATCCTCTGGGGAAATAGCTGGTGTTGAAGGATCTGGAGCCCATAAAACACGTGCACAGGTGGAAGTGAATAGGATGCTTCCAGAAAAGAAGAACACCAGGGAGGGAAGCTTCTCTGGGAAGATTAGTTTTGCCTAAGGGAAATATGTTGCTGATGTAGGTTGTTAGAGGAAGTAATCATTTGTTCTTAGGAATATGCCCTTCTTGGTATAAAGATCATCAAGAAAGAAAGAACAACCACCACGATATGGACCATTCCAAATTATAGTCACCTTTTGAGAAAACAGCACTGTGAGCCAGCTCTCCAGATGTGCAGCACATCTGGGCTCTGCTGAGGACAGAGGCTGGGAGGCAGCTTCCTGGCCACGTCCTCAGCACTCACTCTCACTTCACAGACTTTCCGAGGTTACCAACGATCTCTTCAGTGCTCTTCCTCAAGCTCCATCCTCTTTGATCTCAGTAGCTTTGGAGGATGTTGACCGCCCCCTCTTCCTAGATGCTTTCTCCTTTTTGGCTTCCATTTCTCCTTTCCTGGTGCATCTAGGTGGAGTAGTGGGCAGGATGCTGGACTCTGAGTCAGGAAGTCCTGAGTTTGAATTCTGCCTTAGGTGCTTATTAGCCATGTAATTTTGGGCCAGTTGCTTAACCTTTCTTCAGCTTCAGTTTCTTCATGTATGAAATAAAGATAAAAGCAACAACATCACAAGGTTGTTGTGATGGATCACATGTGACAATGTAAGTAAAGTGGTTAGCAAACCTTTAACACTATATAAATTTTAGATATCATTATTCCTTAACATTGCCCTACTGAATGTCCTCTTAGCTGTCTCTTTAAAAAAAATTTTTTGGAAGCAGTCGGGGTTAAGTGACTTGCCCAGGGTCACACAGCCAACAAGTATAAGAGGCCACATTTGAAGTCGGGTCCTCCTGACTCCAGGGCCAGTGCTCTATCCACTGTGCCACCTAGCTGCCCCGTCTTACTTTTTTTTTTTTAAAGTGCTTTGTTGATTCTTTTAAAAACAAAAAGCCAACATTGCGTCTTCCAGTCAATCCTCAATAGAACCCATCCTTGGAACAGAAGTGGAGGTGAGCAAAACAGCCAGTGCATTGACTCCTCCTGCTTAGGTGCACACCTCTAATTCACCACCTCTCTGCTGAGAGGGCAAGCATGCTTCACTCCGAACAGAAGTGGAATGGAGGGCGTTGGGAAGCAGCCATCTTCCCGCTTACTGGAAGTCCTCAGCAAGCACTGAGTGGGCATTGGTCACACGGCTTCCGAGGAGGTGGCTCTACACGGGCTGAGTCATCCCTTCCAACTGGGAGACGAGGTGACTCTGTCATTTGGAATGGTCCGTGGCAGGCTTCGAGTGCGTGGGGAGATGGGATGCTCTTCCAGCTCTCTGGTTTTAGAGAGGTTTTGCCTTCAGAACTGGTTCGCTTTTTCCAAAAAATTATTGATTACTCTTGTTTTTACGTCACCATCATTTTCTAATCAATTCTTCCTCTCTCCTATACCCGTAAAGGCCTCTCTCATAAGAATAAAAAAGGAAGAGAGGAGGAAAAGGCAGTTCAGCAGGCTACGACAGCAAAACTAGATCAGTCAAATCTGACAGTATTCTGCTTCCATAGCCCCCCACCTCTACAAAGAAGGGAGGGGGAGGTGCATTCTCATGTCTCTTCTTCGGGGCAAAGCTTGGTCACTATAATTATATAGAGCCCAGTTTTGATACATTGTGGTTATTGTTCTTTTCATTTACATAATTGTACTCATTATGTACAATGGGGCAGCTTGGTGGTACAATGGATAGAGCTCTGGGCCTGGAGTCAGGAAGACCAGAAGTTCAAATCCAGTCTCAGACACTTACTGGCAGTGTGACCCTGGGCAAGTCACTTATCCCCTATTTGCCTCAGTTTCCTCCTCTGTATACTGGAAATCTGTATACTGTATACTGGGGCATACTGGAAAAGGAAATGGCAAACCACTCCAGTATCTTTGCCAAGAAGACCCCATGGACAAGAGTCCATGGGATCACATAGAGTTGGATACAACTGAATGAACAACAACTCATGGTATATATTGCTTTCCCATTTTTGCTTATTTCATTTTGCATCAGTTCATAAAAATCTTTCCATGCCTCCTAATAGTCTCCATAGTCATTATTTTTTATGGCACAGTAGTACCATCACATTCATCTACCACTGCTGGTTTGGCTATTCCCTAAATCACTGGACACCCTCACCTTTCTCCCATTCTTTGCTACTACGGTATACACTGCTAGGAATATTTTGGCTTTCCTGGGGCCTTTCTTTCTATCTTTGACCTCCTTGGATTACATGCCTAGATCGTGAAGTTTTCTTTGAAACATAAAAAAAATGATGTGACGTCTATTCATGGTTCAATAAAAATCATATTTCAGTTCAATCCAGTTTCAGATTCCAGCCAGTCCATGTCATTCACTTTGGTTTGGGGCTCACTTTGCTATAGGTTTCCATGAATAGGGGCTGTAGTTATTTTTTCTACTTAATAGTATTTTATTTTTTTCCAATTACATGTAAAGATAGTTTTCATCCTTCACTTTTATAAGATTTTGAGTTCCAATTTTTTTCTCCCTCCCCCCTCCCCAAGACAGTGTTCAATCTGATACAGGCTAAACATGTATAATCATATTAAACATATCTCCACATTAGTCATGTTGTGAAAGAAGAATCAGAACAAAAGGGGGAAACCACAAGAAAGAAAAACAGAGAGAAAATAGTATGCTTCGATCTGCATTCAGACTCCGTAGTTCTTTCTCTGGATGTGGATAGCATTTACCATCATGAGTCTTTTGGAATTGTCTTGGATCATTGTATTGCTGAGAACTAAGTCTATCAAAGTTGGTCATCATACAATGTTGCTGTTACTTTGTACAGTGTTCTCCTGGTTCTACTCATTTCACTCAGCATCAGTTCATGTAAGTCTTTCCAGGTATTTTCTGAAATCCATAGGGGCTATAGTTATGTTAAAACCCTGGAAGGATGGGATCCTGCATCTACTGGCTCCAATATCCTTTTTTTCCTTCCTTCAAAATGTAAGATGTTTAGCTGGCATCATTTTTCTCTTTCTGCAGGACGTGGGTGTCCTCCACCTGATGACAAGATCAAAGATGCGGTCCAGCTAACTACCCGAGGTTAGGGGCTGGACAGCTTGTTGGGAGGGGAAGGAGCTCCCAGAGCCCCTCCCTCCCTTTCCCCAATCAATCCCCATGGAAAGAGGACATTCTTGGCCTCAGGATACTCGGGACCTTCTACACAGCCTGAGAATGAGGAGCAAATATGCTCTTTTCCTGCTGTTTGTGGTTATTGTTTTTGTCTTCATTGAGAAAGAAAATAAAATCATATCAAGGTAAGAAATGGAACCATTATTCCTTATTTTCATAAACTCCTTCATTCATTGAACAAAAGTGCCTACTGTGTATGAAATATTATGTAAGGCACTGGGGCCCATGCAGGATTTGGATAAGACATTATCACTGCCCTCACAGAGCTTGTAATTTAGTAGGAAGAGGAGGCAAAACAATGACAGAAAAACCCTTTCAACCTCATTTCGTTCATTTGTCCATCCATCCATCCATCCATCCATCCATCCATCCATCCATCCTTCTATCTAGCTAGCTAGCTAGCTAGCTATCAGTTGACCTGTTGTTTCATTGGTATAGGGAACTCCCAATGAGGAAACTCCTACCAAAGTAGATTGGCACCTGCTCCATTACTTGGGGACCAAAAACCAAATACTATACATATTTATTGTTAGAGTTTTCTTTTTCTTTTTTTCCAATTGGTTGAAGGGGAGGTTGGAAGGAGGAAACAAATTGTTTAATGATGGGGGGGGATTTAATTTTTTAAAAATGGCACCTCTGCTACTAACTTTTATTTTACTGGGGGGCGGGGAGGGAAAGCAATCAGAGTTAAGTGATTTGCCCAGGGTTACACAGTTAGTAAGTGTCTGAGGGAACATTTGAACTCAGGTCCTCTTGACTCCAGGGTCAGTGCTCTCTCCCCTTCACCACCCAGCTTTCCCTGCTACTAACTTTTATCTGTATGAACCTGGGTAAATTACTAGACCTTGCTGGTCTTCGCTTTCTTCCTCTGTCAAATGGAGAGTTTGAACAGCCCTAACATCCTCAGATCCTATTTGCCTTAGTCAGGGATTGAACCAGACTAGAGAAAATTGCTCCAAGGAGGTTTCCTGAAGGAAAAGGCTGCCTGCATAGACACTAACCCTAGCAGTGATGTCATTTTAGAAAGAATTATTTAATATTCGTAAAGTGCTTTGCAAACCTTAAAATGCTATGTGAATTCCAGCTGCTATCATTGTTTTCCTCTGTGCGCACAGGGTCTCCGACAAGCTGAAGCAAATCCCACAATCCCTAATGGACGCCAACAGCACCGACCCAGCCCTGATCCTTTCAGACAATGCTTCCCTCCTATCCCTGAGTGAACTGGACTCTTCCTTCTCCCAGCTCCAGGAGCGGCTCCGTAACATCACCCTGCAGCTGGGCGAGGAGCCCGAGGAGCTGCCCCTGGGCCCAAGACGGCACGTGCTTCTGATGGCCACCACCAGGACAGGCTCCTCCTTCGTGGGCGAGTTCTTTAACCAGCAGGGAAACATCTTCTACCTCTTCGAGCCTCTGTGGCACATCGAACGGACAGTGACCTTCGAACCTGGGGGAGCCAATGCCGCTGGCTCCGCCCTGGTCTACCGGGACGTGCTGAAGCAGCTGTTCCTCTGCGACCTCTACATCCTGGAGCACTTCATCACGCCTCTTCCCGAGGACCACTTGACTCAATTCATGTTCCGGAGAGGGTCCAGCCGCTCGCTCTGCGAAGAGCCTGTCTGCACGCCCTTTGTCAAGAAGGTCTTTGAGAAGTACCATTGTAAGAACCGCCGCTGCGGCCCCCTCAACTTAACCCTGGCCGCGGACGCCTGCCAGCGCAAAGAGCACATGGCCCTCAAAGCGGTGCGCATCCGGCAGCTGGAGTTCCTTCGCCCGCTCGTAGAAGACCCCCGCCTGGACATGCGGATCATCCAGCTAGTACGGGACCCCCGGGCGGTGCAGGCGTCCCGCATGGTGGCCTTCTCTGGCAAGTACGAGACCTGGAAGAAGTGGGTGGCGGAAGGGGAGGCCCGTCTGCGGGAGGACGAGGTCCAGAGGCTTCGGGGTAACTGCGAGAGCATCCGCCTCTCCGCCGAGCTGGGCCTGAGCCAGCCCTCCTGGCTCCGGGGCCGCTACATGCTGGTCCGCTATGAGGACGTGGCCCGCCTGCCTCTGCAGAAGGCCCGGGAGATGTACCGCTTTGCGGGCATCACCCTCACCCCGCAGGTGGAAGATTGGATCCGTAAGAACACCCAAGCCCCACGGGACAGCAGCGGCATCTACTCTACCCAGAAGAACTCCTCAGAGCAGTTTGACAAGTGGCGCTTCAGCATCCCCTTCAAGCTGGCGCAGGTGGTACAGGGGGCCTGCGGCCCCGCCATGGAGCTCTTTGGCTACAAGCTGGCCCCTGATCCAGCCACCCTCACCAATCGCTCCATCAGCCTGCTGGAGGACCGGGGCACCTTCTGGGTGACGTAATGGCTGAAGGGGGACTGGATCCTTAGCCACGACCCCCACCCTCAGCCCAATGACCTCCTACTGATGTCAACTGCCAAATTGCAATGCGACAGATAAGTCAGAGCAACGACACCGAGCCTGAAGAGGGTGGGGATGTGGTGGCCAGGGTCATCCAGTAAGAAGTTAAATGAGCCAGGCATGTCCTTCTTGCTAGAGAAGTAGGCCTTATCCCCACTCCACCCCACCCCCATTTATCTCTTCCCTCCTTATCCTCTTGCCACCAAGCTTTCCTAGGACAGAAAGAGACCAGGGCAGGTTCCTGACCCGCTTCTGGGACTTTCAAACCTCCATCTGACAAAGATGAATTCTCCCCCGGGGGCTTGAGGCTAGACTGGGCCTGTGGATGACTTCATTTCACCCTCTGACAGCACACTCTGCCTCAGTGCCCTCCTCCCATCTCCATCCAAGCCTGCCTGGTCCCTGCAGGGTACTTCTGTACTAAACACCCAAAGAGAGTCCTCTCATTATTTTTATTATAATTGTTGCTGAAGATGGACCTGGAGGTGAGAGAGATTCATGGCCTGGGTCATCAGCCTGCCTGGGATGATAAGACTGACCAGAGGGCCTCATTTAAAATGGCAAACTTCCAGCCCGGAGTGAGGCCCCTGCCTGTTTCTGGTTCTCACTACTACCTCCTTTTATCTCTAAGCTTCCTCACTTTTGTGGCAGATGGGCTGCATTAAACTGGCCTTTGACCAACCCTTATACAACTTATTTATGATACCCCATCCCGCCCCCAAGGGCCCTATCCAAAGTCATTTGGCTCCAACAGAGCCACTCTCTCCTTGTGGGCTGCCCAGGTCTCCCTCTGGAAGGCATGATCAAAGCTTGGCCTGGGGGACAGATAAAGGGCCCCTTTGGTTGGCTGGCTGGTTGGGGGAGGGGATTTAGAGCTGAAGTTGGAACAGTGCCTAGGGAAGATTCAGGGGGGAAGGGGGAACAGGAGAGCCCAGAATCCCTATTCCTCTCCAGAAGACACTGGTTCCTTTCCCACCCCTTCTTCAGACCACAAATTAGCCACCAAGGTGACAAACCAGTGTCTCAAAGCCCTCCTCTCCCACCTCCTTGAGGTTTTTGGGGAGAAAAACTGTTTAACTTGATAGGGGACCATTATTTGGGGCTTTAAAGTTATTTATGGCTTGGTTTCCTCCTTTGTTTTTCTTTCAGCAGTAAGTGTTGCTTGGAGGTTGTTAGTAGAGAAGGCAGTTGGGGCCTTGAGGGAGACTGAAGGAACCAAAGGCTGGGGTTTCCCCTTAGCCCAGGAGCAGGAACCGTTGCTACAGGGGGGTCCCTAGAAACAAAATGAGGCAGCTGGAGTCAATTTGAATCTGCTCAGCCCTACCTCCCCTCCCACCACCAGCCCTGCTTTTCAGGAGACTTGTCTTTATCACTCCTTTTGTTTTCCAGGGTCATGGGGTGCTTCCCCTTCACCTAAGAGAGCCACCCTGGCCTCAGAATGCTGTCACCATGTGCATATTTTGCTTCTAAAGACAACGTCCAGTGACAAGATCCCCCTCTCCCCTAGGCCATGACCTAGAAATTAACACTTAAAATGCAGTTGTCCCACACAGTTAATTAATTCTACCAGCATTTATTAAAGTGCCTTCAAGTTACCAAAGCTCTGTAGCAGGGACTGGGCATCCAAAGACAAAGACCAAGAAAACAGTGCCTGCCCTCCAGGAGCTTACATTCTCCTGGGCAATTCAGCATATACAAGTGAGAGTTACACATCCGGTCATCCCAGTCAGGCCAGCATATTTGGTGAGAGAAGGGTGACCTTCTATTTAGGGACTGGTCATAGCTCAGGGGAACAGGGAAAAAATTCCTAAAGGCAGCCAAGATACAGAGTGTCCAGAACCGTGATGGATTCATCCTTGGTTTGGGGGCTATTTCCCTTGGAGGGAGCTGTAGTCATGCATGGATGGTTCCGTTCTTGATTTCATATTCCATGTATGGGCAGTGTAAGAATGTGTCTCTAACACCCTCCCCCAACAGAGAAATCTTCAGCTTGAACAAACCGGACTGAGACTCAGAGAACCCAATAGCGCTGTCTGGGAGCCTCTCCCCACATCCAGATGAGGTGTTGCTGAAGACATTTCTGGCAGGTCCAGAAATGGGTTTTTCCTAACAAGGAGACTACTTTCCCCCTCCTCCCTGTCCCCATGCCTCCTTTACCTCCTGGTTCCCCAGAATGGGAAGCTACCAGCTCCAGCTAGTACCTTGATAACAAACATCGAGTAGTGATGGGGAAACCGTTACCTCCACTCCCAGTGTTGCTCTCTGAGGGCCTGGTCTTGCACATGCCACAGGCTCACTGCTCCCCACACCGCCATGTCCCCTCCTCCCATCAGAGATTTTTGGAGAACTCTATTGAAAATGAACTTGGGAGGGGAGGGTTTCCTGTCTTTGGAATATTGTTCACTGCAAATTGAATTAATTTATTTATTTTGTGAAAAGATGAAAAATAAAAGATAGTTTATTTGCAGGGAGTCTGTGTTATATATACAAATACACTGAAAAATGAGAGAGAGAGAGAGAGAGAGAGAGAGAGAGAGAGAGAGAGAGAGAGAGAGAGAGAGAGAAATGCTCATAGTTAAAAAAATAGAAATAAGGAAGATGCCAGGAGCTGTTGGTCTAGGATGAGTCCCTGATGATGAGTCCCAGGATGAGCTTTTATTAGGAAAAGCTCCATAGTTATTCTTCTGTACAACCATTTGGAGAAGTCTGAATTCCCAGGTTCTCCACTGTCACCTTCACCCAGGTCTTTATATATTCTCATTCTGATCTTTCTGTTCACCATCATGCCTGCTTATGAAACATGGAGACTGAATGTATTGACCATCCAGAAGGGAGGAAAATGAGGACATCTTATAAGCCCATGAATAAAATTAGGATAAAACAGCAATTATGCTCTGAGAACTCTCAGGGTCCTAAAGGAGGTCAGGAGCCAACCACTGACTCTGTACCCGCAGGAACCAAAACTGAAATCTTGGAAGAAGTGTATTTGCTGCTTTCTATTCTCTTTTCCCCTACTCCCCTCCCATCCTACCAGATCAGAGCTGGGTGGATCACTGTCCAGTGATAGGATAAAAGCATCACTGCTAGGAGGGGGTCCAAAGGAAGAGATGGAGGCAGTTCATCCTTGGATGTAGAGGCCCCTTCTTAAGACTAAACCCAAATTTCTCTTCAGCCCTTTCTGGTTTACCTTGGGGAAAGGGGCTGACTCTCATGGGGAGGACTCAAAGACAGATGAAGCCATTCAGCTTTTGCTTCATCTGGTCCTCCAGCTTTCCACCAGCACAAGAGACTCATTCAACAATTAGTCTATTTATTTAGTTCCCTCGGAGTTGATGAACACATCTTCAGTTAAACCTTTATAAATAGTATGGAACATTCCAGCCTGTGGGTGTGAGAGGGCAGTGTCTGACACCTCACACACCATGCCTTCTCCCTTCCCTGCCCTCCTACCAGTCCCATTAGATTTGCTGACACAATTGAGTTGTTTTCATAAGCCTGGGGGGAAAAGAGAGGTAAGGAAGGTGTCCTGCAATAGGAGAGATCCCTCAAAGGAGAAGGCTTCAGGACAATAGGCTGCTAACAGCCCTGATTAAGGAGTAAGATGAGAGAATGAGTGAAAGGTAGTAGGAGAAAAATGACTTGGATAGATGTCAGGAAACCCAGGGTCTAGTTCTAACTTTGACACGTCACCTTCACAGACCTCCTTTCCTCGGGACAGGAGGGTGTTTGATAAGTGATCTCTAAGGCCCCTTCAAACTGTGTTGTTCTATGTTATACCCGTCAAGGTATGAAGCATACCTTTTGGTAGGGATGGCAGAATGTCAGGGAAGTGGAGAGGGTCTTACTGTATCACATCCCTTTCATCTCCTCCCAAGAATCATATGGTCACCATTCATCAATGACAACTCCTTCCAGGGTGTTCTCCTTTCCTTTGGCCACCAACCTCCCACCCATTTGGGTTTGCTAAATCAGGCACTGTCACCCCAACTTCTACCACAGAGCTGAGGCAAAACTTACTTTCCTGAACAGACAGAAAAATCCAGCAGGCAGACAAGCCTAATGAAGGGAAAGAAGCCTGACCAGAGACCATCTTGAAAAGAAATTCCTGGCCAAGTACTGATGGGACTGCAGGAAATGTGTGGAGACTGGGAAAATACGAAAGTTTCTGTTTTGTTTATTTATTTATTGTGAAGAATTCCTGAGCTCTCAAGCAACTGATTCTGGCAAGGACAAAGCACCAACCTCCATATATATCTGCCACCCTCCTCAACCAGTCCCTGTACATTCCTCGCACCTGCAGTCCCAGTGACTCTAGAACAATCCTTAACCCTTTTTGTGCCATGGGCCCCTTTCACTATCTTATGAAGCCTATGGACCCCTTTGCGGAATAATTTTTTAAAATGTATAAAATACAAAGGATTACAAAGAAAACCAATTATGCTGAAATATAGTTATCAAAATATATTTTTAAAAGCAATTTCATAGACTTTAGTTTCAGAACCCCTGCTCTGGTGGTAAGAACACTAGATTTAGAAGAGGAAATTCAGGTTTCCACATATTTCAAGTCAATGCTTCTTTCAGGTCTTCTATGTTTTTGAGACAATTGAAGCAGCTTGCTTCTAGAAAGGATGGAAGGTGATGGGTTAAGTGCTTTGAGATCACTGTATCAAATCTGATTTACAACTAGATAATTATATGTGGAAATGGGCTTGCATAGATGATTATAGATACAATATATACAGTGAAAGTTTGATCTAACATTGCTCATCTAAGCTATATGCTTCTAATTGGATAATTAACAGATCATTTAGCCTTTCCAGGTCTCAGTTTCTCTATGCATCAAATGAGAGGACCGGACAAAACGATTTCTAAGGTCCTTTTCACATGGATTCATTTCTCCTTCCAACAGTGATTGGTGCTACTCCTACTTTTCACTGGGACTATACCTCGTTCAAAGTGAGAACCTGAAAAGACCTTTGCCTAAAAGGACCAGGGTCTCCCATTGCATCCTGGACCATCTGCAGTTGTCCTGATGAATATCTGGCCACTGGACCCAGACAGCTCTGAAGGAGAAAGCAAGGCTGGTGACCTTGCACAGCCCTCCCTCATTCAAATCAAAGTCACCTGCGAGTCATGTCATCATCTCCCTGATGTCATGGTCCTCCTCCAGAATGAAGGACAAACACAATACTGGGTTATGTATGCAGTCAGAGATTGAGAGCTAGAGGAGACCTTCAACATTATCTAATTCAACTCATTTATTTTACTTGTGGCTGAGAATGAGACTCCGAGAGATTAGTTAAGGGAGTTACATAGTCTGACCTGCTCATGGCCAGACAAAATCAATCATCATAGGAATTAACTTGACCAAACGGTTAACAAATTCTGCTCCCCATGGAGGATATCAGGTCTAGGGCAAGTCAAAACCTCCAATGAGATCAGACAGTGAAAGGTAGAAGGAAAAATCAGGGTGAATTTTAGTAGAATAGTGAAATCAGCAATAAAAAGGACACCAAATTTGGACACAGAGGACCTGAGTTCAAATCCTGACTCTACACTCAGTACTCATAAGACTTGGGGCAAGTCACTTAAACCTCCCTGCCCCTCAGTTTCTGTCTATAAAATAAAGGAATTATGTGGTAATAAAATAAGGTCTTTTTTAAAAAATGAAAGGACCTATACGGTTACTGACAGCTGCAAATCAGTGATCTATGAGCTCTTTGGTGCTTCTAAAAGAAATCTTGAATGTCATGTTTTCAAAGCACATATTCAATGGAAAGGACAATCCCTAATGACAGAAACATAGATTTAGAACTGGGTGACCTTAAGGATCATCTAATCCAATTTCTTAACTGTACAGATGAAGAAACTGAAGACCAGGGAATAATTTGCCCAAGGTCACACAGACAATCAATGTCAGAGGTAAGATTTGAACCCACAGCTTCTGACTCTAAAGCCAGGGATCTTTCTATCAGCATTTATGAAGTGCCTCCTACTTAAAAGGCACTGGGATAGCCAGTGGAGACACAAAGACCAGAAAACCCAACTAAAAACAGTCTATTCCCTCAATGAGCTTATATCGTACTGGGGAGATATGAGATACACTGTATTCTGTAAACACGTACGTTGGGATTTGAGACAAGCAGGAGGGAGCGCTAACAAATGAGCAGTATCAGGGAAGGCTTTCTATAGGAGTCGGGACATTGACCAAACCCTGAAAGAAAGCAGAGATTCTAAGGGACTGAAATGAGGGAGGCATAGGGTTCAACCTGTACAAAGACTCGGAGGTAGGAGATCACAGAATTTGAGGAAGGAATCTCAGAGTTCTTCTAGCCTAAATCTCCTCATTTGACAGAATATTGTGGCTGAGGAGTTTCAATGAGGCCAGCCTGGCTGGAACTTCAAGTGCATAAAAGGCAGTAATGGGTAATAAACTTGAGTAGCACAACGTGGAGCCAGGCTGTGATTGGCTTGAAGCACCAGGAGAAGTTTTATCCTGATCCAGCCCACGGGCAGCATAGTCTGGTGGAAAGTGCCCAGGACTGGGAGCCAGGCGATCCAAGTTCCTATTTGGGCTCTGCCACTATCGCAGAATCTTGGAACCAAGAAGCGACCTCAGTTTTACAGATGATGAAATTAAATAATTTGCTTCAAGTAACCATGGTGAGGGTAGGGACTTCCTTGACTTCTGGTCCACCTTTACTTCTAGTACATCACACTGACACTGTGCTTTCCTGATTCTTGTAAAATTCCTGAGTGTGATTAAATAACCTCTAAGTTCTAATAATCTTGATTCTATAGGGTTATTTTTCCCACCCAATAGCACGTAAAGCTATTAGCAACCATTCACAACTTCACATGGATTCATTTTTTCAGATGCTTCCTGAGTGAACGGGAGAGGAAGAAGAGAGGAAAAGGGAAAGACAGTTTTGGACCCTGATTGGACAAATCTGAATAGAATGGTCCAGGGAAGGTCCTGGGCCCCTGGGATGCTGTGTGAAGGTCCCAAGTGAAGGAAGATGAATGTAGAAAGGGAGGTCCATCATTTCATAATGTCACCCAGGGCTGGCCTGACCAGAAGCCTTCAGTCTTCCACCTCAAGTCAGAAGATCATAGGAATTGGAGCTGGAAGGCACCTTAAAGGTCATCTAGTCCAACCCCAGGCCCATTTTGCAGCAGAGGAAACTGAGACCCACATTGGGGCTGTGTCCTGTACACGTTCACACAGCTAGTAAATGTCCTTCTCTCTATCCTTTAGCCTGACTCATTCAGGAACTGTCTTGGAATCCATCTTGAGAGGAAATGCTTCAAATGATTTCTCTTCTGTACCTTTGGTGAGGCAGAAATGACAGTCTCGGGCATCTGAACTGTGGGAGAGAGCTCGCAGACCAGGTGATGTCAATCTCCACAGTTGAAGGAAACCTAAAAATACCATTAATTTTAGTGGCTGGTTTGTTGCTGCTTTTTCCTGACACAAATGGCTTCCTGGAGAGACAAATTGTTCCTAATCACAGGGCAGAGAAGTGCCTTTGATGGGAAAACTATCCACCCTCTTAACCACAAACCAAGCTGGAATCTACCTCTCCTCTCTGCCTTCCACTGGTTTCTTCTTCAGTTGACTCCCAGACCTTGTCTCCTGCCTATCTGACCCAATCCAAGCAAGGCTATGAGCGAGCAGGTGTGCCTGTAGTCTCAGTTCCACAGGTAAGGCACTAAAGCATTTCAGCCACAGATGGAAGACTAGTAGCTCTTAGGCTCTGGAACAATGCTTCTAATGAGATAGCCTAGGGTAGTGGGAAAAGCCCTGGATTTGAATCCTGACACTGCTACCTTCTAATGACATGATCTCAAGAAAGTTACTTCCTCCTTCAGGGTCTCAGTTTCCTCATCTGTAAAATGGAGGGGCTAGACTAGTCCTCTAATCACTAGAGGGACTCAAAGGTCCACGTCTATTCTTCATTCTGTAATTATAGCTGACCATCAGTGGTGTGCTAGTAAAAGTTTAGCACCTGGCTCTTGGGGTGGGATGGGGTAGGGAAGTATGCAGGACACATTTTAAAGTTTGATCTACATTAGTAACATCGGCTCCATCACTTTCTTAAGTCTAGATAATCAACAAAACAAGAAATCACTCAATGGGTGGGGAATTTGGAACTCAAAATTTAAAAATTAATGTTTAAAAAAACATAAAAAATAAATCAAGCCCTGAGTCTTAATATGTGCCAATTTCTGAGATGTCAATGCTAATGCTGAAAATTTAACCATCAGCTCTGGCTCTCATGAACCCATGTGAACAGCCCCCTCCCAACCCCCACCCCCATATTGCCCTTTAAGGTTTACAAAGCACACAATGTCCATTATCTCTTTCAAAACTTGAAACGACCCTGTGATCTGGTTACAGTAGATAGTATTATGCCCACTTTACGGAGGAGGAAGAGGAAGCCTAAAGAGATTAAGTAATTTGTCCATGGTCAGAAAGTTAAGAATCAGAATCAGGATTCTTTCAGAGGTCCCCTTCCTTCAGTTCTATGGGAATTCATTTGGAAGCCACCTTGATGGGAGAGTCCTCAAACCATTTCTCTTCATGTCAGGATAAGGTAGAAACAACTCATTCTCAGGATCATCACAGGGCCCTTGGAACAGGTGATGTCCTCCAAAGGAAAAAGAAGAATCATCAGAACATTTTTATGCACAGTTATGTGCTAACAAAACAGAGAACACAAAAGAAATAATTCAAAAAAAAATAAAATACCCAAACTATCAAAAGACCAGGTAGAGATCTTAAATAACCTGAGCTCAGACAGGGAAATAGATGTAGTTGTAAAGGGACTACCAAAGGAAAAAACTCCTGGACCTAATGAATCCACAGGAGAATTCTATCAAGCTTTTGAAGAGTAGTTAGTACTGAGACTTCACAAACTATTCTTGAAAACTGAGAAAGAAAGCACCTTTCCGGGTATAGCTAGAAGGCACAGCGGATAGAGCACGGGGCCCAGAGGCAGGAAGAGTCATCTTTGTGAGTTCAAATCCTGCTGCAGATACTTACTAGCTGTGCGACCCTGGACAAGTCACTTGACCCCAATTGCTACTGAAAGAAAGCACCCTACCAGAATCCTTCCATGGTATAAATATGGTCCTGATACATAAAATATGGGGGGAAATATAAGCCACTGTCATTAATGGACATTGACTCAAAATTTGGAAATAAATTCTTGTCAAACAGACTGTAGCAAGTTATTCAAGAAATCATTCATTATAATCAAGGGGGTATACACCAAGACTAGCTCAATATGAAGAAAAAATTAACATAATTCTATTGAAAACCCATCCCCTGCCTGATATGAAAGGAGAGCACAGCTGAATGGTCCAGAGGGAATGGCACACGTACCAGACCAGGGAAGGGGAGGAGGGGAACCTGCAGCCTTGAGGCCTTTTTGATCCTGAAGTGCAGCCCTTTGATTGAATCTAAATTTTACAGAACAAATCCTTTATTGGGGTTTCCCCACCCCTGCGCTAGACACTTTAGCCCTCAGTTCCCCTTTAGCACCATTTTAGTGTTATCTGTAAGACAGCCAGACCAATGGACGCCTCTCAAGACCATAACCCTCATAGAGTCAAGGAATCATTTTTGGAGAAGCATTTAATGGTGCCAAAGTCTCCATCTTGTTCCTAACCACAAGACTGCAGTTATCTGTCAATGGGCCCTGAAAGACAAGGCAAGTAACTAGAATGGAAGCATAGTAAAGTGAGAAAGCATTAAAAATTTGGGGTTAGAGGGCATGAGTTCAAATTCTGCCTCTACACTCACTGTCTTGTGACCTTGGGCAAGTCACTTAACTAAGCCTCTGTTTCCTCATCTATAAATGATCTTGAAAACCAATTCTAGCTCTGTATTAATGATCTTATGAATTTTCTGGGTCTCAGTTTCTCCATCTACAAAGTGAGGGAGTCAGACAAGATGACCTCTAAGCTCCCTACTACCTCTAAAATCTGTGATCCTATGTGCCTCACTTTCCCTACCTGTCATGCCAGGTCAACACTCATAAGAGAATCTCAGTGTTGGGAGGGTCTTCAGAGACCATCTAGTGCCAGAATCCCCTCCACAATATCCCCAACAAGCAGCCATCCCACTTCCACCTGAAGAGAGAGAAACAGAGAAACAGAGACAGAGGAGACAGAAACAGAGAGAAAAGAGAGACAGAGACAGAAACAGAGAGAGAGAGAGAGAGAGAGAAAGGAGGGAGGGGAGAGAGAGGGAGGGAGCTTCCGGAGGCAGCACGGGCTATTTATGGCTCTATTGGTTAGCTTTTCAGTCCACAGAACCACCCTTCATTACTCTTTAGTTCTGCCCCCTGGGGCCAAGCAGAAAAAATCTAATCCCTCTTCCACGTGACAGGCTTTCCTGTCACCTGAAGGCAGCCAGTAAGTTCCTTCTATTGGCAAAGCATCTCTCCCTCCTTGGCAGCCAGATGACACGGTAGATGGAGCTCTGTCTGGAGTCAGGAAGATCAAATTCAAATCTGGCCTCAGACACTTACTAGCTGTGTGACCCTGGGCAAGTCACTTAGACTGTCTTCCTCAGTTTCCTCATCTGTAAAACAGGGATAATAAAGCACCAGCCTCCCAGGGTCGTTGTGAGGATCGAATGAGATAATTGTAAAGCACTTAGCCAAGGCCTGGCACATAGTAGGTCTAGTAGAAATGTTAGCTATTATTATCGTTACTATTTATTATTATTAATTATTATTATCTCATAGCAGGTGTTGTATCACTCATACAGAAAAGGGAGGGTCTTGGGAGGTAAGTGATGTCTATACACCACCTAGTATTTCTTTTTTGAGACCTTTTCTTTGGGTGGTTCTTAAAGGACCAGGTTCTAAAACTGTCAGACAAAGGTTAGCAATAATAAATAGGACCCCTGGAGGTGTGAAAAAGCTCACTAAATGTTGCTATACAGCTGGCTGAAAGAACCGGCAGGCAGTAAAAGCCCAGCAGGACAGGGCTTACCCAAAGGAAATCAAAGCTGGGAAAAAAAGGGCCTTTGACCAAGAACAAGCAGGTTCCCATCCCCAGGGCAGCTGAGCAGAGGCAGTAACACTGTGTGACTGAAAAGAAGAATGATGGCTTCTGTTGGTACAGTTGCGTTTTGCAATTGTGCAGACTTGCTTGATAAAGGGCTTTACATTTATTATCTGATTTGACCCTCACAATAACCTTCTTAGGTCAGTAAAGCAGGGATTTTAGAGGAAACGGAGGCCAAGGTTTTATGATTTATTTGTTCAAGGTTAAATGCCCAGTCTGGAGGAGAGTCAGAGTTTAAAACAGACACTTTTGAATACTCCTGCTACTTAGGATTATAGATCACATGGAGGAGAAGAGATTTAGAGCCAGAAGGAAATGTGGAGGTTATTTAGTACAACTCTTGCTCAACAGTTGAGGAAACTGAGTCCAGGTTAAGTCAGGGTTGGGGAACCTTCGGCCTTAAGGCCACATGCGGCCTGAATCCAAATTTTACAGAACAAATGTGTTCTGTAAAAAATTTGTCCTGTAAAATTTAGATTTAGTCAAAAGGCTGCACTTAAGGACCTAGAAGGCCACATGTGGCCTTAAGGCCACAGGTTCCCCACCCCTGGGTTAAGAGATATGACCAACATCACACAGGTAAGAACAGTAGAGCTGAGGTCTGAACATGAGGTTGCTGGCTTCAATTCCTGGCTCTTTCTGTTGTGTCACTTCCCATATATATGTGGGTTGATAGCTCTTTTCACTCACACAAAAGCCAATACTCTTATCGCCCCCTAAGCTCTGAGGCATCCTTATCCCCATTCTGACTCTCACTGACAAGTTGGTTCCCCAGAACTTGGCTACATCTCCCCTTAGGGCTCTGGGGGTACCCCTGAGGGGTCAGGGATGATTCTCTAATGCCACTGGTTTGAGTCTCCCCGATATGCTTTCCCCCAAAATTATCAGTTGAGAATCATGTACGTTTATATCCTCTACTTCATGGGGGTTAGGAAAAAGTACTAAGGAGAATAACACCTTAAAAAAGCAGACTAGGCCAAATGGCAAAAGAGGTCCAAAAATCCAATGAGCTGAAGAATGCCTTAAAAAGCAGAATTAGACAAATGGAAAAAGAGGCGCAAAAATTCACTGAAGAAAAAAACTCCATAAAAAATAGAATTGGCCAAATGGGAAAGGAGGTACAAAAGTTCACTGAAGAAAATAATTCCTTAAAAATTAGAATTCAGCAAATGGAAGCTGATGACTTTATGAGAATCAAGAAACAATAAAACAAAACCAAAAGAACGAAAAAATAGAAGACAATGTGAAATATCTCGTTGGAAAAAGAACAGACCTAGAAAAGAGATCCAGGAGAGACAATTTTAAAATTATTGAACTACCTGAAAGCTACGATCAATAAAAGAGCCTAGACATTAACTTTCAAGAAATTAGCAAGGAAAAGTACCCTGAATAAATGGGAGGAAATAGGATGGAGGAAAATACAGTTAGCAATAGCAATTGAGAAAAATTTTGAAGCAAGTTTCTCTGATAAAGACCTCATTTCTCAAACATGTAGTCAAATTTATAAAAATAAGAGCTGTTCCCCAATTGATAAATGATCAAAAGATATGAATAGTTTTCAGATGAAGTCATCAAAGCGATCTATAGCCATATGAAAAAATGTTCTAACTCACTATTGCTTGGAAAAATACAAATTAAAACAATTTCTTGGTACTACCTCATACCTATTAGACTGGTAAATAGAACAGAAAAGAAAAATGACAAAAGGTGGAAGGGATGTGGTAAAAAATGAGACATTGATACATTGTTGGTGGACTTGTGAATTGATTCAGCTATTCTATACAGCAATTTGGAACCTACCCCAAAGGGCTATAAAACCATGCATATCCTTTGACCTAATAATACCACTACTAGGTCGGTATCCCAAAAGAGATTTTAAAAAAAGGAAAAGGACCTAGATGTACAAAAATATCTAGAGCAGCTGATTTCTGGTGGCAAAGAATTGGAAATTGAGGGGATGCCCATCAATTGGGGAATGGCTGAACAAATTGTATAATGTGATTATGATGAAACACTATTGTGCTGTAAGAAATGTTGAGTAGGATGCTCTCAGAAAAAGCTGTGAAGACTTACATGAGCTGATAAAGTGTACAAAGTAACAGAAATATCATAAGATGATCAGCTGTGAGTGACTTAACTATTCTCAGCAATACAATGATCCAAGACAACTCCAAAGGACTTATGATGAAAATGCTATCCATCCCCAGAGAAAGAACTGATGTGTCTGAATACAGATTGAAGCATACTTTTTTTAATTTTATTTTTCTTGACAGTTTTTTTGGTCTATGTTTTCTTTCACAACATGACTATTATGGAAGTGTTTTGCATGATTACACATGCATAACTGATATCGAATTGCTACCTTTCTCAATGGTGGGGTGGGGGGAAGTGGGGAGGGAGGAAGGGAGAAAATTTGGAACTCAAAGTTTTAAAAACAAATGTTAAAAATTGTTTTTACATGTAACTGGGGAAAATAAAATACTAAATAAATTGAAACAAAAAAAGAACAATTGGTACAAAATATCTCCTCTAAAGTTCATGACACACTCTCCCACAAATACAGAGTCCAGTGGAAAATAGGCTCAAGTTTTAGCGAAATCTTTATGCATCTGTCCTTGGCTCCAGATGCAGACAGTGCTATCAGCTGATCTTGGAATGCAGCTGATGACAAGATTTGAGATCCAATACCCCCCTTCCCTGACCCTTCAAACTTTGTAAGATCCTACTCCAGCCAGAGCAGAGAGGAAAGGATACTTGGCTAAGGCCAAAGCTGAAGTTTCTCCTTCCCGCCAGTTTGTTCCTTCTCAAGGAAGTTTCGCTGGAACGTCATGCTCACTCCAATTTTTGGAATCAATCCTTTCTCAATTCCCTTGAAAATTTATGCAAGATCATGACCAAGTTTTCTCCGCCTATTAGGATAGACTTTCTGTGTGGCATCATTTTACTTTATCCAATGGCTTTTGAAGACTTCCTAATACCTCATCCAAAGTCTTTTCGTTGGTTAAAATACATTCTCTCTAGTCAAAGTTTTAAAGATAAAATGTAAGGGGGATGCCCATATATATTCATCTGTCCAGGGGTAGGGGAGAATTCAAAGGATCTTTGCTAAATGCAGAGTCATCTATGGCCAGAGATCAATTTCCTCTCAGAACACCAAGGTATGTGCATTCTTCCCAGAGTATTCCTCCTCCCAGATCTCTTATTAAGAAGCATTTATTAAGTGCTTACTATGTGCCAGGTGCTGAGATAAGCACTGGGGATACAAAAAATGGGAAAAACCATCATTCCTGCCCTCAAGGAGCTCACATTCTAATGGAGGAAGCAACATGCGTAAGAATTACACATTCAAGCTATATTCGGAGTAGATGAAATCTAATCTCAGAGGGAAGACTCAGATATTTAGGCTAATGTTGCTACCTCCTCAGTATCCCCAACCCCATTAGTCCAGATGACTTGGAAATCTAAGATCTGCGTCGGGGTCTGACCAGAACATAATGCTGCAAGACCGAGGATCACATAAATAAGTTCACTGGATCTTCCCAACAATCATAGGAGGTTGGCGGAGTAGATAGTCCACTTTTGTTCCATGGCTGCCTGTCCACCCTACCCAGGTTGATTGACTACTGTGGTCCCACCTGCTGTAGCTGCCAGGCTCCCACCTTTGATTCAATGGTAGAATTCACTTGCCCAGTCCTCTGCCCCATCTAGTCAAAGGAAAAAATTAATCCTGGCCATCCTCCCTGGTTAAGCCTATAGGATTTCAGATAGCTTCATCCTATGTTATCACCTACACCTGGAAGCAGTCTGGATCATTGGCTTAGGACGATCCAATCTGATGGATGTCTTTGCAAGGCAATCACGCTCGGAGCGTATTGAGACACTCCCTCACCCAGGTACAGAAACTTGGCCCCTGAGATGCCTGCCTGGAAAGTATCTGGTGCCAATCATCACCAAACAGCACTGACGTTCAGAGCTATCTATTTATTGTTACTGTTGGAAATTCTAAGTCTTTCCTGATGGTCCATGCAAATGTATTAGGGAGAGGGAGTAGAGAGGTAATGGGGTGGGGGGGGAGGGGAAGAGAGGCCATTGCGGACCCTTGGTGAAGGCTGCTAAGTTGCTTTCCCAGTCTTTTCCCTTGCAAATGAGCTACTCAGTTTCCTTTCCTTTCTCTGGTTCATGAGCACCTATAGTAGGCACCTGAAACTACTCAAAGTTTTACATCCTTTACAAGGTACGAAATGCTCCCCTCAGATCTGAAAGGGGCTCATCTTTTACAACGTTCACTTACAGTTTACATGGGTTTCGCCCTCCCATCTCATTGCTGCCATTACTTACCCCTTAGATCCTGAAGATTTGCCCAAGTCTGAAAAGGACGGCCCCGTCCCCCCCCCCCCACCCACACACACACGCACGCACGCACACACACAGCCTGGCTATAGACCTACAATGCATTTTCTTTTTTTTTTTTATTCTTTTTTTTTGGAGGGGGGAAGGCAGGGCAATTGAGGTTAAGTGACTTGCCCAAAGTCACACAGCTAGTAAGTGTGTCAAGTGTCTTGAGGCCAGATTTGAACCAGGTCCTCCTGACTCCAGGGCCAGTGCTGTATTCACTACATCACCTAGCTCCTCCTACAATGCACAATCAGCTTTGTTTCTCCCTCTGAAGCCTGGCTCTGGAGTCAGAGGAACTGGGTTGGAATTCCACCTCTGATGTTTACTCCCTATATTAGATTAAGTAGACAAGTCACTTAATCTCCCTGAGACTCAGTTTCCTCTTCTGTAAAAGAAGGAGGATTGGATTTGATGAACAGTTAGGGGATGGGCCTGGAGGCAGGAAGACCTGAGTTCAAATCCAGCCTCAGACATTTACTAGCTGTGTGACCCTGGGCAATTCACTGAACCTTCTTTGCCTCAATTTTCTCATCTATAAAATGAGCTGGAGAAGGAAATAGCTAACACTCCAATATCTCTGCCAAGAAAACTCCAAATAGGGTCACGGGGAGTCGGACGTGAATGAAACGACTGAATGAGAACAATTTGGATTTGATGGCTTCTAAAATCCCTTTCAGCTCTGGATCAATGAGGCTGTGGTCCCTGGGGCTGCTATAAGGGAAGAAGATCCATGACTTAAGTCAAAAAGTTCATTCCCAAGAATGCAGCCAGGGTCCACTCTCCAGCCACACCCATAGAAGCCTGGCATCCCCTCAGCTTCCACAGAGATTCTTCTGGAGGGGATTTGAAGCCTAAAAAAGAAGCTGTTTTTAGAACTCAACGAGCCAGTCAGGACTGAAAGTAAGCCTTTGTATTTGGTGTTTGCCAGAAGAGCAGGAGGCTTCACTGGAGACACCCAAGGGAGGTGGGAAGCTGAAACAACCAGGGAAACACACTAGGGTATGGATGTCAATGAGCTCCTTATACCGTGATCGGGAAGAGCACCTCTAATTAGGGCAGTCTACCGAGTCCCTCCCATAATAGAAATCTGACAGCTCCAAGCTAAGGGAGTCGACTGACCTTCCTTCCACTGGGATGCTACTCATGCCTCCAAAGTGGGACCTGTTTGCAGGCTCATACAATTGAGGTCTATAGAGAAAAGGAAACTCAGAGGCAATCTTGTCCAACACCCTCCTTTTACAAATGGAGAAACCGAGACCCAGGGAGGCTAAGTATAGATTTCATTCTGAAAAAGACCATCTAGTCCCATCCCTTCATGTGCAAACTGAGTCACACATAGGTTAAGTGATTTGTCCAGGATCACACAGGTAATAAACATCAGAAGTGATCCTTACATTGTGTTCTATATACTGTACCATGATGTCTGGGAGAGGACAGAGAAGAGTTATCTTTTTTTTTTTTTGGAGGGGGGAAAGCTGGGCGACTGGGGTTAAGTGACTTGCCCAAGGTCACACAGCTAGTACATGTGTCAAGTGTCTGAGGCTGGATTTGAACTCAGGTCCTCCTGACTCCAGGGCTGGTGCTCTACTCACTGCGCCACCTAGCTGCCCCAGAATTATCTTTTTTTTTTTTTGGAGGCAGAGAAGAGTTATAAACCCTGATCTTGTCAAAGATCTCCCAGTATGATAAGAACCAAGGCCAGGGCAAAGAGTCCCCAATGACCCAAGGCTCCTGGGTCCACGCTGCGGGAAATGATCCTGTGAGCGAGGCTGGAAAGTCAGAGCTGTCCTTTAGCCTGAGGAGGCATCAGAGCAGCTCAGATGTTTTACTAGGAAGGGGCAAGGCCCTACTCAGGAGAGTTTGATGGGCTTCTTACCCCAGAGGTCATCATTAGGGAGACAGCAATCAGTTGAAAGTTTCTGCCCTAGCTAATTCTAGTTATTCTAGAGCCAGGTCTGTAAGGGACCTGAGAGACCATTGAGACCAACCCCTTTATTTTATGAAATGAGGAAAATGAGGTCCAAGGTTATGTGATTTATCCAGGGTCATATAGGTTCTACCAAAAGTGGAATTTGAACCCAGTTTCTCTGACTGAGTCAGGGGCAGGCCAGAAAGGAGAGATGGGAGATGCAGACCAGGAAGTATTCAGCCTGATGGAACCAGAAAGACTTGGGAAGAAAATCTAAAGGTTTTTTTTTTTTTTTTCTGGACTACAACACAAGCCCTGTACTGCTCAAAACCATTTTGCTCAAGGAGTCCAGGGGCTCATAGTGAAAGCAATACACTGAAGGGCTTTTATTCAGCTTAGCAAGGGGGTTAACAGCCAAGAAAGGAAACCCATTGGGAGCAGTTAATCACGGGAAATGGGGTCTGGGGATTAGCCACAGCCATACTCAGAGCTGAGAAAAGGCATTTATATACCCTAGGTGAGGTCTGAAAATTTTACATTCAGCACATCCCCCGGAGGCTCGAAGCCTCAGTTTTAACACGTACAACTTCAACGCAACTCAATGGAACAGTTCAACAGATATTAAATACCTACTGTATGCAAAACACTGGGGATACCAGATGCTACAACACAGATGTCGTTCATAACTGGTCTAGCATCGGGGCTAGCTAGTCAGCCACAGTCAGGTCTCACAGGGGCTCAGGGTTCCAACCTCTGCCCTCTCTGTACCCAATCATGCTTATGTGCATGTGGATTCTCTTTTGGGGGCTGCCTGACTTCTCACCAGGGGAATCAGGATTCCCAGGACTTCCTTCCATATCCATCTCAAATGTCTAAGAAAAGTTGCTTCTTAGAGAGTTACTAATTATGAAAATGGTTATAGCCTCAAAGAAACAGGCAAGGGGGCAGAGGTGTACCCAGTACATGTGATACCCAGAGTGGATCGTTTTTTTAGCAGTCCCTTCCTTTATTTTGTGATACCTGAGTAGCCAGCTGTTGCTAGAAAAACCCTGCCCCCAGCCCCTAACTACAAACCCCAGTTTGCATAATAAAGAGTGGACTCAGACCTTTTGGAGTCTAGCAAACGTTCCTGGGGCTCTGTGACTCCTCCAAGGAATGTCAATAGATAAGATTATACCACTTAATGATAACCAATCAGAATCTGTGATCTGTCAGAACCTTTGTTCCTGTACCCCCAGACCACCCTGTGACCTGGCATGTAAATCTCCTATATAACCCACACCTTCACCTCAAAACGGTGCCATTGATTTGGGTAGCACTCTGATGGCCGCCGGCTAATAAATTCTCCATTTAAAACTTATACTCTGTGGCATGTCTCACTCAATTCTGGTATAACATTTTGGAGGCCCCAGCGAGATGAGGCGGTATTTCATGTTACTGCCCTGGAGACACACACAGGATTTCGGACCTCAGCAGAGAGTCTCTGCCCCAATCTACCTTCTCTCATTTTGGAGAGCCGGTTCCTGGGGATTTCTTTTCCTAGGACTCTGATGTGGGGTGACGGTCTCAGAGAATGGGCTCTTTGCTGACTTGTCCCTTTTCAGCCTACGGAGAATTCTGGTTTTCGGACCTCTAGAGGTAAGGTAAGATTCTGTTCTGGGCTAGCCGTCTGGTCTCTGTTAATACGCTACCTGGACACAGGAATACACGTGTTCAGAGAAGGGGAGTGTGATAAAATTGAAGGCATATGTATATCCCTGAAGGGGAAACCTGGTTTATTTTTTCTTTCCTCTGAGGGGACCTGGATTGGGCTTTCAATTTGATCCACCCATTTTGGTTCTGTTCTGTGTCTTCTATGTTTTGTATTTTGTCCCATGTTCTGTACGTTTCGGATTTGTCTGTGTCTGTAAGTCTATGTCAAAATTGTGAAGTGTCTATATTTTGTTAAAAATCTGAAATGCAGGCAGCCAGAGATTTCAGGCTGCGACTAGGGAAACAAAGACTTTTTTCCCTTATTGTTCTATGTGTGGTCGACTTGGAACTACAATGGAAAAAGGGTTAAAATTTTGGCAAATTCTGGGTTTTAATTGTTAAAAAGTTTGGAAATAGGTTAGTTAAATTTTGGGAGAAAAAACTCCTGAAACTGTAAATCCATTCCAAGAGCTCACTCTTGCTGAAACACCTCCTCCCAATGAATGCCTTCTGGCTAAAACCTCTGTTAAAGTTTTCAGTGGGACTCTCGCATTTGTCTTTGTCCCTGATCACAGTTGGGAGGGAGTCTTTTCCCTTGGATTCCAGTGCAGGGAGGTTTTTGGGAGTGAGCAAGGGGTGAAGTTTACTTGAATTACAATCATTGAGATCTTTCACCATTGTTGTCCTGTCTCTGACCAAGCCAGGGCTGCAGTAAAAGTTAGAGCAGATAAAACAAACTCCTCTCCTCTCAGATCAGATTAGAAGAGAATGCAGGAGAGCTGTAGGGAAAACTTAAATCACCCTTCCCCACCTGGTAAAAAGGAGGAGAAAGACAGAAATTCACAGACTGATAGTCAGTCCTGTGCCCCTGGGTACCTTTGTAGCCCATCCTTTCTGGCAAATCTTGGAAATGCCATCCAGGTCCTATGCATCCTGCCCACTCTGTCCTCAGTAGCTGCAAACTGCCCTAGGTTCAGTAACTTCTGCAGTCGTGGGGGAAGGGTGAGGTAGATGGATTTGGACTTTCTGCCTCCCAGAATTGTCACCATTGGGATACCAGCTTCTGCTCTAGGAACTTCACACTTTGTTCCAATTGCAAAACTGTATTCTTATCTCTGTTTGACCTGTTTCCTGATTTGCAAAGGGAAATAATAATGATGGTTGTTTATATTTTAGACACAACATTATTATTATCTCTCTGACTTAATGTAATTGTTAACCTTTGAAGTAGTTTTTGGACACCAAAATAATAAGTTGAATAATTTCTATATGTGATAAATTTGGAACTGTTATATGTGGTTGTAACATGTGAATAATTAATAATACTGATATTTAATCATGAGAACAGACTTTCCATGTGAAAAAGTTTTTATTACGAGAATATATCTGGTGTTTTAAAGATGAGATGGAAGATTCTCTGTGCATAGAGGTTTAGAAATTCGCTCACTTAAATTGATAAATGGGCTCTGAATTAAGGGATGGTTAGATTCTAAAAAATAATAAAAGCTGGGAGAGTATGTAATTGATTATTCACTTGAAATGTTTGAGGTAGTTTGGGTCAAGATTAGGAAAGAGAGAAACTTGTATAAAGGAATTTAGGTGGGGGGGATGTTGCTCTTAGCTGCCATGTGCTCCTGGCCACACCCCTCCCCCACCCTCCACATTGAAAGACTGTGGGGAGCTGAAGTTAAAAGAAACTTGTTACCTGATTGAGAATATACAGTTAAATAAATAAAGTGTATTTAAGATATTAATGTATTGATATATGTTATGCATGTATTCATATATTAATGTATCAATATAGAAATACCAGAAGTAATAGGATCAACAATTCCTATACGTGATAACCTAAAATTGCAATTGATGTCATCTGAAATTTATTGTTTCTGTATTTCTAAAAATTATATTGTATTTCTAAAATTCTCTTAGATTGTGTAATTTGAGAATACCAGTATGTGATTTTAGTCTGAGTTTGATATATGTGAATTGGGTGCTTTTAAAGGATGTGATGAAAATTTGATAATTTTAAACTGTCATATTTGGTTTAGAAATGTATTTACCTAGGCAGAAATGAGTAGTTCAAACTTTACACACATAATAATGTTTAGGGCTTAAAGTTGCATTAGGTTAAGAAATTGGACAATTGCTGTAACCTAAGAAATTACAAACTTCCAAGTTTTGTCTTTATTTAAAAGGAAGTTCAATTGAAATTGTTTTTGCTATAAGTCAGGAATTTGTGCAGAGGCCTTTGGGGTTCTTTTGTGATCTCTGTCAGTGCAGGATACATTGTGAACTGTTAAACTGTGGCTTTGTAGACAATAATCATTTCTTTTACAATGCTAAGTTTTGGGCCTTAGAAATTAAAAGGAACTAGACCAAGAACTAGGAAAAACCATTCATGCTTTCCTCAAGTGGCATCCAAAGGTCTAGGGGGAGACACGAAAAGAGAGAGGAGGAAGGGGCCAATTCTTTCATCCTTGTTGAATGCAAATAGCGGTGATCCTTCCCTTGAGTTATCATGCTAATTCTGAGGAGACTGCAGGAAGGAGACTGATAGCAATTTGGCCCTCACATTTCACACAGATCGCAATATCTTATCTATAATCCCTTAGCCTTTACAAATTCATTTGGGAAGGGAAGAAATACATAGTTTTTTTATGTGTTTCTTCTTTTCTGCTAAGTCTTCACCTACCATCTCATCTGTCCCATTCAAGAGGAATTCCTATGAAAAAGTTTTTTAAAAATCCTGGTAAACTTTGTTATTGTAATAAAGCTAATTTAATTGGGTATGTAATATATAGAAACTAAGTGTTATTCCCATTATAACATCTTTTTGACTAAAGAATTTTGTGATATCTAGAAATTCTATAATAACAAAGAATTCAGTTGTTATAATACTTTGAAAATATAGGAGTGTGATTTTCAAGCCTGTATCATCTAAAGATGTATTTATGTTAATCTGGAGGTTTATGGACTAATTTTTGAACGAATCCAAATGTTTAAAGGTTATTTTGCTTTAAGAAGGAGACTCATCTCATTTTAGAGCTGTCCAAATAATTTTCTTCATGAAAGTTTAGTGACAATCCCTGTTTACATCAGGATAAATTTTATCTAGGCTCGTTTTTTGATCATGGCTTTCAGGTAGTCCAATTATTTTTAAATTATCTCTCCTGGATCTATTTTCCAGGTCAGTGGTTTTCCCAATGAGATATTTCACATTGTCTTCCATTTTTTCATTCCTTTGGTTCTGTTTTATAATATCCTGGTTTCTCATAAAGTCACTAGCTTCCACTTGCTCCAATCTAATTTTTAAAGTAGTATTTTCCTCAGTGGTCTTTTGGACCTCCTTTTCCATTTGGCTAATTCTGCCTTTCAAGGCATTCTTCTCCTCATTGGCTTTTTGGAGCTCTTTTGCCATTTGAGTTAATCTGTTTTTTAAGGTGTTGTTTTCTTCAGTGTATTTTTCAGTATTTTTTTGGGTCTCCTTTAGCAAGTCATTGACTTGTTTTTCATGGTTTTCTCGCATCCTTCTCATTTCTCTTCCCAATTTTTCCTCTACTTCTCTAACTTGCTTTTCCAAATCCTTTTTGAGCTCTTCCATGGCCTGGGACCAGTTCATGTTTTTCTTGGAGGTTTCTGTTGTAGGCTCTTTGACTTTATTAATTTCTTCTGTCTGTATGTTTTGGTCTTCTTTGTCAGCAAAGAAAGAATGCAGAGTCTGAGACTGAGTCTTGGTGCGTTTTCGCTGCCTGGCCATAATCCCAGCCAACTAACTTGACCTTTGAGTTTTTCAGTGGGGTATGACTGCTTGTAGACTACAGAGTTCTATGTTCCACGTTTGGGGTGGAGGTGCCAGCTCTGCCGCACCAGCACTGCTCCTTCCCCAAGGACCCCCAACCCGAACTGGGCTCAGATCTTCGACAGGCTGTGCACCCCTGCTCTGATCCGCCACTTAATTCCTCCCACCAGGTGGGCCTGAAGCCGGAAGCAGCAGCAGCCGTAGCTGCCCCACCTCTGCTGCCCCCGGGGCTGGAAGCCGAACCTCGAACTCCTTCCACTCCCGCAGCTTTTCCCACTAACCTTCTCAGCAGTCTTTGGTGTTTGTGGGTTGAGAAGTCTCGTAACTGCCGCAGCTCACTGAATCAGGGCGCTAGGGCCCCCTCCGCCCGGCTTCTGGTCTGGATGGTCCAAGTCGCTCAGGCTGGGCTCTGCTCCACTCCGTTCCCAGCTCCCAGCTCTGTGCGGGATAGACCTCACCCAGAGACCATCCAGGTTGTCCTGGGCTGGAGCCCTGCTTCCCTCTGCTGTTCTGTGGGTTCTGCCATTCTAGAATTGGTTCAGAGCCATTTTTTATAGGTTTTGGAGGGACTCGGGTACGGAGCTCACTCTAGTCTGTCCTTACCAGCCGCCATCTTGGCTCCGCCCTACATCAGGATAAATTTTAAACTGTTTTAAAGATGGGAAAATACTTTTAAAATGCTCTGTAAAATCTTTTTGTATGATTTTCAGAAGGCCTGCTGAATTTCCACCTGTAAGTTAATTGGTTGTAGGATAAGATTAGGTTTTGAGGATGTGGGTCTTAAGGATACAGTTCTTATTAGTGAAGCTTGCCATCTGATGGAAAAGAACCCACCCTCAGGGGGAGATGAGATGGCAGATCTCTTTAATCAGAAATAAGCAGGTAGTGACAAAAGGGAAGTTATCTGCCAGAATCTGTTGCCATTGTGAAAGAAGTTGTTTTTTTTTAAAAAAAATGGGAAATTGGATAAATGCAAATATGTGAAATCTTGTTGTTTTAATCAAATGGCTGGTTATATTGGTACTCTTGTATAGCCAAATGAAAGGTAATATAGTTTCTAAAGTATTAATGGGAATAATTTGGGAAAAGGGAAAAGAAGTTTTATGAGATAATATTGTTTACAAATGTAAGGTTGAATCATTATCCCATAGACTAAGACTGGGATTTTAAAGTTATATTGTATTTAGGTGAAATAGAGTTCTTAGATGTTATAAAGTGATATAAGAGCAATTAGGTATTGACACAAATAGTGTAATTAATTGCTGAGACTAAATCAGAGACATCTTCAGTTTAGGGAAACAATTCTAGAAGTGTTTTGGAAAATGTTTTTGTGATTTTAAGTGAGAGTTGGAGCTTAACAATGTGTATAAGACAATTCGTGAAGTGTTCCTTTTTTCCTCCAGAAGGAGTTAACAGGGACAAATCCATCAACTTGTGAGGTCAGTCATTAACCTCTTTTGTTTGTTTAAGAAGCTGGAATGGGATTCCAGTATATACAGTTATGTCAAAGTATTAACTTATGAGTTGTTTTGTCTTATGGTTGAAATGTAAAGGGAGACTGAGTAATAGGTTTGAAAGATTTGGAAAGGTAAATAAAAGCTTGAGGGAATACGAAAGGCAGATAAGAAAGTTTGGGGACAAACGGGAGTTAGCTAAGCCTCCCCTATCCTGAGAATGATAGTTTCAGATGATTTAAGTAAGTCGGGGAAGAGTGTGAGGAAGTATTTAGAAGATGGAAATGTTATGTAGCTTGATTTGATAATTATTAGCTCAATGAAATTTGAGCAGTCTCATCTGAAGGATATTTATTTGCTATTTAAGATTTTATGGGACTACAATTTAATATTGTTTTGAGCTCTGATTACAAGAATAAGGTCACGTGAAGCCAGTAGTAGTATGGCAGGCATTACAAACTGAGAACTTTAAAGGTGGATGTCTGTGCTTGGGAAACAGTTTTGAAGACGACCTTGGACATGGCCTAGGTAGGATCTTCCTGACTCTATTTCCCAATTCTGCTATTTCCTTTCTGAAAAGGAAAGTCCCCACCTGGTTACTCCTAAGCCCTGCTTTCAGCACCTGGTGACTATATGATTGGCTATCAGATATGACTCATGCCTGGAATCAAACAGAGCTAAGGAAGTTCTTTCCTTCTGTTAAGATATATGACATTGTCCTTCTTTTCTTTCATAGCAAATTTATATTATCAAGAAGTTTTGTAAGCACTATGCTAAATCTGTTAGGTAATAGATGAATATTGAAATGTCTCTGAGCTATTATAATAGGATACAGGTATGAATAGCTTACAATTGTAACCTATGTTCATGGCCAAATAAAACATTGAAATAATATAGGGATAACATCCTCCAAAAGGGGGAAATGATTAGGCAAAACAATAAGGCAAAGATGTAATGTGATAGAATGTCTAATTAAATAGGATAGGAATTTTTTTGAGGAAAATAACAGGATCAGATTGATTCCCCTAAGAATTATATACAGATGTGTATGAGTGGCTCCAAAATTTATCAATTCTGGAAATTCAGGCTGATAAGTATGTTTTGGTAATAAGATCTTAAATTTGGATGCTAGCACAAGAAAATTGTATAAGATAGTGGTACAAGTGAAAACATATCTCCTTTGTAAAGTATCTGCAAGTTATGTTAAGTTAGAATTGTCTGAGAATTTCTAGATCTGAACCAGAGAAGCAGAACTCTCTTTTACTATCAAGGAACCAGATAACTTCAATCAGGCATCTGGGATTTACAAATGCTGCTTTGAATGGACATTGTGAATATGTAACTGTGATTTGAAGTTACTTTGTATACAAAATGTGCAATTAAGTGCTGGAATTAAATCAGAAACATTTTTAGTTTTGTTAGGAATGGTTTGTGGATTATTTGTAAATGCCATCAAAAGACATGGCATGGCTAAAAGGTTTATGATGTTATATGTACTGTACTACTAGGAATTTAATGTTAGTCAGCATTGTTAATAATGATTGCATTACTTTGTATGGTTCATGTTTAAGTTTTCTTGGTCATCTAATGCGTAAATATATAACATGTGACATGCAAATCTCCCCCTCTATTGTGAATCATCTAAGTAATTTGGTCTGTACCTGACTCAATGTAATTGTGCAGTTTTGTGAATTATGGAAAAAACTTTATTGTATTTGTTTGAACTCAGCCCTGTGTGGCTGGGATACTGAACTACTTATTGTATTTGTTTGAACTTAGCCCTGCGTGGCTGGGACCTATGTTGTGCTTTTTTTCTCTCGATCATCAAATCACATGTGTTCTGGGAGCCCCTGGTAGGTGGATATCGACTCCTTGCTCTTTCTGTCACATCTGAGGAGTGGACATCTGAGCCTATAGGAGACCTTGCCCTGCGGTTTCAAAGAGCCTGAAGGGGACAGCATCAGACACAGGTAGCCCCTCCCGAGACTCTGGACCAGTACCTGCATGAAGGACAGCTCCCTTTCTGAGTCCTTGCATTCCCAAGACTGTTTTTCCTGTATTTTTAGTATTTTTAGCTATTATGCTCCCCCTGCTTGTTTACAATTAGTTTACAATTTCTGCCCATCCCTGGGGATGTCCAAACACAAAAAAGGAAAAAATCTGACTCCAACTAGATAGGGATTTTAGAACTTCACCCCTGAGGAAGATACAGTTTTTTCCATACCTTAATTGGTCTTAAGGAGAAACTTTCAGTTTGCCTTTGACCAAAAGGGGGAAATGTGGAACGTTTTATACCATTTTGTATCATTTTAAATTTCAACCAGACCCAGAGCCTGAATTAATGAATAACTGGAAGAAGATCCAGGACCTGGGCTTCTTTGTTCTCTAAACTTTGCTCAGGAAATACCCCTACCTCTGTCGACAAGGCCAGATCAGACTGACTTAAGGACATTCTTTCTCCTGTTAGCCATTAAGGGATGAGACCCTAATCCTGAGAGGAGCACCTTGCTTAATATTTTACAGGTATATACATTAACTGACCCTTGTCAACACTCTTGTCTTTACAAACTTTTCGCTTGGTATAGGGAGAGCACAGGCTTTGGGAGTCCTAACGCAGTCCTTAGTTGCCTAAGCCAGTTGCCTGTTTTAAAAAACAATTAGACTCCCTGGCTGCTACAGCCACTCTAATTGAAGAAGCTTCTGAATTTCTACCTGAGCCTTGCCCTCTATTGTTACTATATGCATGCCTTCAGTTACTTCCCAAACCCCTGCTTTACAAGATGTGTTTAGGGAATTTTTACTGCAAACTGTTCACCTGGCACCAGCCTAAGCCGACATTGAGTGATTTTCAGGGGACCAATGTCCCCCTGGCTCACCACCCTGCTAGCGTTTTGGCTGCCCCCTCATTTTATTGATCCTGTCCATAACTATAGGTTACCTATTACTTTCTCATATCTCCAACCTTATTCGTTCTCATGTGAATTCTGTCCCTGTCTTAGTGACCCAAACCTCAGGTGCTCTGGATCAAGTCATTCCTTTTTCAAAGATTTGAATAGTTCCATAAAAAAGTGGGAAATGTGATACCTGAGTAGCCAGCTATTGCTAGAAAAACCCTGCCCCCAGCCCCTAACTACAAACCCCAGTTTACATAATAAAGAGTAGACTCAGACCTTTTGGAGTCTAGCAAACGTTCCTGGGGCTCCGTGACTCCTCCAAGGAATGTCAATAGATAAGATTATCCCACTTAATGATAATCAATCAGAATCTGTGATAACCAGTCAGAACCTTTGTTCCTGTACCCCCAGACCACCCTGTGACCTGGCATGTAAATCTCCTATATAATCCACACCTTCACCTCAAAACGCGGCCATTGATTTGGGTAGCACCCCGATGGCTGCCAACTAATAAATTCTCCATTTACAACTTATACTCTGTGGCATGTCTCACTCGATTCTGGTATAACAATATGGCAAAATAATAATCAGGAAATGAAACAGATGATGATAATGATAAAAAGCAATGCCAATGGGATATTTTATTTATTGAACTTCACATATACAATCATGCCAGTAAAAAGAAATATTATAGTACAAAAAAGAAAAAAAATGGAGGAATACTTTTAAATTACATTAATGGGGTTTTTTTGGAAGGGAAAAAACCTTATAGCTACATAGTGATCATTTTCAGTAATGAATAATAATATTAGAAAGCTTTGAATGCCAGACTAAAGAGTTTATATGGTCTGTTCCACTATAATGTAATATATTAAGTATTGAGCTATGATAAAAACCCCAGAATTTATAGGGGAAAAGGAGTTGGGGCGCGGCACTCTAATACACATTTTTTAAAAGATAGGAACCTAATAAAAATAGTAGCACAGTTTTATACATGGTAAATGGTTAAGGAATAGATAAATATCACGATAGGCAGTGGTGGTGTCCGTGGCCTAGCCAGGTGCCACCTCTGGACTGGCAAAGTCTCAATTGGCCAAGCTAGAGACCAGGGAGGAAGCGGGTCTGATGAGAACCAGCCCTCCGCCTTCCACAGCTCCTATCACACCAGAACATAGAGCATCTCTGTGACCCTTTAGCCTGACAAAAATCTAAAGTTTACTTGTGGAAGGTCTGCAGCTTGTGAGTTATTATCAAGTGCTGTCTTTGACCTTTCTGAATTCTCAGGGTTTTAAGAGAAATGTACTAGGTAAACTAGAAATCCCATTGGAACAAATTCACGTTTTCAAAACAAGAGATACAGAGAAAGTGACTGTACTTTCTTTTTTAGTCAGTGAAGAGCTAATTAATGGTTTTGTTTGTTTTGTAGATCAGTGTTGTAATCAGAACAGTGTATTATGAAGATTATTTGGGCAATGGAAGGAAGGATATGTTTAGATAAGGGATAGTATGGAACCAGGAAGAGGACACAATAAATGTCCATGTTCTGTGAAGTGGGGAATTTTCTGGCATTATTTTATAAATATAAAAATTGTTCCTTATTGATCTGCCTCTTTCCTCTTGCTGTGCCCTTGGGCAGATGCCTACCTTCCTTCCGCTTGGTCTCCACTCTGGGGGTACTGCTAGTTCTTTGGCTTTATTGCTTCCCCAAACTTCTCAATTCTGAATTTTGAACTCCTTCCCCACACCTTTCCCTCTTCTCTTTCCCCTAACATGGATAAGACAGTACTTCATCTTCCTTCTAGATTCAATCTTGGTCATTATATTTATTCTGAGTTGAATTGTAAGCTTCCTCTGGGCAGGAACTGATCTGTTTGCCTTTGTATCTCCAGCATCTAGAACCATGCCTGGCGTATAGTAGGCTTTTAGTGATTATTGACTGGCTGAGCGATGGAGAGTTAAATTGCCTTTTCTGTTATGGTCACTGCATATATCGTTCTCTTGGGTCTAACTTCTTCACTCTGCACCAAGTCATACAAGTCCTTTCATATAACAGCATGAATCACTAGCATTGATGTATTCCTTTGAGATTTGCAAAGTGCTTTATACATCTGAATTAATTTGATCATCACAACAACCTCTGGGGGAGGTGTTATTAATATTCCCATTTTACAGATGGGGAAACTGAGACAAAGAGAAAGAAGGTAAGTTACTTGCTCAGGGTCACACAACTGGTGAAGACCCGAGTCAGATTTTGAATTCAGGTCTTCCTGACTCCACGTCCTGCACTCTATCCACTGCACTGCCTCGATGCCCATGTTTCTCTGAATTTTTCATATCTGCCTTTTCTATAAGCTTAATAATATTCCATCACATGTATATATCCCATAATTTTTCAGCCCTTCCTCCAGTGAATGGGCATTCAATCAATAATAATCAACCTACTATGTGTCAACCACTATGGTAGGAGCTGGTGAGGGCATATCACCCTCAAAGAGTTTACATTTTATCAGCTGAGACATGTACATTTATAGTTATATATAAGATAGATGCAGCTAGGGGGCACTGTAATGGATAGAACACCAGACTTGCAGTTGGGAAGACTCTTCTTTGTGAGTTCAAATCTAGCCTCAGACACTTAGGAGCGGTGTGACCCTGGACAAGTCACTTAACCCTGTTGCCTTGGTTTCCTCATCTGTAAAATGATCTGGAGAAGGAAATGGCAAACCATTCCAGTATCTTTGCCAAGAAAACCCTAAATGGAGTCACAAAGGATTGGATATGACAGAAATAAGATAGATACAGATAGATGGAAGGTAATTTGGGGGGAGGGGGAGGAAAAACCAGCAGCTGAGGAGACTCCTAGTTTGTTTGTTTGGGTTTTTTTGCTTGCAAAATAAAGTGCCTCACTGAACGTTTGGGCATATATGGGGCCTTACTTTTTGCTCTTGACCTCCTTGGAGTATGTGCCCAGTACTGAGATCACTGGGTCACAGGGTATGTAATACATACTGTAGTAATCTTCCTCATATACTTCCAAATTGTTTTTGAGACAGGTTGGGCTCCCAGAGTTTTTCTTGAGAAGTACATGTAAGAGTCTGTTCCTGTGCACACCTTCAGGCCAACCCCCCAACCTCTGACACTTTGAAAGAAAGCTTTCTTTGACTCCGGTCAGTTTTCTAAATGTTCTGTGCACTGTTTACCTGCCAATTTATTTAAGCATCATCCCTTCAAGAGAAGAAATAACTTCTGTGCTCTGGCTCACAGTGGGGGAGGTCAATACCTGAGAACCAAGAGAAACCTGGTTTCAGCCAATAGGCCCAACCATCCTCACCACCAGCTGGGAGCCGCCTCCTCCCTCATGCCACCCCACAACCCAGCTCCAGGATCACTAAGCTGGTTTCCAATGTGGGAGTCATTTGTCATTGGCCCTGAAGCCTACAGCATTCAGACACATGGTTTTCCCAGCAGGAGAGCAGAGAGACAGGGCTGACCTGACATGAGACAAGGTGAGCCTCTGAAAGAATAGCCAGAGAAAGAGATAGGAAAGAGTGTTTCCTAAAACCTTGCTTCTCCATGGGCTGCCATGATAGCTTTTCTTCACTGGTCTTGGGTGATGGAGGCAGAGGCATCACTCTTCATGGGGAGTTGCTATCTCCAAGGATGGGACGGGATTACTACCTTCTTATTTGGGCCAGGTCCAAAACCACAGTCTCCCTGGGGCATTTGAAGAACCTGGGCCCCAATCAGAATTAACTTCTTCCCCAGCTGTTCCTTAAACTCTCCCCTCTCCATGCCTCTGCATGTCCCCCATGCCCAGAATGCCACCCTTCCTCAGCCCTTAGAATCCATGGCTTCCTTTAAGACTCAGCTCAAACACCACCTTCCGCAAGAGGTCCTTCCCAAACCCCTCTGATGTTACCTTCCACCTATTCTGCATATAACTGGTGTTTATAGTCATGTTGTCTCCCCCATTGGATGGGAGCTCCTTGAGGGTAGGTGTCACGTGTTTGCCTTTCTTTGTATCCCCAGTGCTTAGAATAAGGCCTGGCACATAGTAGGTGCTTAATAAATGCTTACCGATTGATTGATTGACCTTGATTTGTCTCATGATTATTTCTGGATCTGATTAGTATATAATTCCTGCAAATAGCCCCAGTAGTCTCAGAGCAAGTACAAGTTCACATTTAAACCCTGAGCTAACTCTTGCCCTTCCCCATTTAAGATGATTTTGTATCCATACATAACTGTGGGATTTGAACTCGGATCTTCCTGACTCCAGTTGCAGTGTTCTAGCTGCTACCTAACCTAGATGCCATCATAAGTCCTAGGGGAAGGCCTCCAGCCATGGGGCAGCTCCTCTGCAGTAGATCCATGGAAGGACATGGACCAGAGTCACACAGCATGAGGGTTTCCTTGGATGGTTGGGTGTGACTCAGACCAATGGAGAAAATGCCAACATTGATGAGGTCCTAGGTCCACTGAAGTGTCAAAACATGAGATACCGGCACATTTTAGGGAAATTGGCAGGAAACAGAGAGGCCTAGAGCTCAACAATACTCTTATCCAATAAGAATATTGGACGGATTGTATAGAAAATAAAGCCATTGAAGAAGTAAGCATTTGCAAGGCAGCTAGGAGGCACAGTGGGTAGACCCTGGAGTCAGGAGGACCTGAGTTCAAATCTGTCCTCAGACACTTACTAGGTGTGGGATCCTGGGCAAGTCACTTAACCCTGATTGCCTCAAAAAAATATTTGCAATGTGGATTTTGCCACTAGAGGAAATCTTCCCCTCCCCTTCTACCCTTGACAGCCTTCTAGATACACAAATCTGGTGACTCTTGTGGCATCAAAGTGTTTTCAAGCATATTCTCAATTGACTTGGAGTTCTGTGCAGAGTCATGGAAAAGTATCTGGACATGGAAGAGGCAAGATCTGGGTTCGAATGCTAATTCTAACACCACATCACTGGCCCTAAGTCACTTAACTTCCCTGTTCCTCAGTTTCTTGCTATATAAAGTGGGGATAATCATAGAACCCAGGGTACAGCAGTTGTTGTGGGCTTAAACGAGTTCTTGTATGTATCTTGCTTTGCCAACCTCAAGTGCCATAGGAATGGCCGAATGTCACTACTGTTATTATGGGGCTAATTATTATTATTAGCACTACTACCGATAGCTATTTATTAGACAACCACATTGGCTGGGGCCTTGGATAATTCTTTGTAAATGGTGACTTGTCTCATGGAGAAAGGCTGAGGGAATGAAGATTTGTTGCAAAAAGAAATGGCAGAAACAAGAGATTAAATGAGGCAATTCCAGGCAGTAGAAAGAGCATTTACTCATTGGCTTGGCAGAGGGCTTGCATTTCAATCCTGTCTCTGATACTCTGAGGCTTCTCTGGGCCTCAGTTTTTTCATCTGCTAAATGGGACTGAGGGGTGGGGTAAAAGAATTTTAAGATCTCTTTCATGTGAGAACTTCATTTTTTACTTTATATTTAACTACTTTGTATTTATTTATTTGTATTTATTACTTTTTGTATTTATTTCTTTAGACTGCCTACCAGACTGAAGGTCTATAGAGTCATTGTGCTGACTTCATTGTTGTAGGCCTGTGAAACCTGGACAGTCTACCAGCACCATGCCAGGAAACTGAATCACTTCCATTTCAATTGTCTTGGTGAGATGCTGAAGATCACCTGGCAGGGTAACGTACAGGATATTAATGCCCTTTCTTGAGCTAAACTGCCACACATTCACACTTTACTGAAGAGAGAGCAAATCCCATGGGCTGGATCAAATGCCAAATGTACATTTGCCTAAAAGACTATTTTATGGAGAAATCAAACAAGGCAAGTGCTCACGTGGAGGTCAGAAGAAGCCATACAAGGATACTCCCAAGGTCTCTCTGAAGACCTTTGGAATCGATTGGGTGAGATGGGAGACACTGGCACAGGACTACTCAGCATGTTGTGCCCTCATCAGAGACGGCACTGTGCTCTGTGAGCAAAGCAGAATTAAAGTAGCTCAAAAGAAACGAGATGTGAAAATTTAGAGAACCAACCCCAAATGTTCACATGGACCATTTGTGCCCGACCTATGGTAGAGCCTTCCGAGCTCTAATTGGTCTGATCAGTCGGACACACTGTACCTTGACCCCAACATAGTGATGTCATTTTGGTCCTCTTTGAGAACAAAGGATAACCAACCAACCAACCAATCGATTTATGTGTATTTATTCTGTATATTCTTACATATGACCCTGTTATCTCCACCAAGAAAATGTAGGCTCCTTTCAAGTTAGGATTGTTTCATTCATTAGATTTGTATCCCCAGGCAAGAAGCACAGATCCTGGCAAAGAGATATTTAATAAGTGCTTGTTGGTCGATTGCTTGATTATGTTAGCGATGAAAGGTTAAAAAAAAGAGTGCATAGAACAGGGATAGAAACATGTCAGGCTGAGACAAGATGTTTTGTAATTTCTTCAAGATGTCAGTGTGCCTTTCAACAGCTGGCACCAATGTGGGTCTTAGCTGCCTCTGTTCTCCTCAACCCTGCCACGAAGCTGGGGGAACCACCACTCTTTTATCCATATCTTGCCAAGTTTTCTTTTCCAGAGATGACCAGTTCAGGTTTCTGACTTCCCCACAAGAGAACCACACTGAAGGCTGGGCTTCCCAGGTTTCTCAGATCCATCTTTAAGCCCTAGGAATGCTTTTTTTAAATGGTCATGAGGAATTCATTCAATTCTCATCATAGAATTGTAGGATTACTTCAGGATATGGGTGCAGTGGGGATCCCTAGGTATCTCGATACTTCATTATTTTATACGCATTTATTATCTTTCTCAATGCTCCCCCCATTGAATAATTTTTTAAAAATAAGAACCACATAACAAATATGCAACGTCCAACAAAACAAAACCCCACATTGTCCACATCCAAAAATATAGGTCTCCTTCTTGATTTTAAGTCCATCATCTCTCTGATAGGAGGTGGATTGTAAATTTCATCTTGGTCCTTTGGACTCATGGTAAACCACTGCTTTGATTAAAGTTCTAAAGTCTTTCAAAGTTGTTTTTTCTCTAGAATGATGTTATCATTGTATAAATTGTTCTCCCTAGTTCTGCTCACTTCACTCTGGAGGAATTCATAGCAGGCTTCCCAGTTTACTCTGAAGCTGTCTATTTTATCATTTCTTAGAGCACAATAATATTCCATTAATTTTATATGCCATCATTTGTTTAGCTGTTTCCCAGTAGATGGGCATTCCTTTAATTTCCATTTTGGGGCTGCTATAAAAAGAGCTGCTATAAATAGCGTTGTTCATGTAGGTCCTTTTCCTCTTTCTTTAATCTATTTGGGGTACAAGCCTAGTAGTGGTATAGCTGGGTCAGAGGGCATGCACAGTTAGGTAGCATTTCTGGGTATAGTTCCCAACTGTTTTCCAGAATGGGTGGACCAATAAATAGCTCTACCAAAAGTCTATCGGTGTGCCCATTTTCCCTCAGCCCCACCTACATCTGTCTTTTTCTTCTTTTGTGATTTTTAACAATTGGATGGACTCTCACCACTTTTTAATGATAGTCACCTCACATTTTTTTTAAGATCCATTTTTCCCAAGGCTCCTTCAGCCCTTGCCCAGAGAGACCAATTAGAGCTGTCCAGGCCATATTCATGAGCTGGCCCCAGAGTGAGACATGGAAGTTTACAAAAATGTATTTGAGGGGGGATGAAAAAAAATATGACTAGATGTTTGATTTGGTCAGACAGAAGGGGCATTGACAGGACAAAGAGAGATTGGGAAGGGAAGGAAACAGGACTTTTCAAAGAGGTCTAGGAGAAGTCTGTCATTCATTGGTCTGGCTTCAAAATGTATGTGTATGTGTGTGTATGTGTGTGTGTGTGTGTGTACACTTAATTTTAGTGATGGCCACCTCAAGTTCAGGGCAGCATCTGGTCTCAATATGTGACTGATTTTAATAAATTCAAGACATCTTCTCTAATCCAACAGACTTGGAAAGAATTGTTCAGGGAAAGGGGGACGCAGAGACCCTGCAGCTTTGCTAGAAGGAGCAGGGAAAGGGAGAAAGTGATTAATGTGAAAAAAACAAAGTGAGCCACGCATGGCTGGTGGGAGGGTGGGAGTGGGATTCCTGTAGACATATGTCCCATACCTAAAATCTGAGGGATATATATCAAGCTAGATGGGCTGATTGCCTTATCAGACTACTAAAGTCAATAGTGGCCTCTGGCAAGACTCCATCCTTTCATCAGACTGGCTCCTAACCTACTGTGAACCCCCATTCCTCCATCTTGGGTTGCTCAAACAGGCTTTCCCTTTGGTGTCAGGTCACCATTCCCTCTGACCTTACCATGGGGATCCCCCCTCCCTCCCAGATTGCTCCTCTTAGCCCTCACTAGCCAGCATTCAGCAGTTCTAAGGCACAGATTTCTCCTTTTGGGGAAGGGAGGAGGAGGAGGAGGAGGACAAGGAGGAGGAGGAGTACAAAGAGGAGGAGAAGAGGAGGAAGTGCTATTTTTTCCCACCTCTGGGCTAGGAAAGTGAAAGGTTAAGGAGTTCAACGGAATCTCTTGCAGATGTGTAGAACAGCAAAGGGAATTTGCAGCCTGCTATCTTTTGCAATGGCCAGAGAATACAAGGGAGGAGCTGCCAGCAATTCCAGTTCTCTTGGCTTCCATCCCTCCATTCTGTAGCCAATTGAATCCTGATGATTGGGGGTGGGGGGAAAGAAGGAGAAGATCTGTAGTTGGTAGATAGAGAGCCTAGGGAAAGATGGATCTTCAATTAAAAAAAGGAAAAGGGAATTCTCATTAAAAAGTGGTGAGGTCCCTAGGAATCTTCACCCCACCCACATCCTGCTGCAGGTCTCTCTCGGTTCCATGATGAGGTGTGAATGAATTCCTCCTGGTCATCCTTTATAATCATCATTAGGGCTTATATTACCTTTCCAGGCTTATTTCATGTTACTCCCCTTCACAAGCTCAAGTTCCAGCCAAACTGGTCTACTTCCTGTTCCTAGAACTCAGCCTTTTATCTCCAGCCTCCCAGCCTTTGCCTAAGTGCTGTCCTATACCTGCATTCACTACATCCTCATTTTCTCCTTTTAGAATCTGAGCATTCTTCAAGACTCAGTTCAGGTGCCAATGACTCTTGGGAGCCTTTTCTCGTGGTTGATGTTCTCATTCTCCTTAAATTATCAGTTATATACTTACCTGTTTACTGTTCTGTTTTCCTAGTCAAACATAAGTTACCTGAGAGCAAGGATTGTGTTTCATTTTGTCTTTAAATCCCCAACACCCAACACTATGCTCTGTACTTAGGATAAGGACAGGGATGGAACACATGCTAGTCTAGGGACTTGACTGGTATAGGGAATTTCATTTTTCTGCCAACATGGGCTGGCACCTTCCCTGCAACAGATAGACTTGGTTTCTCGATATAGTGGGAATTTAACTGACTTGTCCAGAGTCACACAGCCAATATATGTCAACCACGCCTTCCTGGCTTCAAGGCTAGCTCTCTACCCATTATACTATACTGCCTTTCATATTGCACATAGTAGGTACTTAGTAACTATTGCTTGGATTGAATTACACTTATCTATTGCCTTAAGGGTTACAGACAAACTGGATCTGCAGTCAGGAAGACCCAAGTTCAAATCCAGCCTAAGACACTTCCTGGTTGTGTGACCCTGGCCACATCATTTAACCAATGTCTGCCTCAGTTTCTTCAGCTGTAAAATTGGGGTCATAATAACAGTATCTCCCTCCCATGGTTGTCGTGAGGATAAAATGAGATGAGATTTATAAAGTGCTTTGTAAACCTTAAAGTAATATATGAATATTAGCTGTTTTATTGCTGTTATTAATTTATATACATGAAGACTCTGTGTGGGGTCATTAATGTGATGAACTTCTGGTGTGGGAACTCCCTTCACCACAAGTTGCAGAGCAGAGGACAACCCTGTTTATGAGTCAGTAGATAAGTTCTAGAGAGTTGCCAGAAGCACTTAAAAATTAAGCGACTTACCCAAGGTTACACAGTTAGTGTCAGAGGTAGGATTCGAACCCAGATCGTCTTATCTCCAAGCACAATCCTCTGTCTACTATAATGGCATTCATATAATACCTTAAGGTTTCCAAAGTGCTTTAGATACGCCAACTCATTCGATTCTCACATCACTGGGACATAGGTGATAGTCCTATCTGCATTTGTCAGCACTGAGGCTGTGAGAGGTTAAGCGACTTCCTAAGGAAGCTAGGAAGTGCCTGATGCTGGATTTGAACTCGGGCCCAGTGCTTTCTCCACTGAACTATTTAGTTGTGCGTACTACTCCCACGCTCCCCCTCCGCTGTTTTAATTATGCACATAAGTATATTACATACATGCATATATATACACACAGGCATATGTGCAAACATTTATTGTATATATTCACATACAAGATGATGTAAATAAAGTTAACAAAGTTAGACTCCTAGTATAAGCATGGAAATCACAGAGGCAAACCCATCTCCAGATGCCCCCAAAACTTCGCTTTCCTTTCATTGCTAAGCTGATTCTCAGACTATGATCTTCAAGGACACCCCTCGCTCCCAGGCAGTGGGATGGCCTCTTGTGCTATGAATATTAACAATCTTGTTGTTCGGTCATTTGTTTGAACTGGTTCTGACTCTTCTTGACCTCATTTAGGGTTTTCTTGGCAAAGATGCTGGAGTGGTTTGCCATTTCATTCTCTAGCTCATTTCATAGATGAGAAAACTGAGGCAAATAGGATGAAGTGACTTGTCCAGGGTCACACAGCTAGGAAGTGTCTGAAGCTGGATTTGAACTTGGGAAGATGAGCCCAGCACTCTCTTCACTGTGCCACCTTGCTGCCCCATACTGGCAATCTGGCAACGATTGTTCCACATCTACCTTCGGAATTAATCAATGTACTTGGAGGCATTAGGTATAATGGAAAGAACACTGGCTCTGAAATCCAAGAACCTGAGTTCAAGTCTCCCCTCTGTTGGGCTGTCATCTACCCAACTACACAACTACCTATGTGACCTTAGTCAAGTCACCTTACTTCCCTGGGCCTCAGTTTCCACTGTAAACTGCAGGGGTTGGACTAAGTGGCCTCTGCAGTCCCTTCTAGCTCTAGATGGTCAGCTTGGCATATTCTTCATACTTGATCTCCCTGCCAAGTGCAGAGATAGATACATCAGCCAAGGGCAACATCAATTTAGAATATCAACTTGTTTGTAAAATCTTCCAGAGGAGGATGATGGGAGACCATGAGCACCAGTGCCTCGTACATCAGCAAGCAGCCAGGGCAGGGAAAACAAATAGACAAAAAGCTTGGCAAGAGACCCACTGAAGCCAAATTATTGCAAGAGCATCGAAGGGTGGAACTGAAAGGTGGACAAACATTAAAAATGCACAAAAGATCTGTCAGCATTTTCTTGACAAACTGTTTTCTCTATCAGAGACTGGAGAAGCCGTGCCGGGATTCTAACATCACATTTCAATGCTTTCTCTGCAGAGGGAAGGAGATGGGACTTTAAGGGTGGCCAGCCCTGGGAAATGCAGCTGGATGGGACCAAATCCACACAGAGGAGGTCTGTGCTGGAGGCAACATAGTTCTGAGGGCACTGAGATCAATTTCCAAGATATCTTTTGAAATGGCTAGGAAAACACATGGGAGCCTCTGCCAGCAAATTCAATTCTGTGGCCAGTGTGGGAATTTGTTTTGTTGGACAATGCATATTTGTTAAAAAGGGATTTATTTTTCTTTCTTTTTCATTGTTCAAGGTGGGGGAGTGGGAAGAAGAGATAAAATATGCTTGTATAAAAAACTTTTTTATATAAAAGGAAAATAAAGTTTAAAAAAAGAGAAAGGAAGCCAACGCTGGTTGGCTCCCATCCCATCATTTTGTTTTTGCTCCCTGGCCTAGTCTGCAACAACAGTTTGGGGACTTTGTGGAGTTGTCATAAAAGAAACAGACAAGCCAGTAATTCTTAAAGCAGTAGGTCTTTATAATGGTACATTTTAACCCACACCAGGGAAGATTTAAGGCTTAACTTGAGACACCCAGGGATGGCGGCAGGAGTAATTAAGGTTACAACCAGGGTAGCTGTCAGAACTTCTAGTTTGATGATCTTCAGGCCAAGGTAGAAGCTGGAAGGTAAAGGGAGGTAGAGGGAAGTAGAGAGACAGGAATATTAAATGTTTAACAATCAGCTGTCCTGGAGAGGGTGGGGAATGTGCCCATTACACGCTTTTATGTTTAATCTGCATTATTAATATTTTCTCCATCACTTTCTTAACTCTAGACAAAATAGGGAAATGATAGGGATTGGCTTGCAAGGCAATGGAAGTTTCTAGAAAAGAGAAGGAAGAAGAGACATGTTCAGAATAGAGGCAGCCTGCCATGAGAGCTCAAAGGCGCCAAGCCCATCCCCTACCCCCAAAAAACCAGAGAAATCTTTTGGGATACTATCACATGACCAGAAAAAGACAAGAAACTTTTCACAGCCTCCCTGCACAAGTCCCTCTGGGTAATCATTAGAAATAATAAGGCCCTCCCTTCATCTGAAGAACCCCAGAAAATAATTCAAGTCAAAGAATTGTCATCTCTGAGCCCTTTTCAAGAACTCTTTTGAAACTTGCCCAAGCCCAAGTGAAGCCATTAATTAATGAAATTTGAGAATTATACGGGCTGTAACTAGTGATTTGTGTGCCCAGGGCAAGCAGCAGGAAATTCACTCTCCGTTCAGTGGGTGAGGCTGGGCTAGGTAAGAACGCACCCACTCTTCAGGGGACAGGAAGCCACCACGTGGTAGCTTCCTATTTTAACGAATTAGTCTTGTTCCCCAGGTGCTGAGGTGAGTTATTTTGACATTGCTGAAGGACCCAGAGCGCTTCCAGTACCTCCTCCCTGAGAGAGAGCCCCGCTCACTTAGGCCCAGTTTTTGCTCCGGGACTAACCCGGACTGGTCATCTTGCAAGACCCAGAAATATTGAGACAGTTCTACCCAGGATTAAAAAAAAACATTTTAAAAAGACCAAACCCAACCTCACTATTCGCAGTCTGTTTATAGGATGCCGCAGGATGCAATTCACAGAGGTTTCCTCTTTCCCTTCCCTGGCTGTCATTGTTCTTGGAAGGATACCTAGGCCGCGGCAGGGGCAGCGCGGCGTGGGGGGTGCCTGGGCCGCTGCACCAGCCCGTCTTTCCCCCTACCAGCCATGAGCAGCGCGTAAGGCTGCCCGACTCCCCATCGCCTCGTGTCGTGCCGCGCCCCGCGGATCAGCGAACCCCGACCCGTCCAAGGCTGGCCCGGATGAGTGCAAGTGGAGAGCATCTCTCCCACAGACGGGCACACCTTCCCCAAGCGCGGCCAGACCCACGGGGTCCACTACACCGAGATGCCTGAAGATGCGGAAAAGTTGGGTTCCTCCCGCGACAGAAATAAGCTGTTGGAGTTTGTCATGGGGAAGGGCAGATAGAAGCGCTAACAAGAGCATTTAGTAATAGCTAACATTGGCGTGACTCTTTGAAGTTTGGAAAGCACTTTACAGATATATCTCATCTGAACCTCAGAACGACCTCGTAAGGTAGGGGCTGTTACTATCCCCATTTTACAGGTGAGGAAGCTGAGTCTGGAGGAAGTTAAGTAGCTTACCCAGAACCACACAGCTGGTATGTGCCAGAGGCAAGATTCAAACTCAGGTCTCCATTGCTCCAAGTCCCATATCCCACTCACTGTGCCACCTAGCTCCCTCTACAAAGCAGGACTATCTATATACATCTTGTACTGTTAGAAAAAGTCCATGGGGCTTGTAGCCCCTGATCTTTGCTCCCTCTGATGTTCAGTTAACAAGCAAAAGGTTGGTGCTCTTGGATCAGGGTCAAATCTGTGACACCTCATTTGGGAAAGGAAAATTTTGCAGAAGCAGGAATCAAAGTCCAGGATGCCTACACCTCGAGTTTTTGGTGTTTGTTTAAAGTAGTGTGCCTAGGAGAAAGAACACAAGATTTGATGATAGGGACCTGAGTTCAAATTCTTCCTCATCTACTTCTTACCAAAACTGCTTTGGGCAAATCACTTCCCCTTGCTGGGCTGCTGGCCCTTCGTCTGTAAGATGAGGGCATTGAATTAGACGATCCCTTAGGTCTCTTCCAGCCCCTGAACGTCAGCTCCTTGAGGACAAAGATGCTTTGTTTGTGTCCTTATATCCTCCCTTCCTAGGCACAGAGTAGGTATTCAGTAAAGTCTTATTGAATTGAGTTTTAATTCTAAATCCCACAACTTTGTTTTAGTCCAAGAGTTTAAGGCAAAGGAGAGGCTATCAGGGATGGGATCCATGTGTGAGAATTAAAAGAAATTAACTTCCCTGGAACAAGGCTACAAGTGGCCAAAGAGCCAGGTAAGCAGTTATGTGACTCTTGGTAATTGAATTATTCCTAAAAGAGGATACCTGCTAACACCAGAGCGATCTGAGCAACCAAAGAGACAATCGCATTCCTTAGTTCCAGCCCTCTTAGCAAGCAGAGCTTTCTGGTGGACATAAGACTGTGGACTTCAAGCTGGAAGGGGCCTCCGAGGTCATCTGGTCCAGTTTCTTAAACTTTTTCCACTTCGGAACCCTTTTCGAATTTCAGCAGCATTAGTTTGTGTGGTCTGAGGGCATGTGCAGGGCAAAGTCCGCATGCTTTGTGTTCAGAACCAAGGCTGCAGGGAAGTTGCAAGATACAGAGGGCAAGTGCTGCCAGAAACACCTTGGATTCATTACCCATGGGATTTTAAAATAAATTTTGATCGTTGCACATTCAGAAACTTTTACTGTTGCCAAATTTTTTACGACTCCATGTGGAGTCTTGACCCACAGCTTAAGAAGCACTGATCTAGTCCAATCTCTTCATTGTATAGAGGAAAGGGAAATGAAGCAATAGAAATCAGGATGTTCCCTATCTGGCTTACTCAGAGTAAGCTTGTGGGATCCTGCATTTGGGACTTTCTTTACCCTAAAGACAGAGAGAGGTATCTAGGGAACTAAGCCCCAATTGCACTTTCAGAAATCCAGCAATACTCACTGGTGTGGAGATGGCAAAGTGCCATGGAAGGAACTGTGAATGTGTTGCCAGATGACCTGCCAGATGAATTTTGGCTCAGTCTCTTAAAACATGTGTGATCTTGAGTAGGTCACCTTAGTCTCCGGAGCTTCATCTTTCTTATTTCTAAAATAGGGGGTTGGATTGGACAGGCTCTTAAGGTCTCTTCCAACTCAAAGCTATGGTTCTATGACAGATTTTTTTCATTTTTTTGCTCTTTAAACAGTCCTCCAAAATTGCTCCATGATTTTAGGGCCTTTTGGGTAAACAGTAGTAGAAGAAAACATAATGACAGTCTTGGGGTTACGGGGCAACAAAAGAGAAAGGGAGAGCAATGGGACGGGAGTTTTCATTGCTGAACATTAGCACTTTCTATCTGGAGTCGTGTTCTTCCTGGGTGTGGGAGGCAGGCGCTAGGGGCTGCAGCACACAGGCCTCTGACAAAGAGGCCTGGATTCTTCCAACAGGGCTTAATCCAAGCCAGCATGCTCAGCACATGCTTTTGGTTACTGAACATCATGTAGATCTGAGGAATACATCTGAATGTTGTTTCCGTACCCAAGACCAACTGAAACCTTTTATGGAATACACTCAGTTCCCTTACCAAGAGATGACAAGGCTACTTCCAGCCCAGGCTCAGCTGTCTCATTCCTTGGGAAGAGCTGGCCTGTGTGAATTCATTTGGTAAAGGCCAAATGCGAAGGAGGCTGCAGTCACAGATTCCATGAATGAATGAATGCACGAAGGAAGAAAAAGCATCTATTAAGTGCCTATTGTATACCAGCTATTGAGTTGAACACTTGGTAGAGCAAAGATAATGATGAGACAATCCCTGTTTTCAAGGAGTTTACATTTTAATGAGGAAGACGTGTCTTCCAACATGGAAGGTGGGGCAAGAGAGAAGGCATTAGTGGCAGGGCAGGGACTGATGCTTGGGGTAGACGACTGGCTGGCTGAGATATGGGTAATCAGGGGGATGGACAGAGAATTCTAAAACTGAATGGATTGACTCCCTCATGTAGGAGAGGGAGAGCTCTGGTTTTGGGAGGGCAGGAGTGTACTCTTCCAGATTGGGGGAAGGGGCACTAGTGGCAGGTCAGATGTCAAGATGGCTCCATGGGATAGGAGGATGGGTCAACACTGCCTGTCCATCTCTGAATCACACATCCTCCTTGTTCTGGAATGATCTGTGTCTGTCACATTACAGGAAGGGGAATCCTTGCCTTCATGACACAGTCCCTTCCACTTAAGAAGAGTCCTAACTGTTAGGAAGTTTTTCATAATGCAGCTGGGTGGCACAGTGAATAGAGCTCTGATCCAGGAGTCAGGAAGGAAGTTCAAATCCACCCTTACTTACTAGTTGTGTGACCCTGGACAAGTCATTTAACCTCTTTCTGCCTCAGTTTCATCATCTGTAAATTGGGGATAATAACAGCACCTGCCTCCCACAGTTGCTGTGAAGATTAAAAGGGGCATTTGTAGAGCTCTTGGCATAGTGCCTTCCTGACATCAGGCTAAAATGTGCCCCCCTTTAACTTCAATCTATTATTTCCACTTCTGCCGAGTGGAACAAATCTCACTCTCTTCTACTTGACAGCCCTTCAAATGCTTGAAGGTCCCCTCCCCCTTGGGTCTTCCCTTCTCTAGACTGAACACTCCCAGGTTTCTCCAATCAGTCCCCATACAAGGGATGCTTATCCTGGTTGTCCTTCTCTGGCACTCTCCAGGCTTACTAAAGTCCTTCCCAAAATTATGGCACCCAGATCTGAATATAACATTCTCTGAACATAATCTTCCAGATGGACATTGATCAGGGTGGAGTATGTATTGTAAAGTGGCTGCTTGTTCTGGAATGATCTATGATAGTAAATATGTTATAACAAAATGTCTTGCAAAGCAACTGGCCAATAGGGATGCCAGCATCTGTCTGTGGCCTTAGGCGGAGGCTGGTTACTCCAGGGCACAGAATGGGGAAGCCTTCCTATTTGATTGGGTCACTCAGGAATACAGGACTTTACGTACTGGGTCTGTGCACTGCTTGAAATAAGATTGGCCAATGCACCCCCACATCAGGAGAGGGCCTCTCAAGAAGTCCCTCAGATACTCCTATTTTCAGATGACGTTGTACTTATTGCATTAAGCACCAGAACACTGCAGAGCCTGGATGAGGCTTATAAATCCTCAAAAGAGCAAGCCTGACCATCCATTAAGAAAAAAGGGGGGGGGGAGGAGGAATAAAGAATGCCAGTTTTCCAGATTATCCTACATAGCTAGATGAAGACTTATCAGTATATGCATATGTGTATGTGTGTGTAGACAAGTATATGTAGATGATGGAAATATAGATATAGACATAGATACATAGAGATAGAGATGATAGAAATATAGAAGAAAGGAAGAATTATATAGCAGATAGAGAGCTGGCCTCAGAGCCAGAAAGATCTGCATTCAAATCCCATCTCATACATATACAGGCTGTGTGACCCTGGACAGGTCCTTAGCCTCTCAGTCTTCTGAGTAGCATTCACCGCCTATACGTTGCAGAGAAGGTGCCAGCCTGAATTAATAGAAGTTCCTCACCAGAAATTCCCAGCAACAATGAAATCACAGATCCACTCCCTATAGTTTATAAAGATACAGACATAGACACAGTTATATCTATACTATAGCTAGATATAGTATCTATATATCTACAGATGATATAGACACAGATATAGATAAAGATGTAGGTATAGACAGAGACGTAAACATAAACACAGATAAGAACACAGACATAGACATGGACAGACCTTGCAAATGAAAAATAAGCTGGACTCAGAATTAAATGGTGGGGGGAGGATAGGCTAGATTTCCTACGGGAAACTGCAGAACTCCTACAGAACTCAAACTTTCCCCTAAAATGAAGATCCTCTTCCTAATACCAATATTCTTTTGACAGTGTTGTGTGGTTATACATCACCAAGATAGAATCTCTGAATTAAAACTGAGCATCCCCAAGAGGTCAAAGAAAAGGTGCATGAACCTGAGTAGGCTGCAACAGATAGCAAAATATGAAGACACAAGGAAGAACCAGAGTAAAGGATGGGCCATCAGAGAAAGATGTGGTTGAAAAACACAGGATGGTCTGGGGCAAGATGGAGGTGAAGTGAGTCTCCTCAGCCCCCAAATCGAGTCCTCTTTCCACTAGACCACACTGTTCACAGCATTACAGCATCTCAAATATGGAAGGAACCTTTGGTGTTACCTTGTTCAGCCCATCCCTGAACAAAATCCCCTTTACCACATACTTATCCAGAAGACCAATGAAGAGTGCACTCCCCACATCGTGACAGAGTGATGGATTTAAGAACATACAATTTTGGATATGACCAATGTAGGAATTTGTTTTGTTGACCATTCATATTTGTTACAAAGGTTTTAGTGTGTGTTTTTTTCCCAAGAAGAAGAGAGAGCTGGAAATAAGAAAGAAAAGAAGGAGGGAAGGAAGGAAGGAAGAAAGAAAGGAAGGAAGGAAGGGATAGAGAAAAAGAGAAGGAAAGAAGGAAAAAGAAAGAGGAAGAAAGGAAGGAAGGAAGGGAGAGAAACAGAAAAAACCAGAGAAAAAAGAGATAAGGAAAAGGAGAGAGGGAAGGAAGGAGAGAAAAGAGTCATTGAAACATTTTTAAGTGCATAGAGGAGAACGGTAAAAAAAAAAAAGGGTCAGAAGGAATCACAGGCGAACAGAGCAGCTGTAAAAGTTACATGTTGAATTTATTATATACTTAAAAAGAAAAGCAAACTGTGCAGAGTAGAGATTCCCAGATTTAGTGAAATCAGCCTTTTCTTTTCTACTCTGAATATGGAAATGCTCATTTAGTTGGTGTTGGTTAACGTAAGAATTTTTTAAAAATTAAACGAAGTGAATAGAAAAAAAAAACCACAAACTGACTGGTGAGTGGTCCCCCAGCCTTTGCTGAAAGAGCCCCCAGGAGGGCAGAAGCCCCTCCTCCCTAAGGCAGCCCCTCCCACTTGAGAATGGTGCTACTTGTGAGTATGGGTTCTCTTCCGCTGAACTAACACCTGCCTCTGGGCGCCTTCCATTCATCTCTCCTCTCACTGCCCTTTGGGGTCAGGCAGAACAAATCTAACCCATTTGTTAGACCTTTTCCACTATTCCCCACTACTGACCATACCTAAGTTCTTGAAACTTTCTTCTCCCTTGGCTTCTAAGACACTGCACTGGTCTGCTACCCTCTTCGGAGACTAGAAAGACCTGACTTCAAATCTAGCCTTGGAAACTTACTAGCCGTGTGACCCTAAGCAGGTCACTTAACCTCTCTCTGTCTCAGTTTGCTCAACAGTAAAGTGGGAATGATAATAGCATCTACCTCCTAAGGTTGTGGTGAAGGTCAAATTAGATATTTGTAATGTGCTTAACACAATACCTAGCACATAGTAGGTGCTTAGTAAATGCTTGTTCCCTTCCCCCCTTCTTCAGTTGGTACCTCTGTTAGGATCACTTCTTCCTTCTGATCCTCACTGTGGGTATTCTCCAAGTTCTCTCCTTGGTCCTCTTTTCTCCTCCCCCTATGCACTCAGGGCTCCCACTGCTATGCAAATAATTCTCTTCTCTTTTGTGCAATCTGCAGTAATTTTTCTCCACACAGATGTCCTGACATCATCTCAAACTCAACTTTTTCATAAATGGAATATATCCTCTTCCTCCCTGTCCTCCTCTCCCTCCCCTCAGCTCTTGTCTCTCTCAGTCTCCCAGGTTTCAGTCTTCCCCCTTTCTTCACCCCACGTGTCCAGGAGGTCACCCAATCTCTCCTGTTTATGATTCTTCCTTGAAGAATTTAGCCCCTTTCTCTCTATTCCCACTGCTATCTCATAATACTAGTTTGTTGAATGATTAGCAAGTGCCATCCGTACCTTCGAGGAATTGACATTTTAGCTGGAGAAACCACACACTCATAAAATAGTACATATTTAAGGGAACTTTAAGGCTTACAGAAGAGTTGATGTATATTCTCCCACTGGATCTTCATAACAACTCTGAGATAAAGGGCTATTTTTATCCCCATTTTGCTGGTGGACAAACTGCGACTCAGAGAGTTTCAGTGACTTGCCTAGAGTCACCACAGCTTCTAAGTGCTGAAGGTGTGAATTGAGATCTTCCTGACCCCTGACCCCTGACTCCTTCCAATGCTCTATCCATTAGGTGCCTCTGAATTGAGGTTATAAGTGAGTGGGAGATACAATGAATAGGACAGATAATCCATGCTGAGGGAGTTCTGAGAAGATTCATCATTGAGATCAGTGAACCCAATCTCTTTCTTTATCCTTTTGGAAACTATAGTCTAACAGACCCTGAAGTCTTAAATAAAACAGGCTGCTACAAGTCACTCTGACTGGCATGCCTCTGCTCCAGCATCCATCCAGCTTTCAGCTCCGCTCCCATCTGGGGATGAATCACCCGGTCGAGACCATGCAACCCCTGATTTTTCATCTGAGAACACTTAGCAGCATATCCCTTCTGCCTCCTGCCCCAAGCCAGGCAATACTTAACAAAGACCTACCAGATGCTTCTGAAGATGACTTCACTAGAGTCTGTAGCCCAGGACTCTGGCATCAGGAGGAGCTTGGGGGCTGACACTTGGCCAGCCGAGTCCAAGGACTCTCAAAGGGGCTAATGCACAGTCACCGGAGCCAGATGTGTTATCTGTGTTGCCTTTCCAGACCTCAGCTCCTTATCTTTCTAAGGTAAAGACCTTCAGTCCTTTCTATACCCTTCAGAGTTGAGCTAATAGAAATGTCAAATCTGACAAAAACAGGTGGCTTATGTCATAAAACTCCTTTTAAACACACTCAAACTCAAGAAACAAAAAAATTGATTTACTAATAATAGTAGTTTATACATAAAGCACTTTAATGTTTACATTTATCATCTCATTTGAACCTCCCCACCCCAAAAATCAACCCTATCAGGGAATTGCTATCATTGTTCCCATTTCACAGAAAATGAAACTGAAGCTCAAAGAGGTTAAGTGACTTAGCTAGAGTCACAGAGCTAGTAAGTATCTGAGGCAAGATTCAAGCTCAGGTCTTCCTGGCTCCAGACTCAGTGCTCTATCCACTATAAATGACTGCCTTCAAAAAGGACATTTCCAGTTTTTAGGAAATGAACATTCCCCTCGAATAAGATGTGAGTGTCAATCTGAGGGCAGACAGTCCTACGGCCTGGGTCCTCACAGATTCCCTGAAATCTGATTCCTTTACTGGTTCTCCCCTGTGGTAAAGAAGGAAGACAATCTTTGTCCTTTCTGTCTTTGTCAATCAAAGGGATGAATCCATTTATACATGAGAACTGGCTGATTTGGCCTCTCAGTGGCTAATATTAAACTAGTCTGTGATAGCGAAGGAGATGTTAATAAATATTCCCTTCAGCTATTTACCCTCTCCTTGTACCCTGCTATCTCCACTTATACCATCTCTTCTTTTCCCTTTTTTAAAAAGATATTTTCACATCACTTTCATTTCTGAATATATCCCTCCTACTCCTGTACCCAGAAAGCCATACCTTGTGATGAAGAATAGGAAATAAAGAGTACACAACTCAGTTCAGAAAAACTAATCTATAGCAATCTGACAGCATATGCAATTCTACCTTCATTGTCCCTCTCCCTCCTATACCCTGTAAAGCAAGGGAGTGCATTTGCTTGCTTCTTTTATGAGACAATGCTCAATCATTATAATTATTTGTTGTTGTTGGTCCTTCATTCTTGAAGAGGACCATGATGTCAGGAAGACGATGCCATGACATGCAAGTGAATTGGATTTAAGTGAGGGAGGGTTGCGCAAAGTCACCAGCCTCACTCTCTCCTCTGGAGCCATCTAGATCCAGCGGCTCAAGCCAAGTGATGATGGCCCTGGATGCGGTGGGAGACGTCAGGCTTCTTAAACTAAGGTCTTTAACAGGTCTCAGTTTGACTGAGGTAACACCCATTCAGTAATTAAGGCTAGGTGAGAAATGAGGCAGAGAATGGCCTTTTTTACCCTAGTCAAGAAAAAAAATCAGTCTAGAAGGGGAAGACCCTCAGGGTTTCTGACCAAAACAGACAGCACATCAGGACACGGAGTGAGGAAGACGAGTTCAAATCCTGACTCAGACAATTCCTAGCAAATCACCTAACCTCTCTCAGCCTGTTTTCCCATCTGTAGAATGGAAGTTAATAACAGTATGGAGTATCAACTGAGATGACATATTTACGTTCTTTGAAAACTTTAAAGTGCTCTATAAATTACAGCTATTGCTATTATCATTAATACCATTGTAGTGATTGTATATATTATTTTCCTGGCTCTGTTTACTTCACTCAGCAACAGATCACCTAAATTTTCCCCACACTTTGGAGGATTCTTCCCACCCATTGATTCTCACAATTCAGTAGTATCCCATTACATTCATATGCCACAATTTCTTAGTCACTCCCTAATTACTCATCTCTTGTTTTTCAGTCTCTTTCTTTGTCCTTCATGCTCCCATCAGATTTCCATAATCACCAAAAGAAAGAAGAAATGATAATATGAAAGTATGATTCTAGAGACAGGAAGACCTAAATTCAAATCTGGCCTTAGATTCTTATTAACTGTGTGACCCTGAACAAGTCACTTAATTTGTTTGTCTCAGTTTCCTGATCTGTGAAATCAGGATGACGGCACCTACCTCGCAGGGCTGTGGTGAGGATCGACTGAGATACTATTTGTAAAGCACTTTGCAAACCTTAAAGTGCTATATAAAGGCTAGTTGAGAAGGAGGAGGAGGAGGACAAGGAAGATGATGATTATTCTATTTAAAAGAGCAGGAGGAGAAAAGTCAGAGGTCGTGTTCAGTGTGTGGGTTTTTAAATATCATTTTTCAGCCCCCAAAGCCTCCTCTGGTACCTCCCGTTGGCTCAGCATGGAGTTGAATCGAGTTCTCCAAGGCCAGGACAGCAGGACTCACACTCTAGCAGACCCTCCCAAGTTGAAAAGCATCGAAGATGAGATGCCTATCTCTGGATGGACATTGCCTCTCTCCTCCAGAGACCAGTCTAGCCAAGTAGGGAGAAGATTGTTGGCCCTTGGGGAATGAATTTTCTTGGGCCGCAGAAACCCATGAATGGAGACATGGAAGGATTATGATTTACCGGAACATACCCCCACACCAATTAAATCATGGGTCTATGAAGTATGGAAGTCATCTCATTGTGTAACTGAGCCCTCAAAGCCTTCTCCTACTGTCAACATCATGTATATACAAGTATTTGCATTAGAATATGAGGTCCTTATGGGCAGAAGCTATGTTTTTTGCCTTTCTCTGTGTCCTCTGCTCTTGGCATAATGCTTAACACAAAGAAAGCATGTTTAATGCGTACTTGTTGACTAACTGGCTAATGTAATGTGGGTTTCCACCTCTCCCTCCCCACCACTTCCTTGAGACAAGGCTCATCCAGGATGGGATTCCAGGCTTATTCATCTCTTCTCTCTTCACTAATTAGTGCCTCCTTTTGAGGATACTTCCCAAGCCTGACTCATCCAGAAATCAACTGTGAAGAAGATGAGGAACAAACTGTAAACTCTCCTCTTATGAACCGCCCGCAAGACAACTCAAAACACTTTTCACACAAATAAAGTCAGATCTAAAGAACTGGAAAAATATTAATTGCTTATGGGTAGGCTGAGCCAATATAATAAAAATGACAATTCTACCTAAATTAATCTATTCATTCAGTGCCATACCAATCAAAAATTATTTTATAGAGCTAGAAAAAATGATAACAAAATTCATCTGGAAGAACAAAAACTCGAGGATATCAAGGGAATCAGTGAAAAAAATGTGAAAGAAGGTAGTCTATCCATAAAAGATCTCAATCTGTATTATAAAACAATAATTATTAAAACAATCTGGAACTAGCTAAGAAACAGAGTGGTAGACCAGTGGAAGAAATTAGGTACAAATTACATTATAGAAAGTCATCTAGTGTATGAAAAACCTAAGATCCAAGCTTTTGGAACAAAACTCATTGTTTGACAAAAATTGCTGGGAAAACTGGAAAACAGTATGGCAGAAACTAGGTATAGACCAACATCTCACCCCACATGCCAAGTTAAAGTCAAAATGAATACATGATTTACACATAAAGGGTGGTACGATAAGCAATTTAAGAGAGCATGGAATAGTTTATCTGTCAGATTTTTGGATAAGGGAAGAATTTAGCACCCAAGAAGATAGAGAGAGCATTCCAAAATGTAAAATAGATAATTTTGATTATATAAAATTAAAACATTTTTGCGCATGCAAAACCAATGCAACTAAAATTATAAGGAAAGCAGAAAACTGGGTGAAAAATTTTGTAATGAGTATCTCTGATAAAGGCTCATTTCTCAGATATATAGAGAACTGAGTCAAATTTATAAAAATACATATCATTCTCCAATTGCTAAATGGTCAAAGGATATGAACAAGCAGTTTTCAGACAAAGAAATTGAAGCTCTCTATAATCATGCAAAAAATGCTCTAAATCGCTATCGATCAGAGAAATGCAAATTAAAACAACTTTGTGGTACACTCACTCACACCTATCAGAGTGGTTAATATAACAAAGAAGGAAAACATTGGATATTGAAGGGGATGTGGGAAAACTGGGACACTAATGCACTTTTGGTGGAGTTGTGAACTGATCCAACCATTCTGGAGAGCAATTTGAAACTATGTTCCAAGAGAAATCACACTGTAGCATACCCTTTGACCCAGCAATACTGCTACTAGGTCTATATCCCAAAGAGATCAAAAAAAGGAGGGGTGCGAGGGAGGGGAGGACCTATTTGTACAAAAATATTTATAGCAGATCTTTTTGTGGTGACTAAGAATTGGAAATCAAAGGGATGCCCATCAATAGGAGAATGGCTAAATGAGCTGTGATATAGGATTATAATGGAATATTATTGTGCTATAAGAAATGACAAGCAGGATGATTTCAGAAAAACTTGGAAAGACTTATATGAACTGATGCATAGTGAAGTGAGAAGAACCAGGAACAGCAATATCATTTGATGAAGAATTGTGAACGACTTAGCTATTGTCAGCAATACAACGAGACAAGACAATCCCAAAGGACTAATGATGAAGCATACTATCCATCTCCAGAGAAAGAACAGATATTGGTTGAATACAGACTAAAGCATGCTATTTTCACTTTCTTTTCTTCATCTTTTTTACTTTTATTTGAGTCTTCTTGTACAAAATGACTAATATGGAAACGTTTTACATAATTGCACATATGTAAATATATCTGATTGCTTACCATCTCAGGGAGGAGGAGGGAAGGGGAAGGATAGAATTTGGAACTCAAAATGTTAAATAAAAATGTTTTAAAAATTGGAAAAAATAAAAGTATGCCAAGATTAAGGTCCCCCCCCAAATTGCTCAATTAAAAGTATGTTTTCCACATCACAAGACTCCAGAAAAAGAAGCTAAATCAGAATCCCAAGAAGGAGCATTGAGGGTGAAGGATAGAGGGAGGACCACAAGAGAGAGTGATAGACCCACCTTTCTCTGCCCTAGTATCATCTCTGGAGTATTCTGTCCCAACCTTCCAGAGCTGTGGACAGTAGCCACTCCCACTATATAGATTGACCAGTTTGGCTTACTCTTGATTTGGCCATGCCTTGGGCTGAGCTCTGCTTGTCCCACCCTAATGATAGCTTACTTTAGGTTAAACATTCCCAAGTCCTCCCTCTCACCATCATATGATGTGATCTCAAGGTCAATCCATGAGAGATGAGAAGTGTATTTCAGGAAGGCCATTTTGAAGAGCTTTCTGGGGAAAGCAATCAATGTGGCAAAGGCCTTGAGTTCATGGGGTAGGAAGATTGCTTAAAGGTAGTAGGGCAGCCTAGTGCAATGGAAAGAATCTTGGATCTGAAGCCAGAGAACCTAGGTTCAAATCATGCCTTTGACATTTGCTTTCTGTGTGATCCTGGACAAATCACTTAACCTCTCTGGAACTCAGTTTACTCATTTGTAAAATGAAAGAGTTGGACAAGATAGACTCTGAGGCTCCTTCCAGCTCTAAATTTAGGCTCCTGTGGTTTAAGTCTCTCATATTCCCAGCACAATGCCTGGTGTGTGATAGGTCTCTGATAAATCCTTACTAAACTTGACTGAAAGGCCAGTTCTGCTGTTTATTACGTGGGACACTGGGTGAGGCACTTCCATTCTTTAGACTTCAATCACCGCATCTAGAAAATGAGGAAATGGGATTAGATCTATAAGACCCCTTCCAGCTGTACCTTGGTGAGGAACAGTTCAATTACACCCAGCTGGGTCATAGTCCCAGCCTCCCAGCAATAAACATAGGAAGAACCAGCCTCCAGGGCTCTGGGTGGCTGGAAGGATTGTGGGAATCACAGTTCTAGAACACAAAGGGTCCAGGATTCCATCAAGTCCAGCCCCATCCCTTTACGATTAGGAAAGCCCAGAGAGGCTAAGGACTTGCCAGGGGTCACCCAGCCTGTAAGGCATCAGAGTCTGAACTCAAGCTCTGTGACTCAAGTTTGTCGCTTTTTGGCATGAAACAGCAATGAAGGTCAACATTCTTCAACTAGGTGAAATTGGCACCTGGCTGTTGACCTTCTGGAGAGTGGTAGAATTATACCCAAATGAGTCTTCCAGAGGCTCATCATGCAGACAAGAGTCTCTAACTCCATACCTCTCCATTTTAGGGGTCTCCATATTTCTCACATCAATCCCCTTTTCTCCATTCAAATGGTTCCCTCCCTTCCCCATATTTCCCCCTCAAGTTCAGGACTTCATCAGCTCTCATCTGCACTATATCAATAGCCTATCACAGAGGACTCTGGCTTCCATCAACCTCTTCAATCTATCTTCCCCATAGCAGACAAAATTTGATCATGCCAGTTGCTTGCTTAAGAAACTCAAATAGTTCCCAACTGCCTCTGTGGCAAACTAAAAATACTTCAGCTTGTCATTTAGAAACCCTTCTCAGTCTGGCTCCAACCTGTCTTCTCAGGCTTGTTTCCCATTACTCTCCCTTGTGTTCTCTCTATTTTAGCCAAACTAATTGCTGTTCCCTGAATTTGACATTTCCATCTCCCATCTCCAAGCCTTTGCATGGGTTATTGTCTATGCCTGCTTAGGCACTTTCCCTTTCTTATGTGGACATTTTACTTGCTGAAAGGGATAGGAAAAGAAAATATAGGTGAGAAAAGTAGCCAGAAATAGTTCTGAGGACCAGAGAGAAAACAGCCCCTTGGATAAATGCTCTAAGAGGACCTGTGTGAAAGCAGCTCAGAGGCAAGAACGCCGGCTGAGGTAAAGATGGCTGCCATGGATTGTTGTCCATCAGCTCATGGGTGGAAGTTACAGAGAGGAAGAGCTAAGCTTAATAGTATGAAAAGCTTTCAAACCCTTATTCCCCTTCCCCAAGTGGAATGGCTTGCTTAGGTGGGTATAAAGGAGTATATACTCCTCTCTGGAAATTCTCAAACAAAATCTGGAGAACTCGATTATTTGTCTGTTTGGACAGCTGTTAAATTCATAATTTTTTAAGGTTGGTTTTTTAATCTCCTTTGGAGATGTAAGGTGATGGTAGGAAGATATACTCTTGGCTAGAAGTCAGAGGATAGATAGTATCTCTCAAAAGTCTCCTCCAGCCCATGTCGTTACTGTAGGATCCCAGAGTGGTGATCAGCTCCTAGAGCCTCCAGACACAGCTGTCCCTAGTGGACATCAATGGGTAGGGGCCTCTCCTCCTAGGGCTCCCAATGAGTACATTGGGATATTCCCTGGACTGGTAGATCAACCCTCCTTCTTGTCTCCTCCATACTTGACGCAGATCCAGCAGACAGGCCACCCCTCCTCCCTGGCTCCTCGGAAACACTCCTGCTCTGTTCAGGAGCAGGGCCTTGGCCAACAAGTGGACAGTGCTTGTTGAATTTGGCCAGAGGCCCAGGATCTGGACAGAATCCCAAGAATTTCTCACCTGCAAAGAAAACATCAACAGCCTCTATTTTTTTGTTGCTGTTGTTGGGGTGGTTTTTAAAAATCTCCATTAAACAAATGAAGCAGCCCTCCCAGGCTTTGCTTTTTATCCTCCCCACTTTATACAAACATATATGATGTATCTTCCTCTCAAGACACCCACGGATTTATATCCAAGATCTACGGCAGAGATGCCTTGGTGGAGTGAATAGTACACTCAAGCTACAAAGGATGAGAAGAAAGGAAAGGAAGGGGAAAGAGTGGGGTGGCAAGTCCAACAGACCAGCATTTATTAAGTACCTACTATGTGCCAGGCACTGTGCTAAACACTGGAAACACAAAGAAAGGCATAAATAGTTCCTGCTCCAAGGAACTCAGTCTAATGGGGCAGATAACAAGCAAAGAGCCCTGTACAAACAAGATCCACATAGGATAATTGGAGATAGTTTTGGAGGGAAGACCCTCCAAGGTTAAGGAGGACCAGAAAAGTGGGATGTTAGCTGAGAAAGCAGAGATGCAGAGAAAGCAGAGAAAGCAGATGTTAGCTGGAAGCCAGAAAGCAGAGATGAGGAGGGAGAGAGTTCCAGGCATGAGGGATAGCCTATGGAAATGCCCAAAGTCGGAAGATGAGTGTCTTGTTCAAGGAACAGCAAGGAGGCTAGTGTCACTGGATCTCAAAGTGTGTGGGGGATAGTATGAGGCATGAGAAGACTGGAAAGTTTGGGGGGTGTCTAGGTTATGAAGGGCTTTGACACAGAGAATATTATATTTGATTCTGGAGGTGACAGGGGGTAGCTTTCTGCATAGGTCTTTTGAAATGGAGTCATGGAGTCGGAAGGGACCTGAGAGGTCATGCAGTCTGACCTTCCACTTAGTAAGGAATCCTGTTAATAGCCTCTCTGAGAGATGACTGCCTGTTTAGCTCCTGCTTAATACCTAAATAAAAATTCTCACTACCATCCAAAGCAGCCCAAGACATTAATTAGATGGCAGTGGTTCGAAAGTTCTTCAGTCCATCAAAAAACATTCATTAAGTGCCTACTTTATGCTGGGTAGTGTGTTAGGAGCCGAGGATACAGAGGAAAAAAACATGAATGGTCCCTACCTAAAGACAAATAATTGGGCCTGTTCCCTAGAGAGAGAATTCTTTAATTCTTCAATGGATCCATGATTTCATCAATGTAGGTACCCCTTTCACCAGTGCAGACTACAACCCATGTGTCTTCTCAGTCTGTGTGATTCTTATCCAGGTCCTCCTACAAATCCTACCCAATGCACTGGAGGCCATCTTCCAGGGATTTGTTGCTGTTGTTCAGTCATTCCAGTCATGTCCGACTCTCCATGACCTCATTTGGCATTTTCTTGGCAAAGTTACTAGAGTTGTTTGCCGTTTCCTTCTCCAGCTCATTTTACAGATGAGGAAACTGAGGCACACAGGGTCACACAGCTAGTAGGTGTCTGAGGTCAGATTTGAATTCAGAAAGATGCAGGGCCAGCACTCTATGTGCTATGGCGCCATCTAGCTGCCCCCTTCCAGGTCTTTAATATTTTGTTAAAAGAAGCCTCTGTTTTAGAGATGTCACAGGGACAGGCTAGAAAGTGTTTTAAAAGAATGTCCGCATATTATAGTTATCAGTGTGTTTACTTAGAAGGAAAAATTATGATAGTATCCCAAAATATTAGAACTGCGAAGGTCTTTGAGATCCTTTAGCTGCCTAGGGAAGCTAGGTATTACTGTGGAGAGAGCCCTGGGACTGGAGTCCAGAAGAGATGAGTTTGAATTTGGCCTCCAGACACTTCCCAGCTGTGTGACCGGGCAAGTCACTCCTGGGGCAGAGGGGCATAATGGAATGGATTGATGAACTGGAGCCAGGTTGACACTTCTAGCTGTGTGACTGAGCAATCCACTCAGCCCCTTGAGAGAGAGCCTCAGTTTCCTCATCTGTAAAATGGACGTAGCACTCATCTCACAGGGTAGTTATGAAGATCCAAAGAGAACACACACATAAAGTACTTAGTATACATTACAGGCTATGTAAATATCATTTATTATTCTTACCTCATCCCTACAATGTTGGGAAATTCACATTCTCCAACAAGTGGTCACCCGATCCTTATTTGCATGTTCCCATGATAAAAGACTTATTTCATCCATCAAGGCCTGGGTTCAAATCTCACCTCTGCCATTGATTACCTGTGGGACTTGGACCAGTCACCACTTGGCTTTTATGGGCCTCAGCTATAAAATGAAGGGACTGGACTGGGTGGCCTCTTCGGTCTCTTCCAGTCTGTGATTCTGCAAATCTGCCTGAGGGTCTTATAGGATGTTATGGCAGAGCCCAGACTCCAAGAAGTAAGTAAAGGTAATTCATAACCTGACTCTGGGCAGCAAAAGAAGGCAGGGCACACACCCCAAGCCAAATGACATCACTCCTTCCACAGTGTCTAGTTATAAGTTGTCAGTATATATCAACATTCCCATAATGTTTATCCTCTGCTGCCCAGAAGCAAGTCTGTGACACCCACACCCACCCCTGCCTTCACAGAACATCAAGGACACTCAGCAATGAAAGGAATATCAGAGCTCAGGGTCACCAGTTAACAAACTGCTGGGCACCAGTGGGAGCACCCACTCCCTCTTTGCTCTGGCAGAAGCAAGGATTCAGGGCCCTTCTGAAGGCACACATCCCTCAGATCCTAAAAGAAGCAGCCTGTCACTCCACTCCTGCCTTGAGGTACATGTGCTCCTCTCCAAAGGGGGCCCAGTTTCATGGCTCTGCTACCTTCTCTCTCCCCCATCTCTGGGCTCATGGCTCCCTTTCTGGAACAGCACAGACCAGACCTTGCACTGACTGCACACAGGAGGGTTTCAGATTTAAATGCCAAGTTCATCATTTCAAAAGGCCTGCCAGAGACAGCATGCCTGATCAGACCACAGCTCTTGGTCGGCATCCCATATTTACCCTGTAACTTTCACCTTGAGACAAAGGGCCCTTGTCTAGGATGGTGACTGGTTTTTAAGGACACAACTTTTTTTAAAATATGGACTTAGCTCCCTCTCTTATAGTACCAGGGATAGGGAAAAAGTGACTCCCACTAATCGCACAGCAAAGTGAGTCCCCATGAAGAAAAGGAACAGCGAAAGCTGCTAGGATTTCCCTAAGCCTCGGCTCCAGCTTCCTGCCTATAAAACAGAATCCATGTTGAAAAAATTAGCCCACCTCCAAGGCGAACATTTGACCCCCCTCTTCCTTTCTAAGGCACAATGATAACATGGGTCACGGAATCACAGAGCTGGAGGTGGACGAGGTCTCAGAGGGTTTCCTGGTCCAACACTGTCATTTTCTAGGTGATAAGATTAAAACCCACAGAGTAGAAATGACTCCCCCAGCAGGGCTAGGATTCAAACCCAGGTCCTTCAGCTCCAAATCCAGCCTTCCAATCCGCATCCATGGCCTTAGGGCTAAGGACATTTAAGGACTAAGATCAATCTAGCACCAATCTGGATGATGGTGTTGCTTGGCCTCTATGCAAACAGTCTGACTCACCCTCCACTCCCTCGATGAGCATATGGTCCTATTTGACCATGAAGGATCAGAGCTCTAGAGCTGGAAGACATCTCAGAGGTTACTTGGCCCATCCCTTTCATTTTACAGTGGTGGGGGGGAATTCAGGTAGAAATGAGTCCCGTGGAGTCTGCTGTACATTCAGGCTCAGCCACCTTCAAGTGATAATTGCTTTACCAATGTCATTTCATGTGGTACTCAGAACAGCTCTGTGAGGCAGATGCTATCATTACACCCCTTTTATAGATGAGGAAACCAAGGCTGAGAGATGTTAGTGACTTTTCTATGGTCACACAGATGGATGAAGTCCTAGCCTAGGTCGTAGAATCTCCAAGGTGGCAAAGACTATAGTGGTCTAGTCCAAAGCCGTGTTCAATGCACAAATCCCCTGAATAACATCCCTGATGAGGTGGTCAGCCATCCATCATCTACTTAAAAACCTCCATCCATTGGGAACTCATTCCCTTACAAGGCAATCTATTACCTTTTTGGACTGTTTTCATTTTTAGAAATGTCTTCCTTATACTTCAAGCTCCCCTTAAGAAGGGGGCACAGGACAGAAGTGTCCTCATTTCCCACATGGTTACACTTATTTTAGACTCCTTTGGTGTCTGCATCATGATACCTCTGGTACTTTCCACTCATTTTCAGCTCTATTTTGTGTGGTTTTTCTTCTGTGTCTTGTCTTCCCCTGTTAGATTGTAAGCTGCTTGAGGTCAGGGGCTGTCTTTCTTTTTCATATTTGTATCTTCAGCACTTACCACAGCACCTGACACATAATAGGTGCTTATTAAATGTTGATCAAAATTTTATGTAAAAATGAATGTTAAAATTTGCCTTTACATGTAATTGGAAAAAATAAAATACTACTTAAAAGAAAAAAGAAAGATGTTTTGCATGACTGGACATGTGTAGTCGATATCAAATTGCTTGCCTTCTCAAGGAGAGAGGGAGAGAATTTAGAATTCAAATTTTTTAAAATGAATATTTAAAATAGTTTTTACATTTAATTGGAAAATAAAATATTTTAAAATGTTTTTAAAATGTTAATCAGCTGACCAACTTATACAGGACCCAAGGCTTTAACTCCTATAACTTCTGCCCAGTGGTCAGAACAATAGACTCTCAGAGTCGGAAAAGACTTCAGACATTGCCATAAACACTCTCAAGTAGGATTGCTAGGCTACTGGAAAGTAGGGTCATCTTGGCTTGCTGAATGAGTAAGAAAGCAACCAGACTACCCTTTGTGAGTAATGGCTCACATTTATAGAGGGCTTTAAGATTTCCAGATTCTCTCCTCCCAACCACACTGTGCCACCATCTCCATTTAACTGGTGAGGAAGCTATTTACCTGCCTTAATCCGGAAAGGGAGGATGAGTCAGGCTTCCAGCAAGTTGACTGAGGGCTCTGCATGGCTTCCAGTAGTTTTAAAATGAGGAGACCTGATCAGGTTCTCTTATTCACTTCAACTGCCATATTTGGCGGCAAGGACTTCTTTCTATGAATGTCAACATGTTAGGCAATTCAGCTTTGCAAGTAGGGAAGGGAAAAGGCAAAACAAAAACCCTATCCATAAGCCTCCTTAGGTAAAGCTTCTTCTTGAGTCCTGTGTTTAGTTCTAAAGGCTTCAGATTTGGGGAAAGACAGAGATGAGACAGGAGGGCAACTGGGGTGGTGAAAGACCTGGCACCCATGCCATACAGGGATCAGTGGAAGGAACGGGAAATTTTTCTCTGAGAATTGGGCAGGTACTTGATAACTTTTGATAGTGGCTTCCACCTGGTAGGAAGACTGGACTTTCTGCTCAGCCTCAGAGGGTGAGCATATTGGGTGACAGCTTGAGTTAGATTTAGGCTTAACATAAAGACAAGCTTCCTAATAGAGTTCTTTAAAAGAGTAATGAGATGCCTTGGGATATAGAGGATTCCTCCCACAGGGATCTTCAGTGATTGGACAGCCACATGTTGGAAACTCTGTAGAAGACACAGTTTGGACTCAGTAGCTTCTGAAGTCTTTTCCAACTCTGAGAGTTTATTTTTCTGACCATTGCTTAATCAATATGAGTCGGGTTGAGGATGAGTTGAGTTGAATTATATATTGAGTTAGTAGAGTTATACAGTAAGATTAGTTGTGGAGTCAGAGGCCTTAAACTGACTGCCTTCCACCACTACCCCATGCTTACTACCTGTGTTACCCTGAGCAAGTCACTTAACTTCTTTGGCCTCAGTTTCCTTATTTTACAGATGAGGGGGTAGAACTGGATGACTCCTAAGATCTCTTTACCACTCTAGGTCTATGATCCTATGAAATGCTTCAGGGATCAATCCATTTCCCTCTTCTCTAAAGAGCTATCTGTAGTCTCTTCTTTCCCCATGACTATTCACCCCTCCAGACTCCCATAGCATTTAGGATAGAATCTGCCACACAACTCCACACTTAACTGTCTTACTCCACTCACTACTGTTCCAGTGTGTTCCCCTAGTGTCCCCTCACCCAATGTGTGAGCTAACACACAGAATGAGACACACATTTTTGGACATGGCCAATGTTGGAATTTGTTTTACTGGACCACGCATATTTGTTACAAGGCTTTTGTTTTTGTTTTTCTTTCCCCGCCCCCCCCAAAGGGTGGGGTGGGTAAAAGGAAGAGAAAATAAATGCTTGTTAATTGGAAAATGAAGGTGCAAGTTGCTTGCAGGGCTGCTCTCCCCTAAGGGTGCTCCTGCAGGGCAGGCCTTGAAGGCAGGAAGACCTTGGGATGAAGCCCTGGGCCCTGGGCTAATCACTGAAATTCCCTGAGCCTCAGTTTTTCTCATCCCAAAATGGAAATAATAAAGCACCCATACCACAGATAAATTGTTGTGAGTTGTTGTAAGGGTCAAATGATAAAATATATGAGGAGCTCTTTGCAAAACTTGAATTCTCATATAAAAATGTGAGTTATTTAGTAGTAACAATGGTGGTGGTGGTGGTGGTGGTGGTGGTGGTGGTGGTGGTGGTGGTGGTAGATGAATTAAACATGTTGGATAGGGTGGGGTAGTCAACTTCAGAGTTAGGACCTAAGTTCAAATCTTACTGCCTGTGTTACCTTGGGCAAATCAGTTAACCTCACTGGGCCTCAGTTAAATTAAAGCATTGGATTAAATGGCTTCTGAGATCCCTTTTCACTGTAGATTGACAATCTCATTATCCTACTTACTGATTTTTCCCTATTAGGAAGGGGAATGACCCTCAGCTTTCCTTCTTTTATTTCTCTCCCCTGGTTCCACTAAGCTTGGCCAAATCATCTCACCAACAAGGTGGGGAAATCCTTACAAAGAGACCTCAGGATGGCCACCACCCTGCTTCCCACCCATGCGGTCAAGGAGTCATTAAAGGGGGTGGGGAGACAGAGTTTAGGGAAAGGGCATGGGATGCCCTTGAAGCCTGGCTCTGCCTAAGCACAAGGCCCACAGAATTCTCAAAGGGCAGCAGCCTGAGCCCACCCCATAGAAAACACTTAGCTCCTTCCTTCATGCTGCTCACAGCTCTGAGTCTTTTTCATACCCTGAGCACCAAGTAAATATTCTTGGAGTTAAAGCTAAGGGCAGAACAGACCCTCCTCTCCCATTGGCAGTGACTTCATGTACTTTTTTTTTTTTTTTGCTACTGTCATTTTGAAACCTCACAGTGGGATGTGCTGGGTAGAGGGAGTAATTAGAATAACAGAATGAATCATAGAATGATAGACTTAGAGATGGAAGCTATCTTAGAAATCATTTAATCTAGTCCCTCCCCATTTACAAAGGGGAAACTGAGGCTCAGAGATTCAGGAACTTGCCCAAAGTCACTTAGCTAGTAAATGACTGAGATAGGATTGGAACCCAGGACCACTGACTCAAATTCTGTAGTCTGTTCCACTTTACCATGCTGCCCTTCTCTTTGTTCAACATCCTTCTCCTTTGCATTTGATTCCTTCTATTTGCCCTCTCACACATCTTTATACATATACATATACATATATATATATATATACGTATGTATGTGTATATATATATATATGTATGTATGTATGTATTCCTTGCCTTCCTCACTTAACTAATCAGCACCATCAGAACGAAGACCACCTGAGATGGGAAAAATCCTCTCATAGGTGACTTTAGCTGAAATCACCCAGGAGCTGGACATGAGGAATTTGTTTCTGGACACAGGAATAAATGGTTTTTCTTGAAAAAACAAAACATACACACAAGCATCTCTTCAAATGTGGAATTTATTCACCAAGCAAAAATAGTTAATGTTGACTCTGATTGACTAGCCAGGAAATGGTCTGGGGTTTTTTCCCCCTCCTCTCCTTAGCTCCTTGGTCCATACTGATCTCATTCGATCCCCCACAAACCAAGTTACCAGAGCAAGAGGATGGCTTCTGTACCCCATTCCTTCTCAGTCCCAGGTCCCCGCTAGGTTTTCCATCTAGATGTCCATTACCCATTCAGCCTTCTTAGAGGGTACTCTGGAGAGCAGAATCAACACTGGCTTCCTCAGTCAACATCAATGGCTTCCTATGTGATCATCTAGGATAAGAGAGAATCACCTTTGTTTGACATTTAAAGCCTTTCAAAGTCTGGCCCCAACCTACTTTACCATCCTTACTATACCTTATTCCCCCTGATGAACTCTTTGTTCCAGATAGACTGTTCTTCTTGCTGTTCTTCCTATGTGACACTCCATTTCTACCACCATATCTTTGTACTAGCTGTCCCCCATGTCTAGAATGCCTTCCATCCTCACTTCTGCCCCCTTAGAATTCCTAGTTTCCTCCAAGACTCATCTCATGTGTCACAAACACATTTTACTGTGTTTCCTGTCTTCACCCAAATTACCCTGTATCTATTTTGTGGGCATATTATATGTATATATATATATATATATTATATATATGCATGTAAATATAAATACATATACACAAGTTGATTTCCCCAGTAGAATGCAAGCTCCTAGAGGGCAGGGATTGTTTCATTTTTCTCTTTGTATCCCCAGTGCCTATAATAGATATGCAAGAAATAAATGTTGATTGCTTGATTAGGAATAGGTAGTTGGGTTGAATCCAACTTGAAGAGCTTTCAGATCTTCCCAACCCTATTTCCTTGTTTATAGGGAAATTTCCTTATCTATAAGTCACAAGGAAATTTCGTTATATTATTATGTTACATTATGCTATGCTATGCTCTATCGTATCATATTACATTCCTTATACCACAACGAAGGAGGTACATTGTAAGAAGCTACTCAAGAAAAATACAAGATGCCTATCATTGTGGCTTTTGTCTCCTTCCCTGGCCTTCTCTAAGGTCTCTAATGAATTCATTCTGGTTGGATGATGTTTTCTTCCCAACCCAATCTTATCTGACCTCACACTGCAGCATCCCGTAACTTTGTACATTTGGAAAATGAGAAAGGCCCTTGAGACAGAGAGTTAGGGACAAAGGTTTTGGTCATTGAAATCCCCAACAACAAGATATAATGTGTCTGTGCCTCAGTTCCCTCATTTGAAAAAGAGAAACCATAATCTGTTTACTTTCCATTTGAGAGTCATTGACAAGTTCTAAGACTCCTGTAAACACAATGCACTTTTTGAAAAAATAAATTGTATTGATATTTTGGTTTTTCCATCACTTATGTTTTCCATTTCCCTTCCTCTGAGTCATTCCTTATAATAAAGAAGAAAAAAGGAGGAAGAAAAGAAAAAAGAGGAAAACAAAATTAGCAAAACTAGCCACCATTTCTAAAAGTCTGACACGATGCTCAGTTCTACCGCAGTGGTCCCTCGGCTCTAGAAAGAAGCAGGGAGAGAAACTTTCTCTTATCTCTTCTTTGGGAACAAGTCATGACAATTAGTCATGACAATTTCACAGAGTCAGTTTCAATTGTTTCATTGTTTCCATTTAAGGAACTGGATTTTCCTGGTTCTGCTCACTTTACCTTGTTTAAGTTCACTTAAATCTTTGCTTGCTTCTCTATACTCATCATATTGATCATTTCCTAAACCATCTTCCCTTCCTGTACCACCATTTGCTTAGCTATTCCCCAGGTGATGAGCCTCTACTCTCTTCTCAGTTTTGCAGCTTCAGAAAGTACTGTCAACATTTAATATAAAATGTGGTTACTACTTACCCTGAATTTATTTTCTATATACATTGTATTACATGTGTTCTCATCTCTTCCCCACAGAATGTAACTTCCTCACAGGCACAAAAGGGTTTTCTTTTTGATTCTGTATCCCCAGTAAATAGTACAATGCCTAAAACATAGTGAGCATGTCATAGGGGCTTGTTAGTTACTTGATACTTTAGTAAGAAGAGTTTAATAACCAAGCAGATTCATGAAAGGACAATTTTTTGAGACGGAAAGATCTTGAATATCTACCTTCCAGCCAATGTTTGAAGTAGCAGGATAGGTCAAAGTATAATAGAGTCCTGTAGTGACTATCAAGGGGCCCGAATTCTCCCCACCACCTCCTCCCCAACCTACCCCAAAGAATAGGTTAAGAATGACAAAGCAGTCATAGAATGTTCGGCTCAGAAAGGCCTTAGAGTCATTTAGTCCACACTTTACCCAAGAAGAAACTGAAACCCAGAATGGTGAGTGACTTGCCCAAGGGCACATGGTCAGTCAATAGTGACTCGTCAGTAACTAGAACCCAGAGTTCTAGTTGACTCACGGTCCCCTCTCTTTCTTTCTCCTCCTCTAAACTCTCATAGAAGAACATTTGCAGGGCTGTGGAATGGCATGCAGAGAGCAATTCAATCTAATTCAATTCAAAAAACATTTAATAAGCACTTACCAAATTCCAGCCACTGTGCTAGACACTTGAGACAAAATACAGATGCATCTCTCCCCTCAAAGAGCTTACATTCTACTGGAAGGATAAATATCCTGGAATCAGAGGCCCTGGGTTCAAATCTCAGCTTGTTACCTGTTTGACCTTAGCTAAGTCCCTTCCTCTCTCTGGGTCTGTTTCCCTGTAATTAAAATAAGGGGGTTAAATGGTGCTAGGGCCATACAAAAAGAGGGAGCCTCCAGATTTGGCCCATGGGCCATAGTTAGCTGACCCTAGTTGAAGATCTAGAAGGTCGCTTCAGGTTCTAAAAGCTCAGATCCCTGACCTCGGGTCCTAATCCCTCCAGCCACAGTGGCCTGCAGAGATGGCCACTAGGGACCAAGGGCAAGGCAGCCAAGCAGAAAGAGCCAGGGCTATAAACACACTCTCCCCCAAACAAACACTTACCCTGCAATGTGCAGACAGGGAAATTACAGGGTGGAATAATGAGGAGGCAGAGGCAAAGGATGGGGAAGTAAAGCCAAATGGGATGGCAGGAGGGAGGGGAGGGCGGAGGTGGGGACCACACACTTCCCAGGGTACTTTTATAAGCATGGACTGTGGCTTTCTCTGCCAGGCATGAGGCAGGTGGGAGTTGGGGGGTGAGGTGGGGAGAAGCTGCCCTGGAAGGAAAATCTCCTGAAAAAGGTGAAGTCATCCTGGGTGCAGTCACCCTCCAACCCCAACCTCCACCCAGGGCAGAGAGCCAGAGGCTGTTTTATATCAACATGATTAAGAAAACCCTACTTTATGTTTTCTTTTGCATCTCTTCAATTATTAATGAGGTGAAGCATTTGTAATTATTAACAATTTATGTTTGCCCTTTTGAAAATTGTCCATCTCCTTTGAGCGACCATTTATCTGTCGCAGTTAAGGAGGAGTCTTAAATTTGTTCATTTTTAACAGTATTAAAAATATACTTTAGATGTCAGGCAAATATGAGGACCCTAGGGAAATATAGAGAAAACCTTTTTGAAATAATGCAGTCAAAAAAGCAGAATCAAAAGAACCAAGTATTTAGTAATTACTACCATTTGAGATGAAAAATGAATGAGAATGAAGAAACAAAGAACCCTGATGAAGACTCTGCAGGGGTGAAATACACATTGTCCTGACATTTTACAGACTGAAATTCATTGCAAATACTGGCAAAGTTTAATTCGTTCATTCATGTCAATTCAACCATCATTAAATGCCTAGAGACAAAGAGAAGCCCCTACACTTTTTAGCAGGGAAGGTTGGGAGTGGGGTTGGCATGTGTAAAAGGGATGTAAAGGAGGAAAGACTAGAGAGAGAAAACAGACCATAGTATCACAGGATTTAGAGCCACAATGGATTTTAGAGGTTGTCTAGTCCAACCTGTTCATGTTACAGGTGAGAAAACTGATTAACTGGTTAATTAACTGGTTAAATGACTTTCTCACACTCCAGTCACTTAGTTTTGGATTGGAACGCTGGTCTTTGGCCTCCATGTTCAGTACTTCTTCTACTCCATCACACCAGGCTGGGACTGAGCACCTCTCATCTGAGGACTAAACTGGCTAAGGGTAAAAGGCCCCTGACCTCTGGTTGGCCATTTGGTGATGAGGGAGGTTTTTTTGGGCCACAATGACTCCTGAAACCACCAGCTAAGAGTAGGTTCTGCCCTTTGTCAGAGAAAGGAGAACCCACATATACTGGGTGACAGTGGACCGGTTATTTCACTGTTCTAAGATCTTAGTATCTTCAGCCGTAGAATGAAGAAATTAGAATCTGATAACCTCTAAGGTCCATTCCAGCTTTAAATATTTAATGACCCTAAGAATTAATAGATACATATGCAAACATAGTGTACATACATATATGCATGTGTGTATATGTATGCATATATACATTCCTTCATATATTATGAGATAATATATCATCTTTATCACATGTACATATATGTATGTATCATCAGGGCAGCTAGGTGGCACCATAGTGCACAGAGTGCCGGGCCTAGAGTCAGGAAGACTCATCTTCCTGAGTTCAAATCTGGACTCAAACACTTACTAGTTGTGTGATCCTGGGTGAGTCATTTAGCCCTATTTGCCTCAGTTTCCTCATCTGTAAAATGAGCTAGAGAAGGAAATGACAAACCACTCCAACATCTCTGCAAAGAAAACCCCAAATGAGGTCACAAAGAGTCACATACAACTGAAAACAACTAAACAACAACAAATAAGTCATCATGTATATGTTCATATATGAATGACTAAGACCATAGGAAATGTCCCCCACGGTCACCCTTATGGCCCACTCAGGTTAGACTCCTGCCTCCAAAGGGAATAGCAAGAAATATGCTAGGGAAGGCCACGGATGTCGTTCTTGATATCAACTTTTATAGTTAATAAAATACCCTAGAAAACACACAATTATTGTCCCTCATTTTATCTGTACACATCATGTCACCCTGGGTTTCTATAGCTCTTCACCCTGAGGGGAGGGGAGAGCAAAGTTCTGATGGAGTTATCCTGCTTTCTAATCAACATCTGCCTCTAAACTTTTCCTCCTTTAATTCCACAATCCACTAACCAACCGGAGAGAGAAGAATTATCTAAGCTCTGATTGCTTTTCCAGTAAGACAACAGCTCCTCTTTAAAGGGGCCTGGCAGGTACTTCTCAGTATCTGCTCACCAACCCCCTAGGAATCTGATAGAGTTTATGCAGGGGCAGAAGTACACACACCTGCAGTTGGCTGGTTCATCTTCCTCCCTGCCTGCACATCCTCGGGCAGGTTGCCCCGCTGACCAAGATGGCTTCTCTATTTGCCTCCAGTCCCATGCCCACCACTACCACTACCCCTGCTCATAAAGACTCCTTTCTTCAGCAGCGGTTTTAATTGGGCAGATCCTCAGTGTTGGCGCTGTCTGCCCCTACTGGGAGGGCTCCAGATGTTGTTTACCGGGTAGTGAGGAGGTGACCTCTGCCAGCGGTTGGAAGAGGAAGTTGGGGATAGGGACAGTGATGGAAGAGGAGTGGGTTATGCCCCAAGGCACCAGAGGGCCATAAATTGTTCCCAGTTTGGGGCACTGGACAATCTCCCAATTGTCAGACAGGTAAATCAAGGCCAGGGACCAAGGTAGCCAGTCCCAGGCTTTGCCAAACTGTCTGTAAGCCATGGAAGGAAGTAGTTAAAGTCTCATGCCAATCCGGTAGAAGGGCTGACAGAGGGAGAGCTAACAGAAATGCTGTAGGGAAGGGGGAGATAATGACTCCGTGGCAGGCAGGAGCTAGACTGCGGGACCCATTCCCAGCTCTCCCCATTAGCTTGCTGCTCCCCATCTGAGCCTCAGCTAACAGCACTGCCTAAGATATGTTTATAATGTTGCCAGTGTGGTGATTATTGTAAGCTCAGTCTAGAAGGAGCTTTAAAAACACGCTATGATTTTTTCTGAGCACTCCATTGTTCCCACTGAAAGAAGTTTAAAATGCCTGCAGTTAGGGAAGAAGAAATAAGGATGGGGGTGGGGAACGTGTGTTAAGTACCAGCAGGGCTTAGAAACCCAGGAAATCTCTCCTCTCTTCTTTTCTCCACCTTAGAGGTAGCTAGGTGGTGCAGCAAATGGAGTGCTGGGTTGGGAGTCAGGAAAACCTGGATTCAAATCCTGCCTCAGACACTAGCGGGGTGACCTTCGGCAAGTCACTTAACCTTTGCCTGCCTCAGTTTACTCAACTGTAAAATCGGGATAATAACAGCATCTACCTTGCAGGGTGTTGTGAGGATCAAAGCAGATAATATTAGTGAAGCATTTAGCACAGTGCCTTCTCTTTTCCCCTTCTCTTTTCCCAGAAATTCCATTTACAAATATTCATATTCTTACTCACATTTATTTATATTCTTACTCATGTTTATATTTATTTATATTTATATTTATTTATACAAATATTTATATTCTTACTCATGTAGCATCAATCTTTGTTCCTCTGAGGTGAACTGTGCAGGAATGAATTGAATTTTTAAAAGCATTTATTAAGTACCTACTGCATACTAAGCTCTATGTTAGGTACTAAGAACACTAAGTGAGATGTCCCCTGCCCTAAAGGGCACATAATAACATAATAACAATAACTATAATTATAAATATTAACAGTAAGAGCAATAGCTAGCACTTATTATAGCACTTAGAGGTTTCTAAAGCCTTTTACAAATATTAGCTCATTTAGAAATCATCAGAACTATCTGGTACTGGAGAAGAAATAGAGTGGTGAGTCAGTGATATAGATTGGGTACACAAGACACAGTAGCAAATGACCGTAGTGATCTAGTGTTTGATAAACCCAGAGGCACCAGCTTTCAGGACAAGAACTCACTATTTGACAAAAACTGCTGGGAAAACCGGAAAACAGTATGGCAGAAACTAGGTATAGACCAACAGCTTATGCTTTATACCAAGATAAGGTCAACATGGGCACATGATTTAAACATAAAGGGTAATACCAAAAGCAAATTAGGAGAAGGGAAGAATTTGTGACCAAACAAGAGAGAGGATATTATGAGATGTAAAATGGATAATTTTGATTATATTAAATTAATTAAATTAAACTTTCCACAAAATCCATACAACCAAAATTAGAAGAAAAGCAGAAGTGGGGGAAATTTTTTATAGTAAGTATCTCTGACAAAGGTCTCATTTCACAAATATATAGAGATTTGAGTTAAATTTGTAAGATTACAAGTCATTCCATAGCTGATAAATGGTCAAATGAAATGAACAGACAGTTTTTGGATGAAGAAATCAAAGTTATCTATAGCCAGGGGGAAAATGCTCTAAATCACTATTGATTAGAGAAATGCAAATGAAAACAACTCTAAGGTACCAACTTTCACACCTATTAGATGTGACAGAAAAGGAAAATGATAAATATTGGAAGGGATTGGGGAAAATTGAGACACTAATGCGCTGTTGGTGGAGTTGTGAGCTGATCCAACTATTCTGGAAAGCAATTTAAGGCTATACTCCAAGAGCAATCAAATTATACATACCCTTTGATTCAGCAATACCACTACTAGGTCTGTATCCCAAAGAGATAAAAGCGGAGGGGGACCTATTGGTACAAAAATATTTATAGTCCCTCTTTTTAAGGCATCAAAAATTGGAAATTGAGGGAATGCCCATCAATTGTGGAATGGCTAAACAAGTTGTGGTATATGATTGAAATGAAATATTACTGTGCTATGAGAAATGATGAGCAGGCAGATTTCAGAAAAAAACTGATGCAAAGTGAAGTGAGCAGAACCGGGAGAGCATTGTACACACTAACAGCATGATGAGCCCTTCTCAGCAATGCAATGATCCAAGTCAATTCCAAAGGGCTCATGGTGGAAAATGCTGTCCACATCCAGAGAAAGAACTGACGGAGTCTGAATGCAGATCAAAGCAGACTATTTTCACTTTCTTCTTTTCATGCTTCTTTCCTTGTGATCTGTATCTTCTTTCACAACTGTGACTAATATTTTTTGTATGACTGCACATGTATCACCTATATCAAATTACTTGTTGTCTCGGGGAGGGGGAGGAGAGGGGAGAAAATTTGGAACTCGAAGGCTTTTTAAATGTTCAAAATTTTTGTACATGTAATTGGGGGGAAATTAAATATTATTTTAAAACCAATATTGCTCATTTGATCCTCGCAACAACCCTGGGAGGCAACTGCTCTTTTTATCTCCATTTTGCAGTTAAGTAAACTGAGGCAGAGCTTAAATGTCTTGCCCAGAGTTACATAGCAAGTAAGTTCAAACTCAGGTCTTCCTAATTCCAAGTCCAGCACTCTATCCACTGTATCACCCAGCTGCTTATAAAGGACTGGTGGCCAGGGAAGAGCCTTTTTCCCTTAGTTTGTTACAGAAATGGGCACCAGTCATAAAGCAGTTAATTGTCCCGGCCCTTCCAGAAGAGAAGAGAGCATTGCACAAAAGATGGGAAACAGAGGGAGAAGAGGACTCTCATAGCAGGGTGGGTGGCAAGATGTCCAATTATGTCTGGGTTGGATGAATTGTCAACAACAGATCACCCAAGGCCTTGTTTCCTCAATCGCCACCCAGAAGGCTTAGGAATCATTTTCAGTCATTCAAGGAGCATTTATTAAGGGCCTTGCTATACGTTAGGTGGGACAGCTAGGTGGTACAGTGGATAGAACACGGGGCTTGGAATCAGGAACTCATCTTCATGAATTCAGATCCAGTCTCAGATGCTTGTAGCTGTATGACCCTGGGCAAGTCACTTCACCCTGTTTGCCTCAGTTCCTCATCTGTAAAAGGAACTAGAGAAAAAGATGATAAACCACTCCAGTATCTTATTATATTTTTCTAATGTTTTTGCCAAGAAAACCCTAAATAGAGGTCACAAAGAGTCGGGCATGACTATAACAATGGAACAACGACATATACCAGGCACTAGGCTACATTCTGGGGATAAAAAGAAAGGAAAAAGGCAATCCTTGCTCTCAAGGAGTCCATGGTCTTATGGGGGAGACAACATGCAAACAACTATGTACAAACAAAATATAGACAGGACAAATTGGAAATAATCTCAGAGGGAAGGCACTGAGATTAAACAAAACCCCAGACTCTAGTAGCCAGAAGGGATCTTGGAGGCTTGGGAATCCAAAGTGTTCCTAAAATAAGACTCCCCTGGACTAGAGTTCCTTCTGCATCCCTCTTCTTGAAGCTTTCCAATGAGGAGGGGAACTGATGACCTCCCTGGGGAGCCGGTCACACTGTTGGACAGCTCTCATTGTCTTGATAACAAGCCTCTCTTCGAGGTTCCTGGCACTGCTCCGGGTTCTGCCCTCTGGGACCAGCCACACCAAATCAAATCTCTCTTCCAAGCTGACAGCCCTTCAAGTACTTGCAGACAGCAATCACATCCCCCATGTTTTCCTTCCTCTAGGTTAAATATCTTCAGTTCTTTCAACCAGCCTTCACATGATGTATGATCTTGAGGCGCTCCATCATTCTAATCGCCTTCCTCTGGACGCTCTTCGAGTTGTCAGCGGTAATCATTTATCCAGGGCCAATCCCTTCCCTTGTCTGGTTCTCAATTTCCTAAGCTGACAGGTTTGGTGTCTAATGATCCCTTCAAGCTCAGTGATTTATAATTCTATGATTCACCCTCGAAGACGCTATCTCTGCCTGCGGTTCTCCCATTTTATAGATTCTGTGTGTTCCTTCATAGAGAGGTCAGTACCAATTGCTCATCCCTGTCACAGGGGCAGTATGCCGCAGGACAGCGATTGTGTCTATTCCCTAGGGGATTTTAAAATAGTAGTTATAACCGTCATTAATGACTTCTGTTTTTATTTCGTGATCTGGATATGTCCCCTATCCACCCTGTTGTAATAGAGAAAAGTATTCAATCAAAACCAACCAACACAGGCACTGTGTTTGACAGTATATGCAACATTCAGCACCCATAGATCCCCACCTCTCTACTTAAAGGAATAGGATGCATGTCCTCTTCTCTTCTTTGGGGCCAAACAAAATATCAACCAACACTTATCAAGCATCTTCTAGGTACCAAGCACTATCCTAGGCCCTGGGTATAAAATAGCTAACAGCTATTATTTATGCAGTGCTTACTACGTGCCAGGTACTGTGCTAAGCTCTTTACAAATATCTCATTTAGGTTTTAATATTATCCCTACTTTATAGTTGAGGAAACTGAGGCAAACAGAAGTGACATGACTTTCCCAGGGTCACACAGTTACTAAGTGTCTGAGGCTAGATTTCAATTCAAGTCTTCCTAACTCCAGGCCCAGTGCTCTCTCCATTGTGCCACCTAGCTGCCATCCCCAATGTCTAGAATGAGCTGCTTCCTCACTACGGCCTCTTGGAATCTCTGGTTTCCTGAAAGATTCGACCCAAGCATCACCTTCTACATGAAGCCTTTTCTGATCCCCTCCAGATTTTGGGGTCCCTCCTCCCAAAGCTACATTGTAACCACTGTGTATTTATATATGCACACATACATATATATTCTCTGTATACATGTTGTCTCCCCATTAGAATATAAGCATCTCGAGGGCAGGGACTATTTTTTTCTCTTTTGTGTATCTCCCAAGCACTTAGCACTTGCTCAGTAGGTATTTAACAAATACTTGTTGATTGCAATCTTCAGCTTCCTACAAGGCCCAGATCAGGTGCCATCTCCTATAAGAAACCTTTTCCTAAACCTATAGTTATTGACTTCCTCTCCCTCCTCAAATTATCTTGTATTTGCTCATCTGTTTCCATGTCTGCCAACCCTTCCAAGGTTACTTCCCCAAATTACACTGGCTTTGGCAAACCTTACCACCCCGAGGGCAACTGCTGCTCTCACACAGGGTTTTAAGGATATATCCTGAGGGGCTGGGGAGTTACTGTCACTGACTGGCCCCATTGGTGTGTTCCCCATTGATTATCATCCAAGAGACTCAATTATCATTTAGCAAAAGTATTTACTTTTGGGGGTATAGTAGAAGGAGGGGGTACAAAAATATTCCTCCCATATTTACAGGTCCTGGTTATTGAGAGTCCCTTTCTGCCTTCATCGAGTCCTCATGAAGTTCCTCTTAGGTGTAACTCTCTGCCAGACTTGAAGGGTTTGTGACTCTGGAGAGTCCACAACTGGCAATTCTCTCTGCTCTCAAGGGATCATGGTCCCTGAAGCTGCCTTTTCTCTAATTTCCATTGTGTCTGTCAGAATGTTTCTTATATTTCCAATGCAGTAGCTACCATTAGTAGCTACCTCTCCAGGGACACTATTACCAAGGCTGATGAGAATTCTGATGAGGCCTCTGGATCTCCTGAACTGACCAGATCACTTGAATGTGATCATTTCAGAATACTCTTTGGCTTAAGATGAGGAAAAAATAAGCACAAAAGAAACAGTTGTTCTTGTGCTCATGAACACGTGATGGCCAAGTGGGATACAAGGCAGCCACCTTTCCCCTTTGGCTCCCTCACATTAATCCTGAGACTTTTCACCTTCCAGAGAGGTATAGACTCTTCTTTTCTTGGGAGACCTTTTATTTGCCTTCTATATATATATATATATCTCTATTCCCAACTGGATGTATTTTCTCTGACACATCCATTTTTCCCCCAATAACATAATCAAAGGAAAGAGGGTAGGGGGAAAAAAAACTCTGTCCTCCCTGCCAAGAGGGTTTCCTTCTCAGGAGCCTAGTTTCAAGTCTTGAACTGAAATCCTCCAAACAAAATCCTCCACCTCTGGGCTGAACCCTAATGGATCTAGAAACTACTTAAGTGATTCTTCTTTTTAAAGTTCCCAGAGGTGGTTAGCTTGTTTGGTGAACCAACAGACTTCCTCTTCTTTACCCAATCAAGGAATTTCTCAGCTCACAAAGGGATCACAGAGTATAGATAAACTTGTTTATGTATTTTTAAAAAATCATGCCCCTTGATTGGTTAATTGATTCTACAATTCAAAGTGAGGATTCTCATCTGATGAGAATAATGATGATGATGATGATGACTAGCACTTCAAGGTTTGTGAAAGCTTGAGAAACATCATCTCATTTGATCCTGACAACAACTCTGAGAGGTAGGTGTTAGTATTATCCCCATTTTACAAATGAGGAAACTGAGGCTGGGTTATATAGCTAATAAATATTTGAGGCTGGATTTGAACTCAGTCCTTCCCAGTTCCATGCTGCTCTAACTAGTGTACTCACCTGCCTTGATAAAGGTGTCCAGGTTTAGACTATCTGCTTAGTTGAAGTAGGAGGGGATAGAATTCCATCCCTTAACCATGTCATATCATGGTTAGAATGCAAGGACCTTGAGGGCAGGAACTACTTTGTATCCCCAATACCTAGCACTTGGTTGTCACATCAGATGTTTGTTGAACTGTCCTTGAAGGTGGAACAAGTCTTTGTATCACCATCTTACAGAAGAAGTTGAGAGGTTGACTTCATAATGGTCACACAGTCCTAACCTTATCAGTCCAATGGGAAGATGTTTGGGGTCCAAAATGCCTTTCCGGTGTGACATCGCTTGGGTGTGAAGGAGTCTGTGAGCTCTTGCCCTAGGATAAAATGAAGGCAAAATGGTCCATGCTCCCTCTAGTGGCTGCATGAGGATCTGTACCTCATGGCATCCTGGAAGCATCGGAAGGGACTCGGTACCATTATTTCATCCAATCAGATTCATGAATTCCTTCTGTAGCATCCATGAAAAGTGGTCACATAGGCTCTTCTTGAACCCTTCCTGTGGTGGGAAACTCATTACCTTCTAAGGCAATCTATTTCATGATTATTAGAAAGTTCCTTCTTCTATTGAATTAAAATCTGCCTCTCAATAACTTCTACCCACCAATGCTAGGTTTGTTTCTGGATCTGCTCAGGATAAGTATAATCCTGTTCATCCATAGGGCAGCCTTATAAATATCGGGAAGACAGCGACCATGTACCCATTCACCCTAAATCCTATCCAAGCTAAATAGCTGTGTGGCGCAGTGGATAGAACGCTGTTGTTGTTAGACTTGGAAGGAAGATCTGAGTTTGAATCCTACTTCTGGTGGTCCTGTTAATCTCTATGATCTTTAGTTTCATCTGCAAAATGGTAAAAAAAAATAATGCCTAGAAGGTTGTTGTGTAGCTCAAATGAGGTCAGGTATGTAAAGTGCTTGGGCATAGGGAGAAAAAGGGAATAAGCATTTATTTATATAGCACCTTCTATGAGCCAAGCACTGCACTAACTCCTTTTGCAAATGTGATCTCACTTGATCCCCATTTATTATCTCAGTTGATCCTGATAACAACTCTGTGAAGCAGGTTCTATTGTTACACCTATTTTTTACAGACAACTTGCCCAGGGTGCCATAGATATTCAGTGTCTAAAATCAGATTTGAACTCAGATCTTCCTGGCTCCAGACCCAGTGCTCTATTCACTGCTACCACCAGCTGCCTCAAAGCCAAAGCTACCTAAGTGTCAAATATAGCTATTTAAATGTCCCTGGCAGTTGATAGAGCCATGGGCCTGGAGTCAAATCTAACCTCAGACCCTTAGTAGCTGTGCGACCCTGGGTAAATCACCTAACCTCTATTTGCCTCAGTTTCCTTAACTGCAAAAATAGTTGTAACAATAATACCTATTTCCTAGGTATTTGTGAGAATCAAAAAGTTGTCATAATTTAGCATAAGTTAGCATAATGCCTTTCACATAATAGACCCTTAATAAATACTAGTTTCTTTCTTTCCTTTCTCACAGGACAAGGCTTTTGGGCCCTAACTCAATCAGCCAAAAATTGTTCAAGACAGACTGACCTCTTAAGCCTCCTCTTAACCAGAGATATCCCAGCCCTTCCTTAGGAGTAACATTTCTTTTCTGTTCTACTTTTTCTTTCCCTGGCAGCTGGTGTTATCAAAACAGGTAAATACTGAAGACCTAGCTCTGTTCTAGACACTAAGAGATTGGGTGGGGGAGGGGGAGTTACCAAAAAAGGGTAATTATAAACTCTAGGCCCCCAAGCAAGAGAGCCCGCCCTCTGTGACCAGGATAAGAGTGACAGAAAGGAGGCTGAAAGTTGCCCTGCTGCTATATCTTCCGTATAGAATGGTTAAGCTAGGAAGGGACCCAGCCTAGAGCCCACATCTCCTGACTTCAGAGCTGTTTCCACTAAGTCAGGCTGTTCGATGAATTCTGAAACTCCTGCCATTCTCAAAGCATTCCTTTGGAGTAAGGTACCAAGTCTCCAAAAGGCTCCTTTAAAAACCCAATTCTACTATGTGAGAGTAAGGAGGAAACAAGGAATGAGGGATACTTAACTCGAATGAAAGAATCACAATTTAATTCCAAGCAACAAGCATTTATTAAACACTTATTATATAAATGGCACCTTGCATGAGCTAGGAATTAAAAGATTAAAAGTTACATAATTGTTCCCTCAAAGGAATTTACACTCTTTTGGGAGGATATGACCCTTGCACAGATTAGTAAAATATATTATAGGGACTGAGCAAGGCAAACGAAAGATACAAAGAAGTCCAGGGATATTTGAGGAAAGTCCTTTCAGGTGAGACAACCAGGTGAGGCTTCAAGGAAGAGGTCCTCCCTCCACAGAACCCTGAAGGAAGACAAGGGTTCTGACAGTCCAGGGTGAGGAGCGAGTGAGGAGTGACATGGAGATCGGGGCATATATGAATGTGTGGAGTCAGGAGCTGGCCCGCGGAGCTCAGAGAAGAGCTTCCAGTCTTGCTAGAACATAATTTGCTCAAAGCAGAGGGATGGCAATTTCAGATGCTGGTACCTGTTGGGGGGTGGGGTGGCGGGTGGGAGACTTTGGAGGTGGAGAAGGAGGGGTTCCATGAAACCAAATTCACACATACTGTAGGGGACCACCTACTCCCCCTGTTTTTTTCAGAACAAGTGGGAGTAGAGTCAGAGCCAGGGCTGTTTTCACTGTGGCACTTTGAAAGACAGTCAAATGTAGTTTCCCCACACATACACCCACATCCCTCCTTCCCGGCTGGGGCTCTGATGAAGAGAATGTTGGAGGCAAAGGGATAAACAGCAAGAGAAAACAGGACAGGAAAACAGACGAAGACAGAAGGAGCAAGACAGGAAAGGAGGAGGAAGATGTCAAAGGGAAAAGGACCCTACTGGCCTCTGGAGATAGAAAGTAGGTTGACCTCAGTCCATCCCAGCTTCGTCCCCTGTGAATGGGCTAACCCTGCCCCCTGGTGGTCATATTTGGCCTCTGCAAATCAAGCCCTTAGAGTCACAAAATTACGGAATTTTAAGGAACCCCAGAGGTCATGTAGTCCAACCCCTATCCAGACAGGAATCCCTAAAAAGTAGTTATGAAGCCTCCACTTGAAGGACCTCCAATGATGGGGAACTCACTACCGTATAAGACAACTCATTCCACTTTAGGAAAGCTGGAAAGTTATTGTGTATCTGGAGAAGGAAGCATCTGTTCTAAAATGCCTCCTATTGCTCCTAGCTCTGCCTCCTGGAACCAAGCAGATCTAGTAGTATGGATAGAGGGTGCATGGAGGCAGCTTTGGACTTGACATGGGGGGTGGGGGGATTCCCAGCGATTGGAGCTGTCCAAAAGCAGAACAGTCTGGCAAAGGAGGTAAAGAGGTCCTCCTTCTATGCAGGATTGGTTGGACCTTTGTGGGGTGTGTTGTAGGGAGGGTTCTTGGTCAGGTGGGGGTTAGGACCAAGAGCCTCTGAGGTTTCTTCCAACCCTGAGATTCTGTGGCGTCTAATGCCTCTTCCATATAAAGTTCATCAAGTAGTTGGAGGCAGCTACCTCAGGTCCCCCTGAGTCTTCTCTTCTCCCCAAGTCTTTCAGATGATTCATCCAGGATTTGGTTCTAGCCACCTCACCCTCCCAGGTGTCCTCCTCCTCTGGATGGCCTCCAGTTTGTCATTTGCCTAAAATGTCGTGGCCGGAATTGAACATCACGTTCCAGATGTGATCTGACCATGACACAGAACAGCAAGGCTCTCACTTCTTAATTTTGCTTCTTTTAATGCGGACATGTGCATAGATACGTATGAATGGCCACAAAAAGAATAAAATAAAACAAGACATATACGAATGGCTACACTAACAAATTTTCTACCAAAGTTGCACAGGCAGCTGAATGGCCCAAGGAAAGAAAGGGAATAAGAGGACATTCCCCAGGGAGGTGTGAGTCCTGCAGAAAAAGGTGAGCTCCATGGGCTTGGCATGGACCCAGGCAACTGAAGTCAAATCCCTGGAGAGTTCAGAGCTAGAAAGCAGAAAGCTAACGAAAGCTCTTATCCCTGAGAGGAGGCGTTTCATCGCCTGGCAACCACACGAGGGGAGCAGCTGCGGAGAGAAGGGCAGTGATGCCCATCTGTCAGAGCTATGGTTCACCAGTAAGAAGAACTGAGCAGTATTTCTGACTCAATCAGGGCATTTCAGAGATGGTGGGGACTTGAGTCAGTAACCGTTAGTCCAACCTAATACCTTTAAAAGAATTCCCTCTACAACATTTCCAGTGACAACAGTGAGAGGGAACCCACTACTTCCCCAGGCAGCCTGTGCCATCTTGGGACCCTTCTTAATCGTTACAAATTTATTATTGACATCACACCTAGATCAGCCTCTCTGCCTGTGAGTTCTGCCCTCTGGGGCCAAGGAGAACAGGCCAAATCCTTCTCTGATATAACAGCCTTCAGATACCTGAAGACAATTTTCCTCCCTCCCCCCAGTCTTCTTTTCATTACATTAAACATTTCCAGTTCCTTCAAGCCAAGCCTATGTGGGGTTGACATGAGGCCCTTTTCATCCATAAGTAAAAGTAATTGCTCCTGTTAGGCCTCTATCAGTGATCTGCTCTCAAATTCCAAACATCTCTCATGTTTCAGGTAGGAACTGGAAAGGCACTTGGGCTAGTAGGAAGAGGTGAATAAGGATGTTGGATTCCTGGTTTATTTGTTAGGCATTCAAAGCCCTTTACCACTTGGTTCCAATCTTATTATTATCTATTATTAATAAGAGGTAGCATTAACATAGCACTTTCAATGTGCTAGCCACTACACTAAGCACTTTACAAATATCTCATTTGATCGTCAAAATGACCCTGTGAAGTAGGTGCTACTATTTCCTTTTTACAGCTGGGGAAACTGAGGTAGATAAAAATTAAATGACTTGTCCAAGGTCACACAGCTAATAAGTGTCTGAGGTTGAATTTGAACTCAGGTCTTCTGGACTCTCTAGGCCCAGCACTCCATCTGCTATGCCACCTAGCTACCATTATTCTGTTTAACACATTCTTCAATACTGCCAAGTTGGTCTTTTTACTGTTCCTTACACACAACTCTCCATCTCTCATTTGCCTTGGCACAGGCAGTCTCCCAGAAACAGGTAGATGGTACCATAGTGCACAGAGCGCCAGACCTGGAATCAGGAAGATTCATCCTCCTGAGTTCAAGTCCAGTCTCATACATTTAACTAGCTGGGTGACCCTGGGCAAGTCACTTAACCCTGTTTGCCTCAGTTTCCTCATCTGTAAAACGAGCTGGAAAAGTAAATGACAAACCACTCCAGTACCTTTGCCAAGAAAACCACAAATGAGGTCAGGAAGAGTCAGACACCCCTGAAAACGACCCAAAGACAACAACAACCCTAGGTTATTGTAAGAATCAAATTAGATAATACATATGCAAAGTGTTTCGCAGAACTTTAAGTACCATATAAATGCTTTCGATGACAACGATGATGATGATGATGATGATGCCTCTCAGAATCTCAAGTTTCTTCAAAAACTCAGTTCAAATAGTCTTTCCTCATCCCCTCAGTTATTAGTGTCTACCCCTTGAAAATTAGTTTTTGTTCATTTTCATTTACTTACATGCATGTGTATTGTCTTTTATGATAGAATATAAGCTCCTTGAGGGCAATAAATGTTTCTTATTTGTCTTTGAGTCCTCATTGCCTAGCCCAAAGCCTGATACTCAATAAACGTTTGTTGGTTGACTTTGGCTCTCAGATTCATCTGACCTTTACAAGAAAAAAGACATTCCTTGTCTTCAGTTTCCTTATCTGTAAAATCACAGAGTTGGACTAAATGGCCTCTGAGTTTCTTTCCAACTCTAGATCAGAGATGCCAAGGATGGCAGCTTAAGTTGGAAGTTGTTGTTGTGTTTGTCCTTCGTTCTTGAAGAGGACCATGACATCAGGGAAATGATGACATGACTTATAGTTGACTTTAATTTGAGTGAGGGAGGGCTGTGCAAGGTCACCAGCCTCACTTTCTCCTCTGGAGCCATCTGGGTCCACTGGCCTGATATTCATCAAAATGACTGGAGATGTCCCAGGAGGCAATGGGAGACCCTGGCTTTTCCAGGCTAAGGTCTTTGCAGGTTCTCACTTTGAATGAGGTAATGCAAATTCAGTGAACAGGCCTCTTTAAGAAGTTAGTCAAGTGATGGCTCTTTTAATCAAAAACTCTTTTTAGAATCAAATTGGGAGGGGAAGAACCTCAGGGTTCCTGGCCAAAAGAGAAACAGTTACTATTTAGAATTTACATTCACTCTGTGCTAGGAGGGTAGGGACTTATTGTCCAATTTATAAGCTCCAGAGTGAGTTGGGTTTAAGGCTTTGTTTTTGAGAAAGGAATCTAGCCAGCAAACCCAAAGTTAAGGAAGTAACCTTTGGCTATGGAGTGGAGAAGAGAGGAGAGGAGAGGAGAAGCTACTCACAGATTCGTCCTCGAAGAGGACCATGACATCAGGGAAATGGTGACATGACTTGAAGTTGACTTTGATTTGAGTGAGGGAGGGCTGTGCAAGGTCACCAGTCTCACTTTCAAGCTGGAGGTGCTGCCTGATGGATAGGGCACTAGCTTTGGGACCATGGACAGATCACTTCATCTAGTGAGGATTCCTTTCATATGTGGGGCTAGATTAGGTGGCTGCTGAGGTTGTCTCTTCTGACTCTCGAGGTCTCTGTGACCTTACCCAAACAGAGTGTGATTAAAATGAAATGGAAAGAGGGCTAGATTCTGAATCAGAAAACAGGCTTAGAAACCAGCTTGGATCAAATCACTAAACCTCTGCACTTTAGTTTCCTCTTCTGTAAAATGAAGAGATTGGCTTGGACGATCTTTAGGGTGTCAATCAGCTCTAGATCCCACAATCCTACAGTTATCCTTCACTGAGTTAGAAATCTTACCCTATTTCCTAACTCCAACCCCACTGATATGACAACCCTACTTTCTGAATTTACTTAGTTTATAATAAATTTTTACTTCCTTAAGGAGATTTTTAAATCATATACAGAAAACTACTTGTATTACTATTATAATTGTTCTGGGTTTTTTGTCCAGATGAATCTACTATAAATTTGTTGTGAAGATGTGTGGCAGATTGGGACTTGGAGCCAGGGTTTGGGTTAGCACTCTATCTCTGACATTTACTTGCTGTGTGGCCATCAGCACATTATTTAATGGTTTTCAGCCTCAGTTTGCTCGCCTGTAAAATAAATATTATGATACTTGCACTCCTTAACATCACAGAGTTGTGAGCTCAAAACGAATCAACAGCATAATATGGCAGCCAAGAAAACAAAAGCGATTAGTCTGCTTTGAGAGGCTTGGTGTCCAGCATGGTTGAGGTCATAGTCCCATTGTACTCTGTCAGGGTCGGATGGCATCTAGAGTATCAGATTCGGTTGTGGGTGGCATATTTTAGGAAAGACATTTATAAGCTGGATGGCATCCAAATAAGCTGGAGGGCAACTAGGACGGTGGAGAGCCTCAAGTTCGTATACATCAAATGATCGTGGTTTGGTGGCTGCTTTCAATCTCACACAGCCGGCCAAGTCACTCTTCTGCTCAAGCCAATCCCTGTTGCCTCTAGGATAACATTAAAACACCTCAGCTTGGTGTTTACATCCTACCTTTTCCAGCAGTACTTCATACTACTCCCCTGGGTGCCTCTGTGTTCCGATCAAATTGACTTAAGTGCTGTCTTCCAACTCAGCAGTCTCTGGGCCTTTGCAAAGTCTTGTTCTCTATGCCTGGGATGCACTCCTTCACTTCTGCCTCTTAGACTTGTTGAAAAATCGACTCTTGGTTTTCTTAATTATCCAAGACATTTCTTTCTTTTGATGACAAAGGAAGAGCCAAATTCCCAGGCATACCAACAGGCACCATTTTAAGGTGATTTCTAAGCTAAGAAAAGGGGGCTCGATTTAATCTTATAAATGAACTGAGCAGACAATGTTCAAGTGAGCCTGGGACAAAGTTGAAAGACAAATGGGGGTAGTATAGAAAATGGGGTACATACAGATGGAACATTCCAAGAACGAGTAACATATGAAAAGGAAACTTGAATAAAGTACATTGGGCATGTGTTGACTATTGCTCTGACTGGAGACAGCCAGGTTTCCCATAGCAAAGAGAACTTCCTAGAATCCCTCAGGGTAGTGATGCTTCATCTACCCATAGTCCTTTGCAGCAATGTCAAGATCCACAATTACAACAGAAAAGACAGACCTACAATCCTATTTCCACAGAATCCTGATGTGTCTTTCAAGGCTCAGCTCAGATGCTAACTCCTACAGGAAGCCTTTCTTGATCTCATCTGCCACCACCCTCAGTTCTCAGTGCCTTCTCCTTCTTCAAATTACTTGGCATTTATTTATCTGTTTAGGTGCTTTAATACTTCAGTAGCCTATCAGCTCCTTTGGGCCAGAGATTGTTTTTTGTCTTTGTACCCCTAGTACTTGGCACTGTGACCCTCATATAGTAGGCACTTAATTGTTGAATGGAATCGAATGGAATGGGCTTGATTCTAAGGTTCCAAGTACCAAATGGACCGACAAATCCCAAGCCAGTTTCCATAGCAGGGCAGCTAGCAGGGCCCTTGGCAAGGTCAACCTCACTGAGAGAGAGAAAGAATGGTGACAGAGGCAGGCAGAAAGAAGCTTGGAGCAAAAGCAAGGTTCATGAGAGAGGAGGGGATCTCACTGTTGCCTGAGTGAGAGTGTGGGTGGCTGGGTAGGACCCAGCAACACTGGCAGGGACAGGGCTTGAGAGAGACCTTCCCATTAGTTGGACACAGCTCACACACAAGGACAGGAAAGCTTAGCTTTGGGCCCAGAGATCTTATTACATGCTGAGATCCCTTTCTCCGGGCCCGTTTCCCACTCATTCCTGAGCAGATGTACTCCATGCTGGGCATCTGCGAGCTGCCAGCCCCTAGGCAGCTCCCCCCAGCAAAGAGTATATGTGAGAAATGGAGCCTTGGGCCAGCTGTCAGACACAATAAGAGTAGGGGTGGGTTGATAGAGTGGATCAAGAGGATCCTTCCTCTCCCCAGCTACAGATTCCTCCACCCTTGTTTTTCCACAGCTCCTAAACCTTAACTATAAAGTGGGGCACTAGCTGGAGTACTGGGGGATAGGGGAAGACCCCTACCCTAGAACATGTGATCAAGGCAAAATTTCAAGCTGAGGACAATGGGTCCTGAACCTCTGCTCATATAAACATAGTGGCCTGATCCTCCTGGAGATGAGCCCAGCCTAGAGAGAATCAAAATCTCCAAACATCATGTTCTGGTGTCCCTGCTTCCTCTAGCCTTCCCCCTGCTCCCATTCCCTCCCAGCTCCCCTCACTCTAGCCCCAGGTTCGGATGTTAATAACAGTAATAGCTGACACTTACTATATAAATAGACCCCTTTTATACACAGTGGGGGCAAATTGGAGAGAGAGCTGGGCTTATGGTAAAGAAGACCAAGGCTCAAATCCTGTTCCTGACACTGGCTGAGTGACCCTGGGTAAGTCTTTGAACTGCTCTCTATGTTCACAAAATAACTCCCTGGAACTTTTCTATTAAGTCACAGAGGAGTTGGGATCGGAATTGATGGAGGCAACTCTCATACCATTTAGGTTGAAAAGGATTTTAATGCAATGTAATAAAGAGGCGAAGTGACTTTAATCATAAAATCACAGACTATTAGAGTTGGAGGAAATGAACTAGTTCAGAAATTCTTAAGTGAACTTGGTCTGTGAACTTGGTTCTTTTTAAATATTTTGATAACTAACTGCCTCTCACTGTAATCGCTTTTCCTTCATAATCCTATGTATTTTACTTTATGCATTTAAAAGCATGATTCTGAGAAGGGTACACTGACTTCACCAAAGGGGTCCATGGCACAAAAAAGGTCAGGAAGCCCCGATGTAGCCAAACTCTGTCATTTTTCATAGGGAGGAAATGATTTGCCCCAAATTAGTGGAAAGGCAGAACTTGAACCCAGGCCCCTTTACTCCTGTCTAATGGCATTTGCATCTCACTGTTTTAGGAGGATTCATCTCATCACTGTCCTCTAAACCTTAAGGAATGTTGGCTCTCTAGATGGACTATGCTGAGCACTTCGGTAGCCCTGATTAATTTTTAAGCTAAACTACAAACTCCATTTGGCTTATTTATAAACCTTTCACAGCCTGGCCCCACCTGCCTTTTGAGCTCCATTAAGTCCATTATCTCTCCTCTTGTACTGTACAGATTGACCAAACTGGACTCCCTGCTATTCCATTCTGTCTCCCATCTCCATGTGTTAGCCCTGGCTGTCCCCAATGCCTAGAAAGCATCCCCACCTCCCTTCTACTTCATAGAGTCCCTCAGTGTTTTCAAGATTCCCATCAGGCTATGCCTTCCCCAAACACCAGTGCTCTCCACCTTCAACCTAGGCTGTGGTTATTTTGTATTTGTGCTTCATATACTTGTATTGTATGTATGGTCTCATTCGATAGAATTGTAAGCCGTCAGTGCCTAGCATACAGGCGCTTATTGATTGAATACACCAGCCAACAGCCGTGGGAAGTAGGTGCTAGAGGTCATGGAATGATAGATTTAGAGCTGGAAAGGACCTTAGAAGCCATATAGGTTAATCCTTTCATTTTACAGATGTGGAAACTGAGGCCAGTGAGGTAGTGACTTGTCCAAGGTCATATAGGTAGTAAATGACCAAGGTAGGCTGTGAAAACAGTTCCTCTGATTCCAAATCCAGTGCTCTTGTCCCTGCTCTGTACAATGCTTTTCTCAGTATTATTATTATCCCCTAACAAAAAGGTAAACTGAGGCTTGGAGAGGTCAAACGACTTGTCCATAGTCACACAGCTAGTAAGTGCTTGGCAGGATCTGCGCCTCAGTCTCTACTGCATCTAAAACCACTACCCTTACCATTACACCATATTGTCTGGGAGGGAAACATTCACCAGTCCATACTTCTGTTCTCAGGAGGAAAACTCTGACTCAGGACTGCCAACTGGTCTGGATGACCTCTATGGATGCCTCTTCATTCTCTTGGGATTCCCGAGGTAGATGGGGAATTGGTCTAGATGACCCCTTAGGTTCCTAGCTGACACCAAGAGTCTACAATACTATCTGCTTGCCCACACTTTGACTTAGACCAAACCCATTCTCCACCCCCCTGCCAAGCAGCACATTACCAAGGCATGTCTCCCATAGTCAGTTAAGACCAACACAGTTGGGTATTTCAATAGTCCAATGGATCTGTGATCACATCCATTTAGATGTTGCTACCAGTGATGCAGGTTACAACCCATCCATGCTTGACTATTACATGTGCCTCTTGTCCATATCCTGCTATTCATTCGCAACAGGGAGGCTGCCCAAAAACAGAGGCCTTTTTGCTTTCTCCTGACATTTCAAGGGTACCAACAGAAAACTCCACCATTTGGCATCTCTCGTCACGGGATCAGCCCCTCTTCTCCCCCTACCATTCATTTTTCTCGTGATACTTTTTATTCTTGTTGTATGTGGAAGCCTGCTCATGTCCAATATGCCCTTGCTGTAGTTTGGGACCGATAAGATCAGGAGGACAATTGGGAACCCCATCTATCAGATCTTTACCAGGTAGCTCCCTTCATCAGTATCAGATTCTGTCAGCCCTAACTGGGAGACAGATGCTGCTCCCAGAGTGGGGGGAAGAAAGATGAGCAGCTGGCTAGTAGCTAGGACAGCTCTCAAGGGGCCTCTTCTCTGGTCCCCCCAGCTGGCCCAGGGGAAGGGGTAAACTCAGGGCTGCTAAGATACAATAGTAATTATCGTATTTATACAAGGTTCTAAGACTCTGGTTTAGATACTTTCATCATTTGGGCCAAGCAATGGCCACAGAGGAAGGTGCTAACATGAAAAGTTTTGAGGCGACTGAATGGATTTTACTCAACTTTTCCAAATAGGTGAGATTAAATTAATAATAATAATAACATACAAGCATATATAATTATAAAGAAGGAAAGAGGAGAAGGAAGGAAGGAAGGAAGGAAGGAAGGAAGGAAGGAAGGAAGGAAGGAAGGAAGGAAGGAAAGAAGGAAGGAAGGAAGGAAGGAAGGAAGGAAGGAAGGAAGGAAGGAAGGAAGGAAGGAAGGAAAGAAGGAAGGAAAAAGGTAGTGTAGGAGAAGGAAGGAAGGAGAGAAGGAGGAGAAGGAGAGGAAGAAGATGAGGAGGAAGAGGAGGAAATCATAAACTATTAGATGACATTCAGTATATGTTAACCTAAGCTAATATGTGGATCAAAGAAAATGAAAATATGGAAAACCCCAGGATCTGTGAACAAGAGGATGCCATTTTTCTTTGCACCCCAGCCTCCTGCTGCACATACGCCATTTAAACCTGCTCCCACCTATGCCCCCTGACAAACTCAGTTTCATTTGATATCAATCTCACTGCCTCCCTGTCCACCCTGGGTTCACTCCCACCTCCCTGTCTTTCCTTGTTCCACCTTGGGATGCCCTCTGCCCTCCTTGCTATCTAACTCCTACCTGTCCTTCAAAGCCCAGCCCCCTCATAAAGGCTTCTTGGTGATCTCTCCCTCCTCTGACCTCCTGGATACCATTCACATGAGATTTGACAAATGCCATCCTCTCCTGTTAGTTATCTTTTCCTATTTCTGTCTCATCTCCCCCAACTATATTTCAGCCTCGATGAGGACTGGGATTGGTTCTTATTCATCTCTGCATCGCTCACAGAGCTAAGCACGGAGAACTTCTTGTATCCTGGGCAACTCAGTAAATATGAGTATTGATTGACTGATGGGCCAGTTCACCTCCCAGTCCTCAAACTCTGGCCCACCTCATCTTCCCCTGGTTTTCAGGCCTGTCTTTCCCTACCATCCCTTACTTGCTCCGCTATATCTCCTCTTCAATCATCCTCTATGCTCAAACCAACCTCTCACTGGGCAGACAGGTAATCATTCTCCATGCTTCTCCTGCAAGGCCTTCCCTCTATACTCTCTGATGGGGAACATCTCCAAAGCCATCAAAGCCTGGCAGGTAAATGCGCCAAGGGCACAGAGCAAGAAAACATCAGCATCCTCCTCACCCTGGAAATCTGCTGGTCTTCCTTGGGAAAGTTCCAGAATACTGGGGAAATGCCATCTTGTAGGACATTGAGCCAAGCCATGCTGGGCACCAGGAGGTGAATGACAGGGAAGGAGCCTTGGCTTCTGTTCCCCTACCCAGGAGGTGCTTTCTCTTCGGTTCCATCTCGCCCACCCGCACATTCCGGGACATGAAGATAATCAAAGCACAATTCTGGGGTTGAGATTCTGGAAGTGAAGAGCACTGGATCTGGATTCACATAAATCTGTGTTCAAACCCAGGTTCTGCCATTTAGGGGGTGACTTGAGGTAAATCTCCCTTTCTGTTGCTTCATCTATAAAATGAAGGTTCTCTTCATGCCACCGACATTATGAGTTTGTTGTGAGAGAAGTGCTTTGTACGCCTTAAAATCCTAAAGAAAGGTGAGTTATTTCTCTGTAAAATGCCAATGATTTGTGCTTGCTTCGGCAGCACATATACTAAAATTGGAACGATACAGAGAAGATTAGTATGGCCCCTGCGCAAGCATGACACGCAAATTCGTGAAGCATTCCTTTTTTTTATATTTACAACTAGCATCTCTGATAAAGGCCTCATTTCTAAAATATACAGGGAACTGAGTCAAATATATAGGAATACAAGTCATTCCCCAATTGAGAAATGGTCAAAGGATATGAACAGGCAATTTTCCGAGGAAGAAATTAAAGATATCTATAGGTATATGAAAAAAATGCTCTAAATCACCATTGATTAGAGAAATGCAAATCAAAACAACTCTTAGGTACCACATCTATCCTGTCAGATTGGCTAAAATGACAAAACAGGAAAATGATAAATGTTGGAGAGGATGTGGGAAAATTGGAACATTGTTACATTGCTGGTGGAGTTGTGAACTGATCCAGCCATTCTGGAGAACAATTTGGAGCTATGCCGAAAAGGCTATAAAAATGTTCATACCCTTTGACCCAGCAATACCACTTCTAGGGTTGTATCCCAAAGAGATCACACAAGCAGGAAAAGGACCCATATGTATAAAAATATTTATAGCGGCTCTTTTTGTGGTAGCTAAGAATTGGAAATCAAAGGGATGCCCATCAATTGGGGAATGGCTAAACAAGCTGTGGTATACGAATGTAATGGAATACTATTGTGCCATAAGAAATGGGGATGATACGGACTTCGTAACAACCTGGAAAAACCTACACGACATAATGCTGAGTGAGTGGAGCAGAGCCAGGAGAACATTAAACACAACCACAGATATATGGATTCCGTGAGGACCAACCCTGACAGACTTCGCTCTTCTCAGCAACACAAGGTGCAAGGACAACTCCAAAGGACTCATGATGGAGAATGCTGTCTACATCCAGGGAAAGAACTATGAAGTATGAATGCAGATTGAGGGACACTTCATGCTCGCCTTTCTCCGCACCCCCTCTTTTTTTGTCTCTTTTGCTTTTGTTTTTGGCTTTTTTTTTTGGTTCTGTTTCTTCTTTCTCATGATTCATTCCATTGGTCATAATTCTTCTCCACAACTTGACTAGTGTGTAAGTTAATTCAATGCGAAGTTATACGTGGAGGTTACATGGGATTCCATGTCGTCTTGGGGAGGGAGGAAAGAAAATCTGGAACTCAAAATTATGTAGAACCAAGTGTTGTAAACTAAAAATTAAAAATACATAAATAAAGCGAAAAAAATGCCAATGATTTGGGAATTTCATTGGGGTTTGAGGGAGGGGAAGAATAAGAATAAACTATAGGCAAGAGATAGTGTTTATAAAGTTTTTATTTTCATTTTCTTAAAAATAACATCTTATTTACTTATATGTATGTGTATGTACTTGTTTCCTTAGCTTCTTAAGTATTAGGCAGATAAAGACAACACAAGGCTGTGTTCCCGAGGGGGGGTGGGGGACACACAAGGAGGGGGCGCCAGGGAAGGGGAAGGGAAAGAGGGGCTCTGTAAAGCTGATCCGCCGGATGCTTCAGTGCCCGCTCAACGCACACACACATTCTAACACTTGGTTTTTCCTTTTTGTGATTTTCATAAAAACATCTAAAATTACTGAGATATACAGTGTTAGCACTTAAATATACAGACTGGGATCCAAGCACTTGAACACAACTCTTAACTCTAAGGTCAGTTATTGCACATAAGACTGTTTGAATATGTTTCAGGCTAAAAGCAGTCCGCTCCTCTGGGAAGTCGATCATGATTTTGCACATCCATCCACCCTCCCCTTCCTCTATCCCTTGGGGGAAAATATTGCATACCAGACCTTTCCAGGTGCCCCAATGCCAGGGCCTTCCCAAGTGAGGCTGGGCAGCCAGTCCCTCTCTTCAAGGCTCAGGGTGAGGGTGAAAGAGGTGGGAGTCGGGCTTTGAGGTCAGCCCTAGTTTAAAAGTGTGAAATGTGGCTCCACATACACACACATGTGTGCCCCAAAGGCCCCATGTGTGGACATGGGTCAGTCCCATGCTCCTCTCTTCTCAAGGCTCTCTCAAACCTGGACCAAAAAGGGGAGCTCAGAGGGGTCCCTTTATGGCTCCTCCCTCGGGGGAATGAGAGACAAAGTGATTCCTGGGTATTCTCTCAACAAGGCACGAGTCTTCTCCCCTTCTTCCTCCCATGCCCCCACTAAGTCTCATCCCAACCTCTTTGGCATCCATGGGCTAAAGAGACCAGATGAGGCAAATTACTGACTTTAAAAACACTGTTTGGGGATGTTTTCCATCTGACCTGCCTTGCCCTTCTGCAGCTGCCTGGGCTCCAGGCTTCCTCTCTCCACCACTGTTCTTTCAATCACCAAGGTCTTTCCCCCAGGGAGGCTGACCTTGCTCAGAGGCCTGGCAGCTGCCTTGCTACAGTGGGAATAGTCAGGTGTAGAAAGAGGGACATCGGGGTGGCCCCAGGGGCTCAGTGGGAGAGAACCAGATCAAGGCCCAAACTCTCTTTCCCCAGGGTGAGAGAATTTCTCCTCCCTCAGCTCCTCCCAGCTCTGGTTCATGGACAAGGAAATGCCAGGCAAAGGTTCGATTTGGAAACCACTGGAAAGTAGAAGCCTTAAGCTTTCTCAAGCACAGGGACATATCAGTAGCCACTGTGTCCCCCCAGCCCCACCCATAGCAGTGAAGAATGACTACCCTGGGGAACCTCAGGTGAGAATTCAAAGGGAGGGCAACAGCAGGACCTCAGAGAGAGGAGAGTACAGGACGTCGGAAATATTCCCAGCGTCCAATATGGCGCCTTTTGCTTTCTAAAACATATTTACAAGGTTATATAAACGTGCACAACCAGAGAGAGACCCAGGACAAGCAGACACAGAGAGCACGAACCTCCTCAGGGAGAGAGGAGGGGAACAGCAGGAGAAGGGGGACACAGGCCTTCCTGCCCTCTGACCCCCTCCCACCCAGCTGTCAGAACAAAGACTGAGGATGAAAGCAGTCAAGAGAACAGTCCGTGTTTGGGTCCAGGGGTGGGGGAGAGAGTAACTGCAACCCTAAAGACACAGGAGGGTCACAGGTAGCTCAGGGACACATGAGTGGGCCCCTCGGGAAATGTAGGGGTGGCAGGGGGAACTTCAAACAAGCTTTCCCTGGACGTAGGGAGGGAGTCAATTGAAGAAGGTGATGGGGGAGTGGGTGGTATGGGGAGAGAGACAGCCAGGAGGGAAGAGGAGGATTCGGAAGGCAAGACACGTTTATTATCAGAGCTGAGCTACAGAGAGTGTCCTTTCCTATGGTACCACTGCGAGCAGTTAGCTGGGATGACTGGCATTTCGAAGCTTGACTCCTCCCAGGAAAGGAGTGAGGGGAGTCCCTCAGTGGGAGGACAGGAAGGGGGAATGTTGGGGAGGGTCTTTCAAAGCTGAGCTCAGCCCAAGCGATGGGACATGTAGGGAAAAGTCAAAGGTAGGCAACCCAGAGAGACATCAGTACAGGCCTACCCTTCCTCCCCTCCACACTCCCTCCCATGCCACACATACACACACATACACTCACACACACTCACACACTCACACACACAGACACATACTCAGCCTGGGGCTTCCACCACCCACACACTCACACATCCCACTGACTACCCTTAGAAACACACACACAGACACACGTGCACAGGCATCTGTGAGCACTGGGTGTCAGGATGGTGAGGACATGAGCAGGGAGCCTTTTCTCATCAATAGGAAAATTCCTTCAATTATAGGGGAACCTAACAGTGAGAAAAACACCCACGAGGGTGGTCCCCTCCCAGCCTGGTCTGTAACTTGTCCTAGGAGGAGCCTTTCCCAGGGGCCAGAAGCACATGGTTGTTGCTGGCTGGCGGGGCATCTTGGAGGGATCTTGCCCCAGGACCCTGACTCTCCCTTTCTCCTTTTCCCCCTGCCCTCTGATCTTCCCAGCGATGATGTTACCTATCTAAATGCCCCCATACCAAAAGCAGTGAATGAGAAGAATCCAGGCCCTTTGGTGCTCCAGTCAAAGGAGAAGGCCAGGCTACAGAGAGCAGGCCTCGAAGGAATACAGAACCAGCCTCATTATGGCCACTGCCTCTGACAAGAGCACCCAGGCTGCCTTCCCTCCCAGCCCTTCCCCCCAGAGTCCTTTAAGCTTCCTTTTGGCTCAAGTACCAGGTCTTACAGCAGGCCTCTCCTTGCTCCCCTAGGTGCTAATGGCATCCAACCCTAAAATTACTTTCTCTTTCCCTATCTATATTTGGAATACAGGTGTACATGTTAATTCCCTGCTCCCCCATTTGAATATAAAGTCCTGTTTGTTTTTTCTTCATCTTTGTATGCCCAATGCCTAGAGTATATAGTAGGTGCTTAAAAACAGCTTGCTAAATGAATGGATGGGTAGGGGAGAGAGGATCGAGGCCCAGAGAAGGCAAGAAAGTAAGATGTCTCCCTACCACCCACCACCCACATCTGGCCATCTTCAAAATTTGGTTCAAAAAACTGATATGGGATTGCCTGTTTCCATTGGTCCAGGAAAGGAGGAGGAAATTCTGATAAAGGGACTAGGGACATGCTCCAGGTATTTTAATTTCTATCCCCCAAAAGACCCAACATCCTCAATGTAAATTTATTGGGGCAACAAATCACCACAGGCCAGCTTTTGGGCAGAAACTGGGAAGGGCAGGGAGATGGAATTGCTTCCCAAAGAAAGCAGTCCTGGCTTTAAACTCCAGCTGAACCTTTAGGGAAAATCTCTGCTATAACAAGAGGCTAGGCCTTGCTCTGGCCCAAGAGGCCTTAAACCAATGATCTCCAAGTCAGAACTGCTCCAATCCTCAACCCAAAAGTATCTAGTCTTTCTGTGGAAGTGCTCCCAGTCCTAGGGACAAGGAGGTGGACACTGAGCAGCCATCCACAGGGACCTCAGCCCACCCCAGTGACACCTTTAGCACAGCTTTGTAAGAGCTGTTGGGTAGGCAAGACCTTCTCTTTACCATCAATCCTAAACTTCTTCCAGTAGCTGTGGGACCTTTTATCTCCTCCCCACACCCATCTCTCCACCACCTCTCCCACAACCTGGGCTGGAAGAAACTCTCTGGCTTTGCAAGAACCCAACTATGGGAAGGGTTCACTCCCAGCTGGATGGCTTTCTCCTCCTTTCTGAGACTAGTGACAATATGGTTGACAGTCTCGCTGCCAAAACAGCTCAAGAGTCATGGCCCCCGGTCTTTGGGAAGGATGCACACCCTGAGAACAATTTGCGTACTCCATCTTGGTGGACCACAGGACATTCTCCTTTGGAGCTAAGGCTGGTACCTCAGGCAAGTGGCTACTTGACCCCAGGATATGGAGGTGTTGAGCCTAGTATAAACAGCAGCCAGTAACTCCGGAGGGGACAGGGACAGATAGAATGGACAGCAATCACAGGGCAATTGGGGTGAATGGGTGGGTCAACTTCTAGCTTTGGGTAGGGGTGTCAGAGTGTAGAGGAGGAAAGAGTATCACATCTCATTGACTGTTAATGTAATATTTAAAAAAAAAGAATAAGTGAAGGCTGGAGGCGACTTTTGGTGGTTTCGTTTGCCAGGAGGGGCATCATTCAATGACACTGCCCACAGCTGCAGGTCATGTACATGCTCACTTGTTGCACCCATCACACACACATACACACACACACACTCCGCAAACATGCTGCACACTCACACGCATTCATTCTCCCCCACTGGAGTCAAGTTACATTCGACTGTGTTTTCCTGATCAGCTCACTAAGTTGCCCTGCTACTGCCCAGTTCACTGCCTTTTTGTCCCAGCTGTCAGTACCCCAGCATCCCCCTCCCCCCAGGCCTCCCTCACTGGGCTTCTACCAGATATAGCCGCCATCATCTGCCTCGCCTGCCTCGCCCTCCTCCTCCTCAGCTTCTTCGCCGGCCTCCTCCGTCTCCTTCTCCTCCTCGTCCTCCCAGCCAACGCCACTCCCAAAGTCCCCGGAGAACCCGACGATGTCATCTGTGGGGTGACAGCAAAGGGAATGGGTTAGAATTAGGGATCCCCAGCTCAGAAGGGAGGCCCAGAGAATCTCCTAATCTAGAAACCCTTCCCAAGAGTGGAGGAGCCTGGGGTCTTAGCGAGGGTGAAAGGAAGGGCCCCACCTTCCGTGCCAGAGCAGACTCCTCACTCAGGGACTGACAAGCGCCCCCCAGTGGGGCTCCAGACCTCTCCTCTCCCAGCTCACCACAGTCTGGGCTCCCGTGTATCCGGGTTCCCGTCAGTTCCTGACCCATCTGGTCCACACACCAGCAGTCACCACTGCTCTGGTCACACTGCATCTTTCTGTAGTAGCCGTCCTCATCACAGCTGGGGATGAAGATGCCTAGGAAAGGGGTGAACACAGAAGCGTTGGACCGGTCAATGGGACCTTTGAGAAGAGACTGTGTGACAGGATCATAGCAGCTGCTGGTATAGACGGATGTAACAGGAACCACAGGGGCATGTATCATCTAAATCAATCAACCACCAAGCATTTACTAATGGCCTCCTATGTGCCAGGACTGTGCTAAGCAGTGGGACTACAGGGACAGAAGGGGAAGAGCCCCTGCCCTCAAGGAGCTTCTTTCTATGAGGGTTGAGCACAGGTCACCTACAAGCACATTATGAAAAAGCGAAGGTAGTTTGGAGAAGGTCAGTCACTAGTGGCTGTGGGGAGAACAGAAGGCTTCATGTGGAAGGTAGAGGCTGAACTGAGGCTTAAAGGCCACTAAAGGACTCTGTGAAGGAGAGGGAGGACATTCCAAACCCTGGGGGCAGCTGGCACAGAGACGCCACCTTACATGGGAGGAACAGCAAGGAAGCTAGTTTGTCTGGCCTGGAGGGTGCAGGAAGGAGGCTAGAGAGGCGGCTCAGAGCCAGGCTATAAGAGGTTTCCTTGACAGTCAAATGGAATTCCTATTTCACCTTAGGGTTAACAGGGAGCCGCTGGGATTTCTCCCAGGGCTCAGCACGGCCCATCTAGACAGCCAACGTTCCTCAAGGCTTAGAATACTGTAGTAATGAGACTAATCTTCCTAAAACAGGGAGGAGGGTGCAGCATGGTAGAAATGCCACTAAGTCAGGAGTCAAGGGGCCTGGGTTGGAGGCCTGGCCTTTCACTAACTGGCTAGGCAATCTGGGACAAATTACTTTCTCTCTTTTCTCTTCTGCAGAGTGCTGGAGTTGAGTAAGATCGAGTCCTTCCTTCACCCGGGATCCAGGAACTTTTTAAAAGATATTTTGATAACAGACATAAATTCAACACATTTGCATCCTTTGGAATCCTGTGTGTCGTACTGCATACATTTAACAACCTTGTTCTGAGAAGGGGTCGGGGGGCCCAGAGGTTGGTGGTACCAAGAAGGACTTTTAAAATCAGGACTTCAGAAGGAGAGAACTCTGGATCGCCCAAATATCTGTCATTAATAATCATTTCTCTCAACTGCTATCATCCTCATTTTGCCAAGGAGGAAACGGATTCTCAAGGAGATGAAATGATGGCGCAGCTTCCCAGAGCTGGTCAGTATCAGGACAGATTTGAACCCAGGTCTTTAAGATGAGCCTTCTCTCTGCCGCCGCACAGAATTGTGTGGAGGGGCACTTTACGAGCCTAAAAATACTATAAAAATGTAATCACATTTCACAGGGGAGGAAACTGAGACTGAGGTTAAGTGACTCACTCAGGGTCACACAGCTCAGAGAGTCTCAGGGCAGACTTGAACTCGGGGCTTCCTGATTCCAGATCAGGCGTGCTATCCACTGCGCCACCAGCTAGCTGCCTGTATCAAAGTCTACTGCCCACCTAACCAAGTCCAAACTCCTCTGGAATGGTCCTACCCGATTCAACCTAATCTCCTACAACTTTCCAATGCGAACCTCTCATTCGGGTCAGTCATCTGACCATCTCCCGCTTGTACTGACCCACTTCTATCTTTGCCATCATCCCTCTTGCTTCGAACGTCCTTCCTGCTCTCCCTTGTTCCCCCCTGCCTGTCTAAGGCAGCTAAGGAGCACAGTAGATAGATAGCTGGGGCCTGGAGTCAGGAAGACCCGAGCTCAAATCCAGCCTCGGACACTTCCTAGCTGTGCGACCTTGGGCAAGTCACTTAACCCACCTGCCTCAGTTTCCTCAATTGTAGAATGGGGATCATGACCTCATCGAATTGTCATAAGGATCAAATGAAGTAATATCTGTAAAGTACTTAGCACAGAGTACTTAGCACGGTTCCCGCACATAGCAGGCACTTAAGAAATGCTTATTCCCTTCCCTTTCCCTATGCAGATCCCACTCATCCTTCAGAGCTTGGCTCATCTTCCACCAAACCAGCTCCAACCTCTCCATTCTACACTGACCTCCCACTGTGATGGACAACTAGGGCAGCTGTTCCTATTGAGTCATTTCAGTCGTGTCTGACTCTCCATGACCCCATTTGAGGCTTTGTTGGCAGACAATGGAGTGGTTTGCCATATCCTTCTCCAGCTCATTTTGCAGATGAGGAAACAGAGGCAAACAGGGTTGAGTGACTTGCCCAGGGTCACACAGCTGGTAAGCATCTGAGGCCACATTTGAACTCAGGTTTTTCTGACTTCAGGCCCAACACTATGGCGCCACCTAGTGGCCCCTACTGCACTTGGCAACATTTAATTCATTTGCGCATATTAGTCATCTCAATTAGATTAGAAACTCTTTGAGGGCCGCCCCTTAGACGTTTCCTATTTATCCCCAGATAATCTTAACCAGGGTTAGACACCCAGCACGTGTCCAATACTCCTTAATTGGGTGGGGCTACATTTCCTCCCACAGAAGAAAAACAAAAGTGGGCTTTCCTTCCTTCAGCCACCCCACACCAAAGCTCTTCCTGAGTGACCAGGGCCTTGTCTCTTGTCCACCGGGTGCTCACGATTTCCTTCTAAGAAGTCAGTCTCCTTCCGGCCAGGTACTCACCAGGTTTCTTTTTAGCGGCTTCCTGGATCTGAATCCTCTCCAGTTCAGCCAAGCAGGGGGGTTCTGAAGAGGACACAAGACACATCAACAAACAATTGTAAAGCACCTACTATGTGCCTGGCACTGTAAGGTATGGGAGCTGTCCCAAAGGGGTGGGATGTCGTTATCACTGGTGACAAAGCTAATTGATAATAATAAGTAACCTGCTTCTAGGGATGATGACAATGATAGCTAAGGTTTTTATAGCACTCACCAGGAGCCAGGCATTGAGTTAAACGCTTTAACAAATATTTTCTCACTTGAGACTCACAAAAGGATCAGGTAAAGGGAAGTGCTGTTACCTTCCCCATTTTACCATTGAGGAAACCAAGGCAAACAGGGTTCAGTGACTTGTCCAAAGTCACACAGCTAGTAAGTATCTGAGGCCAAATTTGAACTCAGGTCTTCCTCACTCCAGGCCCAGCACTCTATCTGCTGTGCCCCCTAGCAGCCTTGAAAGAATCTGCCAGATAATTAGGAAATGCCTTTATCTGGCCAGGTGAAAGTCCAAAAGGGAGAAAGATCACCTAAGAATTGACCGGATTGGCAAATGTTTTGTCTTTATGGCAATTTGCAAGGTGGGTTGGGTAGGTGGCCAAAGGGACTGGCCCCAAAGTTTCCAAGACCCCTTGACTTCTGGCGGCTCCTGTCCCTGCTCCCACCCTCAGGGCTAGGGCTCCGAAGGCAAAGGGCCCACGCACTCTCTCTCCAGAAGCAGAAACACCACTCAGCGGTGGAGACACGGCCGTCTTTGTAGGTGTCGCAGGAGTTGAAGAAGGGACGGATGCAGATCTCATATTTGTCCAGGTTGATGGCAGCAAGCTCAGACTGGTCCAAGAACAGGTCATTGCTCGTGTCCAGCTTGGAGAACATCCAGCCGATGGAGTCCTTACAGCTGGCCCCCAGGCTCTTGTCCAGCCCTGGGGAGAAAAGGGATGCTGTGGTTGGCCCCTGAAGCCACCCGCTGACCCTACCCCCACTCACTCACACCCCTCCATGTGCCCTCCACATCCCCCTCCCAGACCCCCCAGTCTTATTAAATGCCTCCCACCCTCTCCCATTTACCTCTGCTGGGAACCGCTTAAACACAAAGTGTGGAATCCTAGTGGACTCCAAGAGGCTTACTTCATCTACCCACCGGCCGCCTAACCTGTACAAAACCCACCATGTCCCTCATTCTTCAAGAAATCAAAACAACTGCTGATGTTTCAGGCTTGCAAAGCACTTTTATGTGTCCGGACTAGTTTAATCTTTGCAACAACTCTGGGAGGTAAATGCTGCTCTTATACCCACTTTACAGACGAACAAACGAAGGGTCAGAGAGGTTAGTTAAAGATAATAATAATAGCTAGCATTTATCTGTTGTTACTCAGTCGTGTCTGACTCTTTGTGACCCCACTTGGGGTTTGATGGCAAAGATACTGGAGTGGTTGGCCATTTCCTTCTCCAGCTCATTTTACAAATGAAGAAACTGAGGCAAACAAGATTAAGTGACCAGCCCAGGGCCACACAGCTAGTGTCTGACGCCAGATCTGAACTCAGGAAGATGAGTCTTCCTGATTCCAAACCCCAGTGTTCTATCCACTGGGCCACCTAGGCGTCCTTACCACATGCTGGGTGCTGTGCAAAGCCCTTTACAAATATTATGACATTTGAGCCTAACAACAAACTCTGGGAAACAGATGCTGCTACAATCCCCATCTGATGGAAGAGCACACTGAGAGTCAGAGGGGCAAAGTCACTTATCCAGGTGGTGCAACTGGTAAGTATCTGGGGCCCGATTGGAGCCCAGGTTTTTCTGACTAAACTCAGCAAACCCTGAAGAAAATGTGCTCTCCTTGATCACCTGTTTCATTGTCCAGTTCTCCCCACAGTTGGGCTGCCTCCCTCCAGCCACAGCTGAAAGCTCTTTCCTTTTATTCCTAGATTTGGGTTCTCCTCTGAGGCTTGAAATGGGAGTGCCCCAAGGCAGCAGGAGGAAATGGAGGTGACACCTCCCAGTCCAGTCCCTGCACAATGCCCCCATGCTTTCCTCCCTTTCTCCTCCCGTCCCCAGCACCATCCCATCCCGTACCGCCGGCAGGGTTGGCTCCAGCGCTGGCGGTGCCGTTCTGTTTGGAGTTCTCATGAAGGAGCTGAAACCAGTCCCGCAGCCGGTCCCCCAAATCCGCCAGGTCCTGCCCAGTACAGGTTTCTGCGGCCAACACAATGTATGAGTGGAAACAGGGGTGGGGAATAAGAAGGGAGTGTGAATGGACATTCTCTCACCACGGGCTCCCTACCCTGCCAGGCGTCTCCACCTGTCCGACATTTTCCCCCTGCCCGTTCTCTAAGCCTGCCCCTGCCTCTTCCCTCAAACTCCGTCCATCACCAGTCCCATACCCCCCCCCAAAGAATTATCTCTCCTTCTTGATATTAAAAAAATTCAGGATTTAATCAAATTCAGGATTTTAGCCTCTACAATTGTGCTCATCAGCTACTCCTTCCAGGACTCCCAGGAAAAAAATTGCTGAAGGCCTGAATACAAGTTCTAATTTTGTGTTAATGCCAGTCCACCTGAACCTGGGGCTCCCCAGGCTTCCCAGGTCCCTCACCCTGAGCCATAAGCAAAAATCAGATTCAGTTGGTAAGGGTGGGGGGGTAGACAGAGAGAAGACCCAGGAAATTCTAAGGCTGGAGTGTCTCTGGGGGTCTTGGAGGGTCCGAGCTCTTTGAGAGGAGGTGCCTAGATAATCAGATAGTCTAACCAGCCTCAGGGAAGCAAGCCATATCGAAGGGCATGAGGAAGGTTGGAGGGTGACCTTCGGGAAGTGACCGAAGGGCAAGTAGTGGCTGGGCTTCTCCTACATCCAACTCTTCAGGTCAATACCCTGTGACAAAGCCCCTGTTGCCTAGTGCTGGTTACAGCTCTGTCCTCACCTCCCTTCTCCCTGTTTTCAATGCTCACCTACCATTCTTCTTCCTTTAACTTATCATTCCCTTTCATTAGTTCTGCTGGTCACGGATCCTTCCCACCCAAACGAGGCTCAAAGAGTCCTCCACTTCAGGATGATTCTGTCCCTATCTCCAGGATCAGACCGAGTCCTATGGAAGCAGAAACTGTCCCCTCTCTCAGGGAACAGGCCAGGTTCTGAGGACAGTGCACAATGTCCCTGACCTCAGGGAAAAGGCTGAACTCTGGAGAGGATGGACGCTGTTGCTGTCAGAGAGCAGGCTGGGCCCGGGAGGGATGGAGAGGAAGGGGGAAGAGGGTGCCTCAGCTGCACTTACCTTGTTTAGTGTCTGTGGTGGAGGCTGGGGCCTGCTCCGTGGGGCAGGGACACTGACCCTCACACTTCACTGTCAGCTGCTTGCTGGTCAGGCAGGCCTGCTGTTCCAGTTTACACTGTACGGAAGGGAGGAGCCAGACAGCTGACCACTGAGCCTGGGATCCCAACCCTCCTACCCTGAGCATCCTTGGGCAAGATACTTCCCAAACCTGTCATTTCAACTACACCCATCCAAATAGGAAGAGAGCATTCCCAATACAGCAACAGGAGATTTGTCATTAGTGGGGATGGGTTGATGCTGAGCCATCCACACCCTCCCAACTTGTCTAAGCAGGGTCAACAAATTCAAAAGGTTGGCCTGGGGGAGCGGGTCAAGTCTGTGGCTGGGTTATAAAACAAAGCTAACTAGGCCCAATAGGTATCCTGTGCGGATTGGGGTTCATTAGTACGAGGCTCTAACACGGCTTGCTAGTCACAAACCAACCTGTCTCTTTTTCGTCTTATCCTGAGAACATATAGATACATATAGACATGGGTGTATGTATACATATATGTGTGTACATGTGTGTATGTATATGTGAATATATAGTGCATCTACACACATGTGGCATATATACATATATGTTTATACCTACATATGTATACATGTACACAGTCACACACACACAGAGGCAAGGTGACTTAGAGAGGAGAACACGCTAGCAGCTCAGGGAAGAGGATCAGAAAAGGCAGAAGGTGGCATCGAGCTGAGTCTTAAAGAAAACATGAGTTCTAAGAGGTGGGGGTGAGCAGCTACATTCCCTAGCTATGGGAGATGGACAAGATAAAGACTAAAAGATGAGAGAGTATATGATGCATAATTAACAGTTTAAAAAAAGCCATTCTGAATGGATGATAGCATGCACAGAGGGGAGTAATACATAATAAAGCTGAAAAGGTAGGTTGGTACCATGCTGTGAGTGCTTTAGATGCTGAACAAATTGCTTCATGTTTGATCTTAGAGGTAACAGAGAACCATAGGAGTTTACTGAGGAGGAAAACGATATGATGCAACTTGTTCTTAAGGAAAACAACTCTGAGTGCTGGATAGAGGATAGATTAGAAAGGGGACAGACTTGAAGTAAGGAAACCAGTTAGAAGGCTATTGTATCCTATTTGCTGGTGACATGATGGTTTACTTAGAAAAGTCTGGAGAATCAGCAAAGAAAGTAATTGAAATGGCCAACAGTTTCAGCAAAGTAGCAAGATTAAAAAAATAATAAACCCACCAAAAAATCAATATCATTTCTATTTAACATTAACAGAATCCAGAAGGGACTAATAGAAATGGAAGTTCTGTTCAAAATAACTACAAAATTCATAAAAGATTTTGCAGTCTACCAAAGTACACTCAATAACTACAGAAATGTAATTACAAAATGCTTCTTTAAAAAATAAGGTATAACTTAAATAATTGGGAAGATACTCAGTAGTCATGGTTGAGCCATTGCTAATATAATAAAAATGACAATACTACCTAGATTTTAGTGCCATACTAATTATGCTAATAAGGGAATACTTTAGAGAGGTAGACAAAAATAACAAAATGGATTTGAAGGAACAAAAGATCTAGAATATCAAGGGGAATCCCAAAAAAGTAAGAACAGGGGGAAATAGTATTTCGATACCTCACATGATATCAGTAATCAACAAAACAATTTTGTACTCATTAGAAAATAGAAATGTATTCCAGAGGAAGCAGTGATGAGACCTTGAACTAAGTTGGCAACTGTACGGATCGAAAGGTGGTGCTATGGAGATAGAAATGACAAGATTTGGAAACTGAGCTAGGTATGGGATATGTTGAATTTTAAATACTGACAGGAGATCCAACTTGAAATGTCCAATGAGCAGCTGCTGATGCAAAAAGGACGCTCAGGAGAGTGGCAGTCATTCCTGGGGAGGATAAGTAAGCTCATTGTACCTGATGAGTTTACCAAATAAAAGAACTCAAGACAGAGCCCTGGGGTAACCCACTCTTGGGGGCAGGAGATAAAGGAGAAAAAGGAAAGCGGAAAAAGGAGATAATGCTGTCTCACATGCACAGGACAGTCCTCTTCCCCCCTTTCTGAGTTTAGTCTTATCATCCCTATTTCTGTTGAGCACAGCTATGATATTTCTAATACCTAGATTCAAAACTTTAGAGTCATCCTTGATTCCTTCTTCCCCCTCAATCATCCATATTCAATCAGTTGCTGAATCTTGTCAATTCTACCTCTAAGGCATCTCTCAAATCTATCTTCTCTCCATTCACAAGCCATTCCCCTAGTTCAGGTCCCCATCACCTCTTGCCTGGACCACGTCAACAGCATCCTAATTAGCTTCCCAGCTTCAAGCAGAAAAAACACAGTTCCTGTAATCATGTAGTTTAAAGTCTGAAGGGGGATATGAAAGTTAGACAAGTAAATCTACCACAAAATAAGACAAAAGCAAAGGGCTATGTAGTGCTGAAAGGAATCTGACTGGGAGATCAAGGAAGGCTTCCTGAAGGAAGCACCATTGGACTTGGACTTTAGAGAATGGGATGGATTGGACAGGGCAATCCATACATAGGAAAAAGTGTAATCAAAAGCACAAATACAAGAGTACAGCATGCATTCAAGGGGCAGAGAGGAATTACATTTTGCTAGAGCATAAAGCAAGCCACAGAGCTGGGATGAGGCTGGAAAATCGATGCCAGATTGTGGGTGGCCTTGAATGCCAGTCTCAGAAATGTAAACTTCCATTAGCCAAAGGTCTGGCTGATGCCATTCCCAGAGAGCCATGGAGAGGTTGTGTGTTCTAATGTCAGGCTGAAGGTTGGGATACCTGAGGCCAGACTCTTCTATGGCCACCCCAAGTGACTGAGCATATCTAAGAAGCACAGCGTCCCAGAGAAAGGATGGGGTGGATGGTCAATGAAAGCATCGTTGGGATTTGGGCCCCCAAGTTCAACATCAGAAACAGAGGATGTAGCATCTCTGCTTCTCCTAGACTTAACTACCCCACCACCCCCATTCCTCGAAGTCGGCCACTGGTGTCCTCACCACAGAGTTGTAAGTATGTCCATCAGAACCACAGACAGAGGCAAGCTGGGCCATGTGACATGGTTTACAAAAACCTTCTTTGTTTTCATGGAACTTCAGGGTAGGCTGCTTGATCCTACAGGATAAAAAGAAAGGGAGGGGAGCAAGAATTAGAGAAATTGGGAGAAGGAAGGAAGGAAGGACATAAAGCAAGAGCAAAGGAAGGGGGTGGGGGGGCAATTTGTTGGTAATTGTTTTCAGTCACATCTGACTCTTTGGGACCCCATTTGGGGTGCTCTTGGCTAAGACACAGGAGTGATTTGCCATTTCCTTCTCCAGCTCATTTTGTAGATGAGGAAACTGAGACAAACAGAGTGAAGTGACTTGTCCAGGGTCACACAATTAGTAAGTGTCTGAGGTCAGATTTGAACTCAGGAAGATGAGTGTTCCTGACTCTGAGCCAGGTACTGTGTCTACTCTGGCACCTCCTGCTGCCTTGTTGGTAATTAGTGGAATAGCAAAATGGAGATAGGCAGAGCAAAGTGAAAGGTAAACAGAAGGAGAAGAGAAGTGTTGAGTGAAGGGAGAGATAATAAAGGGACATAGGAGGGGACCCAAAAAGGAAGCAGAGGGCAGGATGTCTGAAGAACCATCTGAGGTTTTTTATTTTTAATCGGGGAGTTCTAATCACATACATTCTTGCCCTAAAACTCTCTCCTAGGAGCACAGAATTTCAGAATTTTAGGGAATCTCAGCAGCCAACTAACCTAACCCACACCCAAAATAAGATTCCTTTACAGCAGACCCAACCTTTGTGTAAAGACCTCCAGGGAGGATGAGGAGCCTCCCAAGGAAGCTCCCTCAACCTGTTCTTCTCCCACACTGACCCCCTACCCAGGGGACTCTTAAAAGCTTCCTCATTTTCTGGGAGAAAGGCCCCAAGGGTTCAAATGACCTGAAACGCATCCTTCCTACCTGTGCTCCAGCTTCTTCCGGCTGATACACATAGCTCTCTGGTAGCCCTGAGCGATGCACACCTTGTGTCGGCTGCATTTCACCTTCTGGCAGGGGTCTTTAGTGGTGTCCAGAGCTGGGAAGACACAGAATTGGGAAAGAAATTATGTTGGGGGTCCAGAGGAAAGAACCCAAGGAATCTCAACTTCCAAAGGCCACTGCTTGGCCATCCTCTCCCTCTGGTACCGAGCTCTCGGGATGCTGGAAACTCCCATCATCTCCCTTTTTAGGGCTGAGATCCCTGAGGATCTCCAGCTTATCGTCAACTTGGACTGGTATAACATACCCTTCTCCTCACCCACCTGCCTCTATTTACCTTCATCTCCTTGCTGATTGTCCTCCCAGCTCTTGATGTAGTCATCCTAGGAAGGAGGAGAGGGGGAGGGGGAAGGAGGAGCTGATCAGAGAAGTGAAGTAGCGAAATCCCAGAGAAGAGGCGAGTGGTCGAGCTCAGTTCTCAGGGCAGACAAAATTCAGATTTAAAGGGTAAGAAGGGCTTGGAGATGCAAGAAAAGAAAAGAAGGGGAGAGAGAAGAAGCAAAAGGAAGGGGATGGAAAGAGTGATTCCCTGTGCAATTATTCCCCATTCAAACTTTTCCTCATCCTTACCAAAGAGACCTCCGTCCTACTAGAGCTCTTACAGCTCTTCCCCTATTCACTTACCCCATCTCCAATCACAGTCAAGTACCCTTGTATATCTGTACTTTACCTTCATAATCTCCTTCAACTCCATCCACGGAACCCTTCAATTTGCTGCTCCCAACACACACACACACACACACACACACACCCTGTTGGGAAAGGAGAACAAGGGAAGGAGAGGGGGTATCCAATGCCAGAGTAATCAAAGTCACTGGAGACTCAGCCAGTACTCACCTCTACCTCCTGGGCTTTCAGAAGACAGTACGCCACAGAACATGGGGCAGGAGAAAAAAAAGAAAAAGAGAAAAATCTACGAGTGAGGTCCACCCCAGAAAGGGTGATTGATACAATCAAATGGCCACCCCATACTTTATTGGCTAGAGTGCTAGACTTGGAGCCAGGAAGACCTGAGTTCAAATCCAGCCTCAAACAATTACTAGCTGTGTGACCCTGAATAAGTCATCTAACCTCTCTGAGTTTCAGTTTCTTCATCTGTAAAACCAAGGGATCAGTGGCCTCTAAGATCTTTTCCAGTTCTAAATCTACAATCCCATAATCCTTAGTTGAAATGGCAGCAGACCACTTCCCAGGGCTGGGAAAGGTCATATACACACCCCGTTCTTCTTTCCCTGCCTCACTTGCATTTGCTAAGCCGAGGTGCCCATCAGAGATACAGCAACAACAGCTGATTGCAACAGCTCTCTGATTTCAAGGTGGGGAATCAGGCCAAGCAAACAAGAGACTACATCTGGAAACCAAAGCTATGAGAGAGTCTAGGGAGCTTCAGGGTGGTCTAACAAGTATTCTCAACTCTCTGGCCCTTGAAGAGTAAACTAAGGGACAGTTCTTCTCCAACCTTGTTTCATCCCCATCATCAACACTATCTGAGAGTCTTCCCAAAGGGCCCACATGCCCTGGGCAGTAATGTTCCCTGGACTGCTGAGGGCAAAAGAAATGGGGGCTTCCAGCTCACTGTCTCAGGAACAGTATGGGCCCTGTTACTCTCCCCATCATCTTCCCACAAGGGCTTTTCCCTTTTCCTTCAGTTCCTTGCCTGGAACTAATCCTGACTGCTAGGATTTGAGTGAAAGGAAAGGGCCCTTTCCTTAAGGTGAACCACTGAACTAAGAAAATACAAATGAAACTATTACTGGATGAAGTTCAGACTTTCTCAGCCAAGCAGGTGGCAGAGGACCGTTCCCTCCCTTGATGCTTAGCCTCCTCTTAGCTACTGTGGCCCAGCTTATCTAGTCACAAGACCACAGAAGCAAAGAACATCATATCTGAAAGATATCCTGGACATCTCCTAATCCAACTCCTTTATTTTGCAAAGGAGGAAATTTAGTTAAGGGACTTGCCCATGGTTACATCATTAATGACAAAGCTAAGGTTAGAACCCAAGACCCTTAACCCAGTGGTCTTTCCAATGCAGCGTACTATATTTAAAACACTGGGGGAGGGAAATGAACAACAGAAAGTGCACATTAAATAAAGAGACTCTGGAAAACTGCTGTCTGCTCTTGCCCCAGGGGGCTGTCCTGTGCCAGCTGATCCCCCAGCTGTCTGGGGACTGAGCTGCTATCTCCCACACTAGCCCCCTGGCATAGGACTCCAACTCCTTCCACTACCCTTGCCATCACCAGGCCCGGCCTCTGAGGGGACTGAGTCACCCATGGAAAATTGACAAATGGCTCCCAGAGAGACCTCATTGTTGAGACTCATGATTCCCTGACAGGTGGTGGGAGGGCTGCCAGGCAGGGATTCTCTGGGGCCAGAGGCTTGCTGCATTGAGGAGCCAGCTGCCAGCTACAGCCTCTGGGCTAAGATCCAGGAGGGACTGAGAAGAACTGATGCAGCAAGGACTAGGAGGTTAGGTGGATGTGAGAATTCTTTCCTCCCTTAATCATCCCTACCTATGCATTTGCTCTGTAAGAGAAAATTAGTAAAATTACACTTGAAATGCCCTAGCAGGGGCAAAGTTCACAGCTGACTAGTCCTGGAGATGACTTAGACTAGTTGATTCCTAGATCCCTTCAAATATGAGATTCAAGCAGATGATACTTGAACTGAGAAGATTTCAAAAATCAGGAGATACTGCTGTAGCAACTAGGCTATCCATGATAGAGCAGCTGTTAGCATGAGATAATGAAATCTCAAGTCTCATACAGCATGAGGGCTTTCGAGTGTGTTCAGTGGCTCCCATAAAGTCAATGAATGTCAGAACAAGTATAATATAGGAATCCAGAGGGAACATATACTTATATGGTTCACAAAGAGAAACTGAGTCTAGCAGAAAGACAGTGAAGGGCCAGGGCAATGAATAGTCAGCACCATGGCCAGAGCTTCAGAGATCTGTTACTACTTGGCACACATATGTGTGTGTATGTATGTGGCACATTCATACATGATTGTATCAGAGAAAAACCAAATTACCAAGAATGAGAATGATTTCTATTAAAAAAAAAGGTAATAAAATCCATCATTAGGGACCCAGCCTCAAGTTACAGCTTGTAACTCTCCTGACTCGGTAGAGAAAGGCTTTTGTTCAAAGGCTTTGGTCCTCTGAAGACTTAGAACCCACTAAGCCTTACAGCTTTGGGACTCCCCTACTGGGTGGTAGGAGAGGATGGCAGTCTAGGCAGCAAGAGAGGAAGGAGACCAGAAGACAGGCAAGAAGAAGAGATGGTGGAAAGGAAGATGAGGAAAGAAGAGGTATGGCCACCTCTTATGGAAGAGTCTCTGTCCTTCTTTCTCCTCATCACTCCTTGTCAGCCTTATACCACGCCATCTTCACTCTTGGAAGTAATGATTACTGCAAAGCCTCTGTTCTCTAAGTTTGGAGTAAAGCAGGCACTTGAGGCAGGGCCTGGGAATGAAGTGGAATAGGAATGCATTTATTAAGCACTTACTAGTTACTATGTTAAACGTGGAGGATAAAAATGTAAGATCATGGGAGTCCCTGCTCTCAAGGAGTTTCCATTCTAATTGGCCAGATGAGTTGTAAATAGGCCAATCTGCATCTACTAAAAAGCTGCCTGGTTACTAGCAGTAGAGAAAAGCAAGAAGTCAGGCACTCAGTCAACAAGTACTTATTAAGTTGTGCCAGGAATAGTGATAAACAACGGGGATCCAAATAAAAGCAAAAAAAAAACCAAAAAAACAAACCCACCAGTCCCTGCCCTCAAAGAGCTTAAATTCTAATAAGGAGACATGATATAAACAAATAAGTGTGTACAGAGAGAGTGGATGGATGGTAACCTTAAAGGGGAAGGGTCTGACAGTTATAGTGATTACAAAAGGCTTCCAAGTGACCTGAGCTGGGTTGGTGGCTTGTTAAAAACCAGTGATCATCACTGAAGAGCAATGATCCCCTGGCTGCTGTTCAGATCACCAATAATAATAACAAGTGATATTTCTAGAGCATTTTCAAGTTTGCAAGGTGATACACATACATATTAGCTCATTTATGTCTTACAGACTATCCTGCAAGGTAGGTACTATTTCACAGATGTGGAAGCTCTAGTGAAGAGAGGGTGATTCACGTGTCCAGGGTCATATACCTCATGTCAGAGGGAGAATTTAAATCCAAATTCTCCTGACTCTAGGCTATTTGATGATCTGGGGTGGGAGTGGGGGCTCCCATAAGGGTGACTTGGGTTCAAAGGAACTAGGGGTTTCTGCTCTGGACCTCACCCCTCACCCTGGATAGGTCTCTACAGATGGAGTAAACAAGGGCACGACATACAGGGAGAGCCATAATAGGCATGGAGACTCTTTAATAGAGCCGCATATTGTTCAAGATGGAGAAACCGAGCAGCGTTCCCTTCATGACTTTTTAATATAAATGAAAATACTACTAAGTGTTGTGAGGGCTGAGACTATTCAACTTTGTCTTTGTATCCCCAACACCTAACATACCACCTGGCCCATAGAAGATCCATAATTGCTCCTTGAACTCAATGGAATTTGGTGTGTACAGCTGTACACCTTACTTTAGAAAGGCTCTAAACCTCTGGTGGTGAACAGGGACATACATGGTAGCCTGCTTTCCCAGCTCATCTAGTAAGTGTTTCGTCCCAGCTCTGCTGTGGACTTTCCCTTTCAGACTCTCCATGCCATGTCCCCAAGTCACCCCCAGATGCCTCAACCTCCAATAGAGACATTAGGGGAGCTCAGTACAAAGTAAGTTATTGATGGTCAATACTGAACAGCAGGGAGGATGAATTCTCTCAGGAAGTCCTGCCAGGAAATTCAGATGGGAAATTCATGAATGACTGTGAAGGCAGGCAGGTGCATGAGAATAGACTTTTCATCAAAAGCCCCCAGACTATTCCTTCTGCCAAGCACCTGGGGATAAGAAGAGTCCTCTGACCATCCTAGAAGAGGAGGGGGAGACTGACTCACTCCCAACAATCAACCCATAAATATTTATTTAGAACATATTATTTGTACTTTAACTAAAATATCTTCTCCCCACACCTCATGACCCTGGCTTCTATAAGGCTGTGTCATCAGAGCAGATATTGGAAAAGTTTCAAGTATGGATCCAATGACAGATTATAAATCTCTTGCCTCAGGACTAGTCTCACTAAATTTGGAGAAACTCATCACCAGGTTGGCAACTCTCAAAGACCATTTATGAAATTACCTGTAGAGGGCTTGTCATGTACATGGGTGGAGGGACTACCCACATTGAAGAAATCACAGATTCTTAAGTATAGAAGTATATACTTTTTGTAAGGCAACACCCTAGGGAGAGCTGAGATCCAAGGTAAAAATCAGGAGATGGGCTTAAAGCCTAAGTGAAAAGATTTCTGTTTGGCAGTTAGTGGGGTGGGGTTGGGCAAGAAGGAAGCTGGATGCTTCCTGAAACCTTCATTCCGGGAATAATGGGAGAAAATGGCCCCAGGGAGATGAGTGAATAATAGATTGATTCTACTTCAGCTCGAGGAGTAAGACAAAAAGGACCAAAAACATTGGAATCAGAAGTGAGGGTGTGGAATAAGAAGTTGTCACTGTGATAGCAAAAGAAAAAACAAGCTTCCTGGGAAGGAGAAAATTTCTTTGAAAGGCTGGTGGGCCTGCCAGGCTGGGACTAACTGACAGTAAAGACTGAAGTAAGTATAGAAGACTAAGGTAGGACATCAGGCCAGATTAGGGGCTAGTCCTCCCATATATGGGAGACCACAGAGGCCAAATTTAAGTGCCCTTAGGACAAGGATTACATATCAGCCTCATAACCCACTTCTATACCCCTTAAGTCACATATTGGACTTGTGCCATTTATAAACCAAAAGGAGAGATTCATTAGCAAGTGTGAATAATGCCACTGGAACGTGTTTATTTATATCACCAAAGTGGGCTCATTAACATTTGTGAAAAATGACCAAATAATGACACCAGAGAGTGTTAAGGAATCAGGAGAATCAGGAGATCCAGGTTCCACTCCCAGCTCTGCCACTAAGCAGGCCCCTTCATTTTCTCCAGTTTCCTCATCTAAAAAAAATGAGGTAGTTGTACTAAGTCATCTCCAAGGTCACTTTCATACAGCTCAAAAATATTCTGCTACTGATCTGAAGTCACTCCAGATGGTTGTGGAGGAGGGTGGGGGGAGCTCATAGAAAACTGTTCATCACCCTTGCACTGGCCAACACAGCATTTCCTTAGCAAAGATCTCGACCAATCAACACTTGACCAACCAATGAGGATTTTATTAAACTGCATGACCATGGTTCTTAACCTAATATGTGGAAACTTGGTTTGTTATTTTTTTTTTAGTATTTTGATGCCTATACTTCGATATAATTGCTTTGTAATCACATGTATTTTATTTTATACAATTAAAAATATTATTCTGAGAAAGGGTCCATAGGTCGGTTTCTCAAGACTTCCAGGGAGTCCATGCCAGTGACCATGTGGATGAGTGAAAAGCGTAGAGATCATACCAGCCTTTCTCCTCAGCCCATCATCCATGTCAACCTTCCATCGTGGCTGAAGCAAGGGAATTAGGCATATGGCTCAAAGGAGCATGAGTCTGATCTCCAAAAACCCTTTAAAACCAAAGCTCCAGCTTTTCACTAGTCATTCCTTAAGGGCTGGACCATATCATAAAATCATAGAATCATAGATTTGGAAGGATCTTTTGAGATCATCTTATCCAATGCCCTCATTTTACAGAAATATAAAAGCTGAGCCCCAGTGAGGTAAAATGATTTGCTCTGAATTACCTGCCTTTTAAACTCTTGAATAAATGTATACATATATATACATATATACATATATGTATATATAATAATATATATACATACATATATACATATATTATTAACTTGGGCATTTATTTTGTGACATATCCAGTTGTATGCCCTACAGGGAAGTGGTAGAACTGAGCCAGGTACTCAGGTCCTAGGACCCCAAGTCTAGCGATCTTGTTACTAAATACCACATTTTCCTTTTAACAAGAACACACTACACAATGCAAGGGATGGTGATGATGCTTGTGGAGATTATATCACAGAATCAGAATCCCAGAATGCGAGGGATGAAAGGGATCTTAGTGGCCATCTAGCCCGACCCATGGCCCAGAAGGAATCGCTGATATAATATCCCCAAGGAGCCATCATCCAGCCCCTGCTCGAATACCTCCAAGGAAAAAGAACTCTACCACATAACAGAGTATGTTATATTTGCATAGTTGTTTGTTTTGTTATGTTTTGCAAAAAGTGCTGTTCCCTCATTATCTTATTTTTATTCTCATAAAATCCCTAGGAGGTAAAGAGGGTAGTTACGGCTCTCGCCATTTCACAGACCACAGAATGTTATGACACAGGTAAAGGGATCACAGAGTTAGTGACGGCCCTCTAACTCTATCTGGCCCTTACACAGTCTAGTATTCCATAGTTCTATGTCTAACTACTTTAATCAGGTTGTAAGCTCCTGAAAGGAAGGGGCTAACTCCATACCTCTTCAAAGTCTCTGGGTCTAAAACAGAAAACTTAAGTACAACTGGTGCTCAGATAGCTGATTGAATTAGTAATTGACCAGAACTTTAATGGAGGCAGCTAGATGTCTCAGTGCATAGAGCACTGGGCCTGGAGTTCAAATTCAGCCTCAGGCACTTACTAACTGTGTGACTCTAGGCAAGTTATTTAACCTTGTTTGCCTCGGTTTCCACATCTGTAAAATGAGCTAGCAAAAGAAAATAGCAAACCACTCTTTGCCAAGAAGACCCCAAATGGGGTCACCAAGAGTCAGACATGATTAACAACAAAAATCTTCTCTCTTGATTTCCAACTCCTTTCAATGGGCCACAAAATAGAATCTTGGAATCCCCAAATTAGAAAGGACCTCAAGTATCACCCGGTGTGACACTGGCACATTCTCCCTTCTGACCTCTGTTTAAGTTTTACCCCATGAATCCTGTCCAGATTCCCCTAATTGTTAATACCTTCTCTCCCTATTCAAATTACCTTGTTCTTACTTATCTGTGTTCATGTTGTATTTCTCTGACCCTAGGAGAACATATTGTGCTCAAAAGCAGGAACTATTTAAAATTTAAAATTGCTCATGTGTCCCCATAATCTAGCAGAGTGCTTTGTTTTCAACTGCTGCTGTTTATTTCATTTCATTTTTGTTAATATCCAAATCACTCTGGTACCTTCATAGCCTGAATCAATCCTCCTTCATATACAGTAGTTATTATTTGGTTGCCGAATCTGAGCAGGAACTCCCATCTACAGCACCCCTGATGGGTCATCCAGGTCTTGGGGGAAGCTCTCTCAAGAGGAGGAACTCATCACCTCTTGAGGAAGTCAATGCTCAGAGGGGGACAACCATTAAAAGAGGCCTCACGTTGTGTTAGGGGGAAAGGGCTAGATTTGGAGTTAGAAAACCAGGGACTGACTCCAGACTCCAGCACTCACTCTATGTGACCATGATTTAAGATAAGTCTTAATTTTGTCAGCCATTAAAAGAGGATGATAGCAATAGTACCCTATCACACAAAGCTCTTATGAGACTCAAGTGACATCACTGCAGGATGGGTTTAGAGCTGGAAGGAACCTTAGAAGCCACTTCTTCCAACCCCCTCATTTTACAGAAGAAGAAACTGAGGCCTATAAAAGTGAAATGATTTGCCCAAGAGAGCATATACAGAATGTTCTGGAAACCTTAAAACCTATATAAATGTCAGTCACTGTTATTAATAGGAAATTTTACCTAACATCAAAGCAAAGTTATCCCTTCCTAACTTCCACCCACTGTTCCTGGCTCTGGCCTCTGAGGTCAAGTGAAACAGAATGCTCTCCTCCATTGGACAGCCCTTCAGATACTTATAAAGCAGTTATCATGTGTCCCCATGCCTCCTCTTCTTCAGGATAGATAGCCTAGGCTCACAAGAAGAAAGGCAGTGACATGGTCAGGGACACTACCCTCTCCATCAGAGTAAACCTGGACAGCACCAGAGAATAGGGGAACTTCTATACGGGTAGGGAGCAAGAGGGAGGCACATGCTGCTGCTTCCTCTCCCCTCCCTCCCTCCCTCTCCCTCTCCCTCTCCTTCTCCCTCTCTCTCTCTCTCTCTCTGTCTCTGTCTCTGTCTCTGTCTCTCTCTGTCTCTCTCTGTCTCTCTCTCCCTCCCTCCCTCCCGCTCTCTTCCCTTTCCCCTTCTCCCCTCTCCCTCTCTCTCTCCCCTCTTCCCCCTTTCCTTTCTCCCTCCCTCCCTCCCCCTTTCCTCTTTCCCTCCCTCCCTCCCTCTCTCCTCTCCCCCCTCCTCTCTTCTTTTTTCTCTTTTCCCTTCCTCTCCTGTCTTTCTCTCTCTGTGTCTCTTTCTGTCTCTCTGTCTCTCTGTCTCTGTCTCTGGCTCTCTGGCTCTCTGTCTCTCTGTCTCTCTCTCTCTCTCTCTCTCTCTCTCTCTCTCTCTCTCTCACACACACACACACACACACACACACACACACAATCATTTTCCAAAAGCCCCACCACACTCCTGTGTGGTGGTTTGAAGCTAACCCACCTCCAGCTTTGATCTCTGCAGCTCTGCTCCGTTGCCATGGAAACATGGCCCACTGCTGCAAGCTCAGAGAAAGCCTGAGCTTGGGAGATTCCCCCCTCCCACCCCCCCAGCCAGGCAGCATGGATAAGAGCCACACACAGTGGGTGTTTTCAGTTGCTGCTGTTTATTTCATTTCATTAATATCCAAATCACTCCGGTACTTTCACAGCCTAACTTAACCCCCCCTTTCCCTGGCCTTTCCATCTTTTACAGACTAAGGGGACCTCTGAAGGCTAACTGGTCCCATCCTATAGTACTGGGTACGGAAGAGGGGGGTAGATGACATATCCTGTGGACTGGATGGAGCCTGCCTTCTACTTTCCAAAGACTACAGTCTTTCCTGGCATGGAAATTAAGACAGCCTGAGAATCCCAAATCTTCCCAAACACAGGCCTTCAGGGAAAGGGCTAAACTCTCAAATTATACAGAAGAAATAGTCCTGAGCTGGGAGCTGGGGAGAAAAAAGATGGCCAGGACACTGTAGAGCAAGACAACCCCAAACACTTATCTTGCCCATTCCATCTCCTCCCTAGTTTCCTGAGCTTTGGAACAGTCTCTGTTCTTAACTCCTTCATAGTTAAGGATTTATAAATAATTGGCACTCAAAACCAGAACCAGAAATATCTTGAAAAGCTACCTTTCCATGGGGCAAAAGAGAAGAGGAGAGATTGGAGAAGGAACTAAGTATGAGAGTTCACTCTGAGGTAGATTGGAGGTAGGGAAGGGGGAGGGAAGGTGAGTCATTAAATATTTACTCCCCTCTTGGAGAAGCTGGAAGAGGGTTTCTGCTGAGCCCAAGCAAACAGAATGAAGTTGGAAATCCAATCTTCTCCACTCCCCACTCTGAGGAATTTTTTGTTAGGGTAAGAATGTGCTTATCACTCACTCCTTTGGTGCCAGGCACAGCTCCGAGCTAGAATCACATGCCTGGCAACAATGATGCATCAATACAAGGGCCCCAGCCGACCAGCTTCTCATCTACTCCCACTGCCTAATCTGCACCAGCGAGAGTTTAGGGGTATCATCCACAATGTAACATTCACTCTCCCTCATGACTCTAGAGTTCAGCACTGAAAGGGATGGGGACAGGAGAGAGAAAGATCTAGAACCACAAGCTAAGAAATTAGGGTTCTGATCTTGTGCTCTGACTTGCATTATGTGACACTCTCTGAGCCTCTGTTTTTTATCTAGGAAATAATTCCAAAATCAATGGGAGGTAAAATGAAATGCAAAAATGAAGAAAAGAAATAATTCCCAAAGTCCTAGGACATCTGGAAGGATCACAGATTGGAGCTGCCAGATTCGTTACAAATATTAGAAGTTAAGGAGATCTAAAGTCCTACTTCTTCTGATTTGGGGCCTAGTAGACAAGGATTAAGTCTGTAAGCAAGAACCAGAAGGACAGACAGGTCCCTAGTCTGGGATTAGTTTATCCCTTAGTTGTAAGCTGTCACATTAGAAAGAGAAAATACTGCTTTCCAAAGTGGGAGCTAGAGAGGGGCTAAGTGTCCTATCTTGGACACTGAACCCCAATATTGTAGGAGATGTAGGAGAGAAAGGTACACAGATAGGAAAGGAAATTCCCCCCATCCTACCCCAGTCTTAGGAAGCAGGATCATCAGAGTCACAGAGTATACCCGATTGGGTAGGGAGCCTGCTCCTGAAAGAGGATAGGTCTTAACTTACACAGGAAAGAGAAGAGAGGGAGGAGACCAAATAGTGCCATCCATAAGAGCTGTCAAAGCTGCATCTTATTGTGGGCGGGGAGGGGGGGGGCGAGGCAATTTTATTTCATTCATGCATTTCACACCTAAATGAGGAGGGTGCATAGTGCAAAGGATCACCAATATTGTTCCTCACTTAACCAGCTGTTCAACCCTGGGCAAGTCACTTCATCTCTCTAGACCTCAAGGGAAATGCAGACAATTACTAAGCTCCAAAATTCTGTGATCCTAGAAATATTTATCAAGAAAGAGCCTACTGTGTGTAGAGCACTGGATAGGCTACAAAGAGATATAATTCACAGTCCTGGCCTTTAAGGAGTCTATGTGGAGAGGCAACGCACACTATTCACATTGCATGTTAAACAACAGCACACAACTTTTAAAAAATACAAATAGAGGATAAATGCCGATGGGATGATAATGGCTACAGGAGCAGAGGGCCGGGAAAGATCTCTATAGCTGGTGTGGTCAGGAAGAATCCGCAAAGGAAGAACTTGAATGGAATTTCTGCCCAATGCCCCCATTCCAAATCTGGCATCAGGATGTGAGACGGCAGAAGCATTTGCTTCTGGAAACCAAGATAGGTTTCCCTACTTGTGTATTTCAAAGCCAAGGAATACAGAGGGTAAAAAGAGGCTTTCATCGATTCATTGCCCCCACCCCCTCCAGGGAAAGGAGGCAAGTCCTGGTTGTCTGCCCCTACGCACCATCACTATTCCCACCATTAGCTATAAAACATGCCAAGAAGAGAGATGGCTTCTTTTGAGGACTTCTCTCTTTCCTTTTCTACCTCAAAAGGCCAGACTGACTCTGAGATCTTCTTATTAATAAAATCAGAACAAAAAAGTGTTCCTGGAGCTGCACCTGTGTCTGCTTCTTGGACAAGAGCCCTGACGGATGAAGATATTTATGCTTTAAGTACAACTGGATGCATATGGCCAATGGTTGGGCCCAGACTTGCCCATTCTTCCCACCCACAGGTCTCCCTTGACTGAGATAAGCTTTCTATCCAGGTATGAACCTGTGCAGATACATTCTCCCACACATGTGCACAATTATACAAATATCTATTTTCACATGAAAAGAAACACAGGTTGACAGCCTTCTGAAACAAGCTCCTACACTCCCTTCATGTAAAGAGATGTTGCTGTTCTATCCACATCCCACCACCACCCACCCTGCCCTGGAAGAGCACATACCCCTAGCATGACTTAGCCATGGACATAAGAAAGAAGTCTTCTTCCTGGAGATCTAGAACTCCTTTCCTGAATAACCTTCCAGCTGAGGTTTGGAAGAAGGGCATGGGGGAGTAGGGAGGAGAAATCGCCAGGTTTGCATCTTTAAAAGCTTTAAGTTCAAGCGCAAGAGAGAAAAATTTCCCTGTTGTTCTCGCCATCAGTGTCACACAAGGGCCCTAATGGTCCAGGGCTTCTCCTGCCCTCCCACCCCTCCAGCTCTCAGAAATGGGAGGGGGAACACTTAACCCCTCATGTGCTGCAGATCTGACAAATTTGAGATCACGGCCTCCCAAGCCAACAAGGGTAGCTCTTGGTCTTCTCTCACCTTTTCTATTGTCTTTCTATGGGTTAATCTTAGAACAAGGGTTCTTAACTCAGTGTCCATGAAATTGTTCTTAAAATATTCAGATAATTATATTTTATTATAATTGATTTTCTTTGTAATTCTATGTATTTTATCTTATGCATTTAAAAACATTATTCTGAGAAGAGGGTCCTAATTTTTCACCAGATGGCCATAGGGATCCATGACACACAAAAAGGCAAAGAACCCCCCTGTCATAGAATAATAGGATTTTAGAGTTAGGAGGGACCTTTAGAGATCAACCAATCTAAGTCCTCCAATTTACAAATGAGGAAATTAAAGACTGGAGGGCAGCTAGGTGGCACAGTGGATAGAGTACTGGGCCTGGAGTCAGGAGGACCTAAGTTCAAATTTAGCCTAAGACACTTTATTAGTTGTATTGACCTGGAACCCTGTTTGCCTCAGTTTCTTCATCTGTAAAATGAGCTGGAGAAGGAAATGGCAAACCACTCCAGTATTTTCTCCAGGAAAATCCCAAATGGGGTCATGAAGAGTTGGACACGACTGAAATGACTTAACAACAATAAACACTGGAGAGTGGAAGTGATTTGTTCAAAGTCACACGACTAGTAACAGGGCTGAAATCTGGTCTGGTCCTTCTAGACCACACTCTTCCTCGTCCCAGTAGGACAAGAGAACATTCAGTCCACTCTGTTTCCTTCCCTGGCTCATACTCTTGGGCACAGGCCAAGAGACATATTCGTATCACCTTTCCTATCTGGTATTTCTGAGAGGTTGGTGCTAGAGTGCTAGAGCACTAGGGTGCTCTCTAGTTAGGGAAATGATTTTAAAACTGGAATGGAAGGAGCGGCTTTTACTTGGTGAGTCTTATCAAATTGAGGAGGAGGCAGACCCACCTGTCCCCCTGCTTTTGTCTCTTCTCAGAACTCACTAAATTCAGTCATAAAACATCAGTGCTGGTTGAGTTCTGAGATCTTTTGACCTGCTCCATCTCACCCACCCACAAGCCCAGAACCATATACAAAGGGAGTCCTCTGGGGCTCAACAATTGTAACTGAGGCCATCTGGTGTTCATTAGACTATTAGAACTGCCACACTGTGTCAATCCCTTGGGGCATCTAGCCCAGGGTTCTAAAGAAAAGTTTGGAGAAGGCTGTAATCATCAACCTAAGGCATAATCCCCAAACATCTGAGTTCCTTTTAATAATACACTATAGATTTGTGATCCATTAATTATCTATGTTTCTAAATTTATAAATATTTTCAGCCCATACCTGCCACCTTAGGGATATCAAATTCCATAAGCTTAGGATATATTGTGTAGACTCTCTCACAGATATTTGAGTATCCATTCTATGACTAGCTAGGGGTTGGTTCCTGTTTGATGTTCTCTGGGTAAAGGCTCTTTATGTCAAACAGAAGGCCCCTCTTCCCTACCCTCCACTCCAGTCATAAGCCATAGTCTTTTTTTATCCACACTTTGTCTTGAAAGAGGAGTAGTTCACTAAGTTCTTAATTCTAGGCACAGAGGGCCTTTAGCTGCCCTCCACTATGAAAGCTAATGGCAAGATCTTTAAACTTTGACTCAGTAGACCTAAATTCCAGTTTGAGCCCTGGCCCTTCCTAGCGACGGAATCTTGGACACATCACGTAGCAATCAGATGCTCAATTTCTTCATTTGTAAAATGGGATAATAACATTTAACTTTACCTACCTTGCAGGGGTTGTTGTGGGGACTAAATCAGATAATGTGTTAAAGACTAAGAATAATAGCCCACACTTCTATAGAGGCTTCCAAAGCGCTTCTTTGACAATGATCCTGAGAGGTAGGTAGTGAAAGTATTGTTATCCACATTTATAGATGAGGAAACTGAGGCTCATAGAGCTTAGAAGGTTTGCTCCGGATCATACAGCTAGCAGAGTTAATAGAGGATCCAGGAGTCTCTCCTGGCTCCAAACCCAGCAGGTTCCAAAAGTACACTCTGTCAGCCAGAAAGTACTATATCATAATTACTATTACTATTCCTCAACTAGGCCCATCTGGTCTTAGGCAACATTAAAAGAAGCCTAACAGCCAGGATTAGGGAAGTAATAGTCCCTGAGAAGACCATAGCTGAGTAATTGTGCTCAGGTCTGGACACTGCATTTTAGGGAGAATATTGATAAGCTGAAGAGTATCCAGAGGAAGACAGCAAGAATGGACCTTGAGATGATGATGACAATGGTGTCATCATTGTAGTTAGCACTGACATAGAGATTTAAGGTTTGCAAAGCACTTAACATACATCACCTCATTTGATCCTCATAATATAACTATGTGAGATAGGTGATATTATAATCATCATTTTATAATAGAGGTAAGAGCCACAGAGAAAGTGACCTCCCTAGGGTCACACAGATAGAAAGTGTCAGAGACAGGACTCTGATTCTAGTCTTCCTGACTCCATACCCAGTGCTTTCTTCCCAACACCACCAACAAGCCTCATGAGGGTTAACTGAAGGAACTGGGGATGTTCAGCCTGAAGAGGGGACTCTTTGGAAACTAATAGTCGTCTTGAAGGGCTGTTGTTCTGTTTCCCCACAGGAGGTAAGATTAGAAACAATAGGTGGAAGCTGGAGAGAAGTAGATTTAGGTTGGAATAAATGGCCTCTTCCTTTTCGCAAACCACTAGAGCTAGCCATTCAATGGGAGTATCTCTCAGGCTCTGGTTTAGGGAATGGACTTTGACCTCCACTACCTTTCTCATTTTCACTAAGGTTTCAACTAGGATTTCCTGAGAAGCAGGCAAAAGAGGAATTTAATTAAAATAGAGGAGTTACGAAAAGAGGCAACCACAAGGTCTTTCTAGCCACGGTCCTAAAAAACTCCATTCTGATGAGAATGCTGTGTAATGGGCCTGTTTCTGCTTAAATTGCCATCAGATGCCATTGGTGCTTGAAAATCTCTGGTCAAGTCCAGTTTAGGTTCTTAACATCAGAATAATTGGGGGCTGCTGGGGGGAGGTGTCCAGCTTCTTAGAAGCCAGGGTTACTGCAGGGATGGACAGATCAAGGTTAGTGAACCAGACAGATCCCTGGCTTCTTTCTTAATTGACTTGGACATTAAATTTATCCACCATTGGCAGCAGAGCATTAAGAGTTATAGGGAGAAAAAAGAAAGAAAAAGTTACAAAAATCGTTCCTACATGGTAAGTGGTAATACTAAATACAGAATAGTTCTATTACGGGGAGAAGATTTAACCATCTGATAAATGCCACTGTCCATCTCATCCCAGACTATCCTGAGCTCCTCTTAGAGGAACAAGCATGTATTACATGCCAAATATGTGCCAAGTGCTTGATGAATAGTGTCATTTGATCCTTACAACAACCCTGAGAGGTGGGTGCTATTGTTAACCCCATTTTACAGTTAGGGAAACTGAGGCAAACAGAGGTTAAGTGACCGGCTCAGAGCCAAACACCTAGTAGATGGCTGAGGCTGGATTTGAACTCAGGTCTCAGTCAGCTCAGGCCACATGATCTCATCCCAGTCCCTTGAAATCCCAAATGAGGTCATTTCTTGTTTCCCCTGGACTCCCTCATACTTACTAAAAGCCCTCTCTCCACAAACTCCTCCAACCTATGTATCTTCCTCCATTCTGACTCTAGACTCCTTTAATCTGACTCCATGAAATTTTCCATCCCAGGCTTCTTCCATTTTATTCATTAGCACCTCTTTAATATAAGCTCCCTCTGTCCTATTCCCCAAGACCTCTCCTCTACCTATCCTTCTTCCTCCACCCCACAATACCCTACTATAGTGCAAAAGAAGGGAAACCCATTTCTGTGGCTAACATTTCTAAGGACAGGGCTAAGGTCCAGACTCATCACATCTATTATCTATGCTCAACCACCATTAAAAGAAGGAATTTCTATCTCCTATGAGAAGTAAATACATTTTCAAAACAGGACCAGTTTCCAGGAGGCCACAGATACCCAAGGTCAATATTGGAATAAAGTTCATTGTTACCAGACCCAGTTTGGATTGACTATCTGCCTTCACAGCAGGCACTGGTTTTCAGAGTAGATAAAGGAAGCAGCACTGGCTGCAATGGTAGCATACTTCAGCTTTCCTGCAGAATCTGCCAACAGATCCCAAGGGATCAATTCCCCACCCCTTTCCTCTAGCAGCTAAGGAAGCCTCTGTTCTCACTGCCAGGGCCTGGCACCTGGTATGTGATGAAGCTTTAAAAGGACCTCCTGCCCTGAAGAGATGATTTAAGACCACCCAAATTGGTATGTACTCTACAGCTTCCATCAGGCAGGATCCCAAAGGATTTCAAATGTAGAACCTGTCTTCTGATAGATGCAGGAAAATGGTGGGGAAAGGATTAGGGGTTTGTGTGAAGTAAGGGCCAAGTGATTAATCATCTGTTCCTATCAACTGACCTGGTAGGTGGGAGAAGGTAAAAAGCAAGGATATCCTGCAAGCTTGTTCAAAAAACTATTACGATTTTGATTACCTACCCCATGCATCTACCAGTACCCCTATTCCCCCTAACTCCTCTGACCTCCACAGATTTCATCTCAGAGGGGAAGGTTCCCAGAGAGGTCGTGAGTGAGGCTCTGGGCACAGTGACACATGGTTTTTGGATCACACCATCCTACCGTCCGCCCCCTCACTGGGCAGGCTGTTTTCAGTGCAGTAATAGGAGATTGCAGCTAATATACCCTCTCTGTTCAGGTAATAGTAACTGAGTGGGGAAAGTAGAGACGACCTGACTTTGGCTCCTCAGTTCTCTCTGTAGACCCAGTCTCAGGCAACGAAAAACACAAAGACCACTGCTCCAGTTAAACACAGGGCCCCAGAATTTAGCCCGGGCTGATTGGCAGCTGTCACATAATCCCGCTCCAGAACTCTATCTATTGGGCTTTCTTAAAACCTGTAATCTCAGGCCTCTCGCATTCTACAGCAGGATGTCGTACGTATGTACGTGTGTACTCCTGTGTTTTAAAACATATTTCAAACCAAATTGCAGATGAGCGGTATTTATTAAGGGGAGAAGGTGGAGAAATGTGTTTTCATGCTTATTCTCCTAAACTGATTCCAACTAGAAGGCCTGAAGAACGCAACAGCCAAAGGGCCAGAATGCCAAATTTGGCACTTGACCCACTGTTTGTGGGTCAGTTTCATGGGATTATATCTTCTCCTTCAGAGTCCTCCCAGTTTCAAGGTCCCAGACATTCACTCCTATCTCCTTCCTACAACCTCAGGTTCCACGGAGAAGGCACTTCTGGGAAAACTGCCCTCTCTCATTTCCTCTTTGATCTACAGGTGCCAGTAAACAAAGTGCTGCATCAACACTGGCCCAGGAGCCTGTCTGCACAATCCCTGCAACTTCCTCCCCACCCCCAGCCCCTCCTTCACTGCAAAGCCCTGACCAAGGGGAAACTGGGGATTGAGGAGAGTGTAGAAAAAAAGGATCTCCCCTCTCTCCTCCAGTCTGCTCCAGTCCAAGCAGGCCCTCGGTTTGCAAGCCCTTTCCCAAACCCAATCCTCTTACTCTGACTCCAATTTTGTCCTTTATCTGAGCCTGGTTTCCTCATCAAAGATATAAAATCAGGCCCATGGATGTCACCTACCTACATTAGGGCCTGAGCAAAGGAGCCCAGGATGGCCCAGGGAAGTTTCCCTTCCCCCCCACATTTTCAACCCCATTCCCTTATCCTAGCTGTTCCAGTGAACAAGGATTACCTCTCCCTCCAGCCCCCTAGCCAAACAGGGGTTACGAACAGAACAGACCCCCTCTGGCCCTTCTTACTTCTATTTGAGCAAAGTCTCAGCCATTTGAGGGGCTGGAAGGTACAACGCAGGGTCTGAGGTTGGGCATTCAGGAAAGGGCAGGAAACTACGACTTCACAAAAGAAGTAGGGGAGAGAGACCTTATTGAAGAAGAGACAATCTTCTTTCCTCTGCCCTCTACGACCACCCCCATTTCTACTGTCCCTCCTGAAAAGGAAAATAGTTCTCCATCCTTATTTGGGAAGATGAGGAAAGACCTTCCCGTGGTCTCTTCCCCATTGTCCCCTTCCTCTAACCCTAAATGGCCCCAAGGACTGGCCCCACCCCTCCCACCGGTGTCCTCTTGTGCCCGAGATCCCGGGCCCCCCACCCCCAAGGGGCTGAATCTCTGGGGTTCTCCGGGATGGGAGCGAGGGGCCGGCGCCGGGTCTTCCCACCTCCCTCCCCTTCGAGAAGAGTAAGGGTGAGGGTCACCCCCAGCCCCGCGGGGGCTGAGGAGCTGCGGCGGTGGTGGCGGCGGCGAGCTGGCAGCTTGGCAAGAGCTTCGGGTGTATGTTGTTTACTCTCACTGCCGAGGCAATTAAGAGGCTCTGCCGTGAAAGCTGCTGGCTGCAACACGCCACCGCCGCTCCCTGGCTCCCGGCTCCCTGGCTCCCGGCTGCCAGCCTCCCGGCCGCTCTGCACCAAACCCCCCTCCCAATGTCCGGTGCCTCGGGCCGCCTTCACTGCTGCAAAACCTTAAGCCACTCTACAAGCCTACTCCCATCGCCCAGCTTTAGGCCGGTGCACCTGAAATCCCCATCCCCTGGGAGCCGGCTCCCCCGCTCCAGGACGGCTACAGCCGGGCGCCGGGCAGGGCCCTCACCTTCCAGCTCATCCCGGCTGGTCCAGGATTCTCTCCTCTCTACCCCACCCCACTCCACTCCACCCCACTCTACCCCACATCAGTCCCACGCCGCCGCGGGGCTGCGGCTCTGCAGACTCACGTCTCGGAAGCGGTTCCAGTGCTTGATCTTGCCGCTATACTGAGAGATGGACGACAGCCATTGCTCATCCTCCATGAAATTGCCAGGGGTCTCGCCATCCTTGACCCCCTTAGGATCCCCCTCCGCCGAGCTGGGTGCAGGGGCGGCAATGAGCAGAAGGGGCAGCAGCAGCAGCCGCAGCCCAAAGCCCCCAGCGCTCATCTTTGATCCGGATTGGGGTTGGTTAGTCTTTGTGGGTTTTTGTTTTTTTAAATTTTCTTTGCCTTAATTTCCTTCCCTCTCCCACCACAATGCAGCCTCAGGTCTTCTTCTCTCCTCCTCCTTTACCACTGAAATGATTGGGGAAAGAGATGGATGGTGGGTCCTAGATGAAATGTGACCTGATTAGGAGATGCACTTGTCTGAAAACCCCCAGAGCTGGAAGCAGAAAGGCAAAGAGAATCAGAGGCTGCGCCAGGAGGGGCTGTGTCTGTAACTGTAGCATCAGCATCATGTTTGACATCATCATACCTGGCTTGAGGAAAAAAGGGTGGGGGGAGGGAGGAAAGGGAGAGAGGGGAAGAGAAACTGCGAGACTGAGATAGTGAGACAGAGAACTACAGGCTGTGATTTCCAAGCAAATGGCCAGATCAGAAAACCAAACCTGAACAACATTTCAGCCCAACAGAGCTCACAAATGGAGTTGAAAACACGGGAATCCAAGTTCCATGGAGGGCACTGCCCTGACCTAACAAGGATTAGAGGCTTCCGGGAAGGACAAAGGGGAGGAGGGTGCAAGGCCCATCTTCCTAGCAAGTAAGGGATTCTGGAAGAAACATAGGGGTTTCTAGACCTTGTAAAACCAAGAGCAGCTGTCTAAAAGGGTATTCCATTGCAGTTCTCCATCTTTTCTCTTTTTCTCCACTTCACCCCAAGTCCAGACTTCTAAGACTAGAGCTGTCTCTAGGACAGGTAAGCCTCAGCACTGTCCCTGGGTATGGCAGCTGGGTTCAACTAAATTATGGTAATGGGTGACTCCATTAAGACAAAAGGAGTCTAAGAACTGGTTGTTGATCTTCAGACTCAAATGCCCTTTTCAAGGAACAAGGGCTAGAAACTGAATGGATGGAAAACAGGGGCAGATGTCCTCCCTTCCCAAGCAGCTGTTTGGGGACTATTAGTCCTTTTGTCAGCTCTCACCAAGACAATTCTAAAAGGCAAACCTGCCCACTTCACATGCCAAGAGGCTGCAACCTTGGTATTCTGGATGGTCTGATTTCCTCATTGTCCCCATTGGACTTCACCTCAAACTGAACTTAGTGAACCATTAATTTAGGGAAGGGGGAGAGCTTAAGCATATTCTGTTATTTTTCTTTCAAAAAGGAAAATCTAAAGATCGATCAATTTTATATATGTGTGTATATATATATATGCATACACACATACATATATATTTCATTTATTTACTTGTTATGGCCCCTGTAAATTGCTTGTTGGAATCTGGGAAAATAGGAATCTAAGCACTATCTCAGGATCAGAAGAGGAATAAGGTGATGTTTACAATACAAATAAATTATAAAAGGAAGCTGATAAATCTAGCAGCATAAAACATGTTAAATCTCAGGACTCAATTATATTTTCATTCAAATTTAACTGCCATTATGACATGAAAAAAAAATTTGAACAGAACTGACAAACATGATCTCAATCTTTGGAAAGTGGAAAAAACACAGATTAAGATTTTTACCTTTAGCCTGGGTTTGGTCTGCTTGGGAATTAAATATGAATACTTCAGTGGTCTGGACTGGAGTTCCATTGGGAAAGCAGAAAACAATAGATCCATTTCTGAATTTTTTTTTTGTCAATTTAATTAAAAGGTGGTACTGGATTAAGGGTTTTAGGCATTGATGCCTTCATCTAACCCCAACTAAAGAAGTCATACTCTGTCTTGGAGGAGAAGGAGAGGACTGTGAATCCACACAATCCTTGAGATCACTGAGCCGCTCCACTCCTATCAGTGGCCTTGCTTTTCAGTAAGGAATACTAAACCCATTTCTGTATACGACAGCTCCCCAACTATTAAACTGCTAACATACCAGACTGAATTTGAGATGGTAATTCTAGATGTCACAGCTCTTCTCCTTAAATGAAACCTCTTTCCAGAATGGGGTAAGGAGCAAGTCCAGTTGTGGGTCTGGAAAGGCCAACAGAAATTTAGGTCCAGGTACTCAAAGGCCATAAAATATTTCCCACAATCTTCTGCATAGATCTGTAATGATGACCTCTCTTTTAAAGGGCCTTTAAGCTAAATCAATATGAGTTCTGTGCTGAAAGCAAGTAAATGAACAAGGTCTTTAAATAAGCCAGAACCCAAGCTGTAAGAGAAAAGAGGTTTCATTTTTCCAGACTGGTTTGGAATTGGGGGTGGAGGGGAGAAGATGACACAGAATGAGTGACAGAAAGCCTTGCAAATGGCTAATAGTTTGGTTCCAAAAGGAAGCAAATTTGACCACATTTTCAAAACTTGCTCAGTTGTTACCATTTCCGGTTTTTACAATTTACCTGAATGTTTAACTGGGAACTTCACCAAAGCATCTGGTACCCTTTTCAGGTACTCCTGGAACAAGGAGTATGAGACTAAATTTGAACCAGGTTTAATAAAATTTCTACACAATTTCAAATGAAGCAAAATAATAAAACTTTACAATGAAACCTGGTCAAGAAAAGAAAAATATACTAGAGCCCATGTTCAAGATATTGATCACTATCTATGAAGAATACCAATTAAGTACTTACCAAGGATATTATTTCATGGACATTATCAAAGAACCTCTGGGAAATCCCCAATATACTGCAACACCATATCTCATGACCTTCAAGATTAGTGATAGATTTCTCTAAACTTTTTGTGGTCAGTTTGGTCCTGGAATTGTGGGCAAAGTCAGTGATTCAGAACACAAAATTGTACTTTAAACAATTTATTCACATCTCCACAGAGTATGAATTACAAGGTCACAATGCTAATAGGGAAGTGAGGTCATATACAAAACACCAACCTCTTCAAACTAAGTCATAATCTGATGAGAAGAGGACCTCTGAATCTGGAACACACATTTTTGGCATCCTCCACAAAGATGCTTTGGGAGCTTCTTTATGTCACTACTTTAAAAACAAAAAACAAATCCTTGTCAAAACTCCCAGTCACTTTCCTTTCTGAAGTATGAGCTCTATTTGCTATTCTCAAAGGAATGCTGGCTTATTAATGCTCCTTCTAAAGGAAAAGTGGATTAACAACCTTCTAGAAGGGAACTGCAAAGACAAAAACTGTATAGTGTTTTGCTGGGATTTTAGCATTTACTATAATTTCTCTAATGACGTATATTTTAGGTCAATGACTAAAGCCTAGGAACATTATTCCACATTGTTCATACCTGACATATAATTTAACAGCTTAAGAATTTTGAAAAGGTCTTTACCAACTAGATAACAGGCTGAGGATAAGGGTGGGTAGGGAATAAACAGGAATATTTGTTAAGAAAGAACACAAGAGGACAAGATTGGTGCTAGGATAAAGGAAATGAACTCTAAACTAAGCCTAACTAATCAATCAGTACTATCCCTCCAGTTGAGTTACTATCTTCATATGCCATCTAAGTAGTGATGAAGGAATAATCTGTGTTTAGGTAAAATCTAAATTTAATACAAAAATGAATGTTATGAAAACCAAGTCCTTTGCTAAATGGGGACGGGAAGAGAAAAAACGAAATAGTCCATGTAGAGACTGGACCACAGAGCTCCTGGATAATAACTAACATTTAAGTAGCACTTACTATGTACCAGATACTGTGGATGAAAGCATTTTTAATATTAGTTTTATTTTTTATATTTTTAAGGTGTTTTATTTTTTTCCCCAGTTACATGTAAAGACAATTTTTAACATTCATTTTTTAAAACTTTTGAGTTCCAAATTATCTCTCTCCCTCTCTCGCCTACCCCCTCCCAGAGATGGTAAGCAATCTGATACAGGTTATAAATATTCAATGCTGCAAAACATATCACCATATTAATCATGTTGTGAAAGAAGACAAAGACCCAAAGAAAAATAAACATACAAAAAAATATAGCAAGTGAAAAATAGTATGCTTCAATCTACAGACTCCATCAATTCTTTGTCTGGAGGTGGATAGCATTGTTCATCAAGAATCCTTCAGGATTGTCTTGAATCATTGTACTGCTGAGAATAGCTAAGTCATTCATAGTTGATCATTGTACAATATTGCTGTTACTGTACAATGCTCTCCTGGTTCTGCTCACTTCACTTTGCATCAGTTCATATAAGTCTTTCCAGGTTTTTCTGAAATCAGCCTGCTCACTGTTTTTATAGCACAGCAATATTCCATTACAATCATATACCACAACTTGTTTAACCATTCCCCAATTGATGAATATCCCCTCAATTTCCAAGTCTTTGCCACTATAAAAAGAGCTGCTATATTTCTAAATACTAGTTTTTTTTAAAAGTGGTAAACTTCTAAACAAAAGCAGTCTGAACAAAGTCAGTTATGAAAAGGATGTTTACAAATACTAAGGAAAAAATCACACATTTAGTTTTGGAAATTAGTTTATTCGCAAATGAGCTAAAGAGTTACATCATTATACAACTCTAGAAGCATTCCTCATGTGTTAAGAGACCTTGTTAAAAATGAGTAGTTGGACTTTGGGGTAAAGAGGAAGGAGTGAGAAAAAGGATATTATGGGAAAACTTTGGAGAAGGCCTTGAACATTCACCTCAAACATACCCCCTAGACTTCTGAGTTCCCCTGTGACAAAAAATAAAAGGAAAGGGACTTGGAGTGAGGGAACGGATGAAAGAAAAACAAATTAACAGCCAGTACACCTGCATAAGGAGGGAAGATTGGGGTGGGACAAAGCCAGAGCTGTGAGCATTTCTCCCTCTGCTGGTCTCTGGCAAGAAGTGTGCAGGTTCTAGCACTGACATTCTCCCAGGGAACTTTGCACAGTCCTGCTGATATCACCAATGTTTTCACTGCTGCTTCCCAGAGAGATAAATAAAAGCCACCAGACTGACTGCAGTTCCATTAGATACAAAGGGTTGGGTAAAATGAAGATCTGAAAAAGAAATGTAAAGGTATCAAACTTGCAGAAGGAAAAACCCTCCAGCATCATGGAGAACAAGAACAAACTTTTAAAATTCCTTCATCTCAAAATATTTGGTTCAGTAAGTGTAAAAAAGTTATATATTAAGATCTAAAGTGGTCTTAATAAAAGCAAGTGAGACACCTAGAAGGGAAAGGATTTCAAAAGGGTGCAATCATTTACTGAAGACTGTGAATTTTTAATATTTCCAAAGCACTTGCACTAATACTGGGGAAAATCCAATAAATAAAAGCAAAATCAGTCAAGTTAAATGAAAATGGGGACTGAAGGAGGGATTCATAATTTAGGATTAGGGAACCCAAGAAATAAAGGTCCATAATACATGCTGAAGAATTTTATTATTTAATCCATCATTAACATATGTGTCATTCTGAAGGGCCCCAGAAATTCATTTGTAGAGATGGACTTTGGAAAAGAAAGTGGATCTTGCTGGCAACTGAGAAGTTTAAGGGCCCTATGTCCAATCTTTGCTTCACCTGAGACAAGGCCTAATGGCCTATCTTGGCAGTCAAGTTGGTAAGTTCTGGATTTACTTGACAGGCCATGCTAAATTTACTTTCCATGGACCTATCCTAATAAGTTATTGTTTCACATTTCCCTGGACTCTACATCCTCCTTGCCAAGTAGAACAAGGACAATTCCTTGGACACTTGCATCATGAAAATATTCAACATGTAAACATGTAAAAGAAAGAAATACAGTACCTTAGGAGAGGTCAACTTGACCAGAGGAAGCATAGTATCCAGAGCTGTCCGTGGAGAACCTCTGAGAGATATGAATTGAATTGAGGCACAGATCACCAAAGCTGAAGTTTTCAAAAAGCTGAAAAAAGAATCAGAATCCAGAATGAGCTCTCTTAGGAGACCCAAAGCAATTTCTAGGTGAAAAGACAACACTTGAATGTCCACAGTGACAAAACACCAAACTACAACAACCCCCAACAAGTTTCACAAAGAGCTCACCTCTCATATCACAAGCCCAAGCAAAACTCCCTTCTACAATCTACCCTCCCAAAGCAGTCACTCCTTCCTTCCTTGGAGATCTCAAGTGACGGGCTGGAGGCACTCAACCTCCAGAGGCCATCCATTCTGCTTTGCAGCTCTTAAGGAAATGGGTCTGTCCATCAAGTCAAAGTATGACACAACAACTTCTATCCACTATGAGGTCAAGCAGAACTCTGATCCCGCTTCTACCAGAAAGCCCTCTGACTGCCTAAATACAGCTGTCATGCCCCCAATTCTTTCAACTAACACTCATGACATGACACAAAGGCTCATCCATCATTCTGATCATCCTTCGATTTATCAATGTCCTTCCTAAAATGAAGTGTCCAGAACAGACTGCAATGCTCTCAATGTAGTCTGATTAAGGCAGACTACAGTGGAACTATCACTTCCACAGTTCTAGACATTATGTCTTTCTTAATACAGCTTGACAGTATTATCTTTGTTGGCTATCATATCACACTTCTGACTTCTATTGAGTCCACTTGCTTGTTTCAACTTCATGCTTTCTTCTTGTCAGCATATATGAAAGCCTAACACTTTTTAAAAAATGTATAAACAAAAAACACTAGGTAAAGATGGTTGGAAAATTCAGTTTTATTTTCAGCTACAAAGCAGATATAGTCATGAGGACTTCTAACATAGTTACCACTAGTGGGTAGGGTGAAAGGAGGGTTAAAGATCCTTAGCACTAATTTAGAAGGACTGAAAGAATCAGTCTCTATGCTTTTGTAATCACTACATACGAAGACCTAGGTCTTCCTGACACTAAGACCAGTTCTGTAACCACTATAAAGCCTTTTCTAGTCTCAATTCAGTCATGCTTGATCTGTGACCTTGGCCTAGTCTCTTAATGTCACAGAACCCTAGGCAATTTATCAAAGACTAAGTTTCAGGACAGTTGTTGATTTGTATTGCTAGTGGGAATTTTATCCACAGGAGTTCTCTCCACCTATGAAATCACAGGTTCAGATCAAATAAATCTACAAATACCTACTAAAATACCAGCTGGAAAGATAATTAAAATGGAGAATTTTACAAAACGCATATTGAGTCAACAACATTTATTGCATACTTTGAGCAGTACCCCATACCAGGTACAAAAGGAACAAAAGACAAATTGCCATCAAGGTACCCCAAAAACTTAGTGGAGAACATAAAGACATACGCACCCAAACAAAACAGCCAAAGAATGCCTTTTACAAGTACAGGTGCTAACCTTTTTCAATTGTCCTCGATTGGGCATGGATTCAAGTTAGTGTTTTTAGAGGTAAAAGGCTCTTTACTGCAATCTTCCTTTCCTCCATAAAAGCTTTCAAGTATGTGAAAAAGGGATGAGTCTGATCTAAGAAAGGACATGACCTTTTAACACATGTATAAGACAGACCTAAAAATTTTATCAGAATTCATCACAGGAAAGTTCAGCCACACCATTTTGGATAAGTAGAGTGTCAAGGAGTAAAGTACTCTTCCCATTCCTTTAAGATGCAGAAAACTGTTCTTTAGAACGACAACAAGGCCTTAGGAAAGTCATTTGATAAATACATTGCTTTTTCCAACCAAATTCCTAGGCTAATGTTGGAACAGCAATCCAGGTGGTGATGTCTATCCACCTTGGAGGAACTGTTACCTCTTCTCATTTGTTTGAGTCTCTACTGAATTTTAGATCTGTCTCTAAGACATGGGCTCCTGTCATCATCATGTTTTCTGTTCCTGCCACTGATGGCCAAGCAAAGCACCTGGGGTTCATTAAAGGCTGACTTTACAAAACCCAGGAAATATTGATCCTTCCATATATATGACATCAACTTAACCCCAAAGATCTATTTAGAGTCTGTAGTGCATTGTGTCTTTTTTCATAGAGAACTCCAGCTCTTGCCTGCATTGATTTACACAATTAACTTTTCTTGCTGTCTTTGGCAGCCTGTACAGATCACATCTACCCCCTTTGTGGAACAAATTCAGCTTGAAATGGCTGCATGCTAATCCTTTGCTGCCCTTTAATTTGATGTGAGAGCTGTGTTGGTGATAGATGACAAACTGAGCTCTGGACCTGAAGTCTTCCAATTATGTACAGAAGAAGCATAATCAAAAACAGTAAACAACTCACTTAACTTCAACAAGTCACTTTTTTAGAGCTGACAAGTCTTTTCCCTCTGCTTTGATTTTTCAAGTTATGGACATTCTGGAGCAAGTAAAAGTTATACTGGCTCTAGTACAAATTGCTTTATGCCTGAATAATTGTATCTCCAAAGGATATGAGGCTCTATGAAAATTTTGCTTTTTAAGTTTCAAAGTTAGTATTAACACCAAGGATGAAGCTAAACAGAATGTGATTTAAAAGAACTGCGGAAATTATGAAATCACATTTAAGCCTATTACAACTACCTACAGGATGCCCTAGGCTTTCAAGATCTTTGTCCATTTGAATCCTTTTCTACTTTTATCTCCACAGACAACAGTCTATTGACTACTTTCCACATTGTTTGACAAACCATTCAGTACTCCAATAGATCTCATCATCTTAGTCTGTAGACCAGCATTTATCTTAATTTATCTCTATTTTTACCTTCTCCTCCTTTAATAAGTAATTTCCTTTTCTCCCATTCTTTTGTTTGGGCTACAGATTACTTAGCGATAATTGTTCACGGTTATCTTGTAAATGGGCTTTCTGCACACTATGATGTCTCAATCATTCTTGGTAGGGTTAGTTAGTCTTTAAGGTTTTTTTTGTCCTTCCTTTTAACTCTTCTCTAAAAATTTCTTCCTTTTGTTTAAATTATGCTAGTGAGCACAAGTAGAATTAAGCATTGCAATTGTCAGTATTACAGTGCTTAGAGAAAGAGACAGACACTCCTCTACAATATTTAAGAGTTCAATTTATAGGGTATGAATCTCTCCTGGAAAATAATCGACGCTGGAGAGATGGGAAACATTATAGGTATAAAATCTTGTATACACTGTTGGATGAGGTCCATGTGTCTGTTGTTTTACTTACCTATTTTGTTTTCTTTGCTACAAAGGAAGGCTAATTGGAGTTAGAGGGATAGTTATCAATGCAACTTTGTTTCCATTCTTCCAGCCCTCTGCAATTTATGGCATTCTTAACTACTCCCTTCTCTTGAATACTCCCTCAGCTCTTGGTTTTTACAACTATCCCTTACACATTGCAATTTTTCTCATCATGGTTAAGACAGGTCGGCATAAGAAATTAAATGGGAATTTTGGGGGAGTATTGCGAAAGCAGCAGACAACACAAAAAAAGTTTGGAAACTCAGAAATGCACGAAGTATATGTAAATGTACTGTATAATATCAACCCAAATTTTACAATAAGATACTATAAACATGCCATAAAAGAAAAAGAAAAAAATCAGACTTCTTTAGTACAAAGGGAGAGCCAAAAAATTTTGTGATTTTCCAGATCTCAGGGGCACCATACTCTTAAACCCCATGATATGAAAAGGATAACTATACTGCTCTCATAGTCCTCTTCTTACCTATTTATCTACTCAGCAGTCATCCAAATTACACCTCTTAACCATGGATGTTGCTGGAAGGCTCTCTCCTGAACTATCTCTTCTCCTTTTACTATAGTCTCTCACTGATCTCATTAGCTCTGATGGGTTCAATTATCATCTCTATACATGTGATTCCCAGATCTAGATATCCAGCCCTAACCCATTTGCTAAGCTCTAGTTCCAAGTAACTAATGGCCTCCTCCTGGACATCTCCACTCTTTTTGATATTTCCCTACTTCTACTCAGTTCAAACACCATTCTTCTGTCACTCAAGTTCACAACTTAGAAGCCATTCTTGAGTCTTCATTCTCACTCCAAAATCGAATCAGCTGCCAAGTCTTATAAAATCCACCTCTATAACATCTCTAAAATCTATTGCCTTTTATCCACTCCCAAAAGCACCACCTGATTAAAACCCTTATCACCTTTGACAATAGCCAATTAACTGCTCTCCTAGCGTCCAGTGTGTGTGTCTTTGGCCTTTCTCAATCATTCATCATTCTCTCTCCAACCTATCTTTCAAAGCTGCAAAACTGAAATTCCCAAAGCACAAGTCAGACCATATCACTTCTGTGTGCTTAGTTCCCTGTTTTCCTCTAAGAATAAATAGAACCTCTTCAGCTTGGTAGTTCTCACTTCTCACAACCTTACTCCACCTTACCATTTCAGCTTTCATTCATATTACTCAAATTCAAGTACTCTACATTTGACCTAAATTGAACTACTTACTGTTTCCCAAACTGGAAATTCCACTTCCAGCCTGTGCCTTTCCCAGGCTATCCCTCTATGCCTGGAATATGCTGCCTCTTAAAATTTTCAGTTTCCTTGAAGGCTCAGCACATGCCAAGATAAGCACACCTATTTGTAAAACTGGAAAGCAATCTGGCAGAAATTAGGCTCAGACCAATATCTGACATCATATTATTAAAAAAATTACCTCTCACAGCTATGGGTAGATGTATTCTTAACCAAACTAGGTACAGAGACAATTACAAAATATAAAATGGGTTGATTACATGAAACTGAAAAGTTGATACACACAAAAAAATTAATACACCTAGAATAAGAAGGGAAGAAGTAAATGGGATCTTTGTATCAAATTTCCCTGATAAAAGTTTGGTATCCAATACATATAAATAATTTACACACACACACACACACACACACACACACACACACACACACACACGTGTGTATATGTGTATTACCAAAAGCCATTTTGTTCTTAGACTGACCAATAGATAAGTGGTCAAAGGATATGAAGAAACAATTTTCAAAAGAAGAATTACAAAGTATTAACAACCACATGAAAGAATGCACCAAATCACTAATAATAAGAAATATGCAAATCAAAGCAACTCTGAGATTTCACTTCACATCCCACAAACTGGCAAAGATGACAAAAGATGGGTCTAGTCAACAGTGGGTAAGTTGTGGGAAGATAGGCACGTTATCATGTTGCTGGTGGAGTTGTGAATCAGCACAACCATTTTGGAAAACAATTTGAAATTAAACAAATAAAGTGACTAATAAGTCCATGCCCTTTGACACAAGGATTCCATTACTAGGCTTACTCCCCAAGGAGGCCACTGATAAGAAGAAAGTCCCGATATACATCAACATATCTAAAGTAGCACTTTTTATGATATTGGAATTGGAATTAGAAACATAGATGCCCAGTGATTTTGGAATCGCTAGACAAACCGTGGTACATGAATGTAATGGAATATTATTGTGTTATAAGAATGCATATAGAACTGACAAAGAGTGAAATAACCACAACTAAGAAAACAATATGCACGATGACTACCACAATGTAAACAAAACCACAAAAAAGTGAATGTTGCAAAATTATAAAGCAAAAGCATGGCTTAAAAAAAATATTGAGAAGATACTCCCACTCTACCTCTTTGAAGAAGTGGGAGGTCCACAAGTGTTACATATTGGACACATTTCATGACTTTTTCAATGTATTGATCAGTTGTGTGGATTTTTTCTTTTTTTGGTCTTAAAATATTATTTGTTATATAGAAAGACTTTCTGGGAAGAATACTGGGAGAAACTATGATGATATATTCAACAAAAATTTATTTTTAAAAAGAAAGAAAAAAAGAAAGTATGAACCAGATTTTTTAACTGAGCAGTTAAGTACAGTTTGGACTTTGCACTGTAATAGGAAACCAGTGAAGATTTCTGGGAAGGGGAGTAGCATAATGAAATACTTTAAGAAGCTTAATATGGTGGTGATATGTAGGACATATTGGAAGGGTTGTAAGATGGAAGACAGAAAGGCTAATTATGAAACTAGTCTAGGTAGAAGATGATGAGGCCTGGAAAGGGATATATATTATGAAGGAAAATTTCAGGGAAGTTGGTGACTGACTAGATTTGGGGGAAAGGGAGATGTTAAAGAAAAATGAAGGATAACTCCAACGTTTCAAACATGGGAGAATGATGGCATCAATGGCAAAAATAAGGGAGTGCTTCAGGGGAACAGACTTAGGACAAAGATTTTTCAATTCAATCCAACAAGCACATACTAAATGTCTACTATGGGCCTTGTAATGTTAGATGCTAGAGATACAAAGATAAAAAAGAAAAGAAAAAGACAATCCTTGGCATTAAGAACCTTATACTCTGAGTAGATCACAAGAGATAAAATGAACTATTTCGATTATACAAAATTTAAAGCTTTTGCACAAATAAATCCTACATAGCTAAGATGAGAAGGCAAATAGTTAAGTGGGAGAAAAATTTTGTAACAAACTTCTATGATAAAGGTCTCATTTCCAAGACAAATAAGAACCTGATTCAAATTTGTAAGATAAAAGCCATTCACCAATTGGGAAGGGGAAGGGGAAAGCAAGGGAGGTGAGCAAGAGAAAAATAAATGTCAGATAACTGGAAAACAAATATATAATAAAGGAAAACAAGTATACAAATGAGAATATATAAAATTTATACAAAGTAAATACAAACTAATTTTGGGGTGGGTGAAAGACCACTAACAATTGAGGAAATAGAAAAAAGTATCCTATAAGAGGTGGTGACTAAATGATCTTTGAAGGAAATGAAGGATTCTCAAGAATTAGAGGTGGAGAAATAGTGCATTTCAGGGATAGGGAATAACTCACACAAAAGCATGAAGGTGAGAGAAGAAATGCTATGTACAGGGTATATCAAGTAGGCCAGAGTGGATAGGACAGAAAGTATGTAGAGAAAGTAATGTTGAGAATACTATGGAAAGATAAGTAGCAGAGAAACAAACTAAGGAGATATTCAAGGAAAAGAGATGATGAGGTCCTAAAGCATTGTGGTTGCTATGTGAGTAGAGAGAAGGGAATAGATTTCAGAGAAAAAACTTGGAAAATGGTTGTATGTAGGAAATGAGTGACTGGAAGGACAGTGGTATCCTTGACAAAAATAGGATGAGTTTGTGAAGGAAGATGATGAATTCTGTTTTGGACATAGTGAGCGTGAGATGCCAAAGCAAGTAGTTCTCCTGTTTTGCTCTTATATGCCAATATCCATGACCCAAGATGGTCTTAGTCTCTATTCCGCAAGCTAGGGAGGTTTCTTGTTTGCTTTAGAGAGTTATATAAGATATAGTAAAATGAAGCAAGAAGAGACTATAAGACTGGTCCCATGACTACTGTGTGCCACTGTGGAGGTTGACAAAACTATCAGATTAACCACCAAGTGGTATTTGGGAGACAGGCTGGCACAATGGAGACAGTGCTGAACCGGAGTCAGGAAGATAGAGGTTCATATCCTATCTCTGAAGATGATGAGCTATGTGATCATAGACAAGTCACTCAGCCTCTCTAAACCTCAGTTTTATGAAATGTAAAAGGGAAATACCATGACTGGTGGCAGCTACTTCATGGTATTGCTGTATTATAACGGTATTATCAAGTGAAATAATGTTATCATTATTATTAATGATGATGATAATAATAATTCTGACAATGCCTCATTTGAGGAAGTACCCATACAGCCTGGCTAACTTTCAATCTGGCCCAGCCTCTGATTCCTCACACTACTCCTCTGCCTCTGCCACAGGAGCTTTCTCATACTAGCAAAGTCTTCCAAAGCTCCTTCCTCGGCCTCTTTGTTTTAAAGCTTGCTCCTCTGCTTGCTTTCTAGCTTTAAGTACTGTGATCCCGTTAAAACGCAAGCTCCTTGAGAGCAAGTACTGTCCTTTTTACTTGTATTGGTATTCCTGGAGCTTAGCAGAGTACGTGATACATAGCAAGCGTTTAATAAATGACCTATGGAGATATAAAGCATTTTGATCCCCATCCAAAAACCTTAAGAGTGGCAATATTATTGTAATTATACAAGGAATCTTTCTCTCTTTAAATGACACTCTTCCTAGTCTCGTTGTTCACCAAGAAAATATACTAAATATCAATGAACAGTTTTAATAACAATTGCAACAATAATAATGTATATGCCAAGAAATAATTACATGGAAAATATTAAGCAGCTAAACCAAATATGAAGACTAAATGACATTTAAGTAAAATCATTCTATAGTCCATTTTATCTTTTGTGATCTACTCAGAGCATAAGGTTCTTAATGCCAAGGTCTGTCTAGTTTTTTGCCTTTCTATCTCTAGCATATAACATCTTGGTCACGAAACACCTTGGAGAAATAAATGGTGGTGTTTTATTATTTGATAGCTTCAATAAAAGGAGGCAGTGTTTCAGGAAAGCTCTCACAATATCTATCTCCAATAAGAGCATTACATTCATGATTAATGTTCAGATTGCTGCTATATAAGATTCTTAATGCAATGAAAATAAAAACAATAATAATAATAATAAACCACTCATATGAGATTCTTTGAAACATGGCCCAATTTAAGTTTCAATTCTCCTCCCTTTAAGTTACACTGACAGGTCCTAACATAACTACCAAAGTCTGAAATGAATGAATCAATCTATCAACAAGCATTTATTAAGCACTTACTATTTCTTGGCACTCTGCAAAGCACTGGGAATACAAATAATTTTACAAATGAAATAGGATTTCTCCTCAAGGAGCTTGCATTCTATTGGGAAGACAATGTGTATATAAATATATGTGCACATATATTTAAGTAGAAATTACATACAAAATAAATGCAAGGAAAAACTGGGAGAAGCATTAGCAACTAGGGAAATCTCAAAAGGTTTCATGGAGAAGGTGTCACTTGGAGATGGGAAATGGAGTGTGAGGAATAAGAAGAAACCTTGTCTGACTGGACTAAAGAGTATAGGAATGGGGGGGCAGAGCCAAGACAGCAGCTGGAAAGCAGGGACTAGCATGAGCTCCCCACCGAGTCCCTCCAAAAACCTAGAAAAAATGGCTCTGAACCAATTCTAGAACTGCAGAACCCACAAAATAGCAGAGGGAAGCAGGGCTCTAGTCCAGGACAGCCTGGATGGTCTCTGGGTGAGGTCTATCCTGCACGGAGCTGGAAGCAGAGCGGAGCAAAGCCCAGCATGGGTGGTGTGGACCAACCAGACCAGGAGCCTGGTGCAGCGTGCCCTACCACCTTGAATCAGTGAGCTGCAGCAGTTACCAGACTTCTCAACCCACAAACACCAAAGACAACAGAGAAGGTTAGTGGGAAAAGCTGCTGGGGACAGAGTGCAAAAAGGAGTTTGACGTTTGGCCACCACCCCCAGGGCAGTGGAGGTGGGGCAGCTACAGAACTACAGCTGCAGTTGCTTCCAGCCCCAGGCCCACCTGGTGGGAGGAATTAAGTGGTGGATCAGAGCAGGCGTGAAGAGCCTGCTGAAGATCTAAGTCCAGTCCGGATTGGGGGTTCTTGAGGAAGGAGGAATGCTGGTGTGGCAGAGCTGGCACATCTCCCCAAGCTTGGAACATAGTTCTCTTAACTCTACAAGCAGTCATACCCTGCTGAAGAACTCAAGGGTCAAGTTAGTTGGCTGGGAATATGGCCAGGCAGCAAAACGCACCCAGATTCAGTCTCAGACTTTGGAATCTTTCTTTGGTGACAAAGAAGACCACAACATACAGCTAGGAGAAGTCAACAAAGTCAAAGAGCTACAACAAAAGCCTCCAAGAAAAACATGAACTGGTCTCAGGCCATGGAAGAGCTCAAAAAGGATTTGGAAAAGCAAGTTAGAGAAGTAGAGGAAAAATTGGGAAGAGAAATGAGAAGGATGCGAGAAAACCATGAAAAACAAGTCAATGACTTGCTAAAGGAGACCCAAAAAAATACTAAAAAATACACTGAAGAAAACAACACCTTAAAAAATAGACTAACTCAAATGGCAAAAGAGCTCCAAAAAGGAGAAGAATGCCTTGAAAGGCAGAATTAGCCAAATGGAAAAGGAGGTCCAAAAGACCACTGAAGAAAATACTACCTTAAAAATTAGATTGGAGCAAGTGGAAGCTAGTGACTTGATGAGAAATCAAGATATTATAAAACAGAACCAAAGGAATGAAAAAATGGAAGACAATGTGAAATATCTCATTGGGAAAACCACTGACCTGGAAAATACATCCAGGGAAGAGAATTTTAAAATTATTGGACTACCTGAAAGCCATGATCTAAAAAAGAGCCTAGATATCATCCTTCAAGAAATTATCAAGGAAAACTTCCCTGATATTCTAGAACCAGAGGGTAAAATAGAAATTGAAAGAATCTACCGATTGCCTCTTGAAAAAGATGCCAAAAAGAAAACTCCTAGGAATATTGTCGCCAAATTCCAGAGCTCCCAGATCAAGGAGAAAATACTGCAAGCAGCCAGAAAGAAACAATTTGAGTACTGTGGAAATACAATCAGAATATCCCAAGATCTAGCAGCTTCTACATTAAGGGATCGAAAGCCTTGGAATACGATATTCTGGAGGTCAATGGAGCTAGGATTAAAACCAAAAATCACCTACCCAGCAAAACTGAGTATCATGCTCCAAGGCAAAATATGGACTTTCAGTAAAATAGACAACTTTCAAGCTTTCTCAGTGAAAAGACCAGAGCTGAATAGAAAATTTGACTTTCAAACACAAGAATCAAGAGAAGCATGAAAAGGTAATCAAGAAAAAGAACAAGAAAAAGAAATTGCAAAGGACTTACTAAAGTTGAACTGTTTTGTTTAGATTCCTACATGGAAAGATGATATGTATGGTTCATGAGACCTCAGTATTAGTGTAGCTGAAGGGAATATGCATATATATATATATATGTATATATGTATATATGTATGTATGTATATATATACATACACACACATATATATGTTTATGTATGTGTATATATATGTGAGTGTGTATATATGTATGTGTATAGAGAGAGAGAGAGCGGGCATGGGGTGAGTTGAAGATGAAGGGAAGATATCTAAAAGAAATAAAATCAAATTAAGGGATGAGAGAGGAATATATTGAGAGAGGGAGATAGGGAAGAGATAGAATGGGGTAAATTGTCTCGCATAAAAGTTGCAAGAAAAAGCAGTTCTGTAGGAAGAGAAGAGAAGGCAGGTGAGGGGGAATGAGTGAATCTTGCTCTCATCAGATTTGACCTGAGGAGGGAATACCATACATACTCAATGGGGTATCTTACCCCACAGGAAAGAAGGAGGAAGAAGATAAAAAAGGGGGGATGATAGAAGGGAGGGCAGATAGGGGTGGAGGTAATCAAAAACAAACACTTTCGAAAGGGGACAGGGTCAAGGGAGAAAATTCAATAAAGGGGGATAGGTTAGGAAGGAGCAAAATATAGTTAGTCTTTCACAACATGAGTATTGTGGAAGGGTTATACATAATGATACACATGTGGCCTATGTTGAATTGCTTGACTTCTTAGGGAGGGTGGGTGGGAAGGGAAGAGGGGAGAGAATTTGGAACTCAAAGTTTTAAAAAAAGACGTTCAAAAACAAAAAAAAAAGTTTTTGCATGCAACTAGAAAATAAGATACACAGGCAATGGGGCGTAGAAATTTATCTTGCCATACAAGAAAGGAAGGGAAAAGGGGATGGGAGGGGAGTGGGGTAACAGAAGGGAGGGCTGACTGGGGAACAGGGCAACCAGAATATACGCCATCTTGGAGTGGGGGGGGGGGTAGAAATGGGGAGAAAATTTGTAATTCAAACTCTTGTGAAAATCAATGCTGAAAACTAAATATATTAAATTTTTAAAAAAAGAGTATAGGAATGGGTAATGCATAATAAGGTTGGAAAGACTGGGACCAGGCTGTGAAAGGCAGAAAATCGAAACAGAGACTTATACCCCAAAGAAGCCATTAATAAGAAAACAAAAATCCCCATATACTCCAAAATATTTGTAGCCACACTTTTTATGATAGCTAAGAATTGAAAACAAAGGAGATACCCTTCAACTGGGGATGAGGTGCACGATGAATACAGAAACATGGAAATACCTATATGAAGTAAGCACAGCCAAGAAAACAATATAAACAGTGAGTACCACAATGTAAATGGGAGGAACTACACACCAAAAAAAAAGAAATGCAACAAAATTATAAAGATCAAGTGGAACTCAAATGAAGAAAGATGAGAAAACACCCCCAAAGTACCCCTTTGTGAAGGTGTTAAAAACTACATGTATCAATCAGTTGCACTGACTTTTTTTCTCTTTAAAAAAATACAATTGTCATGTAGGATGGCTCTCTGGGAGAAGGAAGTGGAGGGATACTGGGGGTGATGAAAGAAACAAAAAATATCAATAATTTTTTTTAAAAGAAGAAAATCAAAACACCAGGACTTATATTTGATGCTGAAAGCAATAGGGAGTCATGGGAGTTTAATGAATAGGAGAATGACATGGTCAAACCTGCACTTCAGAAAATCAAGTTGCTCTCTCCTCCTCAACTCCTGCCCTCATACCAGGGGGAAGGGAAGGGAAAGGAACAAAGGCTTATTAAGCACAAACTATGTGCTAGGCATTGTGCTAAATACTTTACTCATTTGATCTAGGGGCCTTCAACAGATACTGCTACTCCCTCAAATACCCTAACCTCATAGTCCCTCCATTTACTTATTTCATACAACCTATTCTTCCATCCTACCTTAGCCACAAAGATAAGCATACCTTTGATCACGCCAATACCCACAAATGTGCTACTTCCATGTTTGTGAACTCTGAAATTCCCTTATCTGATCACAATGTTGTCATTCCACCCCTCCCTCTGCCTTATAATCCCACGTCTTATTCACAGGGTAGTCAATCTGTGGCCTCAAGGCCAAATGTGACTCTCTAGGTCTTTAAGTGTGGCCCTTTGACTGAATCCAAACTTGACAGAAAAAATCCCCTTAATAAAAAGATTTGTCTTATAAAACTTGGACTTAGTCAAAAGGCTACACCCAAGATCTAGAAGGCCACGTGTGGCCTCAAGGCCACAGGTTCCTCACCCCTGATCTATACCCTGACATCCAATCCCTCAATCCTTCAGTTCTTTCTCAAATCATGATCCAAGCACTAACTAAACTTCTCCCTTCCCCATCTTGACTCTTTGATGAACCAGTTCAACTCTCCTGTTGCATCTCTTACCCCCTACATAATGGTATTACCATACTTTCCCTGCAAAATGTGAGCCTTGGATCACTGTTGTCATCTGCTGCTTTCACTCCTATATACATATTGAATGATGCTGGAGGAAATCATTAAACCTACTAAATAGGTACCTGAAAGTTATGTTACATAACCTTAACCAGGCCCTCACTGTTGTGAGGCAATCCTTTTATACATCTCCCTAATTAACTTACCACCTCACTCACCACAACAGCTTTTCCAAACTTTTTCATCCCTCTTCAAGCCTTCCATAGCAACTCCTCCCCTAACTCTCTCTGCTGAGAACTTTGCCTCATATTCCCCATGTTCCTCATCTCATATGCTTATGTCTTCTGCAAATATCTCCACCTTCACCCCAGTTTCACATATAGAGGTGGCTTTTCTCCTTGCCAAGGTAAACCCTTCTACGTGCGCAAGTGATCCCATTTCATCCTATTTTCTCCAATAGATTGCTTGTACTCTCTCACTAATTTTCAATCTCTGTTGGCTGCTTCCTTACTCCTTATAAACATGTCTATGACTCATTCATGCTCAAAAAATTCTCACTCAATCCATCCATCCCCATTAGGCTATCATCCTATACCTCTCCTGCCTTCTGTGACTCTCTTTGAGAGGACCATCTACAATAAGAACCTCCACTTCCTTTCTTCTTAATTCTGTAGTCTGGCTTCCTACTTCATTTCATTGAAGCCGCTCTCTCCAAAGCTATTAATGTTCTCTTAATTGCCAAATCTAATGAACTTTCCTCAATCCTCATATATCTTGACCTCTCTGCAGCCTCTGACACTATTGATCAATTGCTTCTCCTCGATACTCTCTTCTCTCCAGGTTTTGATGACACTGTTCTCTCCTGACTCTCCTACCTGGCTGCCTGCTCATTCTCAATCTCCTTTATGGGATATTCATCTACTACATACCTATGAACAGTGGATGTCCCATTAGGGCTCTCTCTTAGACTAGTTTCCCTTCTCCTTCTATACTATTTCACTTGGTGACATCGGTTCCCATGGATTCAGTTATCATCACTATGCAAACGTCTCTTAAATCTATTTATCCAGTGCTAATTTCTCTCCTGACCTCCGGACTCATATCTTCAACTGCCTACTGGACATCTTAAACTGGGATGTGCTATAGACATCTTAAACTCAAGATGTCTAAAACTAAACTCATTATCTTTCCTCCAAAACCTCCCCTCAAACTTACCCATTACTTTTGAGGATACCACTCTCTTCTCAGAGGTCACCCAGGCTCACAACCTAGGTATCATTCCAGATTCCTCACTCTCTCTCATCCTGCCCCGCCCCCCCCCCCGCCCCACCCCAATCCAATCTGTTGCAAAAGCCTGCCAATGTTACCTTCATAAGATCTCTCACTTATGACCCCTTCACTCTTCTGACACTGCAACCACCCTGGTGCGTGTCCTTATCTCCTCATATCTCAATGGTTAAAAAGATATCAGCTACTTTTTATTTATTTTTAGTTTGATTATAGGATTAGATGCCCTTCCTTAGGAAGAGCTAGCCCAAACTAAGCTAGACTAACATAGTCTCTTAAGTCTAGGTTACCTATACATTTAGTGACTAGATAGAGAACACTTTATCATTTAATAGTAGATAATTTAGAAGAATAAAATTATCACAAGATTATTAGGCTTTTCAAAAGGCAAAATCTCCCTTTCTAGAAGAAAGCAAGATTGACCAGAGGCTAAGTTCCCCTTTCTGGCAGATGGAGAAAGGTTAACCAGAGGCTAAGTTAAGCCCCTTTTTTTTCTTAAGCTAGCATCTAAGCTGAATAATGGACTATTCTAAGGAAGATGGGGGTGACTGCTAACCACTGACCACAAGTTCCTCTTTCCTAGTATACTTTCTGGCTACAAAAGGTGCCACCTGGAGGAAAGGACATCTGGTATAGGATTAAGAAAGTCTGGGAGAAACTAGTCAGGTGACCTGCCTTGTCCAATAGAATTATGTTCAAAACAAGTTTTATAATTTCTCCAATTCTTCTTTTTTGTTATAAAAACCATCTCTGTAAATCACTCTTTGTCTCTGACAGCTGGGGAGTCAGGTGACCTGGTTTGATATGCAAATGCTAGCTTTGCAAATTAAATCATAGATGGCTCAGTAACTTTGTCCTCAGTTTCCTTTTTATTTCAGATAATCAATTGTAGCAATGGACTACCACAGTAGCCTACCACAAATCTCTCCCCATTCCAGTCCATCTTCCACTCAGCTACCAAAGTGACTTTCCTAAAGTCTAAGTCTGATCATGTTACCCATCCCTATCCCCATACTCAATAAACTGCAGTGGCTCCCTGACACCTTTAGGATCATAGATAAAATCCAGTTTAGCATTCAAAGCCCTTCCTAGCCCATTCCCACCCCACCTTTTCCAGTCTTCTTACACCTTTCACCTCTCCATATACTCTTCTATTCATTGACACTATCCTCCCTGTTGTCATTGGAACAAGACACTTCATCTCCCAACTTCAAGCTTTTTCATAAGAGTTTCACATGGAATTCTTTCCTTCCTCATCTCTATCTCCTGGCTTCCCTCAAGTCCCAGCTAAAGTCTCACCTTCTACAGTAGTCCCTTCTCCATCCCATTCCCCTTAACACTAGTACCTTCCATGTTGATTAACTCCAATTAATCTCATCTGTCTTGTTTGTACATAGTTATTTACATGTTGTCTCCCTCATTATATCATGAGCTCCTTAATAGCAGAAATTGTCCTTTACCTTTCTTTGTATCCCCAGTGCTTAACATAGCACCTGGTACATAGCAGGTACCTAATAAATATTTACTGACTGACTGTAACTTTAGCACCTGTGTGAAGCACAGTCTGGAATGGGGAGTGATTTGAGGCAGACCCTGATGAGTTATTGCAACAGTTCAGACAAGATGTGATGAAGGCCTAGACCAAAGGACAGGGTGATGATATGAAGAGAGAGAATAATATGGAAATGAGAGATATTGTGGAGGTAGAAACAGCAAGATTTGACAAGTGAATGGAAGTGTAAGGTAAAAGAGAATGTGCAGTCAAGGATAATGCCAAGGAATTGGAAGAACAGTGATATCCTCAACAGAAATAAAGAAGATTAAAAGAGGGTAGATATTGAGAAAAAGATGATGAATTTTGTTTAGATATATTGAGACTGAGATACTATGGGACATGCAGTTTGAAATATACAACAGCCAACTGGAGATGCAGGACTAGAGCTCAAGGGAGAATCCATACATAGATTTAGAAGTCATCTGCATAAAAATGTCATTTAACCCATGACAGCTGATACATTTACCAAATGAGAAAATATAGAGAAAAAAAAAGAGGAGAGCCCAGGCCAGAGCCTTGGAGTATAACTGATCTCATATTGCTTGCCTTCTCAATGGGTGGAGGAGGGGCTGCAGGAAGAGAATTTGGAACTCAAAAAAAATTTTAAATGAATGTTAAAAAATAAGTAATTTTTAAAAAGATATTTTTCCTAAAGTATAGGCATAACCATGTCGCCCTCTCCTACTCAATAAACTCCAGTGGTTCCCTGTTACCTCTAAAGTCAAACAAAACTCTTTTGCTTGGCAAAACTATACAAAACCTGGCCCCTTCTATCTTTACAATCTCTTTTCACACTACTCCCTCCCATATATTCTAGGGTCCAGGTATATTGGCCTAATTGCTGTTTCATCTCCCAACTCTGTACATGTGGACTGACAGTCCCCAGTACCTGGAATGTTCATTTCTTCCTCACTTCCATCACTTAGAATCCATGGATAGCTTCAAGACTCAAGTTCTAAAACCACTTTCTCCAAGAGGCTATTCCCATTCTTCTTGGTCAAAGTTTACCTTGTATATACTTTGTATGCATCTTGTATACACCAACATACGTTTTATGTTGTCTCCCTATTATAAAGTAAGCTCCTTGATGGAAGGGACTGCTTGTGCTCTTTCCTTGTATCTCTAGTGCTTAGCATAATGCCTGGCACACTGTAAGGACTTAACACTTGTTGACTAAATAAAGAGGTACACAATATTTGGCAAATATTTGATATGGGAAATAAAAAAGTCAAGACTCAAGACTTACAACCTTCACAATATCCTTAGTAAATTATCAGCCCTGAAAAGGAAGAATTTCACTTGAATGAAAATTGATGCTATCCTTTACCAAATAGAGAAAGCTTAGTGGATAAGAACACTGGACCTGGAGTCAGGAAGACCTGAGTTCAAATCCAGTCTCAATTACTTACCAGTTTTATGACCCCTATGCTAGTCACTTAAACTGTCTCAGTTTATTCATCTGTAAAATGAGGGTGATAACAGCATCTACCTCCCAGGGTTGTTGTGAGGACAAAAATAAGATGATATTGGTAAAGCATTTTGTAAATCTTAAAGCATTATATAAATGCTAGGAGGAGGATAGAAAGAGTTACTGAACCTGTGATTTCATTGATATAAAGAACTCCTAGATGAAGAAATTTCTCCTGCCAATGCCAGCCAGCACCTTCTCTGTAAATTATACAATTACAGTGCAGTCTAGACAGCCTACAAGTTAAACGACTCACCTGGGGTCACAAGACCAGTTAGAGGCAGAAGGTGAACACAAGGCTTCTTGGTTCTGTGGCTAGCTCTCCAATGCACTATGCCTGCCTCACACCCTTTACTGAATAGTTATTATTTAATAATTAAATAATTGTAATTTTATTAATACATTAAAATTTTTTACTTAAATTATTTTTGTTTTATTAAATAATAATTGTTTAAATGATAAAATTTAATATCTAAAGAACTTTAATTTTTCCTATTACTGAAAAGGGGGAAAAAGTAAATAAACCATCAAGACAACACAGGTTTTGGTTAAGGTGAAAGTTTCCCTGGACAGAGGAAAACAATGTTCTGCATATGCTCTGCACCCTTCTGCTCCCTGCGCTTGTCATTCTTTTTTTTAAATTTTTTTTTAAATAAGCAAGACCAAATGCTTATCATTTTTAGTTAGGGCATGTTGTTTCCTGAGGAAAATATTGCCAAAACAATTGATTTTTGGTAACGCATCTGTATGCTCTGAAAGCACACAACATGTGGCGAGATTAAGGGTCAACTGAGGCTATTTCTTTCTATCTTGTTTCAGATGTTCTACTCTGATTGACAGCTCTCCTCTCCCCAGGCAGATGTACTGAACTAGCCATTAAGGGCCACAAACAACTCAGACCTTGACTTGAATATAAAAGAAACTCCACAACTGTTAGAAAGGAGCTTCCAGGGGTCTAGGACCTCCTGCTATAAAAGCTTAAATAGTCAACAGTCAGCAGCATAATGCCACTCTGAAGACTTTATCTCCCAACCTTCAAACCCCAATGGTCCTACCTAGTTTTTCTGGGCTTATACTTTCCTCAATTGTGGGAGTAAACATGATAGAAATAGGTCTCACTCCAAAGACCTGTTCTAGCATGGAAACTTGCTACTTGGGCTGCATGATTTCAGTGAGTAAACAGCTTGCTGTCAAATATGACTTCAGTACAAGGAAATGCCCAGCTTTGAAGCCTAAAGTACTCAGAGAATGACAGAATAAGATGCCTGAAGCCATGCTGTAAACGCTCACAGAGCCATTATTTTCTCGCTCTTCTTCTGTTCATCTGAAAGTCATGTAGAAAAATAAGTCTTAAATCAGCCAGTACTATCCTCACTCCTCACTCCTGAACTCACTTACTCACAAAATGTACACAAGCATTTGATTAAACTGAGTATGTAAAAGGACACACTGTGAGCCTCTTCCCCCAAAAGTTGGTTCTTTTATTTTAGTATACATTTGGACTTTATGGAAACCGAATGCCAGAATAAAAAGCAAAACTACTCACATCGCTTCAATCCTGCCTCCATGCTTTTCTTCCACAAATCTCAAATTAATTGTCTTACCTACATCCAATTCCTACAACATCACGGTGAGGTAGGTCAATACAATTACTCCCAATTTATAGGAAATAAAATAATGATAATAACACTGCTTTGTTCTTAATAATATTTAAGCCAAATGTCCCCCTCCCTGGGATGTTACGGGGATTAATGAAATAACATCTGAAGAGTGCTTTGAGCTCTTCAGACAAGTATTCCAAGTACAAAGACTTGCTATGGATAAATAATACTTTTCATCCAAGAAGCTGAAAGTGCTTCACAAACCCCAGTTCGTTAACCCTCCAAAGAATTCCTACGGAATAAACAAGGGCTAGGTTTAAAAGATGAGAAACTAAGACAGAAATCAAGATGAAGTCAATGAGAATCAGGGCACAGATTTTAGGATTGTACAAACTTCTAAGTGATGCTACTTTCTGTGAGGTAGGCATAAATCTGTTTGGATTTTGTATACAGAATTCAAGAAATGTAAATTCTTATAAAATAACACCAAATAACATGTATTTTCCACACATACACTCTCACAATTGCAAAAGATAGAATTACAAAGCTATTCACCATTTTGTAGTTGTGATTGAGAATGAAATGCTATAGAAATCCCCAAACAAAAAATTCTTTGAACATTTTAAGTGAAAAATAAAGTATTGTTGCTTCTCAGATGCATTCTTTATGAAAGGAACCTCTAAGAGGAAGTGATGTATAAAACTACATACAGCACTTGCCAGAAGATGTGGTCAGTATATTCTAAAACAATAAATATATAGCAAAGTCCATTAACATCTTTGAGGTTCTGCACGTTAGACTGAGAATTTTACTTAATATCAGAATTTTAATTAACCTTTCTTTTCTTTCTTTTTTTTTTAAAGATGTTTAGGTACTCCAACCCTGAGTTTCTGCCCAAAGTGGGATATAACTCAGATTTTCATCTTTTTTCTGCATACATAATTTCCTTTAAAGACAACAAAGCTGATGCACAAAAGAGGCTGAAAAGCAAGTGGGAATCCAAATCAAAGTCAAATAAAGAAGTCAAATGGCTTTTTATGCATTTTTTAAAATCTTCATTTATATAGCATCTTACTGAAACCAGTACAAATTTTATCCCTATTACCTAGTCTGCTTATCCCAAAATGTCTACTGGACATCCAGTTTGAGATGTCTAAAGGGCAGCTGGAGATAAAGACTGGAAGCAGAGAGATTAGGGCAGGATGAGTAGATATGAGAACCATCAACATAGAGATAATCATTAAATCCATGGGAGCTGATGAGCTCTCCGTGTGAAGTAGTATAGCTGGAGAAGTGATGTCTAGTGTCTTCCCTCTAAGGTTACACACAATTTCTCCTGAATATACCTTGTTTTTACATAGTTGTTTGCATGTAGTAAATAGAAAGTAAGCTCTTTGAGAGCAGGGACTGTTTTTTTGCCCTTTTTTTGTATCCCCAGCACTTCCCACAGGGCCTAGCAGATAATGGTACTTAATAAATGCTAGCTGACTATCTGACTGACTGATTAGTGCACTGTTAGTGGAGCTGTGAATTGTCTGGCCATTCTTGAAAGCAATTTGGAACCTTTTCCAAAAAGTTAATAAACACTATATATCCTTTGACCCAGCAATACCACTAGGGCTATACTCCAAAGAGTTAAAGTCTCTGAGATCTGCAAGTAATGCTGAGAATTTTATTCAATATCAGAATTTTAATTAAGCTTTCCTTTCCTTTTTTTTTTTAAAGATGTTCAGGTACTCCACCCCTACTGAGTTTCTGCCCAAGGTGGGATACAACTCGGATTTTCATCTTTTTTTCTGCATACATAATTTCCTCTAAAGACAACAAATCTGATGCACAAAAGAGGCTGCAAAGCAAGTGGAAATCCAATCCATAAGGTCAAATAAAAAAGTCAAACAGATCCAAAGAGATCAAAGAAAGGAAAAAGGATCTATATGTACAAAAATATTTATAGCATTTTTTTCCAAAGTAGCCAAAAATTAGAAGCTAAGTATCTGCCTCCCTATTGGGAAATGTCTGAACAAATTATATACAGGAATGTTACAGGATATTATTATCATAAGAAATAATGAAATAGTTTCAGAAGAAACCGGCAAGACCTCTTGAACTGATTGATTGCAGAACAAAGTATGCAAAACTAGAAGAATTTATACAGTGACATTATAGAGAAAAATAACTTTGAAAGACTTTAGAATTCTGATCATTGTAATGATAAACCATGAGTACAGAAGAATAAAGAGGAAACATGCCACTCACCTCTTCCCAGAGAGGTGATGAACTTAAAATGCAGAGAAATATTTTTGGGTATGATCAACATGGTAATTTACATGTTTATGATGAAAGCCTTATTTTTTCATTTTTCCTTTCTTTCTTTGCTCAATTGGTGTGGGGGGGGGGTAGGAATTGGGAGGGATAGATTATAAATAGATGTAAAAATAAATTTATTTTTAAAAAAAAGAATACTTGAATTCTAAAAAATAATTCAGCAATAAGAGGCTAAGTCACTTTCTGCTACATCAAGTTGCGCTTAAAAAAACGGAAGAGTAGAATTTCTCTCTTACCTTGGCCACTCTATATCTTAAAAGTTGTAAGTCAGCATAAATAACACTAACTGTCTGAGCTTAAGGAGGCACCAGGAAGAAATCTGGCAAATATAGCCAGAGAACGAAAGTAATAAGACTTCCTTCAAATGATCACAAAGGTTTGCACTTTCAGCTCTTTGGCCCATATCTCATTGCTGATGTCAGGATTATCAAGTTTAAGACTTTGCTGCAACTTTGCTGGTAAGGCCAAATGACCTATTGCAAAGTAAATTAAAATCACTAAACAAAAACAAGATGCCATGAAATTCTGCTGAACTCCTCAATACTGAAGTACCAAGGGAACTTGCCTCCTTGCAATGGCTTTCAATTAAAAATGGGAGGTGGGGGGAGGGAAAGGCTGACCTGTCACCAGCTGGAGAACACATATATAATCCAGGCACATAGACACTCTCACGGCCGGTTTCCACAGCAGCATGTAGAATTACCATCAGAGCTAGTAGGCAGGGAATTTAGTTGGCAGCAAAATCCTACCACAGAAAGCCCTGCCCCAAGGCAAAAGCATTATAGATTTACCAGGACAAAACTGTCCCTTGTGGCTCACTGGCTAGCACAGACATTCTAATACCATTAGCCCATGACCAGCAAATCTAAAGGCATCTGCCTTTAAAACCTGGAAAATGACTTTACCTACAAGCTGATCCTTACAGAAAAATTATCATTATGTGCCAGTTAATGTGTTATGTCCTTTCTTTTCATTTTACCCCAACTCAGGTATTATTCATGATGATTCCTTTAAAAAAAATGAAAGAAAAATCTGAAGAATATTGTTTGGCTTAAGCATTCAAAGACAGCTGCATAGCAGCAGAAGTGAACCCCTGAATCATCATGGAGGCAGGGAAGATGTATTATCAGGTTAGATCAAGGTCTGTGGCAAGAGGTTTCAAGAAGGCTGATCATGCCAAGGCCACCTGTGATTCAGGTCACCAAATCCTGATGAAGAACAAATGAAACAGTAAGGCACTGATGATGGAGCTGTGAATTAGTACAACTATTATAAAAAGCAATCTGGACTTATGCAAATAAAGTGACTAAAATCACCCATAATCTCTGACCTGGATATTCCACTACTAGGACATCCCAGCGAGGTAACTGATAAAGGGAAAGACCTTGTATACCACATGTGGACAGATCAAAATTTTTACAGGAGTATTTTTTTTTGATAGCAAAGAACTGGGGAAAAATAGATACCTATCAAGTAGAGAATGGCTAAATAAATTGTGGTACATGAGCATAATGTATCACATTATACTGTAAGAAACAATGAAGAGGATGAATACATGTAAGCATGGAAAGACTTGTATGAACTGATGCAAACTAAGTAGAGTTAAAAAAAACAATATATGACTAAAACAAAGTGAATGGAACCACAAAAAGAAATCACAAAACTATTGAAAATTAATGTTTCAAAATTATAAAAAATAAGATTGGACCCAAAGAATAGATATGAAAAGACATCCAGCACCCCCACCCCCAACCACCACCACCACTGCTTTGCTGAGGTGAGATCCACAGGGGTGGAATACTGCATGTATTGTCAGTTTTGTGTTTTTATATCTTGATTCATTTAGGTGACATTTTCTCTTTTCTTTTAAAAATAAACTCTTTGTTTTATGGGATAGCACTATGGCAAGGGTACACAAGAAGGACACAGAAGTGAATTGAGGTGATGTTAAAACAAAATCTGCCAATAAACTTTATTTTTAAAATTTTAAAAAGAATATCCCTCTATCTTTACTCCAAATTTTCCTACATAAGAGCAGGATCAAGAACAGAAGAGAAAAGCAAGTTAAAGTCCTGCTGACAAAAAAATCCCTGTAGTGTTGAAAGCAGCACTGAACATAATATACTCCCAGGGTGACCTACTTAGCTTCATACAAATAGAGCTCCCCAAGAAATGACTGGTGGTTGAATTAAGTCTTAGAAGAGATGGGGAAAAGTTACTACATGTTACTACATGTGAGAGTGTCTACTGGATCTTGAAATAAGTCATTAATTCTAACATGTGCAGTGAAGGCAGAGTTGGTCTCCTAGTTCCAAGTATCTTTTAAAACCCTCAATACAAGTGCACAGAACAAATTTACTTACTTGAAAAAAATTCATAGACTAGGTCTAATATCTCAGGTCATCTGAAGCATCCTAAATCTATGCAAAAGAGTTGCTAGGGAAACTTTAAATAATGAATAGCTATTTTACTTGAAAAAAATGTTTTAGTGATGTCTTTTGTTTTTACATTATAGTCACTTCCAAATATACCACTGCCACTATTAAGCCCTTATAACAAAGAAGGTTAAGCCACACCAACAAAGTGACTTCATCTGATAAACGAATGCAACATTTCTCACATACAGTCTTCCATCTCTGAAAGACATGCTATGAAGTCTTTTAAAAAATACTTCTCTCACACAAAAGAGGAAAATAATAATGGTGGACTGGATGTGGGAAAACTGGGACACTAATGCACTGCTGGAGTTGTGAACTGATCCGACTGTTCTGGAGAGCAATTTGGAACTCTCCCCAAAGGGCTATACCACTGCATACTCTTTGATCTAGCCATACCACTGCTCAGTCTGTATCCCAAAGAGATTGTTTTTCCAAAGATATTTTTTAAAAGGGAAAAGAACCTATCTGTACAAAAATATTTATAGTAGTTCTTTTTGTGGTAGCTAAGAACTAGAAATCAAAGGGATGCCCATCAATTGGGGAATGGCTGAACAAGTTGTGGTATACAAATGTAATGGAATACTATTGTGCTATAAGAAATGACAAGTAGAATGATTTCAGAAAAACCTGGAAAGACTTATATGAACTGATACAAAGTGAAGCGAACAGAACCAGGAGAACACTGTACACAGTAACAGCAATATTGTACGATGATCAACTGTGAATGACTTGGCTATTCTCAGCAATACAACGATCCAAGACAATCTCGAAGGACTCATGATTACAAATGCCTCCAGGGAAAAAACTGAAACATACTATTTTCTTTCTCCCTTTCTCCCTCCCTCCCTCCCTTCCTTTTTCTTGAATCTTCTTGTACAAAATGACTAATATGGAAATGTTTTAAATGGTCACATGTGTATAATCTATATCAGACTGCTTACCCTCTCAGAGAGAAGGAAGGGAGTGAGGGATAAAATATTAAACTCAAAACTTTTTAAAAAAAATATTAAAGAATAGTTTTTATGTGTAATTGGAGGAAAAAAAATTATAAAAAAAACAAACACTTTCTCCCTCAGTCTGAATCACAGAGAACAGCACAGCCTAAAGCAGTATTGTTTTAATTTTACACACAGAGACTCTGCTGCCTCTCTTTTCACCTATGCACACATACTCCTTCACCCTTGTTTTACTTGTCTCTGGCCCCTTAGGAATTCTGGAAGTCAAGGAATGAATGCCAAACATCCATGATAATACTTCTGCAAAAGAATGGGAAAGCCATCACCTTGCAAACTCTAAGATGTGATGACTATAAGCTGAGACACTTATATTGACTTTCAGGCTTAAAACTAAGAGAAAAACCCTTAAGTGAGAACCCTGGCTAAAATAAATGTATCCTGTCCCTCAGTTTTCTTCTTAACTTGAAATAATAATGGTGATTCACGTTGGAATACCAATTTGTAAGTTTTTTCATCACTGAAATTCTAAGAGGAAGTTGTCATTTTAAAACACCTTAAGAGGTCATCACAAGGATCCCTTTTCTTTTGCAACCACATTTCATTTATGAATCACATATGATATTTTACAATTATCGTCTGTTATGTGTTAAAATTTCCAATATATGAACTGCTTGTTATACTATGGAATGTGCTACTGCTACTGTATTATTTACTGATATATTCCTCTGATATATATATCTAGCATTATATAATTGGCACTTTATGTATTAATATTATATCCTGCATTGTCTTTTCCTTGCTACTGATGAATATTAGCTTACTTTTTGATTGTATACTATGGATAGGCATGTAGTGTTGCAAAGCATACATGTATTATTTAGTATACCTAATTTAGACGTGTCATCACTGAAACAACAAAAAAAAGGGGGGTGGGGCAGCTAGGTGGCTCAGTGGATAGAGAGCCCAGACTGGAATCAAGAAGACTTGTGTTCAAATCTAGCCTCAGACACTTACCAGCTGTGTGGCCCTGGGCAAGTCACTTAACTTTGTTTGCCTCAGTTTTCTCATCTGTAAAAATGAGCTGGAGAAGGAAATAGCAAACCAATTTAGTATGTTTGCCAAGAAAACTCCAAATGGAGTTGGACACAACTGAAACAAATGAACAACAAAACAAGTCATTTAAATAGCCTCTCAAATAGTGTTTTGCATCATGATGTCTATTGTACAAATGTCAACGTGGATTCGATGTATCCAAAGTGATTTTTCAGGGATGGAACTCTCCAAATCAACAAGCCTTGTCATCTGCCCTGTATTTGTACTTTACGGACCCTAGACTTTGCTATCTACCTCGTAGCTGACCCATCCTCTCCCTCTCTCAGAATACGAGCTTAAGAGCAGGGCGGCTGCTATCTGTTTGTATCTCCAGGGCTCAGCACAGCGTTTTGTGCACAGTGATCTCGTCATGCTTTCTGATTCATTCATTCATCCTCTTCAACTTCACTTTGCTGTTGCTGTTCAGTCCTGCTTAACTCTTTGTCCATAGGGTTTTCTTGGCAAAGATACTGGAGTTGTTTGCCATTTCCTTCTGCAGTGTTTCTTATAAATGAGGACCTGTAGCAAATAGGGGTTAAGTGACTTGCCCAGGGTGACACAGCTAGTAAGTGTCTAAGGGAAAATTTGAACTCAGATCCAGGCTCAACACTCTATTCAGTCCCATCACCTAACTGCCCTTACTTACCTACCTAAGAATATCACCCTGACTGACTAAACGGTCTCATTGGGTCTAGTCTCTGCAAAACAAACTGCCTCAAATCAGAAAGCATGCCATCTTGGAGCGGGGGGAGGAGAGAGATGGAGAGAAAATTTGGAACTCAAAATCTTGTAGAAGTGAATGTTGAAAACTAAAAATTAATTAATTAATTTTTTGAAAAACTGCCTCAAAGAGTTTCCACAAAGCCTTCTCACTACACCTCGGTACCAATTTGTATAGCTTTTGGCGGTCTGTTTTTTGAAGACCTGCCGACCTGGGTAAACCAAACTAGCACAGTGGAATCTATACTGAGCCAGAACTCAACTCATCCCTTTTGCAATCCAAGTCAAAAAATAATGTGTCTGGGTTCTAAGAGAGATGAGCATTAAAAGGAAGATAAAAAGGTTCATAGAATACAACCAGCTACTCTGTTTTAAATGTTTATTATGAGATCAAAACAACTAAATATATCCCTTAAAATGCATATAATGCCATGCACATATAACAAATATGTCCTATTCTACGTAAAGATTAGAACCAGGCAGGATGTCAATCTCTATATTTTCTCCTCTCTTGTTCATGCTATGGGGGGAATATTATAGCAATCCCTTATCTATCCCTGCTATTACTAAGTTTTGGACCCTCCCAACATATCCATTACCTGGGTGGATAAAAACATTTGGAAGTATTCCAGTTTCAATGAAGAACTGAACAACCAGAAAGAACATGAGCAGGTGGGCAAATTAGCAGGGAGAAAAAAGGAAGAATCTGCTGGGGGAAGAAAGCATTGAAGGCATGAAGAAACAAATACTGAGATACATGAACCTGAGCTAGCAGTCAGACAGCGGTCCAAACAAGCAGGATCCAAAAAAGTGTTGGCTTCTCTCAAAAAAAGCAAGTTGCCTAAAGTTTGGTTTTGTTTTCTGTGTTTTACAAAGCTAAAAGCCAAGCCTTGAGGGGACACCATCAGTGGTTTTAAGACTTAACTCTATAGGTTAAAATGCCACATCAAATAAACACTGTTAGGGAAGAGTTCTGTTGAAATACCCTTTCTCCTCAAGAAAAAACCACCAAAACCAAATGGACGCATCTTCTTCTCAAACTCATGCTAGAAAGAGCTACTAAACCCAGGTTCTATTTGTTTCCAATACTATAATGTGCACTATATTGTTTCTGCTATTTGTAAAATATGAACAGCTCCTAACATATTTCCTACACTCTCCCAGGTTTTTGCTATATGGTTTTTTGCCTTTCTTTTTTTCCCCCCTTTTAAAAATGGCTTGTAATATAAACAAGTTCACATTTTAAAATGAATGCAGCACTGTCATAGAGGTTATGGTCCAGTCATTCATTAAAAGCACTGATTATAAAGGGTTTTATAGAGAAATAGAGAAATTTTGAACTTGAAAACATCAACAAACACAAGCACTTCCATATGCAAAGAACAGAAAAAGAGAGCTATAGATAAAATGAAGAATCTCTATTACATAAAGCTTTTTTAAAGTAGAGATGCAGCCCTGCTTATCTGTCTCTCCTTCTGAATTTCCTTCTGTAATGGTAATATAAATGGGAAGATCTTTCCCATCTATTAATAGGCCCATAATACCTGCCTGGGTCACATGAGCCTATGGTGGGGGGAGCTTGCTGAATGGATGGAGCACGAAGGGTGGAGCAGAGCTGAGGGGAAGTGAAACAGAGCAGCCAGAGCTGGGAGAGACAGAGCAGCTGCTAGCACAGAGGGAAGGCTTGGGGATGTCAGTGCCCCCTGCACTGCTAATGTATATAGATTTCTTTGTTGCTATGATGGATTTGACTTTCTGGTGTTGGGATTTGGTTTTCTGGTCTTTGAATAAATGTTTTGGTTCTGCCTTCAATGAAGAGTGGCTGTTATATTTTGCAATTCAGAACTACGCCAGCATATTCATTGCAGCCGCAGGTGCTATGAGTATTGCATTAGCACTACACCTTCCTGTCTTCAGAGTTTCTTAAAAAATTTTTAAGCATTATTTTCAATAATCTTTGTCACCCCACTCCCCACAAAGTCCTTCCTTATTAACAAATAAGTAGTCAAACAAAAAAATCTACAAAATGGCCATGTATAAAAATCTATGTCTCATTCTGCACTTCCGATTCATTAACTGCTAGGAAACAGGAAGCCTGATTTATCATCAGTTTTCAGAGTTGTGATGAGTTAATGCATTAATTAGGACAGGTAGGTGGTACAGTGGATAGAATGCTAGGCCTGAAATCAGGAAGACCCCACTTCAAATCTGGCCTCAGACATTTACTAGCCGTGTGACCCAGGACAAGTCATTTGCCTCAGTTTCCTCATCTATAAAATGAGCTGCAGAAGGAAATGGTAAACCACTCCAGTATCTACACCAAGAAAACCCCAAATGGAGTCACAAAGACACAACTGAACAAAAACAAATGCATTGATCAGAGCTCTTTAAGACTTACAAAGTAATTTTCTTTACAATGTTACAGTCATTGTATAAATTATTCTCCTAATTCTGCTCTCTTCATTCTGTATCAGTTCATACAACTATTCCTACATTTCTCTGAATCTGTTTCATAATTTCTTAAGGCTCAAAAATGTATTCCATTACATTCATATATCATAATTTGTTCAAATATTCCTCAATTAATATATATTCACTTTGGCTCTAGATCTTCACTACAAAAAAGTGCTGCTATATATATTTCTGTATATATGAGTCCTCTCCCTTTTATCTCTTTGGGGTATAAGTTAATGGTACCACTGGGTCAAAGGTAAGCATAATTTAGTTACTTTTTAGTTATTGTTCCAAGTTGCTCTCCAGAATAATCAGATGAATCACAGTTCTACCAATAGTTCATTAACTAGCCTGTTTCCCCAAAGGCCCTCCTACAATTGTCATTTTCCTTTTCTGTCATCTTTGACAATCATGTGGGTCTAAGGTTGGACCTCAGAGTTGTTCTAATGTATATTTCTCTTATTAGAGATTTGGAGCATTTTCCCATAAGATTGTTGATTGTCTGCGTTTCTTCTTTTAAGAACTGCTGGCTGATATCCTTCAACTATTTATCTTTTGGGGGATGGCTCTTGTTCTTATATATTAGTATAATTTCCTATGGGCAGCTAGGTAGGCAGTAGATCGAGCACTGAACCCAGAGTCAGGAAGACTCACCTTTGTGAGTTGAAATCCAGCCTCAGACACTTACCACCTGTGTGACTCTGGGCAAGTCACTTAACCCTGTTTGCCTCAGTTTCCTCATCTATAAAATGTGCTGGAGAAGGAGATGGCAAACCACTCCAGCATCTTTGCCAAGAAAACCCTAAATGGGGTCACAAAGAGTGAGACATGACTTAAAAAGTGACTGAACAATAATTTCCTATGCATCTTGGAGAGTATGCCTTTTTCAGACCAAGTTGCTACAAAGGTTTTTCTTCCACTGACTACCTCCCTTCAAATTCTAACTGCACTGGTTTTGTCTGTACAAAAGCTTAACAATTTAAGGTAAGCAAAATTGTCTATTTTATCTCCTGTGATCATCTTCATGCCTCATTTGTTTAAGCACAAGAACTCTTCCTCCATCCAGATGTAAAAGCTACCTTCTCACTGTATAATTTGTTTGGGTTATCCTATTCCTGTTGTGTGACACTGAACCTCTTAGTGCTCAAGGAACACTCTAAAACGAGAAATTGAAGAGGTGCCTAACTGAATTAGTAAGAGAGAGTCCCCTCATCTAGGACATTCCTAACCTAATAAAATCACAAGTCCAATACATATCTCCTATCCTTATGACTTTGTAATATCTAGGTCACATCTTCATTTATAACTTATTGGGACATCACTGGCTTAAGAGTTAAAGGACCTGGGTTCCAATTCTGCCTCTGGCACTTGGTACCTGTGTGACCTTAAGTAAGTCACTTAACTTCTTTGGGCCTCAGTTTCCTCACCTGTAAAGTAAGGGTGGGGACTAGTTGGCTTCTGAGGTCCCTTTCAGCTCTAGATCTATGATCCCATGAATTTATTCTGGCAAGATGACCAAAGTCAAAGGCACTCATTTTAGATCATGCTTATCTCTGAATACCACGTGCTTCTCCTGTCCCATGCTATTGTAGAATTAGCATAATAGGATAATACTAATTATTATCATAATTAGCATTTATATAGAACAATAAAATAACCTACAAACATTATCTCATTTTGTTCTCACAACAACCCTGGGAGGCAGGTACTATTATCATCCTCATTTTACAAATGAGGGAACTGAAGCAAACAGAGATTGACTTGTTCAGGGTCATGCAACCAGTAAGTATCTGAAATTAGAGCTGAACTCAGATCTTCCTGATTCCAGGTCTACTCTAGCATTCTATCCACTGTGCCACCAAGCTATATTTTATTTTTAGTTTAATCATTTTATTAAGACATTCTCTAAAAAGATATGTTAAATTACCAAAAATCTCTATTCACATCTCAAGTTAGCTAGTGCAAAGCACAATGAAATACAAATTGTTTTTAAAAGAAAACAAATTCAAATTTAACTTTAGTATGCAAATCAGCTGTCCTGCTTTTGTGAAGTAATAAACCTGCATTAAGTTTTAGTTGAAAAATGAATTTCAGTTATTAATGTAGGGATTTTTCAGTATAAACTCTAGATAGATTCAATTTGTTGTTCTCCTTTCTTGAGGGGAGTAATCCCATGCAAAAAACAGTAATATAAATACTAGGAAAGAAAAAAGAAAACAAGAATTTGGTATAGTAAGGGAGCATATTCTAGAGTTGAGGCAAAGATAAAATCAACAGGCCTTGGTAACAGGATTGGATATGGGGGATGAGAGACAATGAGGGGTCAAGGATGATTTCTAGCTCTATTGTCTCCCTGTGGTGGGTAAAAGATGGAAGGAAATAAAGGAAACTAAGGAAGCAAAGGTTTGAGCTTCTAAGAATTTCGATTTATTAAGCAACACATGACAATTGCCCAACAAATCAGAACCAGGCCCCTTCCTCAGCATGGGACCAGACCCTGAACGCAGGGTGGGGGATAGACTTTTATACACTAAAAACAATTAACCAAATAAGGCCAATTAAATAAAAGGAAACAATTAACCAGGATACAACATGAGGTAATCTAATTCCCGACTGGAGAAAAAATTAGGGACTTTTCAAGTTGGGAGGGGGAGAGTGAACAGGTACAATTATCTGAAATCAGAAGAAGAGGTATACCATTCCCATCCTGTGAACAATCAAAGGAACATGGAAACAACTTATTGATCAGTATGGGGCCAGTTTTCAGATAAGACACATGGGTTGCTTGAGATGCACAACTGTGAGAAAACTCCTTGCACCAATCTTTGGATCTGAGTTTCTGGTCAGTATAACCTTAGGTCCTTAGTTAATGGTCTCTAAAGAGCAGGCAGAGGTAGTCCAGTTTCCCAGCCACACAAGGCTAAGTTCAAACAATACAATAAAATTTTCTCTTAATCCCCAAAACTGAATAAAGTTTTCTCACAAGACAGAATTTGGACTAGATCCATAATTAAGTAGAAAGGGAACTGAGCTAGCTCCAGAACTGAGACACAAGGTAGAATCAGTGTGGTTTACTCAACTTCCACAATTAACTACTTGCTTTCCTAATCCCCTCAATTCCCCCAATTTCCCCCTTTTGATTCATGGGGGAGCGGGCAGCCCATTACCCCCATATATCACTTAGCTACAAGCAAAATCCACAAGATTTTTCATATATTCATAATCAGGATTACATAAGTCAAGGTTACAGATCAAACTACTTAGAGGACTCACAATGGATTAATTTTGAGAAGGGAGATTTACATATCAAGGTAACCAAGAAAACTTAAACATGAACATAAATACCATGAAACAAAAGGGCAAAGCAAAATAATAATCCATAATATTAACTAACATCAAATCTCCTCATGTCCTAGTAAACCCACTCCCAATGTCCATTTAATCAGCACATTTTGAGTCCTGGACGTCTCATGCAGTTGTCTGGTCCCTGGCTATCTTCTCTTGGACATTCTGGAATAGGCTTCATTCTCAGGGCAACTCTAAAAGGGCTCTGCTTATCTGGCTCTAAATCACTTGTAGAGGTTCCTAGAAAATTCTGCTTAGGAAAAACACTTAATACAATTCAGTACAAGCTCTTAAATTTGGTTCTCCACACTTGAAACTTTAGAGAATTTCAGTTTTTATACACCACTTGCTGTTTTTATCTTTGCCTAAACCTTGTACCTGATATAAGAATCATGAAAAAAATTTTGAAGTGTCTAACTTGTAAAATGAACTCTTCTGTCTCATAAAATTAGCAGACACTTTAAAATGTGTTAATAATTTCACTTTCTTTACAATTATCAATACAATTTTATATGGAAAATCCTTAATCCAAGTTTGAGAACTTATTACTAAAACATACTTAAAGCCTGAATTTCCATGTTAGATATGTGTAGAAGCCAATATGAATACAGTTCTTAAACAGTCTAATCCTGTTGCTTTCTCAAAATTTATTATTCCATTTAATTAGGAAACTTTTACATTACATCTTTGTCTTACTAATTCCCCCTTTAGGAGAATATCATCCCTATATTATAATTTAACCACAAATACAGATTAAAATTACAAGATTGGCCTCCTCCCTTATGGAGGTGTGCCCAAGTCTTGCAAGGTTTGTATAATAAATTCAGGTTCTCTTTTACCTTGCCTCCTCCCTTATGGAGGTGTGCCCAAGTCTTGCAAGGTTTGTATAATAAATTTACTTTGTTTCTCTTAAAAAAAAATTACAAGATTTTTCATACTTGCATCCTATTATAGTAACTCAAGAGATGTTCCAGTGTCAATCTATTAGTTAATAGATTTAGTACTATACTTAAAAACTTCTACTTCCCTGATTAAAGAAATTTGCTAGGAAAGGAAAAGGAGGGACATAGCTATAACATTGCCAAGACTTGTTCCCTCAAGGGCACAGACTAATCTAACATATATTGTAACAAGGAAAAACTCTCTTAGCTATTTGATTCCAGGCATGAGTCATATCTGATAGCCAGTCATATAGTCATAGGGTATCAAAAGCCAAGGTCATTATTAACCAGGCAGGGAAATATCCTGTCCCAAAAGGAAATACCACAATGGGGAAAATGAGTCAAGAGGCTTCTATCTTAGGTCATGCCAAGGTCATCCCCTCATGTTTTCCCCAGGGACAGACATCCACCTGTCACAATTCCCTCATCCTCCATTAAAATGAAATCTCTTTGAATCAGTGACTGCCTCCAATATTCTCTCTGAATCCTCAGATTTTAGCACAGCATTTTGCATTTAAGGACTTAATAAATGCTTTTTCATTCATTTGTGGTGTTTCTGCCACTTCTTTTGATTAAAAAACATATATGTACATATTATATATACATTCACATGTATGTATATTTGGGACAAAACATCAAGCTATATGCACATAATATGTTCCATGTATCATATATAACATGTATATGACATATGTTATACCTATTATTATCATATCTATTTCACAATTGACAAAACAGAAATAAACAGAAGTTAAGTGACTTGCCCAGGGTCACACAGCCAATAAGTGTCTGAAGACTGGATATGAACTCAGATCTGCCTCACTCCAGGCCCAACATTCTATCTACTGTGCCACCAAGCTATATTTTAAGTTGAATCATTTTCATTAAGATATTCTGTAAAAACATATAAATTAAATTACCAAAAATAATTTAATCATTTATATAAAGATGTATATATACACATATATGCAGATGTGTATATATATCTTGATGTTTTATCCTAAACATAGCACTCTACATTCAAAGACAAAAAATAAAGTGTTCCTGACCTTAAGACATTTATATTCTTTTTTTTGTTTGTTTTTTGGGGGGGGGCAGGGCAACTGGGGTTAAGTGACTTGCCCAAGGTCACACAGCTAGTAAGTGTGTCAAGTGTCTGAGCTCGGATTTGAACTCAGGTCCTCCTGACTCCAGGGCCGGTGCTCTACTCACTGCACCACCTAGCTGCCCCTAAGACATTTATATTCTATTGAAAAGAGACAAGCTGAACACATAATATGTCCAAGGTAATGGGGGGGGGAATGTATTAGCAACTAGGGATTCAGAAAGGTCCCCAATAAGAAGGAGCATTTGTGTTGAGCTTTGAAAGAAAAAAGGGAAACCAAGAGGCACAGGTGAGGAAGAAGTGAATTCTAGGCATGAGGGACAACCTGTGCAAAGGCATGGAGATGAGACCTGGAATGTAATGCATGAGATATACCCACAATGTCTGGCCTAACTGTAAAGTACATGAGTAAATGAATGAAAAAGTATTTATTCAGTATTTACTGTGCCATGCATTGTTCTAAGCACTAGGGATACAAATAGAAAATCAAGACAACTCCTATTCTCAAAGAGCCCCCATCCTCATAGTGAAGGACAGCATGTAAAGGAAGGCTAAGCTGCAGGGTAGATGGAAAAACCCAGTGGTCCCCATGGCATAGCAGTAGAATGGACTGCAATACTCTGCGCTCAAGAGGATGCAGGGAAGTAATGTATAGCAAGGGCAGAATGAAGTCAAGTTATGTAGGGCTTCAAATGTCCAATAGAGATGTTTGTATTTGATACTAGAGTTTATTAGGCAAGGAGGTGCCACATGGTCAGATCTGTGCTTTAGGAAAATAGCTTTGGCAGCCAGGAGACTAGAAAGAACAAGGATGAGGGTATTTGGACACAAAAGGGGAGTTCAGAAGAGCCTAAATAACATATGTAAATGAATATGTAATCTTGTGCTCTAATATCTCTAGACTATTTTATAATTTGGAGTTGATCTCAGGTACAGAGATATCCTTCTATTCAATCTGCTGATAGCATTAAGCTGAAATACTGAGTTTATTACCCTCTGGATCATTTAATAATCAGTTAGTCCCCAAACTGACTGCTGTTAAAACCACTTCTCTTTCTAGGAGTTAACCATTAGTGATGACTCTTATTTTGCCACCACCCTAGTGCTGGAACACATCACCTCACACCTGGACTATTGCAATAGCCTGCTAATTGATCTCTCTGCCTCAAGTCTCTTTCCACACTGACCCTTTCTCCTCAGCTATCAAAGTGATCTTCCTAAAGCAAATCTGACCATATCACACCCCCCTTTCAACAAGCTCCACTAGCTCCCTATCACCTCCAGGATCAAATATAAAATCCTCTGCTTGGCATTCAAAGCCCTTCAGAACTTGGACCCCTCCTACCTTTTAAGTCTTCTTACACCCCACTCCCCTCCACGTACTCCAAAATGGAGTGACACTGAAACAAGACACTCGATCTCCTACCTCCAAGGGTTTTCACTCACTGGTGGACCCCCATGCCTATCTTTCCCTCCAGAAATCTACTTCCTAACCTCCTAGCATCAAGTCTCACCTTCTGCAAGAAGCCTTTCCTAATTCTCCTAATCTTAGTGCCTTCACTCTGAGACAACACCCAATTATCCTGTATATATCTTGCTTGCACATTGTTGTTTGCATGTTGTCTCCTCATTAGACTGCAAATCCTCAAAAGCAGGACTTTTTTTTTTTTGCTTTTCTTTGTATTCCCAGCACTTGGCACAGTACCTGGCACATAGCAGGCATTCAATGCTACTTGACTACGTTAGTTGACTGACTATTCCTGTCTGCTATGGCACCATCTAGTACTATAATTTCATTGTAGTTCGGCAAGTTTTCCTCAATTACAAGTTGATGGTTTTGCCTTATAAAAACTTATTTCTATCACTTCTCCTTCATTTTCTCTGTTCAAAAACTCTCATTGATCTGAGTAACCACTGAAGCATCCTTGCTTCAGACACTGATTTTAAAATGCTCCAATCTTTTTTCATTTGGATATGTGAAGAATGATCTTTTAACTTCTCATTTCTCCTTTTCTGTAACCCTTATTTTGGCTAGTTTCTGGTTCAGCCAACTAGTTACCAGACATAGTATACAACACTTTCGCCACTTCCTAAAAAGGTTGCTCATAAAAGCAGCTATGACCACTTCCTCCAAAAATAAAGAAAAAATGAAAACCTGTACTCCCAAGTGTGTAAATCTGAGCACTGAATTTTAAATGACCACCCTTCCACTTAGTATTTGCACAGCAATGGACACTGAATTGCTTCTATTTTATGCTTCAGTAAATAGCAATCACATTAATTAATCTCACTTCAAAGCCAGACCAGCCTATGACTCCCCAGATGACCTCTCCCCCTCTGATTGGTGACTTCCTCCCTACAACATCTATTTCAGGAAGTCTCCATACCAGCCATGACCACTTCACACCTAGACTATGACTCGTTGCACTAGTTCTCCACCATGAAGCACTGTTCTCTCTCCATTTCCCAACATTCCCCATGCCACTCCTACTTTTCAGCTCCCTTTTAAGTGCTGTCTTCCCCCACTGAAAGGTAAGCTTCTTGGGAGCTGGGACTGTCTTTCTTTCTGTTTGTATTTGTATTCCCAGATCTTAGCACAGTGCCTGGCACACAATAAGCACTTAAATGCTTTAGCTTTTATCTATTTTTGTTCTCCCCCTCATCTACCTGCTTGATCCCTGGCCTATAGAGCTGTTCATCTGCTCTGTACAGATGCTTTGGCTCAGTGACTAATACAGTTTGTCTTTTTGTTTCCGTTCCTCTCCTAGTAATATTAAGTGGTCTCGTTGCCTTTCAGAAAAGAATATTATCTAGCATCACAATATGATCGTGAGGTTTGCTGAATGCTCCTTTTATTTCAGGGTCCATATACCTGAATGATCTTCACATTGCAACTAAGGATGATACCTCAATGTGTCCTCTGAATATAACTGCTTCACTGTCTTTTGTTTCATCTCTTCTAGGGAGCAACTGCTGGTGATCATAATCTCTCCTTTTTGTTCTTGCCTTCATATTTTTTAAAGCTATGTGGTTTTAGTGATGGGCAAATAATGAAAACAATCCCAATATTAATTTTAGGTGAAATCTTTGATAAAAGAATGCTTCATGGGGATATACTCTATCCCCCAGATTTTCATAAGACTTCTTCCTGTAAAAGGCTAGGCCACAGAAGAAACAAGGAAGGCACTTCCTATAATCTATGCATGTTACAGTAGTCAAACAGAAAGCAAAATTCCCAGTTAACTAAAATTTTGGACTCTCATTGTCCCCAACTTGTGGGATAATAGAATACCTACTTGTACAAAGGTATTCTCAAGCTCACATTCCAGATGGCCCCTTTCCAAACACAGAAAACACCTTATGTAGGCAGCATAGTATAAAAGGATTAATGGATATATATTGCCTGCTGTTCTGTCCCCAATAAAGCACTCTGCATTAATTAACTTCATCTTATTGGTATTCACTGAGGAATAAAAGAAAAGCAAGAATTTAGAGTCAAAAGACCTGCTTTACATTCAACTCAATAAACATTTATTGAATGCCAACCCTGTGCCTGATGCTAGGAATACAAAGACAAAAATGAAATTGTGGCATGTGCACTAAAAACTATAGGGAACGGGCAGACTTAGAAAAGCCTTCATAGAGTAGTAGTACCTGTACTAAGCTTTAAAAGGAAGATGATTCTGAATGTCAAAGATGAGAAGAGAGGACATTCCAGGCCTGGGAGACCAATTATCTGAAATTAAAAAGAAGGGAAATGGACTGCCAAATTCAGGGAACAACTAGTACATGAGTTTAGTTGGAATACAGAATACAGGAAGAGGAATAATATGAAATGAGTCTGTCAGTCAATAAGTGTTTATTAAGTGTCTACTATGTACCACACCCTCTGCTAAGCACTGAGCTTTAAATGCTAAGCTAAGGAGTTTGCATTTTGTCCTAAGAGGCAAAAACAGGGAGCCACTGACAGATCTAGTCCAAGCTCTGTGAACTAAACAGCTATAGGCCCCCAGAAAGTTACTTAACCACTCTAAAACTCAGTTTCCTATCTATACTATGAAGGGACTAGATCTTAGTATAAGTCTTTTCCAGGTCCAAAATTTTATGTCTCTCCAATGTAATTAGCAAGGTTACTGATAGAGGACACCTTTACCAAAACTAAAGAGAGTGGTAACAGGTAATTGCACATTACCTGCCACTGCCCTGAGGTTTGCTCCCATCACTTCCCCCACAGAGCAGTCAAGCCATTTTCCACCTAACTTGCAGCAGCTTTTAGGTCCCAACCCTGAGTCCAACAAGACAACTGAGCTGCCCTGAAATATTCCTATGGCCCTTCCCCACTCAGTCTTTTGTCTTCCTTGATAAAAGCAATAAAAATAAAACTAATGGATAATGATGATATTGTTTGAAGGAAAAGAGAGGAGATGCTGAAGAACCTACCAAGCATATTTACAGCTGTGGCCCAGGCAAATCAGTGATTTACTATATTAATCAGCAGCCTGTCACTCAAGTACAAAGATATCATGACTATTTTGCAAAATAGAAAACTACTCATTATCATAAAAGACACAAGACCAGAGGAAAGGAAGGAGCCCCACCTAGCCCTAGGATGCAGACGTTAAAACACCTACACCTGGATGAACAGCTCCCCCTGCCAGGTTGGGCTCTGTGGTATAACTGCCCACCATTAATTGTCAAGGAGATCACTCTAGGCAGGTGGCAGAGGAAGAAAGCTGCCAAGTAACAGTTAGGGAACGGTTTGGAGAGAGAGGATGAGAAGACATTTATACCATTGCAGCTGGCTCTGAAATTATTACTAATTTCTACCTGTTCTACAAACACCAGTCAACCTCTGATTTCAAGAGCATCAGTTAGAAGATTTAAAAACCTACTGGATTCCAGAGAATGGTGGAATGGAAAATGAAAAACTTCTTGTGCTCATATTAACTTACGTTTCCATTTGCCAGGGTGCAAAATGTCATGAAAACACGTAAGACACAAAGAAAAAGAAGTTCTCACTCAACATGAGTTGTAGAGGAAAGACTAATGCAATTTTCAAGTGAGCCTTTCATTTAAATTTTACAGATCAATCTAGTCCTCAGAAAAGCAGAACCCTGATAAGTCAGAAAAGGACAACCCATCTTTCAAAACCTAAGCTATTCCTGAGTAGAAAGAGAAAATATAAGTATAGAAAGTATCTTTATGGGTGACAAGAAAAAACCACCAGAAGACGACAAGCAACTCATTTTCACTTATAAAACGCAAAGTCAACACTCCAAAAGTGGAAGTCTAACAGTAAATCCTACCGGAGCTACAATTACTTTCTCCTGTGGATCCAAGTGGCAGGGATGCCTAATTGACTCATAAATCACCCACCAGCTTTAGGTATATTGGAAGTTGTTATTGTCGTTCAGTCTTTCAGTTATGTCTGACTCTTCATGACCCCACAGACCACAAAATGCTAATACTGTCCATGGGGTTTTCTTAGCAAAGATACTGGAGTGATTTGATATTTCCTTCTCCAGCGGTTTAAGTCAAACAGAAGTTAAGTGACTTGCCAATGGTCACACAGCTATTATGTATCCGAAGCCACATTTGAACTCAGGTCTGCCTGACTACTCCATGTTGGAAGTGCCATAACTTTAACATTGCATAATGTTAAATTTCCTCTTTAAATGTAGAAAGAAATTTGAAAACAGCTTTTCCCATCAATATTTCCTGTGGAAAGTAGGAGGATAGGAATATTCTAGTGTTAAAGGGGAAGCTACTTATTTTCCACACATTTTAAACACATTTCAACAAGAGTAAGTCTCAGGATCATTTTGTTCCATACTGACCTTTAATATATTTCGGCCATCAAATGATTCTCTTTCCCGAGGGCCAGATTTGCCTGCTGGGGCACTATTCCTATCTTCAGCTGTAAACATATCAAACTGAAAATTAGAAGAGGTGGTTGGAAGGTATATTTTTCTCCTTCAATCTTAAAAAAGCCAATTTTTAAAATATTTACGCACATCTGGGAGCACACTACTACTAGAGAAGTCAAGTGATCTAGATTCGAATCCTGGCTAGGCTATGCCACTAACCAGCTATGTGACCTGTACAAGTCACTAAAATACTCTGGCTCCAGTTTCCCCATGTACAAAAGGAGAGAGTTGGATAAGATGAGTTTTAAGATTCCTTCTAGCTCCATTCTATGATTGTATGGCCTTGATGAAACTTTAAATACACATATATATGCTTTAGAACTTAGCTTAGGTTTTCAAGAGTGGCCGTCATACAAATGTCTAAATTCAAATTTATAGTGGTGACTAATATCTTGATTTAAAGATTTACCACAAATATGAAAATTCACTGTCCTCTGAATAAAACCATCACCATCATAGAGACTTTTTTGAGTTTTTCCCCTACATTTTCACAACACACTTTCCCTTACCATCTCCCCCTCGTGGCCAAAGGCAAGCACTGCATGATAGCCAACCAGAGTCAGTAAGGCAGATTTCTCTAATGCTGAAAGCAAACAGTATTACCAGGGGAACAAATTCAAGACACTGGTAAACCTTTGATCACGCCCTTTAATGTCAACTTGTTCTAGGAAGCTTGGAATGAAGTTTGCTAAGATATTTAACACAATGACTTCTATCAAAATACTGTTAAGGAAAAGGAAGAACAGGAAAGGCACAAATTTAATTCCTTTTATGTTCTAAAAAATAAAAGTCAACAGAGGTAAATTTGTAAGATCATTTAAATATCAGGTTATTTTTCCAGTTATTTTCTGAAAATACATTATTTTTCTGATATTCCCCAAGAAATTCTTCTCATTTTGAGTAAGCCCTAATAGATGACACAGACATAGACTGCCATGCCAGAGCTGGTATATCAACAGATGCAGCAACTACCAACTGCTCTCTATTTTAGTTAGCCCATTGGTACTACAGATGGTTAGCTACCTAACGACTGCTGTAAACAGAAGTATTCTCCCAGTTATATAATCTATGTACATCTAGCAAAGCCTACAACATTTTTGCACAACTCAGGATAAATTTCATAATGATATCCCAAATGTTCTATGCATTTTGTAGTGCTATTTAAAGGAAGTGAGGATATTCTATCAGAAAAAGAAAATAAAATTCAGAACCCTTGATTCTATACAAGAATAAAGCAAGGAATTTTAAGGACTTTGACTAAGTCAAAGATAGACTTTGAGACTTTTCACTGTCTCACTGTCCCCAACTGTAAAAGAGTAGCTGAACAGTGATTTGTGGAGTTAGGGGAAGGAGAAGAAATTCTTAGATGAAATACAATATAAAATCTCAAAACACAAGCACTGTAAGATAAGTAAGGAGCTAAGTACTGGTGTGCTGCAATGACTCTAACCAAACAGTGCTGCTGTTAAAAGTTTTCCAATAGGGTCTCTGATCATACTATATGTCTCAGAGAAATAAAAAGAAACACAACTGATGGCTAATACTTGTCTTTGGTCTTGTTGACCAAAACAGGATCACAAGTCCATGAGGCATGCATTGCAACTGGATTTATTACAACAGAAAGGCACATGCATGTGGAAATTCCCTACACCAAAAAGCCCAGTGGTGTAGGGAAAGCCTTCATATTTAAGTTACAGAGAAAAAGGGAAATCATAGGAGAGGGGGAAAAGGACTAATGTAATTTCCTCCTCCTGAAGGGGAGGAAAAATCATAAATAGATAAAAAAACAAAAATCAATGAAATAAATAAATAAATAACAGAAATCATAAATAAGTAAAGTAAAGTAAAATAAAGTAAAATCATGAATAAGTAAAATGGCAACAGCTGCATTCTTTTCCCTTGGGAAATGCTAGACTATAAAGATATAATGGCCTGCTTATCTACAAAGGTCCTAGCTGCAGAGTTCTCAGGTAGCAGACTGACTGGCAACTGTCTTGACTCCCAAGGACACACGGGGAGCTCAGCTTGGAGTGCAAACAAAAACTCATGTAAGCTGAGGGGGAGCTTTGTCCTAGACATGTTCAGGGCCTCCTACATACTCCAGGTGCAATGTTTCTGGAAAACATGGCAACTCAAAAAGACAAGTTCAGGGGACCCCTTAACACTCTTAATACTAACATTTTGAATCTGCAATTCCAGATCCTGATAAGAATGCCCTATCTCACTTCTTCTAAAACTGAAGTCAGGGTGCCACCAAGTGAAATAAAACGTATATTATGCAATGTGTGTTCACAATAATCTGTGTGAAATGAATTTATGAGTAAGCCATATTCTACATTTACCAAGGGAGAGGTTATTCTTTGAAGGTATATTGCAATGACCCTTCCAGTAAGATGAAAGGTCTTTCTGAAACATAAATGATCATTTCTCCCCACCCACCCCAACTGTACTTTCTGAGTTCTAATGGTACAAGTAGAAATATGAAAGCTTCTTAGCTCTACATTAAATGTATCCCAACTATTTCCTCCTACATTCATCAAAACAAAATATTAGATCTCAAAAACTATAAGAATTGGCATCTTATGATAGCCTGTCCAATTTCAGCCCTAGGAATTCACTATGTACTCACCCAATTAGAGGCTATATCCTCTAAGGTACATACCAGTGGGATCTTTCCTGAATAGAGTGTTCATGACTGTAGCATGGAGTTTCACTCTGTCCCATTCCTTCATCATCAATCCAGACAACACAAACCGTTCTACCAACTGGTCAGCTATCAACTGCAGCCTAGAAAAATTGAGGACATGCAGGGGTAAATCAGTGCATAATAAAGAGACCTCATTACCAAGAGAGCTTACTTAGCTGGGTTCTTCAGTCCTCGGGAAAAATCTTTGAAATGCATGACATGAATAACAAATGAATAGCAAATTTCATATTATTTATTTATTTCAAATAAGGCTGCTACAAAATTAATTTCTCAGACAGAATATCCCATCATAACATTAGGATCACTAAGTAAGGAGCCATAGTAAAACATGCAGAATCACAAAACTTAAAACCAGCAGAATTAAGGGCTTTTCAAGATCATCGAGTCTAACTACTCCCTCTTTTAAAGATGTGAAAACTGAAGCCCAAACAGGTAAGCTCACTTATCTAAGGTCACATAGCTCCTGAGTGGCAGGCAGATCTAGGGCCAGGTCCCAAATCTCCTTAACTCCCAGGCACAGAAGTTTTTTCCCACTTCCTGAAACTGTCTTTCATACTACACTATACTTGAGGGATCAAGCATGTTAAAAACTTATATTAGCTCACTTTTCCTTTAGGATAAGTCTTTTAAGTTTTTTTGATGATCAGCCAACAATTTCCAAAGGATTTAGACATTTCCCAATCACAAAACAACTTATATTTAAACAAAAAGCCATACACTAAAACATTCACTGCAAGTATAAGGCATGGGCTTTCCTTGGAGCATGATACTCAGTTTTGCTGGGTAGGTGATTTTTGGTTTTAATCCTAGCTCCATGGACCTCCAGAATATCGTATTCCAAGGCTTTCGATCCCTTAATGTAGAAGCTGCTAGATCTTGTATTATTCTGATTATGTTTCCACAATACTCAAATTGTTTCTTTCTGGCTGCTTACAGTATTTTCTCCTTGATCTGGGAGCTCTGGAATTTGGCGACAATATTCCTAGGAGTTTTCTTTTTGGGATCTTTTTGAGGGGGCGATCTGTGGATTCTTTCAATTTCTATTTTACCCTCTGGCTCTAGAATATCAGGGCAGCTCTCCTTGATAATTTCTTGAAAGATGATATCTAGGCTCTTTTTTTGATCATGGCTTTCAGGTAGTCCAATAATTTTTAAATTATCTCTCCTGGATCTATTCTCCAGGTCAGTGGTTTTTCCAATGAGACATTTCACATTGCCTTTCAAGGCATTCTTCTCCTCGTTGGCTTTTTGGAGCTCTTTTGCCATTTGAGTTAGTCTATTTTTTAAGGTGGTGTTGTCTTCAGTATTTTTTTCTGTATATTTTTGGGTCTCCTTTAGCAAGTCATTGACTTGTTTTTCATGGTTTTCTCGCATCCTTCTCATTTCTCTTCCCAATTTTTCCTCTACTTCTCTAACTTGCTTTTCCAAATCCTTTTTCAGCTCTTCCATGGCCTGAGACCAGTTCATGTTTTTTCTTGGAGGCTTTTGATGTAGGCTCTTTGACTTTGTTGACTTCTTCTGGTTGTATGTTTTGGTCTTCTTTGTCACCAAAGAAAGATTCCAAAGTCTGAGACTGAATCTGAGTCCGTTTTCACTGCCTGGCCATGTTCCCAGCCAACTTACTTGACCCTTGAGTTTTTTGTCAGGGTATGACTGCTTGTAAAGAGTACTTTGTTCCAAGCTTGAGGGGATATGCTGTTGTTTTCAGAGCTATTTCTATACAGCCAGCTCTGCCACACCAGTACTCCTCCCCCAAGAACCTCCAACCTGGACCTGACTCAGATCTTCAGCAGGCTCTTCACTCCCGCTCTGATCTGTCACTTAATTCCTCCCACCAGGTGGGCTTGGGGCCAGAAGCAACTGTAGCTATAGTTCTGTAGCTGCACCACCTCCATTCTCCCCAGGACAGTGGCCGAATTGCAAACTCCTTTCACTCTGTCCCCTGCAGCTTTTCCCACTAACCTTCTCTGTTGTCTTTGGTGTTTGTGGGTTGAGAAGTCTGGTAACTGCCACAGCTCACTGATTCAGGGCGCTAGCACCTGTTCTGCCTGGCTCCTGGTCTGGTTGGTCCAGCCCCTGCCCACGCTGGGCTCTGCTCTCCTCCACTCCCAGCTCCATGCGCAACTGACCTCACCCAGTGACCATCCAGGCTGTCCTGGGCTGGAGCCCTGCTTCCCTCTGCTATTTTGTGGGTTCTGCAGTTCTAGAATTTGTTCACTGCCATTTTTTATAGGTTTTTGGAGGGACTTGGCAGGGAGCTCACTCAAGTCCCTGCTTTCCAGCTGCCATCTTGGCTCCGCCCCCAACTATCCCCTTCTGAAAATCAGGTACAGGAAAGGGTCTTTTTTTTTTTACTTGGGGAAGGAGAATGAAGACTATACAAAGACGTTAGAGAGAAAAGGCAACTTTAGGGAGACAGGAGCTGCTTAGAAATGTCTCTGGATAATTAATACCAGGTATTATTGTGGATATTTCATAAGATCTCTATAACTTACAAACCCTTAATAACAGGAAGTTTACAGAGTTTGGGAAGGCTAATTCTATCAGAAACTAGAGTTTATTCAACTGAGCCTATGTCTTTTCAATATAATAATGCCAATACAAACTGCATATGTATAGTGAGACTTCAATCAACATCAAGTCTCTGCAGCTCTCCAGCTTTCTTCCTGTTTCAAAAATCTATAATGCCCATAACAGCCAAATAGCACCTACTAGAACTAATACTATAATGATATAACCAAAAGACTGTTAGACCCAAGGCAACTGATTTTATCCTTTCTACTATCCTTATGACCACTATTCACTTTTCTTTCATTTTCCACCAGGGGCCACCACCAACGACACCTTCTAATTCTGAACAAAAATAATTAGAGCCCAGGACTGATTTTATTGTCAGGAAGGAGAAACATCATAACCACTTGTTTCCCAGGTCAGAAAAAATTTCAATATTCAGTCCAGGTATTCTATGATCCATATAAATTTTTTCATAAGGCCATATGCTAATTTGAAGTAGGCAGGCAGAATCTCTTGAGTTCTTCCCCCTTATGGATTAAAACTTCATACATAAATATACATATAAATGTGTGTATATTTATATCAGTGAATTTAAAAATTAGAAGTGACAAAGATGAAAATGATTATCACTGTGGATGACACACAAATTGATAGAGAAGAGCCTAAATAAAAGTGGTGCTTTGTTATGTTCTAAAACTAATTAAGAAAATAAAACACATTTCTTTCATTTTAAATGGGACAAGACTTTTCTTTTTACTATAAGAATCGGCATTGGAACACAGTCTGTCCCTGTACCCAAACCAAATATATTTAAAGGTGCCTTCCCTTCCAAAAACCCTAGAAGTTATGTGTACTTAAAACAAGGTAAATTCATTCTCTTACAATCCATTACTCATTTTTTCCATGTAGTACTCCCATGTAGGACTAGAAAGAAATAAGAGTCTACCCCATACAATGATTCTTGGACATTCTGAATGTGTTAAATTTTCTTCTTACTCTTAAAACTTAGCTAAACCCATGACCAAGGTCCACTCTAAACTCATTCTGAAAAATATTAATTCTCTACAGTGATCCCCTATGATCTGAAAAGTCACTAGGAAGTCAAGTCAGTTCTAGGGTCACTCTGAAGTTCCTATCTGCTTGGCCATATGATTTAATACTTGTGCTCCAATTATCCTCTAATTCCAGTATTTAAACATTTAAAATTTCATGAACTGTCACATCTACATCATATATGTTACTTTAAGCAACAAGACAAAGAGGCTGATGCACATATAAATCAACGAACAATCATTCGTTAAGCTCCTACAACATGCCAGGTCCTATCCTAAGCACTGGGAATATAAAGAGAAAAATGAAACACCTAATATCTCCAGCAAAAATCCCTTGCAAAAAATACCAATTTTGCCAGCCCACAGAGGAAGCTAGATGGCACAGTGGATAGAGTGCTGGGCCTGGAGTCAGGAAGACTCCTGATTTCATATCTGGCCTAATACATTTACTAGGTGTGTGACCCTGGGCAAGTCACTTAACCCTGTTTACTTCAGTTTCCTCATCTGTAAAATAAGCTGGAGAAAGAAATGGAAAATTACTCCAGCATCTTTGCCAAGAAAACCCCAAACTGAGTCATGTAGAGTTGGACCTTAATGAAATGACTAAACAATAATAACCAACCCAAAAGAGTACACTGATATGATTGAAAGTCTGTTCATTTTCTACTACCAAAAAATGTCATAGTGACCTTACTTCTCACTAACATAAAAGATCCCAAAAGTTAAAACAATTTATCACTAGGATAAATAATGAAATAGTGTAATATGTTAATTTTTATTTACAGTAATACTTGTAGACACCTTCCAAAGAAAATAGAAGGGAAACACAAACAAGACACTCACCGGTCAGAGCCATCCTTCATGTGGACTTTAGCATAAAGAACATCCATCATGCTAGGATCATCATTCATGTACTCTATCCCCAACATCTCTGCTAACAGGGGTTTACCTCCAGCAATTTTGCTTCAAAGAAAAAAAAAAAGTAAAGGAAGATTCATGTCACTAAACTAAGAGAGTCATCTACAATGAGACATGTTCAATACACAGATCCACAACAAAACAGTAGTACTTCTTAATGTCATTATTCCAAACTTAAACCAGGGACTACTACACATTTCCCTAGAGCTAAAAGCAAAGCCAAGTAAAACTTACATAATTTACCATGGATTATTTTTTTGTCTTTTTTTTATTCTGAACTTAAATACAAAAAAGTAAACATTTTTATATACAAGAAACACAAAAGAGGACTGTAAAAAAAAGTGGAAATTTCCATTTCACACTACTTGCTTTTTTTACAAATAAAATATAAATTCCACACATTACTTTCACCTGTCCTGCTTATCTATGCTTTCTTTTGAACTTCCTTCTGCTCACAATGAATTTTTAAAAAATATTTTACCCTTAACTTAAATGCCTAAAAAGAACATGTCCATGTACACAATAGAAATCAAAACGAGGATTATATATGAAAACATAAGTCTCCATTTTATAGCATTTGCTTTTTTTAAGTGTATAATAAATTCAACATGTTACTTCAAAACTACCTGCTCATCTGGGCTTCCTTCTGAACTTTCTTCTCTTCTGTGTATTTTAAAAAATGTTTCAATGGCCCTCTTTTCTTGGCATCACTATTACTAATCTCTCTTCCTCCAACACCCTTCACATTTAGCTGAGATAAAATGGAGGGGGCGGAGAACCTTATAACAAATAAGCATACTCAAGCAAAATTATTGCACACAGTGGCCATGTCCAAAAATGTATGTCTCTGAACTTTTGGTGCCCATCAGCTGTCAGGCAGTGTGTAAAATGCTTCATTATTGACCCTCTGAAAATACAGCTGATCACTGCAATGTTCTGAATTAGTCTAAGTTGCTTTTCTCCTGGTTCTGATCACTTCACTATGTCAACTAATGTTAGCCAGGATTCTCTAAAATCATCTCGTAGATCATTTCTTACAGCATGATAATAGTGTATTACATTCCAGTACCATGATTTTTTCAGCCATTCTCTGTCAAAGAGGCAATCTAAGGTACCCCCTTATATTCTAGTTCTTTTTTTTTCTCTTTTAATTTGATTTTCAGGATCACAAAATCTGTTTTGGTTCTGACTATTCCCTCTTCCCGGTATTTCTCTTGATTTTCTTTCATCCCCACTTGTTTCCCTGTTGAGTTTGATGTATTTCTACTCCAAACTGTTTCTGTGAGTGTTGCTTAACTACTTCAGATCAGAATGAGGTTCATCTGATGCCAGCTCCCACAAACCCTCTTCTCCTTTCTTTCACAAATAGCAATTATGAAATCTACAAGTTCAATCCCCTTCTTCCTCCTTTCTACATTAGTACATTTCTCTTACCTTCTCATTTCTTTTCCTTCTTAAAACCCTCAGAATAGAACCAATCTACCAGGGCCTCTTGTTTTTCTTATTTATCTCTTGAAATACCCTTTAAAGACATTCAGGCTCTAAAAAGATATTTGTTTTTTCTCTTCCTATTAGAATGATAAAGCTACATTATCATATAGCTCCTTCCAATTGCTCAAATAAATTTACCTTTATAGGTTTCCCCAGATTTTGTGTTTGCACTTCCAAGTTCTTATTTAGCTCTGGTCTTTTCATCAAAAATGCTTGGAAGTCTTCCATCCCATTAAAGATCCATTTTTTTCCCCTATAGGATTAAATTTAGCTTCGCAAGGTAAGTTATTCTTGCCTATAAGCCTTTATCTTTTGTCTTTTGAAAAACTGTGTTCAAAGATTTCCTCTCATTTTTAGTAGAAGCTGCCAGGTCTTGATGTCCTGAGTATGGTTCCTTGGGTATTTGAACTGCTTCTTTCCAGATGCTTTTACTAGTTTTTTTTTTCTTTGATGTGAGAATGCTGGATTTTGTCTATAACATTGACAGGACTTTTCCTTTTGGCATTTCCTTCAGGAGATGATCATTAAATTTTTTTTTTTAATTTTTAGTGATATCTTTTTATATAGCTAAAATTTCTCCTACTATTTCTCTCCCTCTCCCCTCCTGGAGAGTCATCCCATATAAAAAATAATATTTTTAAAGATCTCATTAGCTCCCAGAGATTTAAAAATCTTTATGCTGATGATTCTAAAGTCTATCTATCCAGCCCTAACCTCTCTACTGAAATCCAAGCTTATATCTCCAACTGCCTTTCAGATATATCGAACTGGTTGGCCAATAGAGATCTTAAACTCAACATGTCCAAAACTGAACTCATTATCTTTCCCCCAAACCTTTCCTCCATGATAACATCCCCCATACTATAGAGAGTGTCACCATCCTCTCAGGCTCAAAACCTAAGAGCTATCCTCAACTCCTCACTACCTCCCATCCCTCATATCCAATCTCTTGTCAAAGTCTGTCAATTTTTAACCTTTGCAGCATCTCTGGAATATGTGCCCTCCTCCCCTCTGACACTGCCACTCATCCTAGCTGCTGGTGGCTCTGCCTGCCTCAAGTCTCTACCTAGTCCAATCCATCCTCCATTCAGCCACCAAACTGATTTTCCTAAACCTCAGGTACAACTATGTCACCTTAATAGTATTCACCTAATCAATAAACTCCAGTGACTCCCTATTACCACCAAGATTAAATGTAAAATCCTCTATTTGGTGCTCAAAGCCCTTCATAACTTTGCCCCCTCCTACCTTTCCAGTCTTTTTATACCTTATGCCTTACAAGTGACACTGGCTCCCTGCTGTTGCACAAACAAAACATTCATCTCTACATTCCTGGCATTTTCTCTGGAAGTCTCCCATGCTTGGAATACTTTCCTTCCTCATCTCTACCTACTGCCTTTCCTGGTTTCCTTTAAGTTATAACTAAAATCTCATCTTCTACAGGGAGCTTTTCCTAATCCCACTTAATTCTAGTGCCTTCTCTCTGTTAATTATTTCCTCCTTATCCTGTATAGAGCTTGTTTGGACATATTTTCTTGCTTGTTGTCTCCCCAATTAGACTGTGAGCTCTTTTGGGGGCAGGGACTGTCATTTGACTATTTCTGTATTCCTAGCGCTTAGCACAGAGCCTGGCACATAGTAGGTATTTAATAAATGTTTGCTGACTGACAAAGACAATAAAAAAGAAAAAAAATGATCAATATATTTAAAAAGTCTGGGAACTAAGATAGAAGACTAAAGGCAGCAACCCAAATGCACTCCCCTCCAAAATCCCCCTAGAAACAACTTTAAAATAATGCCTCAAATCAAGTTTGGAGTGGCAGAGCCAATAAAAGGTTGAGAAGAGCCATTTTCCCAGACCAAGACAATTTAGGAAGTCAGTAAGAGAGCTCTATGACAACAGGCTGGGCCCAGGGACCAAAACAGTGGCAGCAGCTTCAGGAGATGGTAAGGGGGGATTGGACAAGTAATCAGAAAGAGATTACGGCGGATCCCTGTGCTATCAGTGGGCACGGTACCAAGTATTATTTAGCAACAGAACTGCCCATAAGCAGTTCTAGGTTACAGTTCCAGGGCAGAGAAGAACTCTGATAGCTGGTCACAAGACAGCAAGGGCCCTGGTCACAGTACCAGGACCAAGAGGTGAGCTAACAGCTACAGGATCTGGTCACAGTTCCAAAGCCAAGAGGAGTGCTAGGCCTTGAGGCTGCAGGAGAGCAGGGGCCCTTCCTTTGTAAAAACCAGAACACAGATCAGGAGAGCAGTGACCAAACCTCTCACTGCCTAAGACCACCTTGGAAGCACCAAAAACTTACAGACCCCCAGAACTAGCTCTAAAAACAGTAGCACAAAAATGCCTCAAAGACTGGAATAGTGCTTCCCCACCCTCAGGTGAACGGATCCCAAATTTAACATAACATTCAAAGTCAAGAAATAGGCAGGGAACAGTGACCAAACAACCAAAATGGAATTTAACCATCAAAAGCTACTACAGTGACAGGGAAGTTCAGGACAAAAACTCAATAGAAGAAAACAATGTGAAAACAACTACAATTAAAGCCTCAAAGAAAAATGCTAATTGGACCTAAGCTCAACAAGAATTTCTGGAAAAGTTAAAGAGAGAAGAGCGGTAGAGGAAA